>NC_090444.1:380227162-380844810 GCF_031143425.1 Pleurodeles waltl | reverse complement strand
CACTGTACTCACCCCCTTGTGGCTGCTGTGATGCCTTCAAGCGCCCATCCAGCTCTGGATAGGCCACCACCAGTATGCAGCCCATCAGGGGGGTCAGGGTTCGACGGGCACCCCTTCCTCGTTGGGAGGCCATCCCCAGCTGAGCCTCTGCCGTTTGCCGTGCCCAGCGTCTCAGGTCCTCCCACCATTTACGCCAGTGAATGCTCTGCCTGCCATGGACCTCCAGGGTCAGCACATCCTTGGCGATGGCATGCCATATACCCTTCTTTTGATGGGCACTGACCTGCAGAGGCAATAGACACAGGAAATCACCATTAGACAAACAGTCCAGCCAGTTACACATATGGCCCACCATACCCGTTTATAGTATTATTGGAACACACATAGCCCAGCACTCAATGTGTACCCAGCCAGGAGGACATCCCTCCCCTCTTACACGGAGCTGTCACACACACCTCCATATATGCATGCCACATGTATCATGCCCACAGTGTACGCACCTGTTGGTCTGGAGGCCCATACAGCAGTCCGTACTGGGGTAGGACCCCATCCACCAGTCATTAAAACTCCGCCGAAGTGAAGGCTGAGGCCCCTTCCCCTGTCACACGGTCCATGGTAGGTTCCAGACACAGGTCACAGCAGTGCATGCAGTGTAGGTCCTCTCCTATGGAAGGTCAGGTAACAAGTGAGGAATATGATAGAAAATGGCGGTCATGTCCGCAGCGGTGCTTACTGTCACTGCCAGCGTAGATCACAACTGTCCACTGTACCCCATAGGGCCCAATTCTAACCAATGAGGAATTGCACAGTGGTTTCCGACCGCCTCCCGCCACAGCACACAACGTCAGCGGAATTACCTCACTTCCACCTGTCCCCCCACACAGGACAGGCGGACGCCATTTCAAGGGGGGGTAGCCCTATGGAATAATACTGCGTCACAAAAGAAATAGGCACATACTGGACAAATCACACTGACCCATTACATGTGTACGGAATACAAACTACTGTTGAGCTTTGTGCTCAATTGGAACCTGACCTGATATCTGCTATCCGTCAGCCCATTGGGATCCCCCTTTTTGTGCAAGTGCTATCTGTACTCCATTTCCTGGCAAACGGTTCTTTCCAAGTGACAGTGGGTTTGGGAGCAGTAATGTCACAGCCAATGTTCTCAATAGTGCTGACAAGAGTGTTGCCTGCCCTGATAAAAGACATGTGCAACTACATTGCTTTCCCCGAGGTTGAGGAATTGGCCACAGTGAAGGCCGAGTTTTATGCAATGGGACATATCCCCAATATGGTTCCCACCCAGTATATGTTGGGGTATGCCTATGCTGTTGGCCATATGGGATAGTGTGTGGCTAAATGTTGTCCCTCAATATTTGCAGGTGACTCTGGTTACCCAAACCTATCATGGCTGCTGAACCCTGTGAGGAATGCCAGGACGAGGGAAGTAGAACCTTATAATGAGGCACATGGTTGAACCAGAAGGATCATTGAAAGGACCTTTGTTCTCCTGAAGGCCAGGTTCCGGTGCCCCATCAAACAAGTGGATTCCTGTGCTACTCACCCAAGAAGGTCTGCCAGATAGTAGTGGCATGCTGCATGTTGCACAACCTGGCCCTCAGACGCCATGTCCCTTTTCTGCAGGAGGGGGAGATTGGAGATGCCCTTGTGGCAGCAGTGGACCCTGTGGACATTGAGGATGAGGAGGCAGAGGATGAGGATGAGAACAACAGAACATCTGTGATCCGTCAATACTTCCAATGACACACAGATAAGACAGTGTAACTTTGCATTTCAAGGACTCTGGTTGTAATCTGTGTGGCAATGGCATGCTGATATATCCCACTTCTATGCCCACTTACTATTCCCTCTGGCAATTCATTTTGCAGATGTTGATGATTTGACAAATACTCCTGGTGTGATCACTACAGCCAGCTGCAGGTCGTTAATCTATGCTTATTCTATGTACAGTTCATTTGCAATGTGTGTACCTGTTTCAAAACAAATACATATTTGATATACATGACATACTCAAAATAGATTTTTTTCAAATGGTGTTTATTGAAGTGCTAACATATAGGGGGAAAGTGCAACGGGATGGGGTGATGATGGAGGAAAGTCCAGGGTATTGTTCCAGTCTGTTTGTAGCACAGGTGCATTGTCCAAGGGGACATAGGAAGGGGAGCAATGGCAGTTCAAGATGGACAGAGTGACTGAGTGGGACACAAGGGGGACAATCAGGAGAGTCTCATTTCCTGGCGGGGGTCTTCGGCAAGTGTCTCTGGCTTCTGTCAGGATTGCAGGGAACATTTGGGGGGTGTTTCACCTTCTGCGGAGGGAGGGGTGCTGGTGGCCTGTGAGTCCTGTGGCGGGGCCTCCTGTCCACTAGCAGCAACAGAATTGGAAGGCTGTTCAGATGTCTGGCTAGTGGCAAGGGCCCATAATGAGACTGCCTCCCTCATAATGTTGGCCATGTCTGCCAGCACCCCTGCTATGGAAATCAGGGTGTTGTTGATGGCCTGCGAGTCCTCCCTGATCCCCTGGTACTGTCCCTCCTGCAGCTGCCTTTTCTCCTGCACATTGTCTAGGTCTGGCCCATCGTGTCCTGAGAATGTTGGTAGGCTCCCAGGATCTTGGATAGTGCCTCCTGGAGAGTCAGTTCCCTGGGCCTGTTCTCCCCCTGATGCACAGCAGTCATCCCAGTTTCCCTGTTGGCCTGTGCCTCTCTCCCCTGAACGGTGTGCCACTGACCCCATGTCTCTGATTGTCTTGTGTTATGGTTGATGTGTATGACATTTTGTACATACCTGACTTCCCCTCTATGGTTGGTTTTGCCCTGCCAGCCTTCACTTTTGTATGTTAGTGTATGGTGGGATTGTTAGTTGTCTATTCTGTGCATGCGTTAGTGATGGATGTCCATGCAGGGCTGTGAGGGGTTTCCATGCATTGGTACAGCATGCAGGGCTTGGCATTGGGATTGAAGAGATGTGATGGTGGAGTGTGTGAGATGTAGTGGAGTGATGGGAGTGAGGGTGAGGGTATGTGATAGCATGCAGGTAGGCGGGTGATAATATTAGAGAGTTGACTTACCAGTGTCCAGTCCTCCTCCAACTGCGGCCAGGCCCTCAGGATGCAGTATTGCCAAGACTTGCTCTTTCCATGCTGTGAGTTGTGGGGTAGGAGGTGGGGGTCCACCGCCAGTCCTCTGGATAGTGAGCTGGTGTCTTGCTGCTATGGAACGTACCTTCCCCGTAGGTCTTTCCACCTCTTCCGGGTGTCATCCCTTGTTCTGTGGTGCTGTCCCACGGCGTTGACCCTGTCCACGATTCTCTACCATAGCTCCATCTTCCTTGCAATGGATATCTGCTGCACCTGTGCTCCAAATAGCTGTGGCTCTACCTTGACAATTTCCTCCACCATGACCCTTAGCTCCTTCTCTGTGAAACGGGGGTGTCTTTGTGGTGCCATGGGTGTTTTGTGAGGTGTGTTGGTGAGGGTGTGTTGGGTAATGTGTTCTGGTGTGTGATGTGGAGTGCTGGGGTGGTGTATGGGTGCGAGTAGTGTGTGGCTCTTGTCTCAGTGGTCTTGGTGTCTCTCTGGTTGCAATTAATTGTATTCATAAAGGGTTGTGTGTAATGTAGGTGTGTGTTTTATAGTGGTGTGGGTGTGGTGTGTGTATGGTTGTCAGGTGTGTGTTGTTTGAATTGTCCAATGTGGTGTTGTTTTGTCTGTGGGTGTCCATTGTGAGTTCGGCGGTATGTACAGCCAATGGTTTGCCGCCATTGAATGTTCACTGTGGTGATTCGTGGGTCATAATGTGGTGGGCATTGTTTTGTTGGCGTAACAGTGTGGGTTTTGAGACCGTCAGCGGATTTGTGTATGTGGCTGAATTCTGTCGGATTGGTGTGTGCGTGTCTGTCATAATGTGGTGAACGGATATCCGCCGCCGTGGTGGTAAGTTGGCAGCCGTCAGCGTGGTGGTAAGTGGGATTTACCACCAGGGTCATAATGAGGGCCCAAGTCTGCAGTGACATGATTTGAACTCTCCTCTACACAACACACACAAAACCCAATGCCTCCTACGTAGGTCAAACACCAACTCTTCACTCTACAAAGCATGCCCACAGGGTCTGACCTGCAAAAAAAGAACAAGGACAGCACAGAGCTTCAGGGCCACACTTGAAATAAACACTGCTCACATTCCCACTGAACAATACAATTGCTAGCTGCCCCTTGCATGTACATCTAACAAGAGCTGTTGTGCTGAAGAAAGGCCGTCTCTAGGGAGGCTATAGTTAATTCTTTAAGTTCTTTTGTAATGCAGAATTAAGTGTGTGGTCCCTTTAAGGGTGATACTTTTGTACCCAATGCCCTTGTTTCCTGCTGCCAGCACTGTGACACTCCTTTGAAAATGGAGAAAAATAGGCCCATAATAATGGGCAATTGGTGCAGGGCAGGGCCACAAATCTTCTTGTTGCGCTGTGCTGTGCCAATGTGAAAGGGCAGGACTGCATTATATTTATGAGCTATAGTGTATTCCTGTCCTTTACCCCTGCAATAGAGCACAATTTGCTGTCTCGTGCCAATGCAGACACCCTTGCACCATGGTGCAAAGGTGCCTGCATTGCATGTAGGATAGCTTTCCTGCCCAAAAACAATCCTGTGGGACGTTTTCCTCTTCTATGTGTGCAGCACACATGGAAAGAGGAAAAAGTAAGGAGAAATAAAAATGTTTCACCTTGTTACACCATCCCTGGGGGCATAAGCTTTTGCCGCTGCCCCAGGTATATGTCATTAAGTAAATCTGGGGCAGCACCAAAATACATGGGCGTTGCATGGTAAAACCCATAACTCCCACCCCTCCCGGCACAGAGCAAGGCAACACAGCAACTTGTGCTGCAGTGCGTTACTCCATATTTATGAAAAGCTAGGAAAAGTGGGCTCGCGTAGCCTCATAGATATGGTTGAGAGGTTGTCGCAACGAGAGCGTCAAAAAAGTGATGCTCTGGCAGCAAAAGCCTCTCGTAAATATGCCCCATAGTGTATGTCTGAATCATGTTCATCATCGCTGAGAGAAAAAAACGTGCGTAAATATGCCCTTTGCGAGTCTCCTCCGTTGGTGCAAGCATCATCATCGTCACAGTTGAGCAAAATATTATTCGACTATAATAATTCACTTAATGTATCTCCATATGAGCGCAATAGGAGTTTTCTGCATGGATCCCTTACGCCATCGAATTACTTTTTTTGATAGAATACTGCAGTACAGAAGGCGAGTTGGGCTGGTTGTTATTCGAAGTTGAGAGACTATACATGTAAAAAAGATATAGTTGTACTACGTCGGTCGAAGTTTAGCAAAGACACAATATAAATAAAAACATTTGTCTTTTTGATCAAGGCCAAACTACAGACTTTCAGAGAATATTTTCCTGTCTGTTATGAGATGCTCTTTATTATTAAATTGTGTGATTTATCTAACACTCCGGGACCTTTCCTTTTTACTCTCCAGGGAAGTCATGGTCACGTGCACATATTCTTTAATCAATTTTACATAACATCTTAGTCATGAATGTAAAAATAGAACCTAATTAATATCTGTCCTACAGCTAAAGCAAAGTCACATAAGACAACTGTCAGGCCGTGATTGTATGCTGTGGTGCCTACAGTACTCAGCTGATGGTTAAAATTATTACTGTTCCCAATCAAACCACCCTCTCACCTGCCAGCGGCTGGCATTTCTCTTCTTAATTGTTAGGATTTAAACACCCCCACACATCCCACCCCACCTAATTTTCTCATTGTACATTTGAAAGTGTGTTGCTTGCAGAAAAGAATGTTCCGCTGGCAAGTTTGGGAGGATGGGGCGTAGTATCATAATTTCAATAACAATAATTTGTTTATGTTTATTTTGTTCCAAATATATTATGCAGCTATTACACATCGAAGCCTATATTAAGTTTAAATAAGTTTCTAAGGGCCAAATGTATGTAGCTATTTTCCTGTCGCAAACAGCCCGATTCACGAATCAGGACGTTTGCGACTTGAAAATACCATTTTGGCATGTACCAATGCTATCTTTCAATTCGATAATCTAACTACCAAATCCCAAAACAGGTTTACGAGTCGCTATTTGGAAGGTGCGTCCCTTCCAAGTAGTGAGTTACGGTGGTACGTAAGATTGTTTTGCAACCGTGAATGCGGTCGCAAAACAATTGCAGTTACCACAAACTTCAAGTTGGTCGTAACCCATTCGCAAACAGGATGGGGTCCCCATGGGACCCTTTCCATTTTGTGAATGGAAGCGAAAATATTTTTTCAGAGCAGATAGAAGTCCCACGGACCACTGCCTAGTCTGAAAAAAACCTGCCTTTTATAAAAAGCAGTCACAGACATGGTGGTCTGCTTTTTCTAGCAGGACACCATCCCTGTGAGTGTGGCCACTCAAATGGGGTCACAAATTGCGACCTACGTCATGAATGTTGATGAGATAGATAATTTGCAACCCCATTAGGAATCACTAAATGTGTCTGAGACACATGAGTACATTTCATTTTGCGAGTCTTTAATTGCGAGTTGCAAAAAATCACAATTAGATACTCACAAAATGAAATGGCCGTACATCCGGCCCTAATTCTCTTAGTGAGAAGGACATGAAAATAATATGGCTACTCTACTGTATTACTGTTATTACATATGAGTTGTGATATCATAATGCCCGCTGGCAGCAGATAGTGCAGAGTTACAACTGATGTTTAAACAATAAATGGCAGAACTAACATTTCAACTCCCTTTGAACTATTTTCTTTGAAAATAAGCAGGTACTACCTGACAAGAAGGCAGTGATAGTTTTATTAAGTACAATTCATTAAAAAAAGGAGAAATCTTTCTGCATACTACCACACATTCTCATCGTCAGCCACTTTTGAAAGTGACTTACATTAAATTTATCAAAATATACTTTGTAACCAATAAGAGCTTTTATCAAAGATTTGCATTGCTCATCCATCACGCAATGCTACTCTTAAGGCAGATTTATCAAGCCAGGCAAATTGCTGCACTGCGTTACTCTGCACTGGGAAGGCGTTCCATGGGTGAAGCGTGGACGTTCCCACGCATCCACCCATGGCTTTTGGCACATTCCCAGATTTACCATCAATGGTAGACCTAGGAATGAGTCAAGAACCTGCGCCTCCCCAGGTGAGGTGTAACAAGGAGAAATATGTTTATATCTCTTTGTTACTTCCTCTTTCTATGTGTGCTGCATTCTCCAGCACACATAGCAAGAGGAATATGCCTTAAGAGTGTCCCTTCCTCACATAAGCAATCCTGCTTACAACGCAGGCATTCTTGCATAATGTGCACCAGCACTGGGAAAAGCCAGGAATGTGCCATACAATGTTAAGTATGTCACATTCCTGCCCTTTCCCTATCACGCACCACTGCAAGGTGACTTTTTGTGTGATATATTTATAAATATGCCCCTCTGTATCTGTGTTTTATTTTCACAGTATAGATTCAGAGTGCAATGACCTATAGGGTCATTTGCTCTGTGGCCTTTATGTGGTCATGGAACTTCTTGGTCACTTGCATTCTCCTTAAACTGTAGAGTGAGGGTTTAAACCCATGTATAATACATGGAAGTCTGCAAGCCATGATGTATAGCAGCCCGTTTCCAGTTTTCTTATTAGTCTATTTCAAATGTCTCTAGTGAGCTGTAGCAAAGAACTGACATAGCTGCTCAACAGCTACAATCAGTTTCTTCCCATTCTGTGGGTCATTACCAGAAAGACAAAATCTTTGCATATTTCTACAATAGCTGAGCGGCAGCATTTAGCATTTTGCTAACAGATTCAGATATATTTTTGCCAGAATTACTAACTGCTTTTTGGTGTGTTTCATTTTGCAGTACAGATTTTGCTGTTATTCTTCATGTCTGAAATGCAAGACACCAGTAGTTAACGTGTTTTGTGGGGAACGGTGATGATGTGAACTTGCATTATGAAGGTATAAAATACCCTCTGCCATGCATGAAAAAGATAGTCCACGTCATCTCGGAGGTCCATAACCTAATATAGGAACTCAGCATTGTTCCAGTACATGGTCAGGGAACAACTTGTTGACTTGCAATACCCTTAAAATGTATGGTAGAGGGTACGTTATCCATAAATATATTACACAGTAGGGGATACTTCATACATATTTATAATTATGGTATAGTATTAGATGGGCTGCTGATGGGCAGTGCGGCAGGTCACCCACGGGTGTGTGTTTGTTTACAAATGTTTCTTGGCAGAGAGATTTTTCCGAAAAATACTGAAGTCAAGATGTTTTGCATCTTATTTTGAGGTGCATGGATTGGGTGCTCTTACTAAGTTTGATCTCCATTTAATTCAGGGCATGTTCCATTTTACCAATAGATTTACCTTTTAATTTTGGGGAAGCATTATCTTTTAACCTTTTCCTCATCATTAATAGATTCGAACTCAGGCTAATTGATTAGAAGCCATTGCACAAAATGGATCATCCCAGTGAGAATTTACCCTGACATCTGACTCACTAGTTTCTGTGCATTTGTGATTTATGAGGTACATGTCAATCATATTAGGATTTACCAGAACATTAAACAACAAATAAAAAGCGAGATAATGGGGGTCCTTATGATCCCGGCGGTGTGTGTTAATGTGGCGGTAGTACTGCCAACAGGCTGGCAGTATACACCGCCACATTATGAGAATGGCAGGTTGGCTGCAGCCAACCCGTCACTTCTCCACTCATACCGCCATGGCAGTATCAGCCGCCGGGCCGGAGAAGTCAATCTCCAGCCTGACGGCTGGCATAGTACCGCTGGTGGCATTTTGAGCCTGCCTACCACCATGGTTTTCGTGGTGCTAGCAATGCTACGAAAACCATGGTGGTAGGCCCTACCAGTGACAGGGAATTCCTTCCCTGTCACTGGTAGGCGGCTCCCCCATCCCGCAACACACACCTGACACCCCCCTCCATTCAAACTCCCCCCACTCCCTCTGATCCTCTCACTCCCCCACCCCTCCGATCCTAACACTCCCCCATACACGCCGCACACACCGCATACACACACCATGCATACACCCTATCACTCACACTGGCATACATGCCTACATACATGCATACTTCCAGATATGCTCACAGACATTCTTACACACAATCACACTGACATGCAGACACGCACTCACTTCACCATTGTTACACGCATTCACTCACACACATACACCCACGCAAACAACACAACACACACAGACGCATTCACACACACTCACAAATTAATGCATTCATGCACACAAGCAGACATACACACACACACACAACACCCACCACCCCTGTCGGAACCGACTTACCTTGTTCTAGGAGGTCTTCCTGCAGGGAACGGTAAGGGGTGTTGCTACCGCCAGCAGCGCCCCGCCTGACTAACACCGCCAGGCCGTATCACAGGTCATGATATGGCTGGCAGCATTCAACTGGTGTGGCGGTGCTGGTGGTAGCAGCACCAGCTTACCCCCGTCCACCAGTATCATCACTGCCAGATTTCCTCCCTTCTTGTGGCAGAAGTCCGGCAGTGATCACGATATGGCCGATGGATGGTAGCCATGTTGAGGGTATGTTGGCAGCCGCAGCGGTAGGCAGTTTTTACCACCAATGACAAAATGAGAGCCAAGGTGTTGATAGTACCAAAAGCAATAATGAACACAAAACCGACTGGAACTGGTTTAAAAGAAAGGTTTTCAGGGCTTTTCTGAAATGAATAAGGATGGCCGTGTGATCAAAATAGCATAGTGGTTTCTGTGAAAACATACACAAATTTAAACATTCCATACTTTGGTTTCCACTTCAGTAGTAGTAAAAAAACTGTAGTTCAGTTGCAGTAAAAACGTATGGGACCGAGTGAAGTGATTTGTCTATGTTCTCATCTGTGATAGTACCAATGAAGACACATTTGCTTGTTCTCACGAGAGCAGATTTATCCCTCAGCTATTTTTATTTTAAAGATTTCGAATTTCTCCCCAGTGATACATGCATAATAACCTCAGTGGAGGTGTGGACCCCTCAAACAAGCAATTTGAATGATGAGAAAGCACTTAAGAAACATATTTTAATTAAAAAAGAAATCTTAGTGTTTTCCTTCAGCCTTCCATGAAATACCAGATTGGATAATCGAAAAAAGGCCCCCTTGTCTGCCCTTTTTTTGTTCTCAAACGTTGATGTCCAAAAGGAAGGAGACTGGTCAAACAATAATCTAGGGCCAGATGTAGCAAACGTTTAGCGAGTCGCAAACGGCAAAATTTGCCGTTTACGACTCGCTAAACGCGTTTCCCAATGCAGAAATGCATATTGCGAGTCGTTACTGACTCGCAGTATGCATTTCCGACTCGCAAATAGGAAGGGGTGTTCCCTTCCTATTTGCGAGTCGCATTGGGATGCAATACCATTTGCGACCGCGTACGCGGTCGCAAATGGCATCGCAGTTACCATCCACTTCAAGTGGATGGTAACCCACTCGCAAATTGGAAGGGGTCCCCATGGGACCCCTTCCAGTTTGTGACTGGACCCAAAAATATTTTTTCAGGGCAGGGAGTGGTCCAAGGGACCACTCCCTGCCCTGAAAAAATACCGAAACAAAAGGTTTCGGTTTTTTTTTAAGTGCAGCTCGTTTTCCTGTTAGGAAAACGGGCTACACTTTTTAAAAAAAACTGCTTTATTCAAAAGCAGGTCACGAACATGGAGGTCTGCTGACGTCAGCAGGCCTCCATGTTAGCAAGTGCCTATACTCGCTATGGGGCCGCAATTTGCGACCCACCTCATGAATATTCATGAGTTGGGTCATTGCGACCCCATAGCGAGTCGCAGTCGGTGTCTGAGACACCGTACTGCATAGCAATTTGCAACTTGCAAATTGCGAGTCGCAGGGACTCGCAATTTGCAAGTCGCACATTGCCAATTTGCTACATCTGGCCCCTAGTCTCACTTTACTATACTACTCAAAGCCTCAAGGTTATTCTGGTGCATGCATTATACACAGTCGAGTAATAATAGTATACTCATCTTTCTCTGTGTTTGTATATCAATAATTACAGCAATTCCTATCCATTAAGCCATTCTCTCAGGAGGGCTGTACCTGTACAGTCTTTCCTTGAATGAATAATATAGTATGATGCAGACAACTAAATTGCTCGTAGGCAGAGGTCTATTGTCTTGTGCCTTACTGTTGAAAATGGACCCTTTTGCAAGGCTATGCCCAAATGTTTTGCCTCTGACCTCCTGTTTTTGACTACGCTGCACTTAGTTTTTGCTGGTTTTAGGACTCTGGGCACTTTACCACTGTTGACCAGTGCTAAAGTGCAAGTGCTCCCTGTCAAAATTGTATTGGTGGAAGGTTAAACCATGATTGGCATATTTGATTTACTACTAAGTCCCTCGTATAGTGCACAATTTGTGCCCAGGACCTGTAAATCTAATGTAACTAGTGGGCCCCAGCACTGATTGTGCCACCCACAAGAGTAGCCCTGTAAACATGTCTGACCTGCCACTGCAGTGTCTGTGTGGGCATTTTTAACCTGCCATTTCTACCTGGCAAGTGCACCCACATGCCAGGCCCAAACTCTCTCCTTTACTACATGTACGTCACCCCTAAGTTAGGCCCAAGGCAGCCCAGTGGGCAGGGTGCAGTGTATTTATAAGGTAGGACATGCACTGGTGGTTTACGTGTCCTGATAATAAAATACTGCTAAATTTGTTTTTCACTTTTGGAAGGACATCTCTCCTGTAGGATAACATGGGGATTGCCTTGAAATATCTTTTAAGTGCAATTTTCCATTAGGAGCAGATAGAGATAAGGAGTTTGAGGTATCTGAACTCACAATTTAAAAATACATATTTTGGTGAAGTTGTTTTTTGAATTGTAAGTTTAAAATGGCACTTTCAGAAAGTGGACATTTTCTTGCTTAACCGTTCTGTGTCTCTGCCTGTCTGCCGAATACACGTCTGGGTCAGAATAACAGTTGGGCTGATGGTGCATTCACTTTCTAGCCAATCACACAAAGGGAGCTGAGGTGTGCCCTGCGTATCTTGATGGCTCATCACCAGGCTGATGGGTCTACCTCCGCTAGAGTGAAGGGGGAGCTGACAGTTGCTCCTGAATAGGTCTGTGTCTGTCCTTACACAAAGCAGTCTCCAACCCCCTGAAGTGTGTCTGGGGCGAGTGGTGGGAATCGCAGGGTCTTGTGGATTACAAAGACTTCTCTTTAAAGATTGCCTACTTCAAAGACAGAAATGGGTATAAGTATTGTACCTCTGACCCCACATAGTTAGAACACTTCTGGACTGAGGACATTCTTCCAGGAAGAAGAACTGGATGTTGCAAGAGGGACTCCCACTCTGCATGTTGCTTTGTTATGGTGGCCTTCTGCTTGCTACCTCTAACCTGGGAGTGAAAGGACTGGACTTGGATTTCTACATCCTGCTTTCCAAGGTTCTCCAAGGGCTTGAACTGAGCTTGCCTCCTGTTAAAAAGTCTTAGGGCAATCAAAGACTTCATCTGCCAGTGCCTGGGCTTCCCTTGCTGACAGTCCTGACTTGCCAAGTCGTGCCAAATCAGGTTCCTGGGCCCTTGGAAGTGAGCTTTGGTGCAACATCAACTCCAGAGCGGCTTTAGAATGGGCACTGCACTCTGACTCTGTGCCGCCGCCTGCAAAGGAGATGTGGTCCCTGCTGAGTGCAACGACTGCGATATGCAACACAGCCCACTGCAGCTCCTCCGAATCCCACCACAGCGTGAGTCCCGAGTGACGTGTCCCCGACCACTGTGACAGCCGACTCCGACACCGCCACAGCACCTGTTGCCCCATGGTGTGACGGCGACTCCAAAAAGTCAACCCTTGCATCTTGACCTGCTGGATTCATCTACCCTGCCTTTCCGTAAGGAACCGACGCCTCGCCACCGACACCGCATCACTTCTCCTGCAACCGGAAGGAACCAACGCCTCACCTCCCCTGCCCAGCAGTAAGGAACTGATGCCTTACTTCCCCAGTAGCAGTAAGGAACCAACAAGCACTGGCTCCTGCAACACCTCACCTTTCTGACTCAGTGCAACGTCTTTGTTTTCTCATTGTTTTCAAGGTACTGTACCTGGGGTCCGTGCGACTCGGTGACCAGCCCACACTCCCTCACAAGTGGCATTGGAATGTTGGAAGCGACTCCGTCAAGATGCTGTGATAGCCCCAGTTAGAAATATTGTGTTTCTAAGTGCTATACTGGGATTTAGGGCCTCATTATGTATACAGCAGGATTTCCTGCCATGTTCAGGCTGGCGGTCTAAACACAGAGCGCCAGCCGTATAGTACTCCGCCGGCCGAATGATCAACATTCCGCTGGGCCAGCAGGCGGAAAAAGTTTTTCCGCCAGCCCACTCAGCGGAATGCTGGGCCTGGACATTGCTGACGGCTGCACATGGAGCCGTTGTCAATGTAGCAGTGCAGCGGGTGCCGCAGCACCCGTCACGCATATCACTGCCCGCATGCACGATGGGGCCGTGCATGGCGGCCCCTGCTCTGCCCATGCCAATTGCAGGGGCCACCGGGGGTCTCCAGGCTCCCATTCCGCGAGCCTTTTCCTGGCGGGGAAACCGCCAGGGAAAGGCTGGTGGATACATGTTCTTTATCCGGCGGGCAGCGCTGCCCTGTCGGATAAGGAACTCTGCCATTGTCAGGCTGCCTAGCGGCGGTAGCATTTTGGAGTTCCGCCTCTGACGGTCCCACAATGAACATAATATGGCGGTCCGGACAGCCATGCCGGTGGTGGTAATTACCGCCACCGTCGGCATGGCTGCCCGGTCCGAACATGGTTATGCCTTTGTTCATAATGACCGCCTTAATCTTTGAAAATTTGTATCTTTACTTGTATATTTTGGATTTTTGTCATTTTGGTCTTGTTTTGCTCAGATAAATATTGGCTAATTTTCTAAACTGGTTTGGAGCACCTTTGTGGTGTTTCCACTCTGTTAATATGTGTATATACAAATTCTTTACACATTGCCTTGAGATAAGCCTGACTGCTCGTGCCAAGCTACCAAGGGGGTGGGCAGGGGTTATCTTAGCAGTGTGACTCCCTTTCCCTTACTAGAGTGAGGGTCCCTACTTGGAGAGAGTGCAAACCACTGCCAACTAGAGACCCCATTTCTAACATTAGTGATCAGAGGTGAGGCTAGGACTTGTATTTGTACTTGACATACAGTGATTGTTGTACACTACTTCCATATCACAGACCATTATACCCCAACATTTTGGTTTGATTTTTCTCTTTATGCAACTTTTGAGTTTGTTTCACAGTCATGTCCCAGTCAGGTGAGCCATCAGTTTGACCAGGAGAGGTTGGAGACCTATTCAGTGTGTCAGCTAAAAAACTTCTGCAAGGAGCTTAAATGTCATATTAAAGCCCTCACTAAAAAGGTGGAGCTGCAAAAGGTACAGAGGGCCTGGTTGGCAGCAAAGGAGACTAATGAGCACAAAGGGGAAGAGAATGCTATTGTGGAGGGAGAGGAGCAAAAAAACCTGCATGATGATTTGATGGTGAATCTGGGTGTGCCTGGGAGGAAGGCACCTTCCAAGTCAAGCACCAGTGTTTGTTCAAGAGGACTGACCCCAGTGGAGCTGGAGGACAGGTGGGAGGCTCAGAGATTCTGAATGGAGCCAGAGAAGCTCAAACTGAAGCATGAGATGGAGCTTCAGTTGGAACTAGCCACGTTCAAAAGATAGGCAACGAAAGTGATAATCAACATAGAGAAATATAAAATTGCCAAAGAGGAGAAGAAAATGCTTTTAGCTTAAGAGCTGAGATTGAAAGAGCTGGATCTAAAGAGCAGGTCCAGCACAGATGGTGGCAGCAGTTCTACAGTCCAGTCTGAGGGGAAGATGAATATACCCAAAGATGTGGTGAAGGATTTTGTTGTGGGTGATGACATAGAGCAGTGGTTCAGGGGAAAGGTGGTGGCACTGAGGATGCACAGGGTTCCTGAGAGTGACTGGGGGCAGGCCCATGGAAGTAATACTCAGTGGAGGGGAGGGACACCTTGGGACTTTAGAAGAAGAGGATGAGATGAGGTACTATGCTAAGAAGGACACCCCGACCAGGATGTATGGTCTCACCGTATGCCGGCTTTAGGGCAGTGCGAGTGGTGCGGCCACACCGGGTGCCAAGCTGGATTAGGGGGCTCTGACATCAGGGGGTGTTGTGTTTAGCAATGACTTTCAAAACTTGCAATTTAAAAGCACCTTCTGAAAAGTTCCTTATGCGTCCAGCCTTTGGGAAACAAATAAAATGTCAAGATACCTCTTGTAATTAACGTTCCTGCTAGGGAGAGAGATGGGAGTTTTGTCTAGCAGCAGCTTTGACTCACCATAAAGTGGCAGAGAAGGTTAAAATGCCTGCTGCAAAGACCAGAACTACATTTTATGTGGATAGCTGAGTGGATTAGTAAAGCCAGTCTTTACAAGTGCTTTAAAACAAATGAATGTATGTGAAAGGGGGGCTATGGAGAGATGATGGGCACATTTGCCAGGTGGTAGTGAATGAATCCAAGGAGGTGGTCATGGGGTTGGGGGCACCAAAAAATACAGTTGCACAGGGCACCACCAGTGCTAAAACCGGCCCTGGTCTCACTCCAAAGAGTTACAGGGGAAAGTTTGGGACAGAACTAAACTTTGGTCCCAGACTTGAGTGGTGTATGTTGATACTTTCTGCAAAGCACTGGATGGCTGGGTGAAGGGCAGCAAGGTAACAGACTATCAGGGGCTGTACAATTTGATTGCATGGGAGCTCTTGTCTAGTCGTTGTTTTCCAGAGCTGCGCCAGCAATTAATTGACAGCAAGCTTACTGACCCTGGTAAGCTTGCAAGGGAAGCAGACTGTTGGCTCAGTACAAGGGTCCAAAAGAAGTTATATGTGGGAGACTCAACCAAGGGTGGGCATGGTCCCCAACAGAGGAAGGAGAGAGTGACAGGTCCTGGATAAGGGAGGGAAAGGTTCCCAGATCCCTTCTGACAGGGAGTTTTTGGTGGCCCAGGGCATCTCGTTTTCAACCTTGTTGCTCTGAGTGCTCCTAGCTAGGACACAAGAAAGAGGACTCTGTCTGTCCCCATGGGTGGCTCCTATACAGGGCTGGCCGATGTGGCCTTAAGGGGAGGTAATCCCCAGGGGCAGGTCATGGACCAATCCGTAATCTCTCTTAGTTGGCAGGTGAACTTAGAGGGTGAGTTGGTGATCCCAGTGGGTGGGAGTTGTCATTTCTGCCAGGTGAAAGTGGAGGGGGTCCCAGTCAATGTTCCAAGAGACACCAGGGCTAAACGGACCATGGTGGTGGAAAGGATAATTTCCCTGGAGCACTACACTGGCCAGGTGTGTGGAACCACCTATGGATCTGGTGTCCCTAGAGTGGGATGGGAAGGTGACACAGAGAAGGGTCATAGTTAGTCCCCAGATGCCTGTAGACTGCATTCTGTGGAATGAGTACCCCCAGTGTCAGGGGAACTGAGAAGGGCAGCCACCAAAGGTGCTATAACAATTCAGTTTTCTGGGGGTACCACTTCAAAGTGGAAGGTACAGGACCCCAGCAAGAGGGACAGGAGGAGGGAGAGCCCACCTCTGTCCTCTGTTCAGCCTGAGGGTACAGACTCTAAGTTGAGTGACCAGTCTCAGGATACCACCCCTGAATCGGTGGGAGGTAAAGTGGAATAAGGGTGCAAGGCACCTGGGGATACTGCCCCCTACTTTTCAAAACCCCAGTAGCTAGAGACCCCGGGATGGCCTGGGATCTGGCTCTTGAAACTGACAGCTGTCAGTGGCCTCTGTTGGTTGTTGTCCTTGTGATCAGAGTTTTCCCTGGGTTGTGGACTGAAGTCAGACCCAAGGGGTGGAATGGGCCATCTCACATTGTTGGCCATGGTGGCACTGTCTGCCTACTGGGATGCATCTGTGAGCAAGGTAAAGTTAAGTGTTGCACAGATGGAGTCCACAGAAGAGGAGAAGGGTTCCCCTGTGGTAGTTATGTGGGCCCTGAGAGTAGCCAGAGGCATCTACCTGGGTCCAGAGAGGTGTAGAACTGGTGAGAGCCCTTGCAGTAGCGGGCCATTGTCCAGGTTCTATTGCCCTAAGCAAGGAAGTCCAGAAAGGTATTGATTGGCCTATCCTGGTTTAGGCTGGGAAGGTGTTGTGTTGGAAATGTCCCTTTTTGCAGGGTTATTCCCAAACATTTTGCCTCTGACCTCCTGTTTCCTTATCGTTTTCCAAGTTACTCTACCAGGGGTCCTTGAGACTCTGTGACCGGCCCGCACTCCCTCACGAGTGGCGTCGGACTGTTGGAAGCGACTCCGTCAAGATGCTGTAATAGCCCCAGTTGGAGCTACTGTGTTTCTAAGGGCTCTAATAGGATTTACTCTTTGAAAATTTGTATCTTTACTTGTGTATGTTGGATTTTTAGTTGTTTTGGTCTTGTTTTACTCAGATAAATATTGGGTATTTTTCTAAACTGGTGTGGAGTACTTTTGTGTTTTTTTATGTACAAATACTTCACACACTGCCTCTGAGATAAGCCTGGCTGCTCGTGCTAAGCTACCAAGGGGGTTTGCAGGGGTTATCTTAGCTGTGTGACTCCCTTACCCTAACTAGAGTGAGGGTCTCTACTTGGACAGGGTGCAAACCACTGCCAACTGGAAACCCCATTTCTAACACATCTCAACAGAATCTTCATCACATATCACTAATACTTCCAATTCATCATCTTCACTTTCTTCTTTCCCATCCCTTAGGTTTATCCTTTGTGAACAACATTTACACTGTTCTTGCATGAGTCTTTTGCATACCCTTGAAAAATGCTCTTTTTTGCTTTTATAAAATCTCCTGTTCGCATTAGGACAATTACTAAATAACACCATAGGCTTCAGGCTACCAGATCAAAAGCACTGACGCTTTTTATCCTTACTCCAGCTTGGTGTATCTATGGCATTTGCACTTAGCGTTTTAATGGTTTGCACACTTTATCTCTCTACCTGTCCGCTGTTAAGCTCTTTAACATAACGGGATGTATTAGTAACTTATTTAAAGAGGGATTTGTTAATCCTAACACTTTCCCTTGATATTTAAAGTTATTATTCCTGTTTAGCAACAGATCACAAATATTTTCTTCCTAAAGATCTTTTAATCTTTCAATTTGCATATTCTTAAGCATGCTTTAAAACTATTAAACCTGGCATTCTTGGCGTGGTTTTCCCTCAACATTTTGCTTTCATTCCTCCTGTTTATAAACCACTGTTCAAGAATGGCAATCATATGCCAAAGATACTACGGCTTTTCTCAACACCATCATTCAATTGCCTGAAGAGTGCATGTCTATGATTTAATCCATTGTTTAAATCAATTCATTTCCTTTACTGTTTCATTTTCACAACTGTTCATAATATGTTACACTGGGGTGATTGTGCGGTCAACGATATTCTGGGGAGATATTTTACCTGCAAATACATCTTTAAATCAGCAGGCGTCTTTCATTAACATCACATTTTAACTTACATAGAGATTGGTTCATGTATCAGGATGCAGATTTTAGGGCCAGATGTAGCAAAGGTTTTTACCCATTCTGTGTCTATTGGAAAAAGTGTTCGTACATATGGCCCTTAGTAACAAGCGTGTCGTTAATGTAGCAGTGCAGAAAGCGGTCATCGTCATTGGTAGCGGCTTGATCTCCCATTGCTTTGGTCCGAGGATGTGTTCACATGAACAGTTTGTTCACAAATTAGGCACTGATTTTAGTAAGTATTATGAGTGTGCACACATGTTGGTGTTAAACAGTGAGCACATCATTTTGTTTTCAGTTTTTAGTTTTAGACATGTGCACACTGGATTATTCACTCAATTACTTTTAATCCCTTCGCTGCCAGGCCTTTTCCCCCTCCTATGCCAGGCCTTTTTTTGCCTCTTTGGAATAGTTCTCGCTTAGGCCCTCATAACGTTTTGTCCACATAAGCTACCCACGCCAAATTTGCGTCCTTTTTTTCCAACATCATAGGGATTCTAGAGGTACCCAGACTATGTGGGTTCCCCTGAAGGAGGCCAAGAAATTAGCCAAAATACAGTGAAAATGTCAGTTTAAAAAAAAAAAATGGGAAAAAGGGCTGCAGAAGAAGGCTTGTGGTTTTTTCCCTAACAATGGCATCAACAAAGGGTTTGCGGTGCTAAAATCACCAGCTTCCCAGCTTTCAGGAACAGGCAGACTTGAATCAGAAAACCCAATTTTTCAACACAATTGTGGCATTTTACTGGGACATACCCCATTTTTACGATTTTCTGTGCTTTTAGTCTCCTTCCAGTCAGTGTCAGAAATGGGTATGAAACCAATGCTGGATCCCAGAACCCTAAACATTTCTGAAAAGTAGACAAAATCCTGAATTCAGCAATGGGTAATTTGTGTAGATCCTACAAGGGTTTCCTGCAGAAAATAACAGCTGAAATGTAAAAAATATTTAAATTGAGGTGAAAAAAATAGCAATTTTTCTCTACATTTTACTCTGTAACTTTTTCCTGCAATGACAGATTTTTGAAAGCAGTATACTGTTACGTCCACTGGACTCTTCTGGTTGCGGGGATATATAGGGCTTGTAGGTTAATCAATAACCCAAGGCACCCAGAGCCAATAAATGAGCTACACCTTGCAGTGGGTTTTCATTCTATGCCGGGTATTCAGCAATTCATTTGCTGAAATATAAAGAGTCAAAAATAGGTATCAAGAAAACCTTTGTATTTCCAAAATGGGCACAAGATAAGGTGTTGAGGAGCAGTGGTTATTTGCACATCTCTGAATTCTGGGGTGCCCATACTAGCATGTGAATTACAGGGCATTTCTCAAATAGATGTCTTTTTTACACACTGTCTTATATTTGGAAGGAAAAAATGTAGAAAAAGACAAGGGCAATAACACTTGTTTTGCTATTCTATGTTCCCCCAAGTCTCCCGATAAAAATGGTACCTCACTTGTGTGGGTAGGCCTAGTGTCCGTGACAGGAAATACCCCAAAACACAACGTGGACACATCACATTTTTCCAAAGAAAACAGAGGTGTTTTTTGCAAAGTGCCTACCTGTGGATTTTGGCCTCTAGCTCAGCCGGCACCTAGGAAAACCTACCAAACCTGTGCATTTTTTAAAACTAGAGACCTAGGGGAATCCAGGACGGGGTGATGTGTGGGGCTCTCACCAGGTTCTGTTACCCAGAATCCTTTGCAAACCTCACAATGTGGCTAAAAAAATACTTTTTCCTCACATTTCGGTGACAGAAAGTTCTGGAATCTGAAAGGAGCCACACATTTCCTTCCACCCAGTGTTCCCCCAAGTCTCCCGATAAAAATGGTATCTCACTTGTGTGGGTAGGCCTAGTGCCCGCGACAGGAAATGCCCCAAAACACAAAGTGGGCACATCACGTTTTCTCAAAGAAAACAGAGGTGTTTTTTGCAAAGTGCCTACCTGTGGATTTTGGCCTCTAGCTCAGCCGCCACATAGGGAAACCTACCAAACCTGTGCATTTTTGAAAACATGAGACCTAGGGGAATCCAAGATGGGGTGACTTGTCGGGCTATCCGTAGGTTCTGTTACCCAGAATCCTTTGCAAACCTCAAAATGTGGCCAAAAACACTTTATCCTCACATTTCGGTGACAGAAAGTTCTGGAATCTGAGAGGAGCCACAAATTCCCTTCCACCCAGCATTCCCCAAAGTCTCCTGATAAAAATGATATCTCACATGTGTGGGTAGGCCTAGTGCCCGCGACAGGAAATGCCCCAAAACACAATGTGGACACATCAAAATGATCAAATGGAAAACTACCTGTTTTTGCGGGGAGCACCTGCGTTTTTGGTCCTGGGCTCAGCAGCCATCAAGGGAAAGCTACCAAACCCAGACATTTCTGAAAACTAGACACCCGATGGAGTCACGCGAGGTGTGACTTGCGTGGATCCTCAAATATGTTCTTACCCAGAATCCTCAGCAAACCGCAAATTTGGCTAAAAACATCAAATTTTTCCCACATTTCTGTGTGGGATCGCTGCACCTGGACAAATTTCCTGCCACCCAACGTTCCCCTCAGTCTCCCGGTAAAAATGATACCTCACTTGTGTAGGTGGGCCAAGTGTTTAGGTCTTTGATGAGCCAAAAACACGTTGAAATTGAGGGGGAACCAAAGTGGGTTTAAAAGGGCAGTTTGAAAAAAAAGATTTTTAGGCTTACAAGTGCAGCAGAAGTTTTATCGGTATAGATGAGAAATTGCTGGGTGGTAGGAATTTTGTGGATTACTGCAGATTCCGGAAGGTTCCATCACAAAAATGTGGGAAAAATGTGTGCTTTCCAGCAAAGTTGCAGGTTTGCAGGGCATTGTGGGTAAGGAAATGTTGCGGGGTGCATGTGAAGCACAGCACCCTGGAATCAATTAGATGTTTCGTTTTTAGAAGTGTCTAGGTCTTGTGGATTTCTCGACATGGCAGCGTCCCAAAGTAAAAAAAAGGGCAGCCCTCACCATTCCAAGTGGGACGATTTTGAGAGTCACCAAGCTCTCATGGCCCAAATGTAAAACAAAAACCAAAAATAATCAAATTTCCTCTTGCTTGCCATGGGATAAGATGTTTTAGTGTGCAGGGGAGAGATGAAACACTGTTAGCCCCTTCAGTTCGGGTAGGGGCATAACCAGGCCCATACTGTTTGGTGGCCACCACCCCACTATTTTCTTTTATTTTTTTTTATTCCCTGGCATCTAGTGGACTTTCTGTCCCCCGGGGGTGTGGATCGGGCAGAACAACTTTGTCCCCATTTATTTGGGGTGGGGGTATGGCCATACCCCCAACCTCTTATTTTGAAAAACAAATCTTCCCTGGTCTCTGGTGGGGTTTCTACCCCCCTTGGGGGCAGACAGGCCTTCCAAAATAGGCCAATGTGCCCCCAAGGGAGGCAGTTATGGCCTAGAGTAATGTGCCCCCATGGGGAGAGACCCTTGCCCAAAGGGCTGCCCCCTCCAAACAAAACACACACATACACACACACCAATCCATGGTGTCTAGAGGTTTCTGCCCCCTCTGGGGGCAGATTGGCCTAACAAAAATAGGCTGATCTGGCCTAAATACAATTTCCCCCCCAGGGAAGCGACCCTTGTCTAAGGGGTCGCTCCCCATACCTAAAAACATAAAGTAAATAAAAAAATATGTATATCCCTGGTGTCTAGAGGTTTCTGCCCCCCGGGGGCAGATCGGCCTAATTATATTAGACCGATCTGCCTCCGGGGGGCAGAAAAGGCCTAAAAGTATTTTGCCCCCCCCCCGGGGAGTGACTCTTGCCAAAGGGGCCGCTCCCCTTATGCGTTAGTATAAAAAAAAAAAAAAATCCCTAGTGTCTTGTGGCTGGGTGCAGAAATGGCCTAATAATAATTTGCCCCCACACCCCCCGGGAGCGACCCTTGCCTAAGGGGTCGCTTCCCAAACATAAAAAAAATAAATGTAAGCAAAAAAAAATCCTGGCGTCTAGTGGTTTTCTGCCCCACCGGGGGGCAGATCGGCCTAATAGTATTAGGCCAATCTGCCCCCAGGGGGGCAGAAATGGCCTAGAAATAATTTGCCCCCGAGGAGTCGCCCTTGCCCAAGGGGCCGCTCCCCTTACTTGAAATAGCCCACACAAAAAAATATTCCCTGGTGTCTAGTGGTCTCTGCCCCCCCAGGGGGGGGCAGAAATGGCATAATAATATTTTGCCCCCCCCCAGAGCAACCCTTGCCCTAGGGGTCGCTCCCCAAACATAAAAAAAACAAACAAAATAATAAATAATATTTCCCCTGGTGGCTAGGGGGGTTTCTGCCCCCCCCTGGGGGCAGATCGGCCTAATACCCTGGGGGCAGAAACAGCCAAAAAACTATTTGCCCCCCTGGAGAGCAGCCCTTGGCCAAGGGGCCGCTCTCCTTTTGAAGTAAATTAAAAAAAAAACTGGCATTTCACTTATGAGGTTTTTTTGGTGGTGTAGAGTCTGTGCTCTTACACGGAGTATTATTGTTTACTATAGGTTTTTGTTTGCATCTTTAATAGCACCTGATTACCACATTCACACTTAGACCCATATTTATACTTTTTAGCACTGCATTTGCGTCATTTTTTTATGCAAAAGCAGCGCAAACTTACAAAATATGGGCCCATATTTATACTCTGTTTGCACCGGATCTGCGTCATTTATTTTAACGCAAATTCAGCGCAAAGCTAACAACATATGTAGCTTTGATGCTAGGCCCGTCAAAATATCCCACTTTGCGTCATTTTCTGGATGCGTGAAACCGCCTTGCGTCAATGAGATGCAAGGTAGGCATTCCCATCTAAAAAATGACTTAAACACCTGTGCGCCATATTTATCCAATGGCACACGGCTGGGAGGCGGAGCTGGAAAATGGCGCAAATCCCGATGTGCGCCAAAATGTAACGCCTGGGTCAGGGCAGGGGTTAAAATGGGGCAAACACACCAGAACTTAAGGAAAACTCACACAAGCAACATCAGAGCTCAGAGCTCAGAAAGGAAGACATGGAGGTGCTATTCATCCAGCATGCATGAAGAAGCAGAGCACATGAACAACAGCAGCAGCTTCCACCACACCAACAGAGACCCCAAAGGCAACACAGAAGGCAGGAGAGGATATTCAGGACCAGGACAACCCTTCAGGGCCTCAGGGAACATGACATCATCCAGAGGTACAGACTAAACTGGCAAGCCATACAGCAGCTGCTGTGCCGCATTGAGCCACAGCTGGCCCCCCTTGGCACCCAGCTTGTAGACACCACACATCATTCTACCAGAGACCAAGCTGCTAGCTGTCCTGCACATGTTGGCAAGTGGCTCTTTTCAAACTACTGGTGCCCTGGTTGTCAGGATCTCACATCCCTCATTCTCTGCCTTCCTTCCCAAGGTACTTGATGACATCATCTCCCTCACAACCCGCCACATCAACTTCCCCAACACACTGCAGAAGCAGCAGGAGACCAAACAGGGGTTCTATCAAATCAATGGCTTCCCCCACATGCTTCGTGCTATTGACTGCACACATGTACGGATTGTGCCACCTGCTGCAACTGAGCATCTATACTGCAAAAGGAAGCACACACACTCCATCAATGTGCAGGCCATTGTGGATCACCGTGGATTGATCACCAACACCCTGGCAAAGTATCCTGGGAGTGTACATGATTCATTCATATTCCGCCACAGCACCATCAATCAGCACTTTCAGGATGGATGATATGGCAATGGCCTACTTGTTGGTAAGTACAGAAACCTAGTTATATACACACAGCACCCCAACCCTGTAGGACACACAACACATACACCACTACATTGACACGTGGCCAAGAAGACACTGAGGTTGTGACACTGGTAGTCATGTTTGATATCCTGACCCAATGGGATACACACCTATGGACAAATGACAGATGCAAATAACAAGAGATGCCACTCCAGAGCCACAAGGGACCAATTTAAAACCACACAGTGACAATGACATGGCCTTGACTGGCAGTACAACTTGGGAGATGAATCTTCCAATATCACACCAATACCACTCAATCACACACCCTTTCAACCAATACGTACTGTGTAAGGGGTGTGTAATGTGTTTTGCTGCAGGTCAAACACCATGAGACGCATAGCATGATGATGCTGACTCTAATGAAGGTGACATGGAATCATTGAGGCAGTACCAACATCTCACATCTCTCCTGGGGTGACATTGCCCGCTAGCAATAAGGAAGTGGACTGTGCTATGAAAACATGTGGATGTGACACTAATGCAGACTGCATACTGCTACACATACGGATTGAGACAATTCCCCATACACATAACAGATGTAAAGGCACATGGACCTTCTGACACTAAAACCTTCACCCCCAGAACCAAGTTAGCCAGCTTACCTGGAGCAAATTCAGTAGTGTAACATGAGGCAACTCGGTGAGGTCACAAAAATAGGTTTGCATAGAACTTGTCACACATGGGATAATTGTGCATTGTCAATTGTGAACACTTCAGTGCTGCCAACTTATGGAGATGTGTTGTACATTGTCACCTAGCTAAATCATAGGGCCTCACTGTTGCATTTCACATGCAATTACATATGTTGAATTTGATGGGATGTTCAGCCCTTATAGTGCAACCATGTTACCACCACAGTGGAATCGATTGTGTGTGTGGAAGTATCATGTCACCTCCAGTGAAGGCACACGGACACTTCTTTCACATGGCATAATGCATGGGAGATACACACTGAACTGCAAGTTTAGAAATATACCGCTGATATCAGCTCAATCAGCCAAACACCAGTTTTGATAGTTAAACAACCCAATGCAGAAAGAACATCTTAGAAGCCTAGGATCCCACACAATACCACAAACACAGATGAGTCACAGACGACACTAGATAACAACTGCCATGCAAAGTGATAATCAAGGTGCAACCAACAACCAAATATTCACCCTCATTTTGTCTTTCAGCTGATCCGGATTACAGGATCCGGCCATGGATCATGACCCCATTTGCCAACCCAAGCACAGAAGCAGAGCGTGACTATAATGAGGCCATCATAGGACACGCACCATAGTTGAGAGGACTTTTGGCATCCTGAAGTCCAGATTCAGGTGTCTGGACATCATGGGAGGCAGCCTCCTATATTCACCTGATATGGTCTGCAAGATCATTTTGACATGTGCCATTGTGCACAACATTTGTGTAAGGAGGAACATTCCCCTCTATGAACCAGACCCACAAATGCCTGAAGAGGAGGAAGAGGAGGATGAAAATGAGGGGGAACATCCAAACACTGCTGCAGGATTGCGTCGCAGACAACACATTGTACAAAACTTCTTCTAACTATAGTCACCATCACCACTTTGTTATCATATGTCATTAAACACCTAACTTCATCTCTCAATCATGCTCTGGGTAAATTTGTATGCATCACATGATCCCTAGGAATCATAATCAGAGTTTAGCCTCATGGAGCATTGCAGAAATACAGATTAGGATACTGAAAAAGCCACATCACATTTGATGGGTATGAATGTACAGCCAACATCACACACAGTGTAAATGACATATATCCTGTCTATTTCACATGTGAAGGGCAATATCAGAGGACCACAACTATGAGACACATCCATGTTGCAAACATGGTCCATTGCAGCACATGACACACAACTAAGACACCATCAATCAAAAGGAAAAAAAGTGTCTCATACATGAGGCAGTGGATGTGCTATTGCATTGGTAACAGGAATGTATGACCAGACCCTTGACAGCAGTAAGTGTGACATCCGCTATCTCTGCTAGGAACATGTGTGACAAGAAGTCCATCTAAGCTGAAAATAGATAGCACGAGTGCCCCACGTATGACAAGCACTGCTCACAAAACATGCCCTGCGCAGTCCATCCCAGGTAATAAGTCCTGCCACTGCCATGTTTTGAGTCTCTCCCCACCCTTCCCTAGGGGGCCCTGTAAATGGGCTACCTGTACCCCGAGATTCTTCAGCTACACACACCCAGACTCCCATTCTGACTCCTGTGTGCTTCCCACTTCAGGATGGCATTCCATAGTCAAAGTTCATCAGTCTGCATGGACTTCAGGTCAAATAATGCACTGCCTGGTAGTCGGTGAGACCTTTAATCAGCTGTCCTTTGCTTCCCATGTGAAAGGTCCACTTGGCCCTTTGAACTTGATTCTCAACTCCAGGACTTGTGAGAGACTGAACCTGCACACACCTGTGAGCACTACCATGCAGACCAGCCATTTGAACCTGCCCTGCCCTTGCTGCTGCCTGGAACTGCTCAGAAGCTGCCATTTTCAGAATTTCCTTGTTGTGCATTGGCGTACAAATCACTTGTGTACCAGAGGCGTTGGGGGATTGTGTAACGTTGCAGACCACAGCATAAACAGTTTTTAGTTCCCACAAAGTTGTTCCTGCTTGTCCCAGTCAGAGTCTGCTCACAGTGTATTTGCCTTGTTCATGTTTGTTCCTGACAGAGCCTGCATCCTGTTAGCCAGACTGGTTCCAGTCTTTGCGTTAAACATAGAGGTTCCCTGTGGCTACATTTGTCTCATAGTTGCTTTCCATGCCCTCTCTTGCCTCATGGGTTATTGTGTGTGGTAGGTCAACAATGAATCCTCAAATAGATAGTATATTTTAATCATGTTACTCATCGTAGTCAGTTCTGGGACATGTATATAAATGGCCTAATCCAGCCCCCATCCCTTGTTTGGGTTTGCATGTAATTATTTTTACCAAACACTGACAGTGTGCTATGGCTGTATGCATGGATTCAGTACGGTGCCTCCAGCACAACAAACAAGGCTTGTCAATATGTATGTGAGGACAAAACACGTTTGTGCCCTGACAGTCCACACACAGAATCACTTCTGCCGCCACCTTTTGATGGTGCTTGTGTGGTGACTAGCTGTGGGATTAATTAGCACAGAGGAACTGATGTTCCCTGTTGCAGTGGGAATTTTCAGGACCACCCTGTGTACACATGTTGTGATGAAAGCTGCCTGTTACCTATTACTCATCCATAAAGTTTTTAGCACCCCAAGGTTGCCCTGTCGTCAGCCTTATTCTAAGTTCTGCAGTGCCATAGCTGGACTATCACCATGGTGACGTTTGTTGATCTTTGGCTTTAGGTCAAATCTGTTTTGAAGGATACTCTGTTAATTGAGGGAATGGCTCCACAGACTCATGACTAGACCTGCATGTAACTATGACAACATGGAGGCCAATACTGACACAGGGTACACATGGCCACACACTTGAACTGGACACCTTTGTGCAATGAACCACTGGAAATATGTGAACAAATGCAGCATGGTCTGCTGGTCCTCCACAGCCACAGGAGAAACATAGGTCATGTCCCTGACTCAAACTGTGATGCACCAAAATATTTTTGGATTGGATTTGAGACTCTGTGTCACAAACACTGTACCTACCTAGCATGTTCTAATGCCTGACTCATGGGTAGTATACACACAAGTGACCAGGAAGTGGTATCCAACATTTCATTACATGTGATGGGTAACATTTCTGACATTGCCATTATCAACCGTCCTCTATCTATCCTGTGTATAGTTTGTCATTGGAGATGTTTTGTCCCCAAAGTCAGGGAAGTTCACACAGCATAAGACGCAACAGATATAACAAACATATATCATGACTGATGTACCTCAATGAATGGCATCTGATGGTTATCCACAATTACAACACATTCATACAAGCACATTATGCAAAACACTTCTTGTGACGTTCACACAGAGGCACAACAACAATTGAAATAGCCAATTCACAGACATAAACACACAGGCCATGAGTGCATTTTTTTAGCTGAGTAGCCTTGCTATCCTCTATTGATGCAACACCTGCTCAAACTAGGAAATACCAATTTTATTCCAAACGTTTTTGTTGCTGTTGCGTCAGTTAAGAGAGTTAATCCGGCACAACACCATAAGTATTATGGTGCGCAGTATTGTGGTCTGCCACATGTGCCCAAACACTAGAACACACACAGAAGGTCATAATGTCCTATCTTTGTATAGTTATAGCCTTCATGTATGTTAAAAACTGAAAAATTACCCGAACACAGTTATAGACAGATTGTTTGATGTAAAAACGTCAAAAAAGATGCATATGCATCAAAATATGACGCATATGCGTTAAAAAATGACGCTCACAACCATAATACAGCGATTGGTCCCTAGCGTTAATTCCAACACTGCACCCCATGAAATTGGTTATCCATTAAAAATGTATTGATCCTTGAATGCAGGGGAATCTTTAAGCAAAAATATTGATGCAAAGCCCGTAAGCGTCATAAAATTTCACGCATTATAATAAAAACGAACCACATTTGAGACAGGAAGTGACGTAATAGGATATCCTGTTTATAGAAATTGTACAGTGGGTGTACTTTCACTTTCACTTTGCAGTCTGTGATTCTTCTAGACACTGTGGCTGTGTATAGAGTTGTGTCCGTGAATATTGAGTTTTTGGCTCCTGTGTGCTATTGGCATTGTCATCAGTTGTTTTTGTAAGTGTCTATATAAATCAGTGTAAGTGTCTTTTTGTCATTTTTTAGATTAGATTTGTCATTGTACTGTTGGGAGTGTGTTAGTCGGTATTGTTAGCAGGGGTATTGTTGGGCTGTTTGTTGGTTAAGTTTCCTTTGCATACCTCCTTTCCCTGTTTTTCCCTCTTTACCCTTTCCTAATCTAATTTTTGGGATATGCTGGGTAGGCCACGTCTGGGGAGAATGGCCTTTTTTGTGGCTGGTGTGCCACTTCCTCCCCCTAAATGTTGGTGGCTGGTGGCAGGGTGATACAGGGGTATCACACGGAGGCTAGGAGGCTCAGGTGGGCAAAGGTGCTGTTCCACCTAAAAAGACTGTTCAACAGCCAGCACAATGACCACCAACTGAAACATCGCTGGGCTGACCTGGTGGCCCGAGGGCAGGACCTGCTCGACCACCTGGGTGTGGCGATTGGTGGCCCTGTAGGTGAGTACAAATTAGACTCATGTGTACAGTTAAATGCTCTGTAGTGACAGTAGCAGATTTTGTGACATGCTGCATGCAATGTTTGTGGACATGTGGAATGCAAGTTGAACAAACAGTGGCCCTGATTTATACTATTTTTGCTACGCATTACCGTCATTTGTTGATGCAAAAGATGCACAAACTTACAAAAGACAACTTTATCCTGTAAATTAGTGCTGCTTTGACATCAATAGATGATGATAGTGCGCCACAAACAAAAGTATTATTCAGGGCCTGTAAGGGTACCAGCAATGAGATGTATTTCACATGCTAATACAAGTAACCAAAGTAGTCCCCAAATTTTTTAATACATGTCTGCACAGTATTCATGGCCATACGTACAAAGATCTTCATAACCTCTGGTAATATCTTAGGCTGATATTTCAACTTGGTTTGTGCAGCATTTAAATTAATTATGGATGCCAATGTAATGCACACTTGATAATATCAAAACATTTTGTGCTACTTTCCATAGCTGTAGCATAAACAAATGAAGTAAATGCTACACATAAAAAAAAGAACATCTGGACCTAAGTTCATTGATTCTGTGTGTTTACGTCTGGACAGATAATCTTTCACATGGCCAAACGTAATTGTGCCCGGATTCTATCAGATTGCAGTAGCAGTACACAGGTTCATCTTGTGGATTTTCGGAGTAGGTGTAGAAATCCTATCATTGAGTAGCATGGCTCAACAACATTTTTGCCTTGGGCACAATTGCTGGTACAGAGCTGGTGCATTTGCCATCTGTGTCACTTTATAGCCAAACAATTTTCTACAGTTAATGGGTCATCATGGGATCCCTGAAATTTGTGAATGCATGATCACAAATTATTTATTTGCATGATGTTGTGCAAGGGACCACTGACTGCTTCCATCATACATTTAAAGTGACGAAATAGTTTGCTAGTTTACGTTTGGTACACCCCTGATGATCTAGTGCAGCATATGTACAATTGTTAAGTTCTCTATCACAGACAAGGTGGTATGCTAAGATCAGCAGGCCAGCATTCCTGTGAGTGCTGTCATTCCCAAGGTGGTTACAAATAGAGACTTACCTCATCAAGATTGCAGAAGTAGGACATTTGCTAAACCATGTTTTAATTTGCGGACAGTGTCAGTTCGGTTGTATAACCACAGATCACCCAACTTGGCAAATTTAAGCTAATGAATGTGGCAAATTGTGATCTACAATACCTGATATAGGTACACAGGGCCCAGAGGAACACATTTCAGGTGCAATGACTACACCAGTGCCCATGCATTCTGTCACGGATGATCAAATTAGACACTGTCAGGGTATTTTTGTTGTTGTTTTGAGTTAGATAAATGGCCAATCCATGTTTAGCGTAACATTGTCATCAAGTGACACACAGGATCCCTGCCATCATGGTGGCATAGGGGGAATATATGGCTCTGGGTACACTGCCAATGTGGCATATGTAACCTACATACAACACAGGCACACATATAATGGACCATTGAAAGCACACTAATTCCTGAACAAAACTCAACCCACATGAGCATTACACAGTAATTCATTGTCCCTTGATGCACAAGCCACAACACCTAAGTCACTGGTATTTCAGTGCACCAGGAATGTGGCTTTGCATGTCACTCATAATAACAAATGATGAAATGGAGTACCCTCTAGAAATAATTGAGCACAAAACTGAGTAATCATGTTTGGCACCACATGATTGTTAGGGCCAATGCATGTGTGCATATCTGTGTCTATCACTCACTGGAGTGACAGTGTCAATGCATGTTTGCAGTAATATGTCTGTTGGGTGTCTACATGCCTGATGTGCTGTTCTATCATACAAAATGTCACACACAGTAATTTGTTGATCCAGGTTTTGTACAGGGAGCAGATATTGAGCACATTTCACCCTTCCATGTTTTACAGGTGGACCCGCCCCATATACAATTGGTGAAGTGGCTCGATTTGCGGACCCAGACGTATCCAGTAAGTGTTGATATGTTTGTCCTGTGTTGTGTTTGCAGCTGTTGTGTGATTGACTCCTGTGTTGGACTCATTGCAAGGTAGGATGTGCTGGCCCATGAACAGATATGAGACTTGGCTGGAGGTTGAAATTTTGTTCCATGTTTGAATTGGACATTCTGTGGCGGGGAGTCATATATTGGGAGTCGAGGGCTGTGCTATAGGCATGGGATGGTGAACATGGTGATTTTTGGCTACATGTATGCCAATGATTAACTTGGAGGTGGCCAGTTTCATGATTTAGTCAGCAAGTCATACCCTGATTCACACAGACCAGTGATGGCGAAGTCTTACCCAAAGACTTGAGCATCCCTGTTAACTAATGAGCACGTTGGACTGTATGTTTGACTTCCTAGCAGCATCTAGCTCCACATCTTGTGCTCCGTTTATGTGGCACTTGAGTGAAATGTCATAGGCGTGCATGCAGGTCAAGGCCAGATGGGTGCTTGCATCAATGTGCTTGTTTTTGGAAAGGTATCAGTGAGATCTAATGATGTTGACAATTGTCCGCATTTAGAAACATAAATGTGGATGTGATTGTCCAATGTTTGAGTCAATCCTAGTTGGCAGCCCTCCTTACCTGTGGTGGACTGACTAAACCCATAGACAGCTGTCCAAATCTTCCTGGCTGTCCTTGATGTTTGAATGTATGTGTTGCATGTCCATCACACCCTGAGACACAGGGTTAGGGTTAGGAAATATGTGTATCTAGGTGTGAGGATCCTAGTGTAGAAGACAGACATGTAATTCAAACATTCATTTGTTCCAACCTACAATGCCCCCTCATGATTAGCAACTGCATACCGTCCAGGCAATTCCATTTACAAATCACAGGTCTTGTGGGTCTTGATTGTCATCCAGAAGATAGTCATTAGTTGGCCTGTCACATGTGGAGTACTTGCAGCATTTGTTGTCTGACTAATAGCAGTACAATGATGCACAGATCATTTAATTAGGTACACACCTTGTTGTGCATTGCTGTGCTGTTAGATAGTAGATGTGCAGGCTGTGTTGGCATGTCATTCCTCAGGGACATTCTATGATCTGTATTGTGATTTGGACTGTATGTGCTATTTTTGAGGAAGTGTTAGAATATCATCTGTAGATGTATCAAACAATGATGTCCCTAATGTTTGGCTTTCTCTATTTTGACAACTGCCAACATGAATGCCCAGGGAATTCCAGAGGCGGGCAATGCGCTACCGCCACATACTAGCTGTGGAGGCTGGGTTCCGCAATATGGAACGCCGTTATCGCCATGCGAGAGCCGCAGGGGTCTGGAGGGCATTTGCCCAACGGGGGCCAGCCTTGCCCACAACAGCCACCACCACCACTACAGCTCAGACCACAGTCGGCCAAACGATGACAGCCACTGTAACAGGTCCCTCAACCTCATCTGCTCCAAGCCCACAAGCAGCACCTCCTGCCCCTCTCCCTCCAACCACGGCACCAGCACCAGCAGTGGCATCAACAAGTGGAACACAAACAACCCCAGCTGCTGTGATAGACAATGTGGACTCTTATACACTGAGACATGACATGAAACGGATGTTGTGCAGGATGGACAGGCTGCAGCAGGAGGTGTCCCACAATAGCAGGAGACTGCGGGGTATTAAGAAGATCCTGCGGAGGGCCAATTTGTGACTTTTGGATCCTCACCCATGATTCCCTCCCCTCCCTCCTCTTTCCTGGTTCTTATCTTTAATGGGTTTAGGGGGCTTAGTGTTAGGTTAGAATAGGCTCTTAGTTTAGTTAGTATAAGTGGGTTGGGGGTGGAGGGGGTTGTATTATTACATGTTTCTTTGAGGGTGGGTGGGTGCAGTATGATGTTGGGGTTTATGTGTATAAAAAACAAATTAAGAAATAAAATCCCCCAAAATATATATTTGTTTAGGATTTTAGTATGTGTTTAGGTTAGTATATGTTGTCCTACATGTGTCCCGTCATATAAAGGGGGTGTGGGGTTGATGTTTAGAGTGTTTAGTTAAAAGTGATAAGTAAGTTTAGCTTAGGGTAGTTAGGGCCAGTTGTGGGTAATGTGTAGTTAGGATAGGTTAGGTTAGTTAAGGCGTTTCCCCTAGTTTAAGTTTCCTTTAATACTGTGAAGTAAAGTTTGAGGTACTCATTTACAGTATGTGTCACATGCTTGGGGATCAGGGCCTTGGCATGGGTGTACAGTGTCAATTTAGTATTTGCATTTATGTTCCATCCTACATCAGAATCCCATTATTGACATGGTTATTCCCAATTCCTAATGAGCTGTCACATTGGCAGGTACACCAAAGCTACTTCTCTATGCATCTGCCATCCATTGCACCTACCACTCAAGGGGCCATATGTACGAACACTTTTTCCTATAGACACAGAATGGGTAAAAACCTTTGCTATATCTGGCCCAAGGTTACTATGGTTCCCATTGTGTTGTGAAGGTTGGATGTGTTTTTCAATCTGTCATCGTTTGAGTCCTGATTTGGAATCTTGGGCAATGTGGGACGTCTGCCTGCAGCCTGATGTTCATGTGAACCCTGATAAGCTGAGTGATATTATAATCTTATGTAGTATTTTATACATAAATCACACCTATCATGTCTTACATTGTATTCCCAGGTTACATATTTGTCCATACACTCGTACATATCCATTCCTGCTGTATGGTGTGTGTGATGAAAGTGTATAGTCAGTTGTCACATACATAAAGATTGTCTTGAAGAGAATGTTTGCCACATTGAGTTTCACTTATATATACCTTGAAGCTGACTTTTTCTTTACTACACAGCATTATACTGTTTGTTTTAATTACACTTCGGAAATAAGCCTAAGGAAGCACAGATGATGATAAAATCCAGACCCCAGTGCATAGTTATCAGCCCTCATTCTTTCTACACTGTAGTATTGACATTCTATGGCCATTGACATGTGACATGCATCACTAATCTCCTACACAGTTGATGTGTCATATTACACAGAGACAAAGTGGTTGTGTAAGTGCTATTTATTTTAAAGTGCTGTAGTGCAATATTTACATAGTCCAGGATTGTGAGTCAATTAGTGTGACGCTTCTATCATGATGCAACACAAGTGCAATGGGATATGTCATTAGACATGCGGGGGTGAAGTGTTATACAGTGCAGAGGAATACGAATTGCCAATGAGGTAGTGAGAGACAATTACAGAGCATAGTGTCAAGGTAAACAGTGTGCTGGAGAACAGTGCATGTGACCAACTGTAGCAAGACTAACATGTTAACAAGCACAGGACCTAGGATATCAGTGCCCATGTGGCATGGACTTGTGCTACTGGGTACTCCTACGGGTTAAGGTGATCTGTTTCACGTCTTCATCTTCTGATGTGTGTGTCGTCTCCTCTGCCCTTGGTGGTGGTGGTAGGTTTGAAGGGGGCATCACACACTTCAGTGTTTGAAGACGTGGAGTCAGAATTCCCAGTAGCTGCCAGCTGTGGGGCTATTAAGGGCATTACTGCAGCAAGGAGGAGCTGCTGGTTCTTGAGTATAGCATCGACATCACTGTGGTAGGCCCTGAGGGGGTTATGATTGCATTTGTGCACACAGTGAAAGGTTTGGGATGCCTGGTGTTGTGGCAATTCCCTAACTGCTGTGGTGAATTCTCTTACACATTGTTGTAGTCCTTGTAGGAGGGATGGTAGCGCTTGCATGGCTGCTGCCTGTTCTGCAGATGACATCATGCACATGTGCATCCCTTCAAGGCTGGCTGCCATATTTTGCATCCCCACCCGGACCTCCTTGGCCAGCTCCAGCTGTACTCCCACTACTGTCCTCTCAAAGGTTGTACCAGTGTCCTCAGAGCCCTCAGCTGCGTTGGAGCTGGCAGGTCGTACTATTGGGGTGGTGGGTGGGTCCTCTGTGATGGGTGCTGAATCTGTACTCCTCCTTGCAACTGAAGGTGGGGTGCATGTCATACCCGGTTCCCACTTTGAAGTGGTGGAAGCTTCTAGAGGTTTCCACCCTCCTGAGATGTCACTGCATGTCACATGTAGGTGGGCAGTTTGGGGAATTCTCTGCATCACATCCTCTAGGTGTAGGTTCTGTCCAAATTGTGGGGGTCATTCCGACCCTGGCGGTCATAGACCGCTAGGGCCGGGGACCGCAGATGCACCGCCAACAGGCTGGCGGTGCATCCAGGCCAATTCTGGTCAGAAAAGGGAAACCGGCGGTTTCCCGACGGTTTTCCCCTGGCCTGAAGAATCCTCCATGGCGGCGCTGCAGGCAGCGCCGCCATGGGGATTCCGACCCCCTTCCCGACAGCCTGGTTCTGGCGGTTTTGACCGCCAGAACCTGGCTGGCGGGAACGGGTGTCGTGGGGCCCCTGGGGGCCCCTGCAGTGCCCATGCCAATGGCATGGGCACTGCAGGGGCCCCCTAACAGGGCCCCACAAAGATTTTCAGTGTCTGCATAGCAGACATCGCGACGGGTGCAACTGCACCCGTCGCACCCTTTCCACTCCGCCGGCTCCATTCGGAGCCCGCATCCTCGTGGAAAGGGGTTTCCCGCTGGGCGGGCGGGCGGCCTTCTGGCGGTCGCCCGCCAGCCCAGCGGGAAACTCAGAATGACTGCTGCGGTCTTTTGACCGCGGTACGGTCTTCTGCCGGTTCCCGCTTGGCGAGCGGCTCCCGCCGCCCGCCAAGATTAGAATGACCCCCTGTATGTTGCCACCTTCTTGTCCTACTCAACCCTCCGGCTACTTCCATTAGCATGGTGAGGCCTTGCAATGGCTGTGGTTGTTCTGATGCCACTTGCACCACACTTAACAATATGGAACTGACCCAGTCTCAGATATTTAACATACACCTATAAGTTGCTGAGACCTAGCATATACTATGTATAGCATTGGCATGGCACGATACAGGTGTCAGCATTGGTAGTGTGTAATGTTGATGTTGGGGAATGTGTGCTACATTGGCTTGCAGTGATGGTCCTGGCAGTGTTCCATTTCCTCTGATGACGGTGCGGATGTGTTTAACTAGCTAGACACATATGTCCTCCCCCTCAATGCTGTAGTCTTAGCAGTATGACAGTTGGGATGTTGCAAGGTGGCATTGCAGCTATTGTAACACAGGCACTGGGTGGACCCTGAAATGTGCAGCATGGGTATGACATTACTGCTGCGTACTTCATAATGTAAGTAACATTAGCTGATGTTTATAGCGCCTATAGACATGAGCATTTGACAGGATTTGCACTTTAGGAATTACAGGGGATTGATAACGTCATCATCCTGAACCCTCTAATTTAGGTGTGTTTGATCCATGGGCATTTAACTGCCATTATCTACTTCACCTGCACAGACAGCACAGGTGGTAGTGGCAACTGTTGTCACTGGTAAATACCACTTGCGGATATGGCCTGAGACTGGAATTTGAACACTAGTTCATGTAGCAACAATACCAGTCGTGTGACAGCAGGCCAGTTTTACATTGTACCCTACCCTCCTGGATTGGCTTTGCCTTTCAAACATCCTTGGCATGGCAGAGTACCACCATGCAAAGGTTGTTGGTGTAGTATTGTGCTGTGCCCCTGGTTTCCCCTGCACAGCCCATGCACCCTGCCGTGCCACTTTGCCCTTTCCACTACCTGATTTTCATGGCCGACATGCATTGTTTAGTAGGTATATCCCCCTGCTTACAGTTAACATTTAGCCATTTTTGTCCCCCATGCAACTTACCCTGCATCTGCATGGTTTCCTGGTAGTCTGCGCTGTCCTGTCCTTGAATCCCTGTGACGATCTCCTCTGGGATGAAGGCTGCCACCATCGCCTCCATGTGGTCTAGGGCCTCCTGCGGTGCTGGACTCCCACCTCCAGTCTGCAGTGCTGCCTTCCTGTTCCTTGCCATCTTTTCCTTGGTCCTGCGCTTGCAGTCATGCCAGTGTTTCTTGCACTCAGTGACTGTTCTCCGTACTTCTGCCTCACTGTTTATCTTGTCCACAATTTGTTGCCAAATTGCCTCTCTCCTCCCAATTGGCAATTTTGAGGTGACAAAAAGTTGATGCTAGTGTTCCGTCAACTCTTTCACCAGTATTTCATGCTCCTCTGCACTGACACTTCCTTTTCTTCTTCTCCCTCTCCTGGGTCTTGCCTGGGCCTTCCTGGCTGGTTCCTGGTCGGTAAGAGTCTTCCTGGGGTCTCCCATGGCTTCTGGGATCCATTTTGATGATCCTTTGCACATTTAGCTGTGTTTGTGCCGCTTTTTGACGCTATTGCGGGGAAACATGGCACGTATCCGGTTTGCGACGTCGTAAACCGGATTAAAGTCATTTTTGCCACATTGACTTCATTTTTCATTATGACGTGGTGCAATGGTTAGATTAAAATAAAATGACTCTAACCCATGGTTTGCACCACGGAGCGTCAAAGTATAAATTTGACGCCCGGGTGGTGCAAAGAAATGGCATTGGCCGGCGTTAAACTTTTTGACGCAAAACTGCGACGGCGCAGTTTAGCATCAAAAAGTATAAATATGGCCCATAATTGTATTTTGGAAGTTTGTGCCACTTTTGCATCAAAAAATGACGCAAATGTGGTGCTAAAAAGTATAAATATTGGCCTTAGTGCTTAGGCAACAAGTAGAACCTCACTTGGGCTTACAGCATGAAAGATAGCATTTTCGTTTTTTATCATTGAGCAGGTTTTCAGTGGTGATATAGAGTTTATATTTTTCACAGACCCCTAAAGAAGGGTCATTAGACCCGAAATGCATTGGGTATTGTAATGTACATTAATATATTGAGTTCACTGAAGGATGTCATGGATGGATTTCATGCAAAATAAATTTGGAACATTCATAATTATTTGAACATTGATAACATTATAGAGAAAAGTGTTATTGAATATGCATAGAAACATGAATTATCAACTATACAGCTGAAACAGGACTGGAAGGTCTACAAGTTAAGTGTGATGGGGTCGTAAAGTGGAAATCTGCATCCAACATCACCAATACATTATACGTGTCATATGGAGACATGACACATCCCTAGTCAGCACAGGTGTTAAACCAGGACAAAAAGTAACATTTATTCACTCATAAATAAAGGTATGTGTTTGGTACATAATTTTGGATTTCACAAAATAAACCTTTTGCCGGACCCATGTAATTCATCCCTAGGATAGGCCCTGAACTGCCCAGAGGACATGGTGAAGTGTTTTTAAACAATAAGACATGTACTTTTAGGTTTTACATTTTCGGGCAATTAAAAACTCCCAAATTTATTTTTCAATACTGAAAGGCCTACATCTCCAATGGGATAACATTGGAGTTACCTTATAATTTAATGAACTGGAACTTCCGATTATGAGCAGGTATACTGGTCGAGTTTGGGGTCTAAAGAATTGTAATTAAAAACCCTATTTAATCACAGTTCTGAAAATGCCACTTTTAGAAAGTTTGTATTTTGTTGTCTTGGCCATTTGGTGCCTGCAGCCTGATCCTTTGCCACATGGCTAAGTGTAGCTAGCAGTTTGTCTTTGTGTATTGGTCCCAGGCAGTCAGACAAAGGGAATATAGGTATTTGCAGGATGGGCCAACCTGAGTTAACAACAGGGAGGATATGTCACCTTCCATACTTGCACATCACAAAGTCTCTGCCTGAGCACTCACACAAAGGGTTTGACACTGGTTTTTTCTAACTTCAGCAGAGCTGGGGCTAGGTCAGGGAAGGGGGGATGCCTGACATCTCAGGAGGGTGGAAACCTCTAGAAGCTTCCACCACTTCAAAGTGGGAGCCGGGTATGAATGTTGGATCTCAGACCCCAACTCTTCAGGGCACATCTGAACCTGTGGACTCTGCCTAGAAGAAGAAGGACTCTTGTGCTTCTGAAAGGACTGCCACCCTACTGGGCTGCTGCTCTGAAGGACTACTGCCCTGCTGTGCTGTCCTGCTGCCCTCTTGCATGGGTGAGAAGGACTGGAACTGAATCTATATTCCCAGGACTCCAGAACTACTCCAAGGGCTAGTTGGCTGGCTTCCTAATCAGAAGCCTCACAGACATAACAAACTTCCAACAACCTTGAACCTAGCACCTGGAGTCTGCCATTGGTGGGGCTTGCCCTCCCAAATGATGCCATACGAGTCCTGAACCCTTGGAAGTGGGCTTGGAACTGTTCTAACAGCCCATCTCTGGATCCAGCAGAACCGAGAAATCTCCGTGGGGAATCTGCCACAGAACCACACACCACCTTTGCTGCTCGATGCATCCCTCTCAGAACCAGTGCCTTATCTCTGCTGTGCAGACTTTGCCGCAGCAAGGATTTCGCATTGCTATCACAGTTCAGCAAAGCCAATGCATCTCCATGGAAGGATGTAACCTCATTCATTGCAGCCCATCAGCACAGCTGCTGTGCGACGCATCTCCACATAAGGACGTCACCTAATAGGAACTACAGCTGCCTGATGCATCTCCTTGCCCAGACATCGCATCACCTATTTGGGTATTGTGTTCACCGGGCCTAAGAAGATCCCTGTAGCCAGCCTGTGCTCCCTTATGGTCAGCCTGAAATTGAGACTTAATCCCTGTCCAGCGCGACAAGATAACCACAGTGGCTTTTTGGACCTATTTTCACTGAAACCTTCAAACTTGCATATCTCCAGTTCTGATTGGAGTTTTGTCATTTTGGTCTTCATTTATTTATTAAAATTCACTCATTTTCTATATTGGTGGGAAATTTTTGTTGTATTCTGTTTTCACTTTAACGTCCCTGGTGCAGGTCACTACCAGTAGCTGACGACATGTAGGGGTTTTAAAAATCCTCCTGTGTGTCGAACAGGAGGATTTCGTTTATTTAAAACTTCCTCAGGAGACAAGGAAGAGTTTCCGTGTCTCACCCCGCACCTCTAGGAGGTAAGGCCGCTTTCTGCTCCGTTGGGGAAAAGCCCCCGAAAGGGCTTCCCCACCATTCAGGAAGCCCTCGTTTGGAAGGGGAGATTCTCCTCTGTCAAACAAGGCCTTCCTGAAATAGCTTCCGGCCGTGGATTGCAGCCGTCCTGCGATGCACGACCAGGAATTCCCACCAGACACCAAGGATTACACTTGGTGGTGTTGGCCCTCTCTGAAAATGGGGCGCCCCCCTTGGGGCATATTTTAAAATAAATATACATTAGTTTACCCCTGGGGGGGTGCCCCCGGGGTTAAAAAAAAATCAATTAAAAAGAAAAAACATAAAAAATGAGACTGACAGGGGGTCGCCCGTGAGCAAGGCTGACCCCCTGTGGGGCCATTATTTTTTAAATAGATGTATGATTTCCCCCTTAGGGCCACAATCAACCCCTCCAGCGAAACTGTACAGCTATTAAAAATAAATAAAATATATATATATATATATATATACATATATATATATATATATATAGCTGTAGATCTGTAGATTTATCTGTATATAGATCTATATATATATATAGATCTATATAAATATATAAATATATATATAGAGATCTATATATAGATATATCTATTTTTTATTTATATGATCTCCAATATATATATGTATATATATATATATATATTAGAGATCCCTTTTGTCAATGTATGTGTGATTTCCCTGGGGACTGCGATCGCACCCCAGGGAAACCACACCCACATATAAAAGTGATCTCTTTATATATATATGCATCTCCAGTTGTCTCGCAGCGCGCGTCTTCAAAGCAAGCAACGCACATACTCTAACCGACGTGTGTCAACCGTAGCCTTTAGGCAGCAATAAAAAAGTCAAACTAACTCTTGTGATTATGTTTCTGCTGGAGAAGGATCAGACTTTTGTCTAGTGGCAGTTTTGATGCCATAAAGTAGCGCAGAAGGTTTATATGCCTGCAGCAAAAATCAAATCTGTATTTTATGTGAATAGCTGAGTGGATTAGTAAAGCCAGCCATTACCTGCGCTATAATACAAATTATATGTATGTGCCAGGGGGCTATGGAGAGATGAAAGGCACATTTGCTGGGTGGTAGTGAGGGAATCCGAGGAGTTGGTCATGGGAGTGGTAGCACCAATAATGATTGTCAGACTGGGCGCCACAGGCGCTAAAGACTGTGATAATGGCTTTGTGACGAGGTGAAGTAATAGTGTGTCTTTTTTGTTTTTTTGAGTGTCTTGAGAGAAAATGCTGATTGAGGGAAGAAGCAAAGGTAAAATGACTGACCTTTACTGTTACACCCATCACACACACACCTGTAATTTTGTGACCGTCTACGTAGTTTTTCGTTTTAGTTTTATAGGGACAATTTAGCCAGTAGCAAAGATGGCATCTTGTTGGATGACTGCTGCTCATGCCCTTAGTCGGTTATGGAGGACAGCTCCGACGTAGGATCAGAGACTAAGACAGCAGATACTGTGACAGCATCTGAGGGATAGGACAATGGAGCAGACTCTGGAAGTGATTTTTCAGTTGGAGGAGTCCCATCCGGCAACTCCTCTTCCAGTGATTCTTTGGTAGGTGATGAGGACAGTTGTGCTGTCCCCTAGCAAACACAGTCTGTGCAGTGGGACAGTAGCTGGTTAGCCCAACCCAGAGAGTAGATGCATTTGGCAGCAAGCACAGAGAGAGTGCTCTCTTGGTAGCTCCCCAATTTAGTTCAGTCCCAAATTCCACCACCAGAATCATATTATGGAGACATCAAAATTATCTATCACAAAACAACCTGGTGTACAAGACGGGCACCTGCGTGTTTGGACCCGGGCTCGGAGGTCATCTAGGGAAACCCACCAAACCCACCCATGTCTGGAAACTAGACACCCCGGGAAGACCGCAGAGGTGTGGCTTGTATGGATTCACCAAAGTTGTCTGACCCAGAACACCCTGCAAAGGTGAAATGTTGAATACAAACTATATTTTTCTTGCATTTATGTCACACAAACTACAGGAGTATGCTGGGATCCATAAAACTTCTACCACCCAGTGTTTCCCCACCTGTCCTGACAAAAACGCTACCCCAGTTGAGTGCCTATACCTAGTGCCTACACCAGAAATGGATCAGCCCAGGGTCAACAGTTGCCCTCATGTGAGGACTAACATTGACCATTGTGTGATTCATTCCTGTCACAGGCACTAGGCCTACCCACACATGTGAGGTACCATTTTTATTGGGAGGCTTGGGGGAATGCTGGGTAGAAGGAAGTTTGTGGCTCCCCTCACAATCCAGAACTTTCCATTGCCAAGATGTGCAGTACATGTGTTTTTTTTTGCCAAAATGAATGGTTTGCAAAAGATTCTGGGTGACTGAACCTGCGGAAAGCCCCACAGGTCACCCCATTCACCCCAAAGGTGTCTACGTTCCATAAATGTATAGGTTTGGTAGGTTTCTCTATGTGCCGGCTGATCTAAAGGCCAAAATCCCCAGCTAGGCACTTTGCAAAAACACATCTGTTTTTATTGGAAAATTTGATGTGTCCATGTTGTGTTTTGGGGCATTTCCTGTCTCAGGCACTAGGCCGACCTACACAAGTGAGATACAATTTTTATCGGGAGACTTGGGGGAATGCTTGGTGGAAGGAAGCTTGTGGCTCCCTTCAGATTCCAGAACTTTCCATTACCAAAATGTGCAGTAAATGTGTTTTTTAGCCAAATTTTGAGATTTGCAGAGGATTCTGGGTGACAGAACCTGATGAGGACCCCACAAGTCACCCCATTCTGAATTTCCGTAGGTGTCTACTTTCCATAAGTGCATAGGTTTGGTAAGTTTCCCTAGGTGCTGGCTGAGCTAGTGGCCAAAATTTACAGTTAGGCACTTTGCAAAAAGCCAGACTGTTTTCATTAGAAAAATGTGATGTGTCCATGTTGTGTTTTGGTGCATTTCCTGTCACAGGCACTAGGCCTACCCACACAAGTGAGGTACGGGAATGCTGGATGGAAGGAAGTTTGTGGCCCCCCTCGAATTCCAGAACTTGCCATCACCGAAATGTGCAGCAAATATGTTTTTTTAGACAAAATACATGGTTTGCAAAGGATTCTGGGTGACAGAACCTGGTGAGAGCCCCACAAGTCACCCCATTCTAGATTCACCTAGGTATCTACTTTTCATAAATGTGCAGGTTTGGTAGGTTTCTACAGGTGCTAACTAAGCTAAAGGCCAAAATACACAGTTAGGCACTTAGCAAAATGCACATCATTTTTCAATGGAAAAATGTGATGTCTCCATGTTGTGTTTTGGGGAGTTTCCTGTCACGGGCACTAGACCTATCCACACAAGTGAGGTACCATTTCTATCTGGAGACTTGGGGGAATGCTTGGTGGAAAGAAGATTGTGGCTCCCTTGAGATTCCAGAACTTTCCATCACTGAAATGTGAGGAAAACGTGTTTTAGCCCAATTGTGAGGTTTGCAAAGGATTCTGGGTGACAGAACCCAGTGAGAACCCTAAAAGTCACCCAATTCTGGATTCCCCTTGGTGTCTACTTTCCACAAATGGATAGGTTTGGTAGGTTTCCCTAGGTGCCGACTGAGCTAAAGGCCAAAATACACAGCTAGGCACTTTGCAAAAAATGCATCCGTTTTCATTAGAAAAATGTGACGCGTCCACATTGTGTTTTGGGGCATTTCCTGTTGCAGGCACTAGAAGGCAGCAGAATGATGGAAAAAAAGGATGCAAATTTAGGGTGGATAGCTTATGTGCATGAAAGGTTTTGGGGGCCTAAGCACGAGCTACCCCGAATAGCCAAAAAGGGCTCAGCTTTGGGTGTGGAAGGCCCAGCAGCTAAGGGGTTATTACTGTTTGAAGTGCTGCATAAATACTTTACACATTGCCTCTAAGTTGAACCTGACTGCTCTATGTCAGCCTACCAGAGGGTTGAGCACAGGTCAATTTGGGGTTGCTTGTGACTTCACCTTGATAAGGATTGTGACTCCTGCTTGAGTGGGGTTTTAAACCCCCAACCAGTAACCCAATTTCTCAGAATAACATTGGTTTTTGCATTGTTTACTTAAAAGCACTGCAAGTAGGAACATTTCTGGCAGGTCTTCAGCAACAAAACCGTACCCCACGGCAATGAAACCGGCCCCCACCCTGCCAGCTTACCTATACATCGGGTATCCAGTCTGGCCATAGATGTTCACTTGCAGCTTCACGTGTGATGGCTTGCAGAAGAGCAGGTAAGGACCTTGTAGTGTGCTGGGCCGCGACGGTTTGAGAGGATTGGCAGATTTAGGAAAAAAGTAGCAAATGAGGCTAAGCAATGGGGCCTTTAGAATTGTAAAAATGTGTAACGGTCTTCAATACCTGCCCACAATCCTTAACTCAGATCCAATGATGTTACCCTCCACGAACGCCCTGCAGTGTCAAAAGAGGTTGATTTGTAGTACAATGAAATGTTCACGATGGGCCTCTGTTTGCTCATCGCCAATTTTGAAAAGAGAGATTCACTTTCTGTGGTTAAAGAATCAAGTCTTTGAGAGCAATGTGTAAAGTAAACAACTCTTGACAGGCACTGTTCTCTACTGATCACCAAACTCCACATTCCAGAATCTTCATGTACATTCTCCTGAGGAGATAAATGCAAACAAGCATTTGCAATGCAATAGGTCTCGCATTTGTAAGCATTAGAGCTATTGGTGTTGTTGATGTTAATGTATTATGATATAAATAGTATTGTGAGCATTTAATAAAATATTTTCTGCAACAATGAAGTGTAATCTCAGAAAATGGTATACTTTTTATTGACATTTTAATTCAAGTTTTGTATCAGTGGGAAAGAAACAGTGCTGTTTGTAAATAAGGGATGCCAAAAGAGGGATAAAAAGAGAGTGCTATGTAAATAAGAGAGCTAGATGAGAGAAAACAAGCGGAAATTCCAAAATGTTTGATTGACAGAAAGTGCTAAAAAGTTATGTGTTGGCGATCTAATTTGTGTATTTCTGTGAGACCATATATGTTTAGTAGAGCGCATGTGTATTATTAATAGCAAGCTAACTGTCTAAACGCATGCGCATGCTTATGTACAGTAATTATGCCTTAGAAATGTAAAATCCCAAAATGTAAACAATCGTACAGTCTGCTATATGTAAACCCATAAGAAAATATTTCAAAAATAAACGTGCAACCAGGAAATAAATCAAAGCGGCCGCAGCAGGATTGTAATAACATACTACAAACTTCCCCAATTTAATGTTTGCAATCTATCATTGTGCATACACAACGTGAATTCCACCCTCACAGTGCTCTATTCACGAAAAAGTCTGAAATTACTAACCGAAAGTGAGCCAAAAGTCGGAAGTAGTGCGAATGTGTGAAAAAACAAAGCAGGACCCAGATAAGATACCACTCCTCTTCGAAGCAAAGAAAATTAGCATACTTGTAATGTTAACATCCTGACCCACACATGCTGGATACATTCCTGATATAGATCTTTACAGCTATGCTAAATCTCTCCATTTGGCAGGTAAGCGAACTCTTCAGCAACACATAAACAAACTACAGACCTCTGTTTGCCCACTAAAGAAGCTTTGTTTGTTTTCTGGCTAAATAGCTTTTCTGCCTCGCAACAAAGTTGTGGCAGATGCCTTTAAGAATCCGAAAGAAAAAAGTCATTACTGGCCTTTAACTTGATGCTACTAAATAATATTTTAGAAACAGGCACAGCTAAACGTTAACCGCTTTTATTTGTAGCTGTGCCGAAGTAAAATACAAGTGGACATTAGCACTTGTAAGCTTTTAAATGCCAAAACATCTCAAAATATTAAGAAGGCACAACTAAGCCTGTACTGGCCATGTTGTAAAATGTGTCAGTGTATAATTAAAACTACGTTAACACTGTAATAATTTGTCAATTTAAAGAACGAAAAATCTGCCTTAAATGGCTTCGAAGTAAGTACTCACACAACAGGTACATATTCGTGTCTAAAGACAAACAAGCGCAGCAGTATGAAGGTTATAAACTCGAATAAAGTAAATGTAACTGAATGATAACTATGATTAATATACCGGCGAAATATTAAAATTAAACCCAATAAATCAAGTGAACATTCGTCTATATTTAATAGCGTTTCAAATTTGAGTAACGAAATAAATTTACCAAAACACCACATGCAAGCTAATATGCGCCCTGCTGTATTGAAGTACGTTTTTCACTGTAGCAAACAAACGAACAAAATCCTCAAAATATGCACCTAAAACAAGACTGTAATGTTGAGAAATACATTCGTTCTCAATGTGTCTGTGAGTGCTGTGCTACCACAGAGTACGTGTGGGGAAAAGAGAGGACTTCTATGTGTAGTGTATTTGTCTAACAAAGTGTATGTGACCCAAAGCATGAATATGTTAGGATGTGAAATAAAAATGTACTTACATTTAGCTTAATGTCGCCGCAAAGTTATTATGCACGTAAACTTTGCTTAATGTCGCGCTGGAAAGTAATTATGCACGTAAACTTTGCTTAATGCCGCCGCAATGGGATGAAATATGTAAATTGTGCAAACAGTACCTAACAATTAGGCACGTTTAAATATAACCAAAAGAATCAAACACCCGCACTGCTATCTTTAAACAAGTTAAATTAAGCACGTTGAAAAATTACCAAAAGAATCAAACACCCGCACTGCTATCTTTCAAAACGTTACATTAAGCACGTTTTAAAATAACCACAAGAATCAAGAAGAATCAAACACACGCACTGCTAACTTTACACGTGTTAAAAAAAAACCAATGCAAGCCCTGCTTAAACAGACTAATCGCTACAATGCCAGGACACAAAGTAAGAAAAAAAAGTTCCACACACATATAACAAACGAACCGGTGTAATAAGATTGTACTTGGTCGCTGCGCTTTGGGAGGGATAATCCAAAAGAAGGCATGCCAAATGCATGCCAGAAACCAATAGCGACAACAGAATTAGATTACAAAAAGCACACAGCCAATAAAAAGCCAGTAGGTGGGCATTGAGCCCACATAGCAATTACAACAGTCCGAGAGACAGCGCATGCGCGCTGCCTAGGCTCGACCTAAAAACGAAAGCAGGGTGTAACAGATGAGAAAAAGACAGGAGGAGAGGAGGCAGTAGGTTAATCACGGGGAACATGTGAGTGGGAGCATTTTTTAATAACAGATTAAGATATATATATATTTTTTTATTTACTAAAGAATATGGCCTATATTTATACTTTTTTAGCGCCGCATTTGCGCCGCTTTTTGACTCAAAAGCGACGCAAACTTACAAAATACAATTTTGTAAGTTTGCGCCTGTGAGTCAAAAAGTGGCGCAAATGGGGACCTAAAAAACTATAAATATGGTCCCATATTTAAAAAAAAATGTTTGTTTAGAAACAAAATAACGGTTAGTGCATGGTCGGAAAATGAAACATAGGGCCAGATGTAGCAAGCAGTTTTGCCCATTCTGTGTCTATGGGAAAATATGTTCGTACCTATGGCCCATACTTACATTAAAAATAACATTGTTAGACTTTTCCATATGGTAGCACATACAATAGAAAGGTGTTTACAGTCTGAACACAGTGAAAAAAACGGAATAGGTTAAGCCTCGCACACAGTACCCGGTGGAGGCCTGTCAGGGCCCCACAATCCACTGGGCCCCAGTGTCACTGCACTGACTGCACCTCAGATAGCTATGTATGATGGTGGAGGATGTTACTCATGGCAAAATACTAGAGGTAGTTCTTAGAGTATGCACTCACTGAAAAATTCTGGTGCTGACATATAGTATGTAACTGATGGCATAAGAGAGGACCCCCGTGTTATGGAGCACCCATGGCAAAGTTCTAGACCTTGTATACTCAAGAACAATTTGACAGATGGGGGCACCTCTGATATGTGGGGAGACATCAATTTCTTAAAATGCTAGCTCTGGCATATTGGAAGTTATTTTAGACATAAGGTTATGACCATTATAAAATACATACATGAGAAATTTTTGACACATAGGTGAAACCTTTAGCAAATGTCTAAAGCATCCTTGAGGTAGCTTTAGACATATAGGGGCATATTTTACTAATCTTGTATGCAACACAGGGTAGCAAGCAAAGTTGCTTGCTGTGTTGCGTGAAAGAGAGAGAGCAGAAATGCTTCAAATCTATTAAGATATGGAGCATTTCTGCGCTCTCCTTGTGCTGAGGTAGTGTGTGCTGGCCCCCTTGCACCATAGTGCACGGGTGTCTGAGTTACAGACAGGGTTCTGCAGGAAGGGACACCTTCCTGCACAAAAACAATCACATAGAATGGGGCACATGTGAAAAGACGAAATAATGAGGAGAAATAAAGATATTTCTCCTCATTACGCCTCACTTAGAAAGGGAAGCATTTTGATGCATTCCCAGGTTACTAGCTGTACAAAATCTGGGAATGCACCAACGTCCATGGGTGGATGCATGAGGCTGCCCGTGTTCCACCCATGGAACGCCTCTCAAGTTGAAATGTAATGTAACACAGCACATGCATCTGCGTTTTGTTAGATTTCTTTAGAGAGCCACGCAAGGCAGCGAAAATCACTCCTTGCGTTTTTTTAAATATTATGAAGCTTTTTTTTGTCCATGCGACATGCACGAAAAATGCAAAGGCTTGATAAATCATGGCCATAGAATGGAACCATGGGAATTTTTTATTGCAAGAGATCGGTTACTGGAGATGGTCAGGCAGCACTAAAACATATAAAACATGATTGAAGTTTCAGGACCAAGGACTGACGGCAAAGATTTAAAATGCATTATTGGACCCCATTTTTTCAAAACTTTCCCTGAACCGTCTTAAAAGAAGATTTAACAATGTAAAGCAGATTTATGCTGGTTTCTAGGAAAGCTTAAATCCAATACGTTTGTGTTGAACAAAATCAATTTCTTGCCGTCATTTTTTATGTACGGTGGTAAAATCAATTGCTTGTAACACACAGCAGTTATTTCTAGGATGCTCAGACGCTAAATACATAGAGATGCACGTTTTTGAAAAATGCTAAACTTTTCAAATGCTGCAGTTTTGTTTGTTTGGAAAAACAGTTATAAATATGTTGTTTTCTTCACATATCTTAGGGTCTTCTGCCCTCTGGTGGCTATTTATTTGTCTCAAATAGGTATTTTGAATTTGTATCAGCATATTTCTATTGATCTATGACAGCGGTTCCTAACCTTTTGGCTTCTCAGGACCCCCACTGAATCACTATTGAAACCCCTTAGACCTCAGACTCAGCAATTTCTACGATTTGAACGTTAAAACAATACACAAACATACAGAAACAAGTACATCAAAAATACACAAATTACGAAATATTATATTTAAGTGAAAAACCGAACAAACTAAAAACAAAATACATTTTAATGTTAATGGGAAGGTTTTAGCTTCTCAAAATTGAGTTTTATTTCTTAAGGAAGAAGCGATATGCTAAACTCTAGCATATCAGTTTGAATTTTTTACTCCTAAAGCAACCTCTCTTTTTGCCAGCACATTACATTTTGAGCCACCAACGGTCCATACTATATTACCTTAACTGTAATTGAGGTACTTCCAAAAATCATGCTAAATATATTAACCTAATTTCACGACTCCAGTTTCAAATTCCTTCACCTTTACAGAATGATTTGAAAAATGTAATTTTCAATTTTTTTATGTTAATATATTATCCATTAATCTGTTAATAATATTTAATTTTCAAAGCAGTAGTAGCTCTGGGTTGTGCCCCAGACCCGTACGTGTCCACTGACCTCAGGTTAAAAAACACAGATCCATGAGTTATACAAGCACTATTATGCGAACCTCCAAAAATGGTGAGGTTCTCTGATTAAAAAACCCTTTAAAGACCACTTTATTTCGTTTTTGTTTGCAATTTATATGGTGCTTAGTGACATTTTGGTTCGTTCTACGAGTTTGATTTAGGATCTGAGTGTGGAGGCTGCACAGCCTTGGTAGGTCACCGACCGCACATCTTCTAGTTCCCATAAGTCTTTGCCACACAAGGGGACACCACACAGAAGATAAAGAGGTCAAGAACCTTTACTCCATATAACTATTACATGAGGAACTACATCTGGGGAGAGCAGGTCTCTTCCCAGGTGGCCATCCTCTTCTCTCCATTGTCATGTTCTCTTCCTATTATTTATCCTTTTCTCTTTCTTTCAGCTTTCTCTCCATTGACATTGGAGGGTGGTTGCAGGTTGCCCTCTATGTTGGGGGTGGTACTCTTCTGGAATTCTACGGCCTCCGTCCATTCAGAATGCGAGAGCTACATTTGATTGATGAAACATTTGTTTGATGGCTCCAGATGATTTAGAGTGTTCTGTTTGTTTGGTAGGATGTATGGTTGCTTCTTTGGTCACTGTGTGGTTCTTTCATTTGACTGTGTTGGATAAAAGTTTCTATTGATTTAATGCATCACTGTGGTGTTTTTAAAAGTGGAACATTCTGGCCTGGATTTGTCGCTGTTGATGCAATGGAGAGCTGTGTGCAAAATTACTATGCTGAGTTGAGCAAATGAGGAAAACTCTTGCAGCTTCTAATCTACAAAGAAGTGCACTCTGATGATATTATGGCGGCGCTCGTGCATAACAATTTGGGTTAGAGCGCGCATGATGGTAAGTGTTGTGCAATGGAGGGAGGGTGACATAGAGTATCTTGAAAGGAGCCTTTTCTCGAGGTACACCCACTTGTACAAAGGTAACAACAATTGACAAGGGATAAAGGTTACAAAACGTGTAATATTGTTTATATTACGCGTTACAAATTGAAATATGACTCAATAGTTCATTTAACAGTTGAATATGACTTGTTCGATTTGGTATAAGGTTCAATAAAATAAAAACAGATCACATTACTTTTGTTGATAGGCTTTGTGGCAGAGACAAGGGTGGGTTATGCTTACTGATCCCCATTGCATTCCCCTTGCATACATTACTAGTTGTGGTGGTTGTGCGCAACAGTAGGTATTTTTAGAACGGTAGCTGCATCAAACTTATCAATCAGTCAATCAATTTGTATTTGCATAGCGCAGCTAATCACCCTGGTGGGTATCCAGTTCTCAGTCGAATATCCAGGTCTTTAGTCCCTTCTTGAAGAGGTTCAACGATGGTGAAGTGCGGAGGTGGAGAGGGAGGATGTTCCAGGCTTTGGCAGTGATGTGGGAGAATGAGCGTTCTCCAGTGTGCAGAGGATGTGATGCATCTGAGGGAGGGCGAGGTGTGTGGTGGTTCATGTAGTGTGGTCCTTAGTTGTGGTGGGCTATGTAGGCATGAGTCAGGAGCCTAAACTGGCATGTTTTCTGGATGGGGAGCCAGTGGAGGTCCTTTAGGTGCGGTGTGATGTCTGTTCTATTGGGCAGGTTGAGGATCAGCTTGGCTGCTGCATTCTGGATTGTGTGGAGTCTTTGCAGGAGCTCAGAAATAGTGCAAGTGTCTTGCCATAGTTGAGTTGGCTGGTGATGAGGGCCTGCATTATGGTTTTCCTGGTGCTGATGAGGAGCCATTTGAATATTTTTCGGAGCATGCAAATCGTGTGGAAGAAGGCTGAGGCAACGGCATTGACCTGCCATATCTTGACGAGTTTGTTGTCAAGTATGATGCATAAGTTGCAGTGTGGTCTTTCGGTGTGTAGGCAGGTCTGAGCTCCGCTGGCCACCAGGAATCATTCCAGATGGCGGTGTGTTTACCAAAGATCAGGACATTCATTTTGTCTGTGTTGAGTTTGATGCAGTTGTCCCTCATCCATGTTATAGCGCTGTTCATGCAGTTGTGGAAAATTGGTCTTCGTCTGGGTGGGGTTCGCTGAGAGTTAGAGGGCGAGTTGGGTTTTGTCAGCATAGGAGATGATGTTGATGTCATGTGATCTGACAATGTCTGTAAATTTTGTCATGTATATGTTGAAGAGCGTGAGGCTAAGCCTTAGGGGCCTCCACAGATGGTGTGTTTGGGGTGCGAGGTGAAGGGGGCGAGGTGGACTATTTGGGTGCATCCCGTAAGGAAGGATACAATCCACCTGAGTGCATAATCTGTGATTCCGATTTGGCAGAGACACTGGATGAGTGTGTGGTGGGAGACGGTGTTGAAAGTTGTGGAGAGGTCTAGGAGGATCAAGGTGGCCGAATCTCCTTTGTTGAGTAGGACACGGATGTTGTCTGTTGCCGTGGTCAGGGCTGTCTCGGTGCTGTGGTTGGTTCTAAAGCCCAATTGGGAAGAGTCTAGCAGTTTGTTTCTTTCCAGATTATCAGTGAGTTGGAAGTTGATGGCCTACTCCAGAACTTTGGCTGGGAATGGGAGAAGTGAAATGGGATGGTTGTTCTGGAGATGGCTGAGGTCGGCTAAAAGTTTCTTGAGGAGGAGACTGACCTCCGCATGCTTCCATATGTTGGCATAGGTGGTTGTAATTATGGAGGCGTTGAGGATGGTGGTGAATTGGTGGCTTATCTTATTGCTTCCTAGGTTGAAGAATCGATGGGGGCAAGGGGCGATGGGTGCTCCTGAGTGGATGGACGTTATCAGGGTGGTCATGGTTGGTATGCTGAGGTGTTTCCATGTGATGATTGCGTGGTTGGTGGTTGTAGTTGTGGGTTGCTGAGAATGTTGGAGGGTTGGGGTTCAAGGTTTGTGTAGATGGTTGCTATCTTATTGTAGAAGTGGTTACGAGGGCATTACAGAGTTCTTGTGAGGGAGGGATTGCATTTTCTGTGGCTGAAGGGCAGGTGAATTCTTTGACAATGGTGAAGAGTTCCTTAGTTTGGTTGGTACTGGTTTCGATGTGGCCTGTGGGGACCTCCTTTTTTTGCAACTTTGATCTGGCAGTGATAGTTGTTGAGCGCTGATTGGTAGGTAGCTCGTCAGTGTTGTTTTCACTGGTTCCTCATCTTCTTTCCATTTGTTTGCACTCGCGTGTTCATGTGTAGAGTGTGTACCAGCTAGTGCGTTTGGTGGTTCTGTGTCTTTTGGCTGGTTTTGGTGGGGGCGACTTGGTTGGCAACGCTGGTGATTCAGGCAATGAAATTCTCAACGGTCTTGTCCAGTTTAACGGTGATGTAGGGCTGAGGGATGCTGAGGGTGTCTGTCCATTGCTGCTGAGTTACTTTGGTCCAGCTGCAGTAGCAAGCACTGTCTTGGCTGGGGATGGTGTGTGGTGGGCCAGTGATGGTAAAGTGTACATTGGCGTGGTGCGTCCAGGTGAGTATTGATGTGTGATTGTATCTGATTCTGTTGCTGGACATGAAGATGGGGTCTAGCGTGTGTCCTTCTCTGTGTGTGGGGTCAGTGACAATCTGCTTGAGGCCGATGTTATCTAGTCTTTCCAGGAGGTCGGCGGTGTTGGTGTCGATGGAGTCGTCTTGGTGGAAGTTGAGGTCTCCCAGGAAGATGTAGTGTTTGGATTCAATGGCAAGCAGGGTGATGAATTCAGCAATGGCATCGCTGAAGCCTAATCATGGTCCTGTTGGTCTGTATGCGAGGATGCCTTTGATGGTGGATTTGGTGTCGCCGTTGAGCTGGAAATTCATGTGTTCCATAGTTTGCATGGGGTCTCGTTGGTGATGGTACAGGGTATTGATTCCTTAAGTACGATGGCGATGCCCCCATCATGTCTGTTGGTTTGTCTCGGTGTTTCATCTTGTAACCATTGGGGGTTGCCGTGGGGATGTCAGGGGCAGACGTGGAGGTAAGTCAGGTCTCAGTGATGAAGGTCATATCAGGGGCGATGGTGGAGATGGTGTCTCAGATCTTGGTGGAATGTTTGAAGAGTGATCTGGTTTTGAGCAGGGGTTAGGTGAGTTGATCTGGAGGGGTGTTGGCATCTGAGGCAGGCGTGGTGTTGTTCGATGCGGTGGGGATCAGTTATAGGGAAGTGGTGAAAGGGCAGTGAATTCAGGTGAAAGTTCCGGCTTGGAGCGTGGAGCTGTGATGCAGCAGTTGTCGTTACGTGCGGGGTCCAGGGCACGGAGCTCTGTGGCAGAGTACCTCTGGGAGTGCTGAGGACCAGGCTTCCTGGTGCTGGGTGCTTTCCTTTCTCTTATTCTGTGAGTTGCCATCTTTTTTTTTGCAATGGCACATCTCTGCAATGATCAGCTTTTTCTTGCTTACTCCCGCTATAACGCCAGGATTCTCCTATGGGAGTGACAGTTGGCTCTATAAATGATCAATTCAATTCAGGCATGGATGGGCGCAGGCAGGCACGGATGGGTGCACCTTAGTATATTCTGGCAACAAGACTTCTCTGTTTCTACTGTTAGTGCCACTTTGTGTCATGCATTAAAGCTTAGTGTCATATTGTTGCTAAGCATTTGTAGATTTTGGTCTCTGTGGAATGGATAGACAGTCAGATTCAGGAATTTGCCCTGTTCACCCAGTCACCTCACAGAAATGGAATGTGGGATGAGCAGTCAGGCTGCAGGGGGAGTTAGGTATTGATATATATAAAATATGTATATAGCGGTGGTTGCCACTGAGTAGCTGGTCGCCACTGGGTAGTTATAAATAATTTTGTTTTGTTTGAGGAATAGAATCTCCACAAAACCTCCCAATAAGGTGCTACTTTCTGACTAGTTTGTGCATGGCAAGTTTCATGGAGGTCCATCAAGCGGGAAAAAAGGGTGTGTCCCAAAATGCAAAATCCCCACGTATTTTCTATAGGCTTCTTTAAGAAGCACTACTGCAAAAACTGCTGAACGGAATTGCACCTAATTTGGCAGAAAGCTAGATCTTGGTCCGCAGTTTATACTTTTTGTGCTTTGGTGGAAATCCGTTCAGTACTTTTTGACCAATTAAGGTTTAAATATATTTTATCTTCTGGATGGCTGGGTCTGTGAGATGCTTGTGAGAGTCTCTCAGGTGCTGTCACGGACTACTCGTTGTCTATGTCGGTGGCCCACTGGAACTGCAGAGAGGTTTTGATTCTTGTAGGTTCTCCCTTGACCCAAGTAAGGGTAAGCCTTTCTGGTAGCTACAGTGCTGCCGACAGAGGGAACGCCGAAAGCAGTCCGTGCCCTCCAGAAGGACTCCCAGAGTGAAAAAATCCAAAAGGGAAAAAAACTCCAAGCAGGAACTCCCTGGAACAAAAACAAAAGTAAAAAAGTAAATCTGAACAATAGGACAAAAATGGTACTGAAAAAAGCTGGAACAGGGTAGGAAAAATATAACTGTCAAAGAAGAAGCAGGAGCAAAGATCACCACCCAAAGGAAGTGTTGCAGCGTAAGGCAAACAGGAATCACTCACCTTATATACCCAAAAAACAGGAAGTGACCAACGGGAAGTAAAAAGGCACCATATTGGATTGGGAATATATCATAGGAACCTATAGAGAAAGACACCATGTTAAAAAAGGTTCCAAAGGTATGCAGGGAAAAAGAAGGCATGTTGGGAAGAAGGAAGAACAAGGCAGCTAAAAAAGACCATACATACAGGAGAAAAAACGAAGAAAGAAGAAAAGAGGAAAGGAAAGAATGAAGGACAGAACAGAAGGTAAGTGAGGGTGTGAGTGGGGGGAAACAAAAACTAGTGAGGGCACACCGCACCCGTAACTCGTTGAGGCCCCATGCCCAATTTGGGGCCTCGATAAAAATAGAGAATGGCAGAGGTGTGGCAAGCCCGCCCCCGCGGATCGCAGCTGCGGCCAGAGCCGAATGCGATGCGATGTGGCAGGTGCGCCGTTTAAAAATGAAGCATTCTGATTAGCCCAGGGAGCTTTTTCCCATTGGGCCATCTCGCTCCTGGTAGAATCAGACTTCTGTGGATTGAGTGCTCTGACTGGCTGCCAGCAACATGAGAAAAACATTGTTGGCAGCCAATATGGAACTCAGGGACTCAGTTCCCTGCCCTGAACTTATAAAAAAAGTTTAGGCCCCATGGGGGGACCCAGATGACCCCCATGGCCAAAAGTTAAATAAGACTTGGAATTTGGCTGATGTATATGGAAAAGGTCATCAGTAGCGCCCTCCTCCCTAGCTCATTTAGCTCCCTGGAAACCCCTTCCTACAGGGTTCAATGTATTTAGAAAGGGGAGGGGCATGCAGCACCCCTCCATGAGCCATTTTCATCCTGGAGACCCAATACCCAGGGTCCAATCTACTTATAAAGGGGAACGGGCACAGGGCACCCCTCCCAAGCTGTTTGCAGCCCTGAGGTGGGGATGTGCGGCCCAAGTATTTTAAAAGGGGGGTGTTAGAAATGGGGTCTTTGGTTGGCAGTCATGTTACCCCCTGTCCAAGTAAGGACCCTCTCTCTAGTTTAGGTAAGTCACACACATTCCAAAATATCCTGTGCCCACCCTCTGGTAGCCTGGCACTGAGCAGTCAGGCATAACTTAGAAGGAAATGTGTAAAGTATTTGTGCAATATATCATGCAATAACACTGAATAACACCACAAAGATACATCACACAGTGTTTAGAAAAATATATAATATTTATCTGGTTAAATGCAGGTCAAAACGATTAAGATTTGATAAAAGAAGTCTTTAGTCTTTAAAAAGCAACAAATGTCTCTTGCAAGCACAAAGTACCTGTTTGCCTTCAAATTCTCTGCAAGGGGCCGCAGAGGAGGAGATGCATGGAAAACTGGGATGTGTGCGTTTATTTTTCCGGCGCACGCAGATGATGAGTCGTTGCGTTTTCACGCAGGGCAGGCTTTGCATCAATTTCCAGCACGTAGACTGAGATCCTCTTCGGGTTGTGGGTTTTTGGAAGCCCCGGGGACGATGCCTTTAAATCCTGGGCATGCAGGACAAAGTTACAGGAGCTGCGTCAATCCGGTGGGCGATGCATGGAAATTTCTGCTGCATGGCTGGCGCTCACATAGATTGCTCTCAGGAAGTCGGGCTGCGTCATTCTGGCTCGGCTATTTGTTGATTCCGTGGGCCGTGCGTCAAAGCTCCGGTCGCAACGCTGGCGCTGTGTCGATCTCCACTTCGGGGAGCCGGGCTGCGTCGTTACGGTTTGGCGTCCAGTGATTTTCTCACCGCAATGTAGGCTGTGCATCGTTTCTTGCAGGCTGTGCATCAAATTTTCTCTGCACAAGGAGTTCCTTTCAAGATGAAGTCTTTTTGGTCCTGAGACTTCAAGGAACAGGAGGCAAGTTTTATCCAAGCCCTTGGAGAGCGCTTCTCAGCAGAGCCAGAGGGCAGCAAGGCAGCAGTCCTTTGCAGAAAAGCAGTCAGGTGAGTCCTTTGGGCAGCTAGGCAGTTCCTCTTGGCAGGCTGAGGGTTCTGGTTCAGGGATTCTTCTCCAGTGGTATCCTGTCCAGAAGTGTCTGAGTTGGTAGGGTCAGAGGCCCTGTTTAAATACCCAAATGCGCCTTTGAAGTGGGGAGACTTCAAAGAGTGGCTTAGAAGGGCACAAGGTCCCCTTTCAGTTCCATCCTGTCCGCCAAGCTCCCAGTAGGGACTTTCTAAAAGTGGCATTTCTAAACTAGTAATATTAAATCCAACTTCACCAGTCTGCAGGATTTTGTATTACCATTCTGGCCATACTAAATATGACCTGGCTACTCCTTTCAGATCAGAATCTACCACTCAAACAGTATATGAGGGTAGTCCTAAAGTTAGCCTATGAAAGGAACAGACCTCACAGCAGTGTAAAAACAAATTTAGGAGTTCTACACTACCAGGACATATAAACTGCACAGGTACATGTCCTGCCTTTTATCTACATAGCACCCTGCCCTATGGGTTACCTAGAACCTACCTTAGGGGTGACTTATATGTAGAAAAATGGAAGTTTAGGGCTTGGCAAGTACTTTTAAATGCCAAGTTGAAGTGGTGGTGAAACTGCACACAGAGGCCTTGCAATGGCAGGACTGAGACATGGTTAAGAGGCTACTTATGTGGGTGTCACAATCCGTGCTGCAGGCCCACTAGTAGCATTTAATCTACAGGCCCTGGGCACATGTAGTACACTTTACTGGGGTCTTACAAGTAGATTAAGTAAGCCAATTGGGTAGGAACCAATGTCACCATGTTTTAAGGGAGAGAGCATATGCACTTTAGCACTGGATTGCAGTGGTAAAGTGCGCAGAGTCCTAAAACCAGCAAAAACAGTGTCCAAAAAGTGGAGGGAGGCGGGCAAAAAGTTAGGGTCAGGCTTAACTGGAGGGCTGTGCGGCCTTCTTTACTGAGCCTTAAAAAGGGCCCAGGGACTCCATCCCCCAGGGCCGTATATAACGTTAGAGGGTGGGGGACCACATGGACTTTCATACTCTGGGTTTGGGTCACTTGCTGTGTCCCTTAGAACCCACCCTTAGACACAGTGGTTTCCCTCTACGCACTGGTGGAGGCAGGCAAACTTGTATTTGCTCCCCTCTAGTGGGGTTATTTTTTAATCTCCTGTCAAACGGGAGCAAACTTGAGATCTGTTTCCCTGCCTGCACAGATGCAGGCAGGGAAACAGAACAAGATATTGCTCCTGCATATATAGCTGCTCCCTCTGGGTGGGAGCAATGCCAATTCTCACACCATGCAGGGAGCTTGCGCAGGCTGCAGGGGCACTAGGGCTCTTCCTTTGGCCCCCAGTGTATTGTCTGTGGTGTCCTGGATGGATACCGGCTCAACCACTATATTAAGGAGAGGCCCTGGGGCATGGGGTCCCTAGAGCCATAATAGGCTCAGAGAAGGGGGGCTGCGCCCACCATCCCCTTTAAAATAAAAATAGGTCTGGGGGATGGGTTCCCCAGGGCCTAATAAAGCTTGGGGAGAGGGGCCACATGGGCCCTCTCTCCTTAAAAATAAGTATGGCCCGGGGGGATGCAGTCCCCAGGGCCTGGTAGGCATGGGGAGGGCAGCAAAGGGCCCTCATTTAAATAAATATGACCCTAGGGATGGGATTCCCAGGGTCTAATGAGGCTCAGAAAGGGGCCACACGCCCCTTCCCTTTAAAAAAAAAAGAAAAAAAAAAAAAACCACCCAGGGGAATGTGGTGGTCCCTGGGACCTGAGAAAGCTCGGGGAGGGGGGCAAGTGGGCTCCTCCCCTTTTTACTAAAATATGGCACCTGGGGATTGGATCCCCGGGGCTTAATAAAGCTCAGGGAGGGGGCCTCCCTCCCTTCAGAATATGGTACAACCCCGTGGAATAATGTCCCTGGACCCTATAAAGTTTTGGGGAGGGGGTTACGTGGCTCCCCTCTCCTTTTATTTAAATTTCAGCCTCAGGCGTAATTAGGCTCAGGGAGGGTGGCCACATACCGCCTCCCTTCATTAACTAGTTGGACCTAAGGGTTGGGGTCCCTGGGGTCTGATAAGGCTTGGGGAGGGGGACCACCTGCCCCATCCTTCTTTAATAAAACATAGCCCAGGGGATGAGGTACCTGAGGCCTAATAAGGCTCAGTGAGCGGGGCCATGCAGCCCCCTTCCACTAATAATACTTGGGGAGGCAGCCACATGGCCTCTATCCCCTGTTAACAATGGATGGCCCTGGGGGATGCTTCCTTCACTGGGGCCTGAGAAGGCTCAGAGAGGGACCATGTGCCCCTCCTCCCATTTAAACCAAAAAAAATCAACTGCCCCAGAGGATGCCCTCCTCCCCTGTTTAATTTAACTCCAAAGGATATTGTGCTCGGAGTCTATTAAGGCATGGGGAGGGAGGCCACACAGCCCCCTCCCCTTTTCATTGGAAATGGCCCCAGGAATGGGTTCAACAGGGCCAATTAAGGGTCAGAAAGAAGGCTGCGCCCCACAATAGATATGTTTTGGCCCAGGTGAAGGGATCCCTGGGCCTAAGGCCAACCCTACGCTGCGCACACCAAAGGCTGTGCACAGTGTGGGGTTAGAAGCTTGCTGGGGGTTTGGCCACAGGGCCTGTCGACAGACTGAGTCTTGTGGCCAACACCCTGCTGTGCATGTCTAAAGGCTGTGTGTAGAGTGGGGTTGGCTGTCTGTGGGGAGTTGGACGCAGGGCCTGGTTTCAAGCCAGGTCCTTTGGCCAACCCCACGCCACATGCAATGAAAGGCTGTGTGCAGCATGAGGTTGTCTGCCTGCAGGGCGACAGGGGTTGGTTGCCTCTGGGTGGCTTGGCCGCAGGCCAGCCCTGTTGCCAATCGCCCTGCTGTGCACAGCCAAAAGCCATGTGCAGGTTTGGGATGGCTGCATGGGTGGGGGTTGCCACAGGCCAAGCCCTGTGGCCAACCCCGTGCCGTGCACTACTACAGGCTCTGCATGGTGTGGGGTTGGCTTTACGAATGGTAATAAAATATTACTTTACAATATTAAAACCCTAGATATTCACTAAAAAAGATTAAGGTAAGATTATAGTTAGTGGGATAAAATGATCTATTTTTGTTTTAAAAAAACCTTAGAAATTGACTGAACAAAAACAAAGGTTAAAGTAACATTATAGTTAGGAGAATATGTCAATGACAAATCTACGTTTTGAACTAAAAAAAAAACACAGAAAATCACCAGTTGTAGTTAGAAGAGCTCACATATTACCTCACGTATGGCATGTTCTATGACATTATTTATGAAATCATTGATGACATCACTGACATCATCCAAACTTCTTTTACATACATTGCTCTATAAATGGGTATGTTGGTAGAGCTATGAAAGTAACTGTAAAATAGCTGAGGATAATATAAAGCATAATTAATGACTTGGGTATAGCAAGCACATGTTGTGGCAACAATGACCACATACCATACACTTCACGGGTAGCCTAGTGCACATTAACAATCAACCACAGATATATGCGAAACCTCATTGCACATAGTGTCCAATATGCATACGTTTACGAAGAAAGCCAAGTTCCTCAAAATACTCAACATCTGTTCCCAAATTAATGCCCTCCTATGCACAGCTTTTATCTGTTTCAAACCCCTGGCAGTCACCAAACCTTCATTGAGAAATTAAGTTGACAGGAGTAGAAAAGTGGGTGCTGTAAACAGTCTTCTTTCTAAGGAGAGCGTTTACTCTGTACCACCCTGTTTGCAGATAGTGAATCTCATGAGAAATACACCATAGAATATTAGAAAGTAACTACTAAGAACAGTGTACACTCTATGTATCACTTGTCAAAAAAGAAACTATTCATTTCAAATAACAAAGGTCTGAAGGTTCAAAATATTATACTTCCTGCAGCCTTCACACTGTAGTAAAAAACTTTACAGATAGCTCATCTTCTGAGGCAAATAAAGCACATGTACATAGGATACCTGGTGCACACAGTCTTCTAGGTTATGTAGGAATGGTCATGCTGAGACAATTCTGGCTTGTAACCCAAGGTTGCTTACATTATCTAGGGCCCTATTTATGAGAATGTGATGCAGTGCATTGCAGCAAGTCACCTTGCCGTGCTGCACTGCATCACAAGGAAAAGACAGGAGTGCACCATATTTAAGGCAATACGCCACATTCCTGCCCTTTCCCCAGTGCTGGAGCACAATGGGCTGCCTAGTGGCAACGCAGACACCATTGCAACATGGTGCAAGGGAACCTGTGTTGCATGCAGGATTGTTTTTGAGCAGGAAGCTTTGGGTGGAGTATGTGCCTAGCTTAGGGCTACCTTTTTTTAGAGGCAGTATTGCATCTAATGCAGCCTCAATACTCTGAGTGTAATTGTTATAATCCTCTCATATGGAGTCTGTCAGCCTCAGGCAAGCTATCAATGAGCTTGGAAATAGACAGTTTGCTCCAGTGACTTTTAAACTGAGGCACATTAGGGCTTATTTGACCCTGATGACTATGGGCCACATACATTTAACATAATAGTGGTGTGACCAGAGTGTCCAGTAGGGCTTCCACACATTCTATAGAGGTAGCGGGTGCAGCAACAAGGTCCAGTGTGTGACCTTTGTGATGTGTGGTCTCAAAGTTTCTGAAAAAGCTCCAAGAAGGTTGTGCTTTCAATAAAATTAGAAGTTGTGTGGAGGATCCCCCCCACAATCAAATTTGAAGTTATAGTGATAGAATGAGTATATAGTTGAGAAAGAAATTGACAAAGCATTTCACCAGGCCAGGTGGATGGTAACAAATCACCCCATTCAGAAGGAAGGTGGAGGAAGAGAGGATGGAGAAGCCTAGTACCTTTTCTAGCAGTAACTCCACATTCGTCCTTGAAGCATCAGTAAGCTGCCGGGGAGAAAATGCTTCAAAATCCCACCCCACCCATAATCTCTCCCATTAATGCTGTAAGATAAGTGGAGCACTATCAAATAGTGTGAGTGGCCCAAGTCAAACCTATCCACTGAGCTCACTGCAACTAGGGGAAATAGTACAACAAAAAATCTGATAGGTGGCTAGAAAAAAAAATTGAAAATGAACAACCAAACCTAAAAACACATCAAATGTGTTAAAAATCAAAATTAGCACAGTTGCAAGTATATAACCGCATACTAAAAATATTGACACCTGTCTCTTACCACAGCCAAGCAACAGTACTGCTTATATGGCCCCCTTCTAGTTCTAGTCTGCACTTTGCGGAAGCCAAAGGACAACTAGAGTGCCAAACAAAGATGGCGCATCTTAATGTCCTACTGAATGTGGTAAAAAATGGTGGCAAAAAGGGCCGGTGCATACTCCATGTCAGTCTGTGAACAAGCAGTAAATTCTCAGGAATAATATGCTTATAAACTCAACACTACCCATAATCTCTCCCGCTAATAATTATGGGGCAATAGCGTGACAAACAAAATCAGATAAGCAGCTTAAAAATCTAAAATAGGCAAAAATGAACAGCCAAATCTAAAAAAAATCAAACTTGTTAAAAAGCTAAATCAGCATGTTTAAAAGTATATAGCAGCACAGTAAAGTAATGTTAGCGGCATTAGTAAAATTTAGCATTCTAAACTGAAATGGCAGCACTTTGAAGAAATATACGGTTTTGTAATCCAAAGAGTCTTTATCAAATGTGTACCGGACTGTGTATCTAGATTTAAATTTCAGATGTATTGGTGACTCTGCTCTGAGCCAAGCAGTAGCAGACCACTCATGCCTCATTGTCTCTCAAGATTAGCATTGCTTGTTCCCTATAGGAGACAAGAACAAACCAAATGCAAGGACAAATGATTTTGAGGCAAGCATGGTCTAACTGAACATGTTTTAAAATAATTTGTATTGCATTTTTTGTTTTTAAAGCACCACGGAGTTGCCATTAGGGAAACAGGTGTTCCCACCAAAAAACAGTCCTTAGGAGAAGTAAAACTGGCCATCACCTTCTACACCTACTGGGAAATGCCTGGTACAGCCATGGATGGCCTGTCTGTTACCCGTTGAAGAGGTGGATGAATGGAGGCACTATGAGGGTTAGATAGGAGCAGAATCTCTGGTTTAGGTCTTTATCTCCTTACACCTAAATCCATGAACTACAACTTATTTTCCCTGTAAGGGTGAATAATGTATGGACTCCAGGATATCTCTCTGTGTCACTCATAATAACACATCAAACGCCAAACACATCATAGTTTTGTGGTTATCAGGTTCTTTAATTTCTTTTTCACTATCTTTAAAAACAAATATCACTTTGCCTTCTGTGTTGTAAGAGAGGGGCTAAAACCTGGGGGCATGAGCAGACCTCTAAGATCTGGATCAGAGGCATTTACATTTTTTTTTATTATTAACAGATTTGAGTCTGCTGATACATGCATCTATAGGGAACACAAGGCCAAAATGCAGAGCTTTATCTAAACATCATTAGCAATGGAAATTGACTAATTTCAGGAAGAAATTCTAAATCTGGAAAGGACTCAAATTGTGATTTTCTTCGAACATGCTTATTGATACAGTACTTTGTTTTGTGGTTGTGTTATGAGGTGGCCGAAGTTCTGTATTCAGTTTTTAGAATTTGAATGTTAAGAACTACACAAGTAGTTGGATTCTCCATGCTTGGGGTTCCCCTGTGCTTGTGAATCAAGGTTGCCATGGTACATGGCATCGGCTTAAGACAGGTGTCTCTCTATTCCCTTTGCATGTTCCAACCCTGTACAGTGCTCTCCCTCTGCATAGGCCATTGAACTAGTGGTTATGTGTCTAGTTTAGACCCCTGAACTCACAAGGGAAGGATCGTTGTGGTCACCTCACTGGATCAGGCCAGTCGGGAAGGTCTACCTATGGCTGCTAAGGAAGTACATCCCAAGACTTTACTGAAGACCGCAGTGACACTTTGGCTCTCGGAACAATTGTTACCTCTACCTCTGATGAATTTAGGTCATCCAAATCAGAAGAATAGAGAGGACTCTCAGTTCCACTATTAAGAATGCTGAACTACGGGGCAATTCATTTGGGATATAACTATACAGCATAATCCAGAGGTGGGGAGTAACAACAATGGCAGCACTTTTCTATAAGACTAAGCCTTGGAAAGATAGCCCCCGAACTGTATGCTGTTGGGGGAGACAAAACACTTGTTGGCGGTTAATCTGCCAAAAAGAAATAGCTAAGACTGTTTTCAAAATGGAACAAGTCGCAAACAGAAAGATTAAAAGCTACTGATTGTAAATGTGTATGATATGTTTACTTTCATGTATGAGTAAATGTGAAGATTTACATGTAATTGTTCAAATAAAGAAATGTATGCATGGTTTAAATAAAGGTGAATACCCTCCTTTCTCTACAAACTTTTTAATAAGTGTGGATAGTTGCATCTCCACTGTTAACACCTTAACAGTGAAGCTATGGTGTTTGCTTATTCTCACCCACTGTTGTTGAATCTGTTGGGAGACTGGAGCTCAGCAACAAGCTCTTGATTGGCTGAAGAACTACCTAGAGAGACTCTACAATCTCATGCACTAATATAAGCTGCCTACCAGTGCCGAAAAGCTAGAAGTCAGAGAAGATTATGGAATATCCTTTAAAAATATACAGAACTAAACTTTGAGCAAAATGCACCCAACTGAACCACCTTAAATTCAAGTGGTGCATGAGTACCCATTTACTGATGGATCCCTCCAACTGTCATTGTAGGAGGGTATGAGCTTGGCCTCTGAGCTAGGAAAATGTTTTCACTGTTGACTTACATCAGAAGCGCGGTGGCTAGTCACAAAAAGTATTACACAACGGGGTGGTCAAAGGTTTGTCCTCCGACTAGTGCTTAATGTAAGCTGGTGGGGCCCACTGGCACTAAATTTTGGTGACAGGCACTTATTTTTCCTTATCTGATGTTGACTGTGAGCAAGAGAGGGAAAAACATGCAGACAGGAAAGAGGGGGAAGAAGTACAGAGAACTGGCATGAATGAGAAGGCACAGATTGGCAAGAGTGAGATAAATGGGCAGCAGTGTATGGTACCAGATTAAAGAGACAACGTGAATGCAAGACTATGCAGCCTTGGTTTTCTGGGTGCCGACTTTTAATGGCACTGCCGGAGCAGAGTTTTTGGCACTGACACTCATTTTTGTTTATAAATTAAGCACTGCCATCGACAAGTATGTACCAGACTCAGATAACTTCGGAAAATGCTTGTGTTGCAGTGATCCGCTGGGAGAAACAGGCAGACTGCCCCATCTGCTGAGTACTGTTAGCACATCTGACCTTATTTAGTTTCTATCATTAGATTATAAGGGGATGCGTTAGAGGTTCGATGGACCTTTTAACTGCGCTTAGAGTAGTTCCCACCATAAGACCTAGTTCTAATACAAATCAATAGCAATACCAATCAATAACATCAATAATCTTGGGAGTGAATAATTTCCATGCACCATGACCCCTTGACTATGATTACCTTTATGTAAAAGTTAGAATGTTTATATCCCTATATTAACAATGCTAAAATCACATAACTTAATCTCAAAATCAAATGATAAGCATACAGAAACAACAATGGGTGACCGAATCTTCTAAATCAAATCAAATCATTAGCATTTATAAAGCACGCTACTCACCCGTGCGGGTCTCAAGGCGCTAGGGACAAAGGGGGTGGTTATCGCTGCTCGAACAGCCAGGTCTTTAGGAGTCTCCGGAAAGCGGAGTGGTCCTGGGTGGTCCTGAGGCTGGTGGGGAGGGAGTTCCAGGTCTTGGCCGCCAGGAAGGAGAAAGATCTCCCACCCGCCGTGGAGCGTCGGATGCGAGGGACGGCGGCGAGTGCGAGGCCAGAGGAGCGGAGGGGGCGGGTGGGGACGTAGAAGTTGAGCCGTCTGTTGAGGTATTCCGGTCCCTTGTCGTGGAGGGCTTTGTGTGCGTGGGTGAGAAGTCGGAAGGTGATCCTTTTGCTGACTGGGAGCCAATGCAGGTGTCTCAGGTGTGCGGAGATGTGGCTGTTGCGGGGTACGTCGAGGATGAGGCGGGCTGAGGCGTTTTGAATGCGTTGCAGGCGATTTTGGAGTTTGGCGGTGGTCCCAGCGTAGAGGGTGTTGCCGTAGTCCAGGCGGCTCGTGACGAGGGCGTGGGTCACGGTTTTTCTGGTGTCGGCGGGGATCCAGCGGAAGATCTTGCGGAGCATGCGGAGGGTGAGGAAGCAGGCGGAGGACACGGCGTTGACTTGCTTGGTCATGGTGAGAAGGGGGTCCAAGATGAAGCCGAGGTTGCGGGCGTGGTCTGCGGGGGTCGGTGCGGTGCCGAGGGCCGTGGGCCACCAGGAGTCGTCCCAGGCGGACGGGGTGTTGCCGAGGATGAGGACTTCAGTTTTTTCAGAGTTCAGCTTTAGGCGGCTGAGCCTCATCCAATCTGCGACGTCCTTCATACCCTCTTGTAGGTTGGTCTTGGCGCTGGCGGGGTCCTTGGTGAGGGAGAGTATAAGTTGGGTGTCGTCGGCGTAGGAGGTGATGATGATGTCGTGCTTGCGTACGATGTTAGCGAGGGGGCTCATGTAGACATTGAAGAGTGTCGGGCTGAGTGATGAGCCTTGAGGTACGCCGCAGATGATCTCAGTGGGTTCTGAGCGAAACGGAGGGAGGTAGACTCTTTGGGAGCGGTTTACGAGGAAGGAGGCGATCCAGTCCAGGGCCTGGTCTTGGATCCCGGTGGAGCGGAGGCGGGTGATTAGGGTACGGTGACAGACGGTGTCAAAGGCAGCCGAGAGGTCGAGAAGAATGAGGGCGACTGTTTCACCGTTGTCCATCAGGGTTCTGATGTCGTCTGTGACTGAGATGAGGGCGGTTTCAGTGCTGTGGTTGGTTCGGAATCCGGTCTGTGAGGGGTCGAGCAGGTTGTTGTCTTCCAGGAAGGTGGTCAGCTGTTTGTTGACGGTCTTCTCTATTACTTTGGCTGGGAAAGGCAGAAGGGAGATGGGGCGGAAGTTTTTCAGGTCGCTCGGGTCAGCCGTAGGTTTCTTTAGTAGGGCGTTGACTTCGGCGTGTTTCCAGCATTCGGGGAAGGTAGCAGAAGAAAAAGAAGAGTTGATGACGGTCTGGAGGTGCGGGGCGATGATGTTGTCGGCTTTGTTAAAGATGAAGTGCGGGCAGGGGTCCGAAGGGGCGCCGGAGTGGATAGAGTTCATGATGGATTTGGTTTCTTCCGTGCTGATGTGGGTCCAGTTGTTGAGGGTGATGGTCGGGGATGTGGGTTCGGTGGTGTTAGGTTGGGTCTGGTGTCCGAAGCTGTCGTGGAGGTCGCTGATCTTGCGATGGAAGAAAGTGGCGAGGGATTCGCATAGATCCTGTGAGGGCGTGACGGCGTTGGCGTTGGCGCTGGGGTTGGAGAACTCCTTGACGATGCTGAAGAGTTCTCTGCTGTTGTGGCTGTTTTTGTCCAGTCTGTCGGTGAAAAAATTCCTTTTGGCAGTGCGGATCAGGTGGTGGTGTTTGCGGGTAGCGTTCTTGAGGGCGGTCATGTTGTCAGCGGTGCGGTCCTTGCGCCAGGCTTTCTCAAGTGCGCGACAAGTTTTCTTTGATTCTTTGAGGGTGTCAGAGAACCAGAGGGGTTTCTTGGTGTTGTTCTGTCGCTGCGAGCGTTTGAGGGGAGCAAGGTTGTCTGCGCAGTTGGTGATCCAGTTTGTGTGGTTGAGGGCTGCGACGTTGGGGTCGGTGGTGAGGGTGGGTTGGTTGGCGGCGAGTGCGGCGAAGAGTTGCTCTTCAGGGATCTTGTTCCACTGTCGGCGAGGGATGGGTTGAGTGCGGAGGTGGCGGGTCTCGCGTCGGAATGTGAAGTGGACGCAGCTGTGGTCGGTCCAATGAAGGGCGGAGGCGTGGCTGAAGAAGACGTGTTTGCTGGCGGAGAAGATAGGGTCGAGTGTGTGTCCGGCGATGTGGGTGGCAGTGTTCACCAGTTGTTTGAGGCCGAGGTTGGCGAGGTTGTCGAGCAGGGTGGTGGTGTTGGGGTCGTTGTTTTGTTCCAGATGGAAGTTGAGGTCGCCTAGGAGGATGTAGTCCGGTGAGGCGAGGGCGTGCGGGGAGATGAAGTCGGCGATGGTGTCGCTGAAAGGGGCGCGAGGTCCGGGAGGACGGTAGACGAGGGATCCTCTGAGGGTGGTCCTCGGGTCGGTGCGAATCTGAAAATGCAGGTGTTCAGCGGCAAGAGGGGAGTCTTCAGTGGAGGTGGTGACGCTGATGGAGTCTTTGAAGACGATGGTGATGCCTCCTCCTACTTGGTTGGTGCGGTCTTTCCTGGAGATCTTGTAGCCTTCGGGGATGGCGGTGGCGATGTCTGGAGCAGAGGAGGCGTTCATCCAGGTCTCCGTGATGAATGCGACGTCTGGTGCTATGGAGTCTAGGAGGTCCCAGAGTTCAACGGCGTGTTTGTGAACGGAGCGAGCGTTGACTAGGATGCACTTGAGGTGGTTGATGGCGCGTGGGCTTGTGGTCGTAGTTGTTGCGTGGTGGAAGATGCGTTTGCAGGAGTTGCAGGCGAAGGGTCCATGGGTGCGTTTGGGGTGAGCTTGGAAGCAGGTGTTGAGCGTCCTGGGTTGAGGGCATGGAGGGTGGTGGGGTCATAGCGGATCATCGGGGCTTGGGAGCGCTGGGGACCAGGGGTCATGGCGCTGGGCGCGGGCCAGGCGCGGACGGGCGCAGACGGGCTTGCCTCTGGCGCGCCTCCGGCGCACCAGCGGCGCACCCGCTGCACGCGCCCGCTGCGCGGTCGCGCAGCGGCCGCCATATGAGGTAGGAGGGGGGGGAGGGGTCAGCTGGGGGCGAATGGGAGCTGGGGGGCGGGGCGTGCAGGAGGTCGCGGCGGGAAAGCGCGAGGGAGGGGGGGGACAGGTAGAGTGAGAAGAGCTGGGGGAGGGGGGTTTAAGGGTGGAGGGGGGAGAGTGTTAGGAGGTTTAGGAGATTAGGGAGAAAGATAGGTGTAGGGTTGTGAAGATAGGGGAGGGGGGGTTGTAGAGGTGGGTGAGGGTGAGAGGTAGAGTGAGGGGATAGGAAGATAGGTAATAGAGGGGGTGGCGGGAGGGGGGGAGAGATAGAGAAATAGGTAGAGAGAAAAGGTAGATAGAGAAATCGATAGATAGGGAAAAAGATAGAGAGATAGGAAGATAGGAAGATAGGAGGAGGTGGAGAGTGAGGGAGTTGGATAGTGGGATAGAGAGATGGAGAGATAGGTAGATAGGAGGAGTGAGGGAGGTAGAAAGTGAACGGGTTAGATAGGGGAGATAGAGGGGGGGATGCGAGTGGGGGAGGGGGATGAGGCAGGAGCAGGAGGGCAGGCGCGGGGAGAAGAGGACGGAGGAGGCAGAAGAGCCGAAGGCAGAAGACAAGAAGACAAGAAGAAAAGAAGAACAGAAGAAAAGAAGAACAGAAGAGCAGAAGACCGGAAGGACTGAAGACCGGAAGAGCAGAAGACCGGAAGAGCAGAAGACACACAGAAGAACACAGAAGAACACAGAAGAACAGAGAGGAGTACAGAAGAACAGAGAAGAATACAGAAGAACACAGAGGAAGACAGAAGAAGACAGAGGAAGACAGAAGAACAGAGAAGAATACAGAAGAACACAGAGGGAGACAGAAGAACACCGAGGAAGACAGAAAAACACTGAGGAAGACAGAAAAACACAGAGGAAGACAGAAGAAGACAGAGGAAGACAGAAGAAGACAGAGGAACACAGAAGAACACAGAAGAACACGGAGGGAGATACAAAAAACGAAGAAACAGTGTGCAGAATACCACAGCAGAAGATGAGGAAGAAGAGAAGAGGAGAGAAGACGGGGAGAAGAGGAGTACAGAGGAAGAATACAGACGAGGAGCGAGGAGGAAGAACAGAGAAGAAGGAAAGAGGAAAAGAAGCAGGAGCAGGAGAGAGGGTGAGTAGCGCGGGGCAGAACGAGGGGCTGGGAGGTGGGGGGGTACTTACTGTGGGGTGGGTCTCAGGAACTCAGGAACCTGGAGGAGCTGCAGCGGCAGGGGGAGCGACCTACCCTTGGGTCAAAAGAATCTCAATTTAATCAAAGCGTGGATCAATACACATTCTAGAGCTACAGTACACATCAAAAGCAAGAACAACTGTGCAATAGAAATGGCATACATTTAGATTCAGCAAAGGCAACACATCAACTGTTGTTAATATTTCGCAAGCATCATCAGTGAGTATCCTAACTAACCTTCTGATTAGAATAGCTTGTTTGGGCTTCATGCAAAACAATTTAGACAATACTAGTCTGGAAAAACATCTAACTATGGCTCTATCAAAATTAGCAGTTCGTACCTAAAAACAAAAGCAAATAGACAGTAACATCGTCTTATACCTTGCCTCAATTTGGTTCAGCAAGCGGTAACAGTCTTTGTCAATTGTACATCTGTTCGGCCAGCAAAGCATCGGAATTCAACAATAGAGTTCAAGATAGAAATATCTCAGGAATGGGCATAATAGAATGTCGCTTCTTGGCAACAAAGTTAAGGAAAATGTTAAGCGTGCCTCCTGTCGGGCGGTCAAGAAAAAATGTGGAATGGCCTCTCTCCTCCCTGGCCAAGTTAGATTCCCTGAAACTACTTCTCACGTTGCTATTGGTCAAAGAATCATAGGTTCACATTTAGTACAATTAAAGTAGAACCTCAAATCTAAGAATTTACTAAACTATTGTTCACATGTCGATCATTGGCTCCTCTTCTCCTGTTCCCGTTGTTGTGCTCATCAGGTAACAAAATTGTATCAGCTTATACTCCAGTCAGTGCTTCCATTGTCAGCTCCTGGGAACCTCACCTTTACACACACACTAGTTTTGCAATGTATCCATAGCTAGTACAACACATTCTAGCAAGCAGTTCTCATGGGAAAGAATTTCAACTACTATCATACCGTCAAAGCAATGGAAAATTACAATTTAATTCTCTAAGCAGCCATTTTATGATTCGTCTAAGCAATGCAACTTGACATGAGGCCGTGCAACTAGGCACAAGACCTCGCTTCATTAAGTCCTATGATTAATAAAGCAAATGCATAATACATGACCATTAATATGACATACTACTACATTAATCCAAACATGAGCACTACATTTTACATTTATAAGCTCTTAATAAGTACACTTTGTGATAATTGGTGGTCACACAAGTAGGCACATTTTCAAACGTATTAATTTCTATGGTAACTCATTCTCTATGCAGATTTAACATTCAGAATATGTGAATATTCATTAGTAAAATTTCATCATGAACAATCCTTCCTCTCATGGCTAAATATGTCACCACATTCAAATCTTCCCACACAAATGTTTGCTTCAGCTAAAATTTTTCATCTCTATCCCTTTTAATCTTCGTTCCTTCTTTGTATTTTCCCTAAACACGTTTTCCATTTTCATCTCTTTCCTCCTCTGATCATTTTTCATTTTCTTTGATCTAATCACATGATACAATTTACATATTCCCCATTCTCCCCCGGGAAATGGGGGGCACCTCAGCCAGAAGATGGTACAACACCATTGGTCCTGGAGTGGGCAACATGCCCTGTGCTCTGTCCTGGGGAGTGCAAAGCCACAGTCTCTCATGTGGGTGGTTTCCCCACTGCTTGGCCCTGGGGAGTGCAAGGCCACAGTCTCTTAAGTGGGTGGTTTACCCACTGCTTGGTCCTGGGGAGTGCAAGGCCACAGTCTCTCAAGTGGGTAGCTTCTTCCACTGGTTCTGGAGGGGGCCTTGTGCCCAGCGTGCTTCATCCTGGGAAGGATGGGGTGAGTGGATGGCTTCTTCCACTGGTTCTGGGGGGGGGACTTGTGCCCAGTGTGCTTCATCCTGGGAAGGATGGGGTGATTGGATGGCTTCTTCCACTGGTTCTGGAGGGGCTTTGTGCCCAGTGTGCTTCATCCTGGGAGGGATGGGGTGAGTGGGTGGCTTCTCCACTGGTTCTGGAGGGGGTTTTGTGCCCTGTGATGCAGATCTTGGGGGGTGCAAGGTCACAGTCTCTCACCTGGGTGTCAGATCCACAGGATTTGCAGATCCCAGGCCGCACAACAGCCCATGGATGCAGGACTACACACTGCCCACCGGCGGTGACGGCTGCTCAGTGGTGGCTGTGCTGACAGTGGTGGGTGGAGTCTCCAGACCTTCCCCTGCAGCCTCAGACGGCTTCCCAATGGGGCTGCTGCTGCTGCGGGTAGTGGTACTGGTGGGGGTGCTGTTAGTGGTGGGGGGAGGCTCCAGCCCTTCCCCTGCAGCCTCGGACGGCTGCCCACTGGGGCTGCTGCTGCTGGCAGTGGTGCTGGTGGCGGTGCTGGTGGAGGTGCTGCTAGTGGTGGCGGGAGGCTCCAGCACTTCCCTTGCAGCCTCGGATGGCTGAACCACCATGGTTGGTGGTGGGGGCTCTGAATGAGTCCTAGCACCATGCCTCCTGTCCTTCCTGCCTGCTGGTGCAGGCCCCTTGCCCTTCTTGTCAGCAGCCGGGTTTGCCCCTTGCCCTTCCCTGTAGCAGCTGGGGTTGCCTCCTTGTCCTTCCTAGATGCAGCTGGTGGTGCCTCCTTGCCCTTCCCTGTAGCAGCTGGTGGTGCTTCCTTGCCCTTCCTAGACGCAGCTGGTGGTGCCTCCTTGCCCTTCTTTGAAGCACCTGGTGCACGCACCCTTTCAGTGTGGCTGCCTGGTGCCCGGGATCCTCTCCCACCTGCAGTAGCTGTCAACAGTACTGTGGCTGTGGACTGGGTGACTGATGTGCATGCCTGGGTTCTGACCACCGTGGCCCGACGTGAAGGACGGGGGAGTGGTAGGGAAGAGGTCAACGGTGGAGAGGTAAATCTTCTTAGGGACATTGGGGCGGGAAGAGGGTGAAGGTTTTGGAGTGGAGGAAGAGGAAGTTGTAGTAGGAGGTGTCAGTCTGTTGTGTTTGGGTGCAGGTGCATGGGCTGGATGCTGTTGTGAGGTGGATGGCTGTTGGGTGTCTGAGTGCTTGCATTTGGGAACTTTGGGAGGAGGGGCACAGACACAGTGGGAGAGGACACAGGGGATGTGTGCATGGATGTGGGGGTGGTGACTGCCAGTGAGGGGCGTGTACTGATAGGCGTGATGGTGGTAGTGGATGAGGATGTAGTGCATGCAGGTGTGAGTGTAGACGCTACTGGGAGGTGGACGAGGAAGAGAAGGGGAACACAGTGGAGGCAGTGGATGTTTGTATGTCTGCATCTGGATGGTGTTTGTGTGAGTGCCTGTGGGATGATGTATGGTGTTTGTGTTTGCCTTGTCCACTCTTGTGTGTTGTCCTTGGTGCATGCTCGTCTGCCTGTGTGCTTGGGATAGGTTGGGGTTGAGGGGAATGGGATTGGGTAGAGGAAGTTGGAGGGGGAGGCTAGAAACAGGGACAATGGCTGCCATCAGGGAGGAGGCCAGAGCCTGGATTGATCTCTGTTGGGCCGCCATGCCAGAGTGAATGCCCTCCAGGAATGCATTTGACTGTTGCAAGTGGGCTGCCAGCCCCTGGATGGCATTCACAATGGTTGACTGCCCAGCAGTTAAGCCAACATAACTGGGCGTAGATCTGTTGTCGTAATGGTGTGGGTTTTGCTACGGCCAGTTTGTCACCGACCTTTGGGCTGGCGGACTTGTGTGTGTGGCTGTATAGTGACGGATTGCTATGTGTGTGTCATAATATGGGTAGCGGTAATCCGCTGCAGTATGTTGGTGGCAGTCAGCATGGCGGTAAGCGGTACTTACCGCCAATGTCATAATGAGGGCCACAGTGTCTGGACTTGGCCTAACATTCAGGTTCTGTGGGTGCATAATTCCCGTATTCTAACTCATCAGTACGGACATATTTGCCTCTGTTCGTTATAGGGGTATACTATGGCATTGCTTGTGACTGCACTTGAGGTAGTAAAAGTGGAGTTGGCCCTGTCTGAACCAAAGTTGCTTTTGGGAAAACATGTCCCGTTGGCACTATTATGTTTGTGGCAGTTTCCACAATGGGTACATCAGGGTAAATTCTCTGGACATTCAGCTGTGGCATTGGATTTTGAGCTGCTGAAGTAGTAGGTAGATTAGGACTGCTCTGCATTGGGCTCTGTGTCATGCTAGAATTAATCTGCACTAGACTCGTCTTCATGTTAACCGATGTTGGTGCTGAAGGGTTTACACTAGTGCTTGATTCGTTCTCTTGTGCTGCATATGGTGGGGAACGATTTCTCAGTAACTGTAAAATAAACTCATCATCATCTGACTCTTCCTCAAGTGTTAGAGATCTCCTAGACTCTTTTTATCTCCTCGCCTTACTCTTGGAGGGACGTCTGTCTGTCTTTCTAGTACCGTTCCTTTCTTCTCTCCCGCTGTCCTGTGTAATTGCAGGAAACAACTTAATTCCATGTAAAGTCTCCAAAACGCCTGATTGCTGTCCCACCTAGCCTCTGCTAGAGTCTTTTCGGCCTTTCTCATTCTCCTCTCAAATTTCTGTTGCTGTTGCTGTCTGGCAACTAATTCCCAGATTGCTAATGCCTCAAACTGTACTGGGCTCGGAGGAGGTTTCAAATCGTATAGCACCCTCCTCAAATTCTCTAAGCTCCTCAAATTAAATGTTCTGTGGGAAGGAAACGCTAAACTCCCATCTTTCTCTGCCACTTTGCACCATTGTTTTAGCCAAATACATTGCACAGCAACCTTCTCTTTGATTACAATGTAAGCAGGTGTACCTTCTGGCGGTGCAATGTCCCCTATACTCGTAATTTACATATCTATCCCTAGGGCACTGTTTAAAGCTTTGAATTTTTTTATTTCTGCAGCCTTTATGTTTTTCTAAATTAAATCAGGAAGTGACTTTCAATCCTAGAATACATTACCCCAAACTTCTCAACCAATTGCGCTTCACGGTTGTCTGCCAATCCGTGCACGACCCTTCTCACTAACCAACCTATCCCCGTGCGGCTCCAATGATGTCACACTCACATGTACAGCGTCTGACAAAATCTTGCGGCTTATCCTCCTAACCTCAGATTCACACCCAACTAATGCAAACTTATTGCTGCCACTAAACCAAATCAAAACCCAGTTTGTCCATTTTCTACAGGTAGGGTAACACAATCGCTTCAGAAACCTTACAGATTTTTCACTGACAGCCTTTTGCTCTAGCAGCTACTCTTTCTATCTCAGTTTCCCTGATTTGCAAGCAAAATTCGACCTGCAAATTTTACTCTCAACTGATCAGTGGGTCTGTCCTGGTGCACATAGGACTTGCCAGATCTCAGTCGAAAATTCTTTCGCTCCCTTTGACTCACATTCTGACTTGTCGACCACGCCCGATCAACCTACTAAACCAGACAAATTACAACAAAAACCATGGCCCTCATTACGAGTTTGGCGGGTTTCGGGCAAGACTGCCATGCGAAATTTCACCACCATACTGTCAGTTGTGGCTGTATAGTGACCTCCGGATTACAAGTCACAAAACACAAACTGCCAAGATACAGACACAAAACCAACACTGCCAGGTCAACCCACACCGACACCATTCCGACCATCATATTATTAGGCAACCACCAACACATTGGAACATGCACAGTGCAAAACGGTGACCGTTCGCCCCGCAGGGGAACAAAAAGGCACAGCGGAAAGTAGCCAACACCACATTGGCTAGTTCAAATATCTCACACCTGATAACCATACACACACCACGCACACCTGACCACGCCACCATATAACACCCCCTACACCAACAATCTCTGGTGACAGATATGAAAAGCCACAGCCACAGCCACACTTGAGACGAAGCATACCTCAAACACAGCAAACAAATATCACACAGCACACAGTGCACAAATCAACACCGCAGCTCACCAGCACACACAGCCAAACACCCTGCACTGCACTCAACACGCACAATACATATCCACCCCACAACATGTCATGCCAGAAGCACCCACAGTTCACCAAGAGTGAGTTCCAGGTCATGGTGGACAAGATCCATAGCCAAATAGACATAGTTGTGGCAGAGGATCATTGACAGGGTCAACGCAGTCGGCACATACCCACGCACAAGGGAGAACATCAATAAGAGGTGGAACGACCTCAGGGGGAAGGTCTGATCCGTGGCGTCCAGGCAGAGGATATCCAGAAACAAGACTGGCCTAGGACCCCCAGCTCCTCCCCTTCAGTTGACATCCTGGGAGGAGAAGGTCCTGGACATCTTGCATCCCGAGGGCCTGACTGGCATCAGCAGAGGGCTCGACACTGGTAAGTCAGCAATAGCCCCCAAACACCAAACACCCATGCTCAGCATGTCTCCCCACCACTCTCCAACCCACTGCAACCCACCCCACTGCCCAGTCACAAACACCCCACACCCCTTCTCTGCATGTCACCCCACCCCACTGCCACCATCCCTACACACACACCCCTAATGTATGGATGTTAACCACAATGTGAAGAGCCACAGCACCCACAATCCTAACCAAATCAATGTCTGCAGTGCAGAGCTATCATTGCCAGCACTGGGAAGCTAGTCGAGCCACTGCATGCATCACAACAGGGACATAACAGCTGCAATCACACAACTTACATCTACTGTATCCATCCACAGGTACCCTGCCACTGACACCCTGCAGAGAATGCCAGGCTCAGACAGCCCTCCCCAGGATGAAGGCTCCACTGGATGTTTGGATGAGTGTGACTTGCCTGGGCCAACTGGGGCCAACGAACAGTCCACCAGCATCACACCCACCCTGGACACAACAAACGCCCCTACCCATGTGGCAACAACACAACAGCCAGACCTTGAACCCCAAACCTGTGCCCCAGGGACCCATCAATCAAAGGTGTGCCCCATAGTGCAGAGGCCAGAGTCAAGAGCACCCACCCTAGACAATGAAGGCCCTGCTGCTGCTGGGAGTGGGCACAGGCACAGAGGGCCAGGGGTAGTGAGAGGGGATCCGTGGGCAAAGGGTCAGGACAGCCACACCAACTAACTGCCCAGGAAGGCCTCAACCAAGTCCTGGGTGTATACTAGCACACCCAGGACACAGTGGCCCAAATCCTCGCCACTGTGCAGGAGACCCAGGAGCTGCAGGGACAATACCATCAGGGGGTCATGCAGCAGTGGCAGGCACACAATACCACCAAGACCTCCAAAGTAGCGGTGCTCAGGGACCTAATCACTGTCATTTGTGAGTCCCCCACCCACCAGCATGCCCCTACAACTGGCCACATCCCATCACAGCCCTCTACATCAGTGGTAGCCAGTGGCATGGAGGCTCCGCCACAGGACTCACAGGACACCAGGAACCCGACGCCTGAAGCTGAGGAACCCCTACGCAAGTGAGGATGTCCAACTAGACATACAGCCGGACATGATGACCAGACCACGACCACTGCCAGGAAGTGACCTTCTCCCTTGTGTGTGACTGTGACACCCTGTCGACTGTCCACTCCCATATCTCCATCTACCCATAGCCAGCACACTAGACCTGGACTACCTACAGCTGGACTCACCACTCTGATAATCTCCGCCTCCATGACCCCACTCATCACCCCTTACACTTGTACGTACCAAATAAACAACATGTGAGCACAGTTCATGTCTACTTATTTATCTGTCATGAATATGCATGGAACTGGCAATATGTGTTCAACTGCCAATCCATCACCCAGCACATTCATGGGAGGGTGACAGAGGGGGCACCAAAATCCCGGAAGGATGGACATGACCCAGGCAGTGGCTGGACATATGTGTCAATGGAGGCAACATGTCAAGCAGGGACCTCAGAACACCACAACATTGCCCTGAAAGTAGAGCAAGACAAGGACAACAATCACTGTAGGAGTCACAGATGCCAACTCCACAGAAATGCACTCTAGGAACAGGAATCCATTGCAGATATGCCAGTCAGGTCCACAACCATATGGCCAGTACCTACACACAATAACAACACATACCAACCCAATGGTTCAACCCGCACAGCACACAGTGCCAGACCTGACCCCATACCCGCTGCCACTAGCAACAATGTAGCACTGCCACTCAATGTCAGATCCCAGGATAGATGCTGCATACATGCAACAACCCTGTGTGGCACACACATAGCACCTGCACTGGCAGCTCAGGGAACATACTACATACACATTGATGGCACCAGTGCACCAGTATAACAGTTGCCTGACTATCGGCCATACCTGTACACTGTGACTACCTAAGTCATGAGCACATGTGACACCCTCCCAACCCACCCAGAGTCAGAGCTGCAACCAATAGCGTCAGTGGTAACATGTCGTCTCGTCTTCTTGCTTCCTCACACTCTGCATGCTCCGAAAGATCTTCCGCTCGATCCCTGCTGACACCAGAAAAACTGTGACCCATGCCCTCGTCACGAGCCGACTAGACTACGGAAACACCCTATACGCAGGAATCACCGCAAAACTTCAGAAACGTCTTCAGCGAATACAAAAAGCCTCTGCACGCCTCATCCTCGATGTACTCCGCCACAGCCACATCTCCGCCCACCTGAGACACCTACACTGGCTACCCGTCAACAAAAGGATCACCTTCAGGCTCCTCACCCACGCACACAAAGCCCTCCACAACAAGGGCCCCGAATACCTCAACCGTCGCCTCACCTTCTACACGCCCACCCGTCAACTTCGTTCCACCAGCCTCGCCCTCGCCGCCATCCCTCGCATCCGCCGAACCACTGCAGGTGGGAAATCCTTCTCCTACCTGGCAGCCAAGATGTGGAATTCCTTCCCCGCCCACCTCAGGACCACCCAGGACCACCTCGCCTTCCGGAGGCAGCTCAAGACCTGGCTCTTCGAGCAGCAGTGACCCCCACCCCCTAGCGCCTTGAGACCCTCACGGGTGAGTAGCGCCCTGTATAAATATGATTGATTGGTCACAGACAACAGGTGGCATCAGGGACAAGGCAGACAGTTGTAGAGGACACATACCACACAGTTTACACATACCTGCATCTCAGCCGAAGCAATGTCGAATCAGCTCCGTCCTAGAGTCAGTTGCATCCTCATAATCCTCCTCTTCATCACTCCCCATGTCCCCTTCATCAGCCACTGGCACAGCTACCCCCTCCTCTGCATCCAGCAGTGGGATGTGACACCTCAGGGCCAGATTGTGCAGCATGGAGCAGGCCACAATGATCTGGCACATCCTCTGTGGGTTATAGATCAGGGCAACCCCGGAGACATGCAAACACCGGAACCTAGCCTCCAGCAGACCGAAGCATCTCTCAATGACCCATCTGGTACAACTGTGGTCCTCATTGTAACAATCCTCTGCAGCTGAGGCTGGATGCCTCACGGGTGTCATGAGCCAGGGCAGGTTGGGGTAGCCAGAGTCACCTGTGTGTATAGAGGTCAGAGGCATGTGAAAACTGGTAGGGCAATAGGGCAGGGACACTATGGTGCAGAGAGCTGAGGGCCACACTGTGGTACATACCGACGAGCAGGCCTGGTTCCTCTGGAGTGGTGCCATCATGTCTGGGATGCTTCTGTTCTGCAGGATGTAGAAATCATGCATAGAGCCTGGGTACCTGGCCGCCACCTGGGAGATGTACTGGTCCACAAGACACATCACCTGCACATTGACTGAATTAAAGTTTTTGCGGTTCTGTACACCTGTTCATTCCTCGTGGGTGGCACCAGGGCAATGTGAGTGCCATCAATGGCCCCAATCACACGTGGAACGTGTGCCACATGGTAGAATACAGTTTTGACAGTGGGCAATTCTGCACGTTGGGGGAACTGGATGTAGCTGGACATATGTTTAATCAGGGCACACAGTACATTCCTCAGGACGTTGCTGAACATGGGCTGTGATATCCCAGCTGCGCTGTCCACTGTGGGTGGCAGCTGCCTGCCTGCATGCATGAGGCAGGTGGAAGTGAGATCATACCGCCGGCGTAACACGTCATGGTGGTAGGCAGTCACTTCCGCTGTGCAACTCACCATTGGTTCACACTGTTGCCAATGGGAGGCAGGAGCCAATGGTGATCGCCGCCGGCGGTGACAATGATGTTTGCTGTGGCCGTGACCACCATGTCATGTGCTCATGCTCACTTGACTCCTGAACCTCGTGCACTGAAGACCTCCACTGCGTGTGCTGCTGTGTACTGACTCTGGTAGCCAAGATGCCACATCCTGCAGGAGACAGAGCCCCAGCCTTCACCCAGGAAGAGCTGGAGCAGCTCATGGACGGGGTCCTGACCCTGTATGGACAGTTGTATAGGGCACCAGAGCAGCAGGTGAGCCCATTGTCATTGTCCTGTATGTGAGTTGTGTGCATGGGGATGGTGCCTTGGTAGGTGGCAGTGTGAATAGAGCACGAACATGGGTGAGGGGCATAAGGTTACATTGGCTGACAACGTGTGGGTGTGGAAGTGTGATGTGTGCTGTTCACTACTGTCCCAGGGATGCCACTCTACATGACTGTGTTCTTCTGTCTGTGTCACCCATGCCCATCAGAAGAAGGGGATTTGGCGTGCCATCACCAAGCAAGTGCGGACCCTGGGGGTCCATGCCCAGAGGACTACCCACTGCAGAAAGCGGTGGGATGACCTGAGACCCTGGGACTGCCAGCTGGGGACATCCTCCCAATGAGGGAGGGGTGCCCATCAGACCCTGACCCCCCCTAGTGGCCCACATATTTTTGGTGGCCTACCCTGAGGTGGATCGGCGCTTGAGGGCAGCACAGCAGCCACATGGGGTAAGTACACACTCTCACTTGCAACATATGTTGGCATGGTGGCTCTGGGTGGGCACCATTGGGTAGCTGTTGCATGGATGCTAGGTACAATGATGTCCACTATGGGTTGTGCCCATCTGGGCAGGATTGACATTACAGGTGTAAGTAATGCCATGCAGTTAGTGGTAGTGGGGCAGGCTCCATCAATGTAGAAACTGTGTGGCCACCTACTTGCTAGATGTGCTTGCCAGCACATGGCAACAGGATCTTTATACCTGGGGTGTCAGACCATTGTGATTAGTCCTGGCCAACCACTGTGCCAGGGGTGTATCCATGACCTCATTCAGCTGGCAGGCACTGCATGTGTAGTGGGGTGGGTGCACCAAGTGGTGAAAGTGCTACTTGACAATAGCGAAGGAGGCTTGCCAGCTAGCCATGCAGGATCATGTTGGGTGTGCAGTCCATTGCATGCCTGTCTCAACAGCCATGGATAGTGGGCAGGTACTGGACAGGTGTTGTGGGTATGACAATCTTTATATAGATATATGCATCAGTCAGACCATCAGCAGTTGACATGTGCATTGTTGCGGTTTCCCCCATGGTGTTCCTAAGTTGTAGGATGTTCAGAGGTGGGCATACTGTATCATGGCATGGCATCAAATGCTGATGTTCTACCCTGTGTGACTGTTGTGCTAGCACTGACCGATTGCACCCTGTCTCTCTCTCCCTCCCTCCCTGTCCTCCTCTGTCTTTGTGTGCATCAGCATCGTCTGGCAAAAGAGAAGAAGCACTGGCGAGTGGGGAATCTGCAGCCCCCGGGACCCAGGAGGCTGACACCATCGGAGCCGAGGGGACCAGTGGGACCGAGGACAAGTGGAGTGCCACGGGGGAGACCAGATCAACCACTACATCTTCTGATTCCTCCTCTGATGGCTGTTTCCTGGCAGTAACAGGCCCATCTGGGACCAACCCACCACCATCCTTGTCCATCACCCCCCTTACCAGCACCACCCTCCCTGTAGCTCCCCCCTGTTGCCCATGCCCGTTCACCCAAGAGGGTGGGCATCTCCTTCGCCGCAGGCACCATTGTCCCTGCCCCAGTCAGCCCTGCTGCCCTCAATGAGGAGGCTATTGACCTCCTGAGGTCCATCTCTGTGGGGCAGGTAACTATCATGAATGCCAGTGTCCCTTCTTGTTCCGTTCCCCCTCCAGATACCTGTTCCCAATCCCACATCCCTCGCCTCTCACCCATCCAAGGCATACCTACTGACCCACGTGCATCCATATAAACAGACATCGTACGCACGGACAGACATAAGCACCACAGGCACCACCACTGCCATGCACAAACTCAACAGACACATGCAAACATGACAACATCCACACCCGCACTGACTCCCCAACCACCTCCCCTCACAGTCGACACACCACTCACACCTGTAGTCAGCATCACATCAGTCACTGCTCCTGCCACATGTGCCCTCACTGCCACTGTCACCACATCTTCTGACCCCCCATTCATGCACCCCATACACCACTGGCACAGACACCACGACTGTCAACATACCCACATGCAACACATCCATCCTACCTGCAGACACCACCCCACCATATACTCACACTTCCCCCGCCATTTACCTGCATCTCCTCCCCACCTCCTCCCAGTACATCTAAACGCACACACTCACCCACCCAACAGTCCCCAGCACACACATTTCATCCACCCATGCACTTCACAACCATACCCGCTCCCTCCACTCCCAAACGTCTATCTATTGACCTCCCATGTGTCCCCAAAAACGTTTCCTCCAAGAGTTTTACCTGTTTCCCACCACTGACCCAGTCCCTGTTTCCCCAAGCGCCCTGCTACCCTTCCTATGCCCCTGCCTTTCACCTCCCAGTTGTCACTGCCTCTGCCCATGCCGCTCCACCACCTGCCACTTCCACCCCTGTCACATCCACTGCTCATGCTGCCAAACCCAAGCCCAATCCCACTCCTCCCCTTCCCAGGCCAAGCCCACTCCCTCCACTTACAAGGCCAAGGCCAAGCCCAAACCCCCCCTTGCTAAGTCCCACCCAAGGGCAACCCCAAGCACCCCCTATCAAAGTCCACCCTTAAAAGATCCCCCCTCCAGGCCCAGAAGGAAGGACCCCCCTCCAAGCCCAAGGCCCCCCCATTCCCCTCTTACCCCTGAGGTTGCCTGCATTCCCCGTTGATGCCCCTGCCCTTTGGAGGCCTACACTTTGCAGTCAGGAGTCAAGTAGGGGCGTCAGCTTGTGCCCAGTGTGCTCAGGGCACCATGGATATTGGACTGGCCCTTGGGCCTGTATGTTCATTGTGTATTGCACACTTTTGCAAAATATTATATTTATGTGGCACTACACCGTTGGTGTTGTTCTTACTTACCTGATCCTGGCTTTCCTTAAACATGTATGTGTGATGGTTGTGGGTATTGGTGTGCATGTGTGTGTGTATGTGTGTGTGTGTGTGTGTGTGTTGGTATGGGTATTTGTTTGCATGTGTGTTGGCATGACTTTCCGTCTTGTGTGTGTGTGTGTGTGTGTGTACTAAAGTTGTTCCCTCCAGTGTGTGCTAGGCTTGTGTACTTCCGGTTGGTGTTGTGGTCACCATGCTAGTCCGGGAGTGCAGGGACAGGTAGAGGATTGGAAGTAGTTGCTATTCACGTGCCATTGCACCTATGGACGTGCATGTGTTCCTGAAGGTAGATGTTCCCTTTTATATTGTTTGTTTCCGCCAGGCTTTTGGTGGTGGTGGTTCGGGCCCGTAAATCCTGGCGGTGTGCAACCTCGTAGTATGGTCGTGGGATTCTGCCTGGCTGCCAGGCTAGAGATGGCTGTTGCCTGGCACGCCTGCCCTTCTGCTGTGGCGGGCCGAACAGTGACTTGGTTGTGTTCTGCAGGTACCTTCCCAGCACTTGTGATATGGCAGTCTTCACCCCCGGGCCCGCAGCGGTGCGGCCTCCAACTCCACTGCGGTGGTAGGCTGACCGCCAAACTCGTAATGAGGGCCCAAGTGTCTTATACACTTTCTTTTTCAATATACTCTGGAGTCTTAGACCTTTTTGAGCACAAAGAGCCACACACATGTGAAGTTCGATGACTTCCCTACTCTTACACTCACACTCTCACACTACACAAACTCCTTCAACAACTTCATTTGGAGTAAGCAAACTCCCTAAATCCTCACACATTCACCTGTGATTTGCATAAGCTGTGCAAGCACAAAACCTATTCCATTTACACTGTCACTAGAACGCTGAGAACATCCTCAAACAATCATTGGGAACCTCCAAGTTTCTGGGAAATTCATTCTATGTATTTAGAGATACATTTTCTCTCCACCTTGTATCATCAAATGTGAAAATCCAAACTTTCAGCAAATTATTTTCTCTTTAAGGGACTAACCCTGTACCAGGCCTTTCTGATGGGCTTTTAAGGAGACTAACCATTCTCTGCTACCATCACTATTTGCGTGTCTGATCTTATTTAGTTTCTTATCATTAGATTATAAGGGGACGCATTAGAGGTTCGATTGACCTTTTGACTGCGCTTAGAGTAGTCACCACCATAAGACCCAGTTCTAATACAAATCAATAGCAATAGTAATCAATAGATTAATAATCTTGGAAGTCAATAATTTCCAAGTACCATGACCCCTTGGCCATGTATAACCACACCTTTATGTAAAGGTTAGAATGTTTATTTCCCTATCTTAACAATGCTAATATCACGTAACGTAATCTTAAAATCAAATAATAAGCATAAAGAAACAAGGAGCAAGTCTTGGCAATAATGCATCCTGAGGGCCTCGCAGGAGTAGCAGGAGGACTAGATTCTGGTAGGTCAAATCTTAACTACTTTATCCCCCCACCCTACCTGCATGCCATCACAAACTCCTACCCTCACCCCCATCACTCCACCACCTCACATATACCCCACCATCACAACCCACCCATCCCAATACCAAGCCCTGCATGCAACAACAATGCATGGACACTCCTCACAGACCTGCATGGACACCCATCACCACAGCATGCCCAGTAGAGAGACTCACCCAGCCCACAAAATCACCACTCACACAAGGCCAAGCCGACGGGGAAATCACAATCATAGAGGGAAACACACCCATGCACAATATGGCCCATGCAGATACATTAACAATGCATTTGCATCCCAACAGGACCCATACTCAGTGTCACCGGAAAGGAGGTGCCAGCTACATCCAGTCCCTCCCCCCTGAAGAGGCCCACAGTGACAACAGCAGCTCTGCATGCTTGTATCAGGATGACCAACCTGGCCCATCAGGGACCTCTGGACAGTCGGGTACCCAGGCACAGTTCCAACCCAACACGGAGCCTCCCCCCTCAGGAAACACCAGCACAGCACCCACCCAGCGGGCCCTTGCCACTGTTTCCAGGACACGTCAATCAGCAGTGTGTCCACCACTACAGGGACCCCAGGCAACTCCACAAACACAGGACGATCAGGGACCTGGGGTCAGTGGCAGTGGGCACACGGTTCAGGAGACAGAGGCACAGGACAACAGGGAAGCTGGGAGGACTGCTGTGCGACTGGTGGAGGGAAGGCCCAGGGAACCCACTCTCCACGAGGCACTGTCTAATATCCTGGGAGCATACCACCATTCCCAGGAGACCATGGCCAGATACTGGCCAAGTTGCAGGAGGCCCAGCAGCTGCAGGAGGGACAGTACCTGGGGATCAGGGATGACCTAACAAAAAAATGCACCATCCTGGTCACCATTGCAGGGGTGCTGGCTGACATGGGCAAGACCACGAGGGAGGCAGTGGCACAATAACGGGCACCTGACACCAGCTAAACCGAGGAACAGCCTTCCACCTCCGCCTGCGCTAGTGGACAGGAGTACCTGCCGCTGGAACAACAGGCCACCAGCACCCCACCCCCTGCAGAAAGAGAACCACCCTGCAAACGGTTCCTGTGATCCAGGAAGAAGCCAGAGAACATTGCCAAGACCCCAGCCAGGAAATAGGACTCTCCTGATAGTCACCCTTCTGTCCCACTCTGTTACCCAGTCCACCTTCAACTGCCATTCTCCCCTTCCTATGCACCCTTGGACAATGCACATGTGATACCAAGAGAGTGGACTCTACCCTGGACTTTCCTCCACCATCACCCCAGCACCTTGCACATACCCCTATACTTATGAGCACCTAAATAAACACCCTTGAAAAAAATACCAATCTGGAGTAAGTCTAACGATTCACAAATGTATTAGTACAACAATATCAAAGCATTGCAACCTAAATGTATAGTGAAATATACTTCAGGATGACCTTTGGTGGGCAGCAGTACATATAGCAGGAGCCAGAATGGGGCACAGATATTTGAAAATAGAGATTACAAAGGGAACAGTCAGTGGCCATAGACATAGGGAAGGAGACTGCCTTGTACAATGTCAAACAGAAAACTGAAGAGTAAAGTGAAGTTACAGTGTCTTACCTGTGTGTCACTGGAAGTACTGCTGTATTATATTTGTTCTGATGTCCACATTTTCTACCTCTTCCTCCTCTTCCTCACTGTCCACAGGCTCCACTGCTGCCACAAGACCATCTCCAGGCACATCCTCCTGCAGAAAAGGCACCTGGCGTCTCAAGGCCAGGTTGTGCAACATGCAACAATGATCTGGCACACCTTCTTGAGTGAGTACTACAGGGATCAACCTGTCAGATGGAGGCACCGGCACCTGGCCTTCAGGAGGCCGAAGGTCCTTTCAATGATCCTCCTTCTACGCCCATGTGCCTCATTGTAACGTTCCTCTGCCCTTGTCCTGGCATTCCTCAATGGGGTCAGTAGCCATGAGAGGTTGGGGTAACCAGAGTCACCTGCAAATATTGTGGGACAACTGTTAGGCACACACTAACCCTTAGGGACAATCCCATACCCAGACACCAACATATACTGGGTGGGGACCTTTGGCTCACCTATTAGCCACACCCGGTGCCTCTGGAGTTGGCCCATCACATATGGGATGCTGCTCTTCCTCAAGATAAAGGCATCAGGCACAGAGCCAGGGTACTTGGCATTCACATGGGAGATGTACTGGTCTGCCAAACAAACCATCTACACATCCATAGAGTGATAGCTTTTTCTATTCCTGTAAACCTGTTCATTTCTCCGGGGGAGGGGGAACAAATGCCACATGTGTACCATCAATGGCACCAATGAGGTTGGGGATATGTCCCAGGGCATAAATGTCCGCCTTCACTGTGGCCAAATCCTCCGCCTGGGGGAACACAATGTAGCTGCGCATGTGTTTCAGCAGAGCAGACAACACTCTGGTCAACATGTTGGAGAACATTGGCTGAGACATCCCTGATGCCATGGCCACTGTTGTTTGGAAGGAACCACTTGCCAGGAAATGGAACACTGACAGGACCTGCACTAAAGGGGGGATTCCTGTGGGCTGGCGGATAGCTGAAATCAGATCTGGCTCCAATTGGGTACACAGATCTTGGATTATGGCACGATCAAGTCTGTAGGTTATGATAATGTGTCTGTCCTCCAATGTCGCCAGGTCCACCAGGGGTCTGTACACCGGAGGATGCAGCAATCTCATATTCTGCCTCAGCAGATGAAGCCTATGGAAGAGAACGGTGAGCAGAGTGTCATATTCCCACATCTATTGCACTAATGTTGATTTATTTACTTTACAGAAACATTATGTGAACTCGAGAGTCAGTTGATGTGCCAATGTCTGCTGTGACGCAGTTAGGTGCCATGGCCTGTGCCCCCTAAAATGGCGGCTGCCTGACCTGTGAGGAGGGACAAGTGTAAATGAGGTAACTGCGCTGGCGTTGTGCGCCGTCGCGGTAGGCAGTCGATGACCGCGGCGCAACGTCACATTGCATTATGTTTGGGCCCTATGGGTTCCAGGAGCCAATGGCGATGTATGCCGGTGGTGACGGTACGCACCGCCGCGGATGCGACCGCCATTTTCTATCTATTCAATCACTTGCTACCTGACCTTCAACAGGAGAGGACCTACACTACAAGTGCTGCTGTTTCTGGAAGCTACAATGTCTCATGTATCTGGGGAAAGGGCCCCTGCCTTCACTGCGGAGGAGTTGGAGAAACTGGTGGATGGGGTCCTACCCCAGTACACATTACTCTACGGTCCTCCAGACAAACAGGTGAGTACACTGTGAGCATGATGCATGGGCCATGAATGTAGGGAGTGCTGTGTGTGTAAGCCACATGTAGGGGGGGCTGAGGGGTCCTGGACAGAGTGCAGCATGTAAGGTGGTCAGTGTATGTGCATCAGGGGATGGGTGCGAACTGGTGGGCAATGTGTCTGACGTTCCGGACGGGTGAATAATTCTCTTTTCTGCTGTCTTTTCCTTCCAGGTCAGCGCCCACCAGAAAAAGGGTATTTTGCGTGCCATCACCACAGAGGTGCGGACCCTGGGGATCTTTCACAGGCAGAGCGCTCACTGCCGCAAGAGATGGGAGGACCTGCGCCACTGGTCAAAGAAGACGGCGGAGGCCCAGCTGGGGCTGGCCTCCCAACGATGAAGGGGTGCCCGTTGCACCATGACTCCCGCCGATGTTCCGCATCCTGGAGGTGGCCAATCCAGAGTTGGATGGGCGCTTGAGGGTATCACAGCAGCCTCAAGGGGGTGAGTACAGATTCTGAAAGCTGACTTTGCGCGCGTTAGGAAGTACCTGGGTGAGGGATGTAGGCTGTGGGTGCCCCTAGGCCAGGGCGATCATGGCAGGGTAAGTCCCTTGTTGGGCAGGCTCTGGATCACTCCTACCCCAATAGTGTAAGTGGCCATCTACTACTGGGCAGGGTCCTGTGGGTTTCTAGTGTGCAGATGCTGGCATTAGGCATTGTACCCCATGGGCTGGTGACTGTCTTAGGAAATGGTTGGGCATGGGCTAGTGCATAGGGCAGCTCCCTGTGTTTTGTGTACGCCAAAGGTAGTGGTGTTGCTGGCATTGACCAAGTGTATCCTCTGTCTCCCTCCCTCTTTTTGTTTTGTCACCCTGTCCTTGTGTGCATTAGCATCATCTGGCGGAGGAGCAGAGGCACCGGCGATGGAGGGAGTTGCATCCCACCTGGTCCTGGAGGCCGAAACCACCAAGGGAGAGGGCACCAGTGGGACGGAGGTTGAGGGGAGCACCACGACGGGGACAGGAGGGGAGACCACAGACAGTGACTCCTCCTCTGATGGAAGCTCCCTGCAGTGGCGGACACCTCTGTGCCCACCCCAACAACAGGTACAGCCGCCACCCCCCCTACCAGCACCTCCCTCCTAGCAGCCTCTCAGCGTGTTTCCCGTGCCCGCTCACCCAGGAGGGTGGGCATCTCCTTCGCCCCAGGCACCTCAGGCCCTGCCCCAGTCAGCCCTGCTGTCCTCAGTGAGGAGGCTATTGACCTCCTGAGAACCCTCTATGTTGGGCAGTCAACCATACTGAATGCCATACAGGGTGTAGAGAGGCATTTGCAACAAACAAATGCAAAGCTGGAGGGCATTCACTCTGGCGTGGCGGCCCAATAGAGAGCATTTCAGGCTCCAGCCTCATCACTGATGGCAGCCCTTGTCCCTGTGTCTAGCCTCCCCCCTCCAACATCCTCTACCCAGTCCGAATCCCCTCAACCCCAGTCTATCCCAAGAACACCTTCAGACCAGCATTCACCCAAATCACCACACAAAAGTGGCTCAGGCAAACATAAGCACTACACTTCATCTCACAGGCACTCACACAAGTGCCATACCCATGCAAACACACCAACATCCACTGCCTCCACTGTGTCCCCCTCCTCCTCATCGTCCACCTCCCTCCCAGTAGCGTCTCCACTCAGACCTGCATGCACTACATCTTCATCCACTACCTCCATCACCAGCACGCCCATCACAACACAACCCTCACGAGCAGTCACAACCCCCACAACCATGAACATGTCCCCTGTGTCTTCTCCCAGTGTGTCTGTCACCCCTCCTCCCAAAGTACACAAATGCAAGCACCCACCCACCTAACAGCCATCCACCTCACAACAGCATCCAGCCCATGCACCTTCACCCAAACTCAGCAGACAGACACCTCCTACAACCACTCCCTCTTCCTCCACTCCTAAACCCTCTCCATCTTCCCGTCCCAGTGTGTCTAAAAACCTTTCCTGGCAAACATTGACCTGTTCCCTAACCCTCCCCCCGTCCTTCCCCTTGGGCCAGGTTGTCCAGATCCCAGGCCAGCACCTCAGCCACCAAGTCGGCATCCGCTGTGGTACCTGCAACTCCCAGAGGATCAAAGGGGGCACCCCTTAGGCCAGGCAGTGTGCCACTGACCCCTGCAAAGGACTACACCATTCTACCACCTGCCAAGGTGAAGAAGGGGCCAGCATGCAGCAAGGCCAAGGAGCACGACCCACCCAGCAAGGCCTCCTCCAAAACTCCAGCTGCCACACCCAAGGTCCCAGCAGCATCTGCCAAGGTGAGGAAGGGGCAGAAAAGCCAAGGCAGGCACTTCAGGCCTCGGAGGCTTCAGGTGAGGGCATGGTGCCCACCATCAGAACCAACAGCCCCGCCACCTGTACCGCGGCCAGCACCGCGGCCAGCACCGCCACCTGCACCGCCATCTGCCCCGCCGCGGCCACCGCTACTGTCAGCAGCAGCATCCCCAGTGGGCAGCCGCCCGAGGCTGCAGGAGACAGGCTGGTGCCTCCCTCCACCACTGGCAGCACCACCACCAGCATCCCCGCCGCAAGCACTGCCACCTGCACCGCTGACAGTAGGGCCACTACCAGCAGCAGCAGCCCCAGTGTGCGTCTGTCCGAGGCTGCAGGAGATGGCCTGAAGCCTCCCACCACCACTGGAAGCACCCCACCAGCACCGGCACTACCACCAGTTTGCAGCCTTAGTCGCTGCAGGATGCAGTCTGGGCCTGCCTCCATGGAGTATCATGCTACCTCGTCCATGCAAATATCGTGCCTCAGACACCCAGGTGAGGGAATGTGCACTGCCAGACCCCAAGTGCTGCATCACTGGGAACAGAGCCCCCTCCAGAACCAGTGGAGAACTGCATCCACTCACCCTATCCTTGGCAGAATGAAGCAGACTGGGCACAAGGCCCCCTCCAGAACCAGTGGTGAACTGCATCCACTCACCCTATCCTTGGCAGGATGAAGCAGACTGGGCCTAAGGCCCCCTCCAGAACCAGTGGAGAACTGCATCACTCACCCTAACCTTGGCAGGATGAAGCACACTGGGCACAAGGCCCCCTCCAGAACCAGTGGAGAACTGCTTCCACTCACCCTATCCTTGGCAGGATGAAGCACACTGGGCACAAGACCACCTCCAGAACCAGTGGAGAACTCCATCCACTCACCCCCTCCTTGGCAGGATGATACAGACTGGGCACAAGGCTCCCTCCAGAACCAGTGGAGAACTCCATCCACTCACCCCCTCCTTGGCAGGATGATACAGACTGGGCACACGGCTCCCTCCAGAACCAGTGGAGATGCCATCCACTTGGGAGACTTGAGAGACGGTGGGTTTGCACTCCCCAGGACAAAGCAGTGGGCAACCCACCCACTTGAGAGACTTGAGAGACTGTGGCTTTGCACTCCTCAGGACCAAGCAGTAGGCAACCCACCCACTTGAGAGACTTGAGAGAGTGTGGCTTGGCACTCCCCAGGACCAAGCAGTGGGCAAACCACCCACTTGAGAGACTTTAGAGACTGAGGCTTTGCACTCCCCAGGATCAAGCAGTGGGCATGGAGCCCCCTCGAGTAGCAGTGGCATTATTCCATCTTCCCGCTGAGGTGCCCCCCTTCCCTGTCCCCCTGAGGTGCCTGTGTGTTTTCGACCTGATGCCCCTGCAGTGTTCTCTCCGTCTTGAGGCAGGAGTCAAGTGTGGGCTTGGCCCATGATTTTTGGCCCAGTGGGCCACGGACTTTTGCAAAGGACAATGTACGGCCTTCTGTACATATTGTAAATATTTGTATATACTGTTTTTCTATTCGTTAAGTATATCTACCTATGTAAAAAATATCACTAATTTGACTCAATTCCTTTTGTCCTTGCGTTCTTCCAGGGGGTAACGGGGTGTAAATGTACTGTTGTTGCATGTGTTTGTGTGTATGGTGTTGTGGTTGAGGGTGGGGGTGGGGGTGTTGCGTGTTGCGTGCCACTCTCTTTTTCCTCCCCCCTCCCCTGTGTACTAAGTGCAGTACTCACCGTGGTCGTCGCCGCCGCCTTTGAAATTCCTTGTGTATGAGGAGGTAGACTAGCATCGGCAGGACCTGCAGCTCGGGCTCCATTGCGTCCTGGTTCTTCGTTGGGTGTCGAGCGGTGAGTGGTTTCCCTTCCAAAGACTGTTTCTGCCGTGCTTTTGATGGCGTTGGTACCACCCCGGAAAATCTGGCGGATTGGCGGGTTGAATTGGGGTGGGCGGTACATTGTCTTCTGCCTGTCTGTTGCCGGTGACCGCCGCGGTGTTTGTTGCTACCGCCATGGCGGTCAGAGTGTTAAAGTGGCTGAGTGGCTGTCTGTGTTGGCAGTTTCCGCCGTCGGAGTGATCCCATTTTTTTTACTGCTGGCCTGTTGGTGGTATTACCGCCCCTTTCACACCGACCGCCAGGGTTGTAATGAGGGCCACTATGTTTTACAATGTATTCATAGCTAGTACAACATATTCTAGCAAGCAGTTCTCATGGGAAATAATTTCAACTGCTATCATTTGGTCTACGCAATGGAAAATTACAATTTAAATCTCTAAGCAGCCATTTTATGATTTGTCTAAGCAATGTAACTTGACATGAGGCCGAACAACTAGGCCCAAGACCTCGCTAAATGACTAAAGCTATGATTACTAAAGCAAATACAAAATACATGACCATTAATATGACATACTACTACACTAATCCAAACATGAGCATGACATTTTACATTAATAAGTACACTTCGTGATTATTGATGGTCAATCAAGTAGGCACATTTTCAGACTTGTGTATTATTTCCTCTGTTAACTTGTTCTCTATGCCGATTTAACATTCAAAATATGTAAATATACCATTAGTAAAATGTCAGCGTTAACAGTACTTGCCAGTTAACTAGTTAGAAGTTCACCAGCCTGAGTACTGAGATGATACTTACTGCCTATTTTGTGTAATGCAGCTAAGACTGACAACTTGTGCCACTGTTCACTCTGACCCCAAGCACAACATGCTGGGCGCAGAGCTTTAATCATCACCTTTCAAGAGAAAAAAGAAGCCAAACATCCCTTGTGCATTCCACTGACAGCAGCAGGGAAGACCAGAAATATCTTCAGGAACTAATGCCCATGCTGAGCAGATTGCCAAATGTGGTCTTCCCTCTCCCTTGAGAATAGCATCTTGCTTTTTATGTACACTGAGATATCATGGACCTTGACACCCCCACCCCCACTTTGGTTGCCCTAAGTCCCAACAACTCAGCCATGAAGGACTAATCAAATCCTTCATACTGCATCCCTTTGGGATTCATCACACTGCTGTAGATACCAGTGGTTTAGGACCAGTGGCGGTTTCCCCACATGGGTGCTGGGGCTCTGCCCCCTTTATTCTGTTCTGCAAAACAGATTTTTCTTTACTGAAGAAAAAATTTTTAAATCTACTTTATCGGTTCTGAAACAAAAGGTGTGCTTTAGGGCAGTGCTTGAAATAACTCACTGTCAGTCGAACACTGATCTAGCAGGCCTCTCCTGCACCTTCGCAGCTGTCTCAGTGAGGCTTGCATCGAATACTATTTGCCGGCTGATAAGTTCACAGCCCTGTAGGCTGTGAGGTCATCAGCTTGGCAAAATCATTGCCTCCTGCGCTAAGCTCCACCCCCTGATGACATGAGTGGAAAGTTTGTCCCTGGGCGTTTTTGACTGAAGCCCTGCAGCTCTAGGGGCATCGTGTCCATCAGGCACTGAAGCAAAGCCACCCGCCCTTTTCCTGTTTGTCACAGGGTGCCTGGATCACAAGCCTTACTAACCCCTCCCAAACCTGTGACCAGTTGTGAGGGGGTGGGGTTAGAGGCCGAAGGCAGCAAGTCGAGCCCTGGAATCTGTGCAGTTTGCGAGTTTTGAAGACAAACTGTTGAGGTTCCTGTGTCACTGCACGTCGCTGAGAGGAGGTACACTGAAAAAGGTTTGTCTAATGATCCTTTTCATACCCGAGCGAGCCCAGAGATGGGAAGATAAAAGGGCAATACAGATTTATTTTGCACATCAAGCGAGCCCCAAAGCAGGAGGACTTCATCTTTTTATTTATTCCCTGGCACTGGTTATTTTCACCAGAAAAGTGTGAATATGTGGCTAGTTATCCCCACGATCTCTCTGAATACAGAGCAGCTAGTCCAGCACGGCTCAGAATTTCCAGACAGGCTCATCCGACGCCTCGTCAGGGGTAGTAAGCGCTATACAAATACAATTTATTATCCTCCTGTGTCAGTAGACAGGATGCTCTGGCACAATTATATCAGCAGCGTCTGGCATGTACTTTCAGTTTGGAGCGCCCATATATGCGCATTCCATTATGTGCTGAGTATTTTCTCCTCTCCCATGGTCGTGTATGCTGGCATTTATTTCCTGTTTCCACCATTCCGCCAGTGAAATAGATTTCAATAATTAGAAAAAAACACCATCCCACAAGAGAAGGGTTTTAATTGAGTGCCTACAGAATGACCTGAAACCTTTTGACTGCTGTATCTTTATGCTTGTCTTAAAGTCAATATATGTGGGCCCATCAAGCATTTCTATTGCATTTTAAAAGATTAATGGCACTGCCCTGATGAAATGTTCAATGGCTGTGTGTGTTTTCGAATTACATGATTTGTAATTCTTTCACCACATCGCTTTAAAGAGCCAATTAGATGAACTGGGCTAAACAAGTCACATATGCGAGCAAAATGTTGTTTCCTTTGGGAATAATTTTAAAAGGGCTAGCTATATTACACTTTTTTGTCCTGTTGATCTGTCTGACCCATGGGAGATGTCATAAAAGTACCCAGCACCAAGCACGTGCAGGGAGGCCTGTACAGGACTATTCTGGTACCACTGGTGCTGACTAAAATCAACAATTTAAATAACCCAAAAAAATAGAAGAGGTCAAAGATGCTTGGTGCTGGGTACTTTTATGATTTGCGCAAACTTTACAGCCTGCATGCATCCTTAGCCTATGCTTACTCATGCTTGATAACTAATGGAAAATGTATGGCTTCATTTTACGCCCCACCATTTTCAAATCTTAGCAGCCGCCACTGTTTAGAACTGACCACAAGAATGTTGGAATGACCAGGACACTAACCCGCCAGCCAAACTCTCACCATTTACCACCCAGAAACAGCTCGAGAGTGCCTTCTCACCGCCTATGCCAAAGTCTCCCAGTTGCATCAGAAACTGATGCACAAATCTGAATCCCTCCTCGAAGACAGTAAGACTGCAAAACTCTGGAAGAGAACGTTCTGACTTTTTCGTGCAGAACCAGTCTTTATCTTGAATTTAACTTAGGCATTATGTTGAATATGAAATTCTGTAAGGACAAAAAAAGACATTTTTCTACCACATTCAGTCTTTAGCTATGAATGAAATGTATCTCATTCAAGAGTTATAACAGTGCCTGGCCACTGTATTTATTGCACACCATTGGAGATGTGTCTGTCCCCGAGCAATACACCCCACACCACCCTTCAGGTGCTCGCCTTTGCTGCTCTGTGGGAGTCAAATTCTAAAAGAGAGATTTTCAAAATCAGAGTGCTTGCATTAGTAACTAGTTTCAGGGACAAGAGGCATTCTTTGTTCCAAAGATTTGGCAGTTGTCTTTGAATTCCTTAGGACCCAGAAAGGTGCCATGACATAAGGCATGATTCTCCAATAATTTATTTTCGTTTCCAATCCAGCTCAAGAGATTGTATCATAGTTGCTATTTTCCGAGCATTTTCAGCCATACAAATGATAGGAAGCACTTAATTGATATGATTTTCACTATTTAATTAAATTGATTCACTGTTCAACGTAAGTCCTCTAGGTATGGCCTATAGTAATTCATCATTAATCTTCAGTGAAAATCACATTGCAATCCGAGTTTCTAGCCCTTATAGAAAGATCCACTGATTCAATTCGGAAAAGTGAGCATCACAGAAAGGCAAGAAAGACTCTTAGGGCTTGAGGTACAAAGGTAGAAAGCCTGCGATTAAGTAAATTACAGGCTTCGCGATCACAGTATACCTTTCTACAATGTACTAACAAAAGCCCTTTTGTGCGTCAGAAAAGTTATTGTGAATCATAAAAGAGCTTTGGCAACCCTTTCTGAATTGCAAGTAGGCAAGGTGTGAAAGAGGCCTTTGCAAGTTACAAAAGTATGTAACAATGGTTTTAGACCACAGTTGCAAATGCAAACCATTGATCAGTTGCCCACTTCTGAGTCAGAGTGGTAAATAATTAACAAAAGGAAAGCTGCTCCCAAGAGATAGCTTCCCTGTTGGGAATCACCGAAGCCGTCAGGGAGAACAGAGAGTGGTTTAGGGAAAACTTCATGCCCCCGCCACCACACGCACCCCGCCCTCCCCCCAAAACAATGTTTTCCCTACGTAAAAAAACATTTTTTTAAAGCAACCATCTTTGTTTTCAGGGGCACTGACTGTGGTAAGATATATTTTCAAGTAGTGAATGATAAAACATGGAGGGAGGTCTGCATTTCCTGACAGGCCTCCACCCATGCATTTGCAGCCATTCGTATTGGGTCACAAATTAAATTCTGCCACATTACTAGTAAAGCAAAAGATTTTGAGAATATCCATTTTGTGATGGGTGCAAATTTTAATTGTATTAAACACATGTGGCCAAGTGGCATTACTTACAAGCAGAAAGACCAAAGTAGGAATTAGTATGACAACGATCTCTTTGCAATTTACTTCAAATCCAGAGAACAGACCCCTGATTCATGAAATACACTTGGAGCTACCTTAAACCTATCCTCATTAAGTGAGGGTAAGTAAAGTAAAGTCTTCATCAAAACAAATATAGATGCAAAAATAATGTTATAATTGTTGAAAAACTGCAAAGTGCTCAGCCTGATTGGACTTCAAGGTTATGTCTGGAATGCAGACACTTACTGACAAGGCGGTCACAACCTCCAAAGAAATTACTATACATGTACTGCCAGACTTCTGGACAATGTTTCATAATGCTTATCATTTTTAGGCCCTTATTACAACCCTGGCAGTCAGTGATAAAGCAGCGATAAAACCGCCAACAGACCAGCGGTAAAACAAATGGAATCATGACCACGTCGGAAACCGCCAACAGATGCAGCCACTTTAACACACCGACCGCCATGGCGGTAGCAACAAAGACCACGGCAGTAACCGCCAACAGCCAGGGGGAAAACAATGTACCGCCCACTGCATTACAACCCGCCCATTCGCCACCTTTCTGGGATGGTACCAATGCCATCAAAAGCACCGCAGAAACAGAACACAGAAGGGAAATGACTCACCTCTCGACACTCAAGAAAGAACCAGTACGCCATGGAGTCCGAGCTGCAGGTGCTCCCCATGCTGGTGCATCTTCTCAAACACCAGGAACATGAACGCCGGTGACAACGACCATGGTGATTACTGCACCTAGCACAAAGGGGAGGGGGGAGGAAAAAGAGAGTGACACACCCACGCAACACGCAACACCCCCACCCTCACCCCCAATACTACACACACAAACACATGCAACAACATTACATATACACCCTGTAACTCTCTGGAATAACACAAGGACAAAAAGAATGGAGTAAAATGAGTGTAATATTAGTAATTTTAAGAAATACGTTCATAAAGAAAAAACAGTATGTACAATATATACAATATGTACAAAAGGAGGGACAATGCCCACTCCAAAATTGCCCGTGGCTCACTGGGCCAAAACACATAGGACAAGGCCACACTTGACTCCTGCTTCAATACGGAGAGAACACTGCAGGGGCATCAGGTCGAAAACACACAGGCACCTTAGGGGGACAGCCAGAAGATGGTACAACACCACTGCTCCTGGAGGGGGCTCCATGCCCACTGCTTGGTCTTGGGGAGTGCAAAGCTACAGTCTCTCAAGTGGGTGGTTTTCCCACTGCTGGGTCTTGGGGAATGCAAGGCCACAGTGTCTCAAGTGGTTAGTATGCCCACTGCTTGGTCCTGGGGAGTGCAAGGCCACAGTCTCTATAGTGGGTAGTTTGCCCACTGCTTGGTCGTGGGGAGTGCAAAGCCACAGTCTCTCAAGTGGGTGGTTTGCCCACTGCTTGGTCCTGAGGAGTGCAAGTCCACAGTCTCTCAAGTGGGTGGTTTGTCCACTGCCTGGTCCTGGGGAGTGCAAAGGCACAGTCTCTCTAGTGGATGGCTTCTTCCACTGGCTCTGGAGGGGGCCTTGTGCCCAGTCTGCTTCATCCTGGCAAGGAGGGGCTGAGTGGATGCTTTCTTCCACTGGTTTCTGGAGGGGGTATTGCGCCCTGTGATGCAGATGTTTTGGAGTGCAAGGTCACAGTCTTTCACCTGGGTGTCACAACGACAGCTTTTGCAGGGGCCAGGACGCACTACAGCCCATGTAGTCACCACTACACACTGCTCTCCGGCGGTGACGGCTGCTCAGTGTATGGCGGTTGCGCTGCAGGTGGCGGTGCTGCCAGTGGTGGTGGTAGCTTCCAGGCCTTCACCTGCAGCCTCAGACGGCTGCTCACTGGGGCTGCTGCTGCTGGCAGCGGTACAGGTGGCAGTGCAGGCAATGGTGGTGGTAGCCTCCAGGCCTTCACCTTCAGCCTCGGACGGCTGCCCACTGGGGCTGCTGCTGCTGGTAGTGGTGCTGCTGGCAGCGTTGCAGGTGGCGGTGCAGGCGGTGGTGGTAGCCTCAGGCCTTCACCTGCAGCCTCGGACGGCTGCTCACTGGGGCTGCTGCTGCTACCAGCGCTGCTGCTGGCAGCGGTGCAGGTGGCAGTGCAGGCAATGGTGGTGGTAGCCTCCAGGCCTTCACCTGCAGCCTCGGACGGCTGCCCACTGGGGCTGCTGCTGCTGGTAGTGGTGCTGCTGGCAGCGTTGCAGGTGGCGGTGCAGGCAGTGGTGGTAGCCTCCAGGCCTTCACCTTCAGCCTCGGACGGCTGAAGTGCCATGGCTGGTGTTCTGTGCCCCTTCCTGCCATTGGCAGATGGAGGTACCTCCTTGCTTCTGCCAGCTGGAGTCTTTGACTTGGCCTTGCTGGCTGGTTGTGCCTCCTTCCCCTTGTCTGGCTGCTGTCCCCTTCTTGCCCTTGCCAGGTGGCGGACCCTTCTTGTCCTTGGCAGGTGGTGCTGGCACACTGGCTGGGCTGACGGGTGCCTCCTTGGAGCCTCTCACAGCTGCAGAAACCACAGTGGCCGTGGATTGGGTGGCTGAGGTGCTGGGCTGGGTTCTGGCCACCCTGGCCTGAGGTGAAGGACGGGGAGGGGTAGGGTATAGTTCAAGGGTGGCTAGGAAAAGCTTCTTAGGGACACTGGGGCAGGAAGAGGGTGAAGGTTTGGGAGTGGAGGAAGAGGGAGTGGTTGTAGGAGGTGTCAGTCTGTTGTGTTTGAGTGCAGGTGCATGGGCTGGATGCTGTTGTGAGGTGGATGGCTGTTGGGTGTGTGTGTGTGCTTGCGTTTGTGTACTTTGGGAGGAGGGGTCACAGACACAGTGGGAGAGAACACAGGGGATGTATGCATGGATGTGGGGTTGGTGACTGCCAGTGTGGGGTGTGTAGTGATAGGCATGCTGGTGATGGAGGTAGTGGATGAGGATGTAGTGCATGCAGGTGTGAGTGGAGATGCTATTGGGAGGGAGGTGGACGATGAGGAGGAGGGGGACACAGTGGATGCAGTTGATTTTGGTGTGTCTGCATGGGGATGGTGCTTGTGTGAGTACCTGTAAGATTAAGTGTGGTGCTTATGTTTGCCTGAGCCAATTCTGTGTGTTTATTTGGGTGATTGCTGGTCTGAAGGTGTGCTTGGGATAGGCTGGGTTTTAGGGCATTGGGACTGGGTAGAGAAAGTTGGAGGGGGAAGGCTGGACACAGGGACAATGGCTGCTATCAGTGCGGAGGCCAGAGCCTGGAATGCTCTCTATTGGGCCACCACGCCAGAGTGAATGCCCTCCAGGTATGCATTTGTTTGTTGCAAATGCCCTGCTACACCCTGGATGGCATTCAGTATGGTTGACTGCCCAACAGAGAGGGATCTCAGGAGGTCAATAGCCTCCTCACTGAGGGCAGCAGGGCTGACTGGGGCAGGGCCTGAGGTGCCTGGGGCGAAGGAGATGCCCACCCTCCTGGGTGAGCGAGCATGGGAAACACCCTGAGGGGCTGCTTGGAGGGCGGTGCTGGTACGGAGGGTGGTGGCTGTACCTGTTGTTGGGGTGGGCACATAGGTGTCCACCACTACCAGGGAGCTTCCATCAGAGGAGGAGTTGATGTCGGTAGTGTCTCCTCCTTTCTCTGTCGTGGTGCTCCCCTCGCCCTCTGTTCCACTGGTGCCCTCACAGTCAGTGGACTCGGCCTCCAGGCCCATGTGGGATGCAGCTCCCTCCGTTGCCTCTGCTCCTCCGCCAGATGATGCCAATGCACACAAGGACAGGGTGACAAAACAAGAAGGGGGGAGAGACAGAGGATACACTTGGTCAATGCCAGCAACAACACTACCGTTGGCGTACACAACACACAGAGAAGAGCTCTATGTACTAGGCCATGCACTACCAGTTACAATGCTAGTCACCAGCCCATGGGGTACAATGCCTAACGTCATTATCTGCACACCTGAAACCTACAGGACCCTGCCCAGTAGTAGATGACCACTAACTCTATTGGGGTTGGAGTGCATCTGATCTTGCCCATTATTGAACATACCCTGCCATGTTCGCCCTGGCCTAGGGGCACCCACAGCCCACATCCCCCACCCAGGTAAAACCTTAACGTGCACAAAGTCATGATTCTGATTCTGTACTCACCCCCTTGTGGCTGCTGTGATGCCTTCAAGTGCCCATCCAACTCGCGGAACATCAGGGGGGTCAGGGTATGACGGGCACCCCTTCCTCATTGGGAGGCCAGCCCCAGCTGGGCCTCCGCTGGCTTCCTTGCCCAGCGGCGCAGGTCCTCCCACTGTTTGTGGCAGTGGCTGCTCCGCCTGTCAAAGACCCCAAGGGTCCGCACCTCCTTCGCGATGGCACGCCAAATACCCTTTTTCTGACGGGCGCTGACCTGCAGAAAAAATACAGCAGAAAAGGGATTAGTCATACCGCCCGGACTTTCTAACTCATGGCCCACCATCTCCTTCCCATCCCCTTACGCGCACACATTCCTCACCATGCATGCAGCACTCCGACCAGGACCCCTCAGACCCACCCCTACATGGGTCTTACACACACAGCAATCCATACATTCATGGTCCACGCATCAACTCCCAGGATGTTAGTGAGTGCCTTGTGGAAAGTCGGTTCCATGGGCCTATCCTTCCCCTGTCACACAGCACTCCTCTCAGCTTCCCTGTTGTCCTGTGTCTGTGTCTCCTGAACCGTGTGCCCACTGCCACTAACCCCAGGTCCCTGATCATCCTGTGTTTGTGGGGTTGCCTGGGTTCCCTGTTGTGGTGGACACACTGATGATTGATGTGTCCTGGGGACAGTGGTACAGGCCCTCTGGGTGGGGGCTGTGGTGGTGTTTCCTGAGGGGGAGGCTCTGTTGTGGTTTGGGACTGTGGCTGAGTCACCCACTGTCCAGAGGTCGCTGATGGGCCAGGTTGGTCATCGTGATCCAGGCGTGCGGAGCTGCTGTCATCACTGAGGGCCTCTTCAGGGGGGACTGGATGTGGTTGGCACCTCCTCTCTGGTGACGTTGAGTGGGGGTCCTGTGGGGATGTGAATGCAGTGTTAATGTATCTGTGTGTGCCATCTTGTGCATGGATATGTTTCCCTCTACGGTTGTTATTATCTAGGCAGCTTTGGGTTGGGTTAGTTGTGCTTGGTTTGGCAAAGTGATTGTCATTAGTGTGCATGCTGTGGTGATGGGTGTCCATGATGAAGGTCTGTGATGGGGGTCCATGCTTTGATGTTGCATGCAGGGTATGGTATTGGGATGGGTGGGTTGTGATGATGGGGTATATGTCAGGTGGTGGGGTGATGAGAGTAGGGGTTGTTGTTTGTGATGGCATGCAGGTAGGGTGGGGGATAAAGTAGTAGAGATTTGACTTACCAGAGTCCAGACATCCTGCTACTCCTGCTAGGCCCTCAGGATGCATGCTTGCCAAGCCTTGCTCCTCCCATGTTGTTAGTTGTGGGTGAGGAAGTGGAGATCTACAGCCAGCCCTCTGTACAGCTACCTGGTGTCTTGCAACCACAGAACACACCTTCCTCCGTAGGTCGTTCCACCTCTTCCTAATGTCATCTCTTGTTCTTGGGTGCTGTCCCACGGCGTTGACCCTGTCTACGACCCTCCGACATAGCTCCATCTTCCTAGCAATGGACGTCTGCTTCACCTATGATCCGAATAGCTGTGGCTCTACCCAGAAGAATTCCTCCACCATGACCCTTTGCTTCTCCTCTGTGAACCTGGGGTGTCTTTGTGGTGCCATGGGTGTAGTGTGAGTGGTGTGTGTGAGGGTGTGTGGGGTGATGTGTTGGGGTGTGTACTGTGAGGTGCGTGGTTGGTGTATGGGTGATGGTGTTCTGAGGCTCAGATTCAGTGGGTGCTCCTGGCTTGTCTCCCTCTCAGTTGGCAATATTTTATTTTCGTTGTAAGGGGTGCAGGGTATTGTGTGTTTTATATTGGATTGGGTGTGTGGGTGTGGTGTGTGTATGTGTGTCAGATGTGTGTAGTTTGAATTGTCCAATGTGGTGTAGTTTTGTTAGTGTGTGTGTATTTTGAGCGCGGCGGTGTGTACCACCAATGGATTACTGAAGTTAAATGTCCGCCACAGTGAGTCGTGGGTCATGATGCTGTGGGCGTATTTCTGTTGGCGTAACAGTGTGGGTTTTGTTACCACCACTTTATCACTGACCTTTGGTCTGGCGAACTTGTGTGGGTGTCTGTATAGTGGCGGATTTCTCTGTGTGGGTCATAATACTCGTAGCGGTATACCGCCGCGGTCATGGTATGTTGGCGCCCGTCAGCATGGCAGTAAGCGGCATTTAACGCCAATGTTGTAATGAGGGCCTTAGTCTACCTTTCTTTTCGAGCTCCCAAACCCCCGACTAGCGGCATTTTCCAACATGACGTTGTCCCACTCCAACGTCTTTATCTTAGGGAATTTTAATCTATGGGCTAAAGAGGACCCCTCCCTTCCTGTTAAGGAACTGTTGAGATCATGTGAGGTATTAGGCCTTCAACAACCGGTGTGCAGCCCTACCCACCAGGCAGGGCACATTCTGAATTTTATCTTTGCTTAAGATTACCTGATCTCAGTAAATGAGATCCTGCTACTATGGTGGACTGATCAAGCCCTGATCTCTTTCCAGATGAGGAGAAATGAGCCACGTCTCCCCAAACCAGCCCCCTTGCCAACAAGAAGGGCATGGCACAAACTGAGGAGGATAGCCGAGGTGCCCCTTTTTGACCCTCCATCACTGAACTCTGTAGAGGTTAACTGCTTTATGTATAGCAGGGGATTCTTGAAACGTTGTATAAAATAATCCTGGTCATTAGCTCTAAGCTTCGGCGCAGACTCTCTGCACCCTAATGTAATGATTCCTTAAAAAAGCTTCAATTAGCATGCAAGAGGCTGAAAAGGAAATGGTGAAGATTACCTTGAAGTCTACAAGAAGTGCATAAAGACCTCCCTAGACAATTACAGAAGAGAGGTCAGTAAAACTAAAGCAGAATATTTTGCTAATGAAATTCTGGCAGCCTCAAATGGCACAAAAAGGTTTTTCGAGATCGTTCAGGAATTATCAAACCCCGACTGCATTAAAAAGACAGTCACTCCTTCACAGGAGTTGTGTGATAAACTGGCAGATTTCTTTGATGAAAAGATTAGCAAAATATTGGAAGATAACGGTACCGCCACTCAAACTACGTCCAACATTGTCCATAAATTTCAGTGGTACCGGAAGGCGAGGCTAATAGGTTCGAACTTTTTGAACCTATCACAATGGAGCGTTTTTGATTTATTGTAAGATCTACCACCTGTGGATCACCACTAGATCCTCTTCCCTCCAGGTTATGGAAAGAGCTGGAAGATGATTTGGCTCCTCTAACTCTGCAATCATTGCTTGGAGTCAGGGATTGCACCATCTGTCTGGAAGAAGGCAATAGTTACTCCTTTTTGTAAAGAAACCTTCAGTGGATCCATTGGTGCTGAGTAACTATAGACCCATATCGCTCCTTCCTTTTCCTGTGAAAATTTTAGAGCGATATGTGAGTGGAAAGTTATCGCACTTCCTAGAGACTCACTCCCTCCTGGAAGTCTAACAGTTTGGGTTGCTACCGGGACACAGGACCGAGTCGGCTCTAGTCACTGCACTTGTTGAGCTCCGTATGAGGTTGGATGGAGGTCACTCTACAGTCTTGATTATGCTTTACTTGTCAGCTGCCTTCGACACAGTCAGCCATTCAATCTTCCTGGCTAAATTAGCGGCAATTGGAGTAGGGGACCTAGTGCTGAAATGGATAGAATCATATCTGGTGGATCGGAGTGAGGCCATTGCTCTACTGCCTTACAAATCCGAATATAAGCACCTGCGTCAGGGAGTCCCGTAGGGATCGGCACTCATCCCTGTGCTGTTCAATGTCTATTTCAAGCCCCTTAAAACACTCCTAAAGGAATATGGCTTGAAGTTGGTAAATTATATAGACGATGCACAACTGATACTGTCCCTTACTAACAGTCAAGATGAGACACTCAGGCCTTTCAAAGAGCCACATGAGAAATCCGTGAGTGCATGAATATTAACTCCTTGAAAGTAAACGTACAACACAGAGATTCTATGCTGTTCAACTGGCAGGATCCCCATGACTCTTCCTCAAAACTTCTGGAACCTCTCAATAGAGGATCCCTAGCCATTTGATATCGTTTGTAATCTCGGGGTTGAATATGACAAAAAAGTGTCCCTGGAAAGCCACGTGACAAAAGTAGCAGTCACATACTTTGCATTACTGTGTGGGCAAAGGAAAGTGCTCCCGCTGCTGCCTTCATACTCCAAATCCTTTGTAGAACACTAGACTACTGCAATGCTTTACTACTTGGAGCAACTGACTATTTGATTAAGTATCTGTAGAGTGTGTAAATTGAGCGGCAAAGTTAGCGGACGCCTTGAAGGAACTTCACTGGCTTCCTATAAAGCAAAGGGTCACATTCAAAGTCATGTGCATTGTGTTTAAGGCCTTGCAGCAGACAGGTCCAATGCCACTGCAACACAGATTTAAAAGATACATCCCGGTAAGACACCTCCTCACTAGTGCAGCAAACCATGTCTGCACCTATATCTACCAAAGGTCAAGACAAGGTTGCCCGGCCTTCTTAGTCAAGGCAGTTCAGATGCAGAATGAGCTACCTCACTCACTAAGGGCATCAACGGAGGTTCTACAATTCAGAAAGGCCTTGACGACGTGGCTCTTTCTGAAGTAACGTGGCCATGGCCGCATACTGTGCATGTGCATCTCTCTCAAAAAGTCAGTTTTCCATGTCCCCTAGTGCCAGGACACTAGTTTGGTGACAGGCCCACTCTAAAAATGCTATAAATAAATCAACATCAAAATAGAACATTACTTTGCTAACTCAGCTATAACGTTTTGCATTCCTCACTATTGGCAGTTATCACTATTCGCCACTGGCCTTACTGGAATACAATGGCCTTGAAAAAGTCATATTGACAAAACACGTGTCACCTGTCTCAATACCCACCGCAGCTATCTTTCACATCTACCACATTGCCACGTGGCTTTTTTTTAGACTGATGTTTTCTTATGACAACAGTCCAAATATATATGCCTTATAAATATTAACCATTCATTTTATAATGCCATCAATACCTCTGTGCACAGAATATTGTACTGCAAACTTTTGTGAACACAACATAGGAACAAACTTAGACTGTAATAAACAGGATCTTTTGATCAACCTTGTAATTTTTCACTGCCTATCTGTTTACTTTACATTATCATTGATACTATCATGGTGTGCTCCAAACAATCTGTTTAGTATTCTGATGTAGGCATTTTCATCACTCAAGTTGCACCCTCCTGGTAGCAAGGTCCTGCCTGATGAAGCATCCACTTACCGCAACACCTGTATTACTTAACCTGTTTTGTCTCCTTAATTATAGCCACAACATATTTAGGGATGCGCGGTTAATCGTATCTGCTGCTACCATTGTAAAGCAGATTTCTGGAAAATTGTAGATCCTCAGATGCCGGAATGCCTGGATATCATTTGCCCAGGACAGACCAGATATTTTAATAAGATTACCTATTTTCTAAGTGCGGCAAAGACTTGGGATTCTGTACACCAGTTAGAACAATCTTGCTATTAATTTGCATTAACCCTGCTCGAATTTACGTTGACGACCAACCGCTTTAAGGTACACCATATCATAAAGCAGTAACAGTACACTTTTACTCCCAGAACCCAGCCACCTCTCCAATCACTCTTTAATTGTTTTTTTTGTCTTTGTTACACCACTGTCTTTTATCTAGGCTTGTACTATAGAAACACCATATACAGATGCATACATCAACGTGAATAGCAAAATCTTATCTAAGTTGATAGTGACTCATGCAGGCGTTAGTAGGACTAAACAAAGAAGATCAACAGCTGTTAGTACTCAAGTATCATCAAGACTAGACTATCATTGCTCTTCTATAATGTGTACATACCAAGAGCTTTCCTTTCAACCCCAGATCCAAGCTGTTAAAGCCTCTTGTTTTGCCCTACTACAATCTTTAAACAAATCTTAAATCTCTCTGAGCGCGCATGCAAAACTAATGCTCACACATTAGTTACTTCAAGATTAGATTGTGTGAATGCCCTATATTTAAAAGTTCCTGCTGACCTCAACCAGAATTCAAAGATGGTTCAAAATGCAGCTGCAAGGTTGATTCTCAGTCTACGTAGAAAGTAGTCCATCTCCCCATTCCTGAAGCAACTTCACTAGCTCCCAGTGGGCATAAGGATTATATTTAAGGCCATTATGCCCACCTTCAAAGCAGTCCATAATAAGGGCCAGCCTACCTTTTTGATAGGTTTATGGAACATACCCATTCTAGACCACTTTGATCTGCTAATCTGAGGCTACTGCTTATTCCCAGGATTCTCCGAGCCAAGATATAAGGTTTCTCTTTTCCTCATTTGAGTGCCAAGCTCTAGAATGAGCTACCTTTAACTCTAAGAAAGTCCACTTAAGAAGAAAAGTTAAAAAAGGGTTTGAAACATTTCCTTCCGTTGAAGCAGCTGTTGCATTCTGCAAATGGCAATCATTCTGTTAGAAATAGGGTCTCTGGTTGGCGCTCAGTTTGCACTCTGTCCAAGCACGGACCCTCACTCTAGTCAAGGCGACAGAGATACACATTTAGATAACCTCTGCTCACCCCCTTGGTAGCTTGGTACAAGCAGTCAGGTTTATATCAAAGGCAGTGTGTAAAGTATTTATACCCACAGTGATGCAGTGAAAACACTACAAAATGAACACCACACCAGTGTAGAAAAATATGCAATATTTATCTAAATCAAACAAGACCAAAATGCAGGTTCACGATGATTTTGACACCCAGCAATGATGTTTTTTAAATCCGGCCACACGGTGATGGAAAGCCATGCTGCGTGGGGTGTCATTTTCGGAAGCCGCAAGCAAGCAGGTGGTTTTTTTTGTGTTTTTTTTTGTCCTCATTCAGCCCCGCCTACTGAGACACCTCTTTGTTCCTGTAACCTTTTTCGCCCTCTTGACTAAGAAGAGAGACTCAAGTCAGGGGGTGCACCTTTGTAACTCCCGGTCCGCCTAAACAGACCTGCCGAGGCATCAAACGGTGCTTAATCATTGTACTGAGGCAAGGAAAAGATCATTGGGACAGTTTCACATAGATACCCAGCAGCAAACTTAGCAGGGGAGCAGATTTAGGCTATTCCCTGCCAATTTAATAATGGTGACCACATTTCTACGCTTTTCTTTGAGCCCTGCACATTTAGGTCCATATTTGCCGCACGAAGAGCAGCATTCAACCAGTCTGTATAGCTCGGAGAGTGCTCCTTCAACCATTTTTTACAGATTTCATTCCGACCCAGAACAATTACATAGAACACAAATGAACGATTGGTTTTGTTCACCCTTTTCCCCTCATCCTGGAGCTGCCCAAATATAATTAATGGGAGTGATACATTAATTAACATAGATGATAATGCCCTAAAAACCTCCTCCCAAAACAACCGGATGGCGGGGCAGTCCCAGAACATGTTTATATCCGTTGCTCCTAGCCCGCCACATTTCGGACACTTGATCACCTCCCCCTTCTTAAATTTGGACAGTTTTGCCGGAGATATTAATGCTCTATGTAGAGTATAAAGATGTTTTTTCCTTAATGGGGCCGGCTTCACTACTTCATACAATGTCGTATACGACTTCTTCCACCATAACCCAATCTTGTCGCCTGGCATCACCTTGCCCCATAACTTGCTTGGTAGGTCAATGTTCTCATCCAAAGTTTCTAATATTTCCCAATACCAAACCGCCACCCTCTTCCCCGAAGCCGAGAGTGCCAGGTCTAAAAAAGAGTCCTCCAGGGCATTTACCACTCCCAATCCCCCCTTAGTTTCTTTTTCCCACTGTCTTATCTGTAAATATTTTAACCTAGACAGAGAACTGTCCGTTATTCTTACCAATTCATCCCAAAGGCATAAAGTACCATCTCGCGCAATCTCCCCCCACCTTTCCACACCTGCCCTTTTAAGTGGTAATGCGAGGATATCCTGACAGCATTCTGGGGTGCCCGGGGAATCCCAGATAGGGGCCTGATAGCTATAATAATGTACACCTAACCGCCGCCTCAACTGGTACCAACTCCTTGCCATTCCTTGCAGCACTTTTAGTTTAACTTTTTTGAAGAATTTAGGGTCACCAAATTTAAATAAAAAAGACTGTAAGCCCCCTTTTTCAGACAACACCATAGCCTTGTACATTCTGCCCACTGCTGAACCGTCTGGGGATATAAACAGCATCCTTGAGTTTTTAAACAAGAAAGCCCACGCATAATATGTCAAATCAGGGAGAGCCAGTCCTCCTTTTTCCCTCCTTCTGCGTAGCTTTTTCCATGATATCCTCGGCCCCTTTGAGTTCCAGATAAAACTACTTATCGCTTGTTGCATTTTATCTAGGTGCCCCTTGTGCATTGCCAAGGGTATAGCTGAAAACACAAAGTTCCATTTGGGCAGAATAAACATCTTAACTAGATTTATCCTCCCAAGAATCGTCAAAGGGAGACATGCCCATTTGTGTAGCATAATTTTACATTCTGCTAATAACTTTCGAGCATTCCTTTCCGCTACGTCCTTCAAATTTTGGGTCACTAAGATACCCAGGTACCATATTTCCTGCTTATTTATTATTGACCCTACTTCCATATTCCGCTGCATAGTTTCTGTTTTCCCCACATTAATCCGGTACCCTGATATCCTTCCAAATTGTTCAGCCAGATCTTTGATTGTGGGGCAGGTTGTTAGTATATATTAGTAGATCGTCTGCATATAAAGAAATTTTCTTTTCCCAGCCATTGCAGCAGAAGGGCGAGATAAGAGGGTTTTGTCTGATTTTTCTAGCAAATGGCTCAATATACAGATTGAACAGTACCGGCGACAGAGGGCAGCCCTGCCTCGTACCTCTTGAAATAGTAATAGGGCCCGTAAGTTTACCGTTCACCAAAATCTTAGCACAAGGGGATGTATAAATCCGGTCAATTACCCCACAAAACTTGGAGCCTAAATTGGCCCGCCTCAAAACCAATTTCAAAAAAATCCAATTAACTTGGTCGAAAGCCTTCATTGCGTCTAAAATAATAACTGCCAAAGGTGACCCAAACGTTGTGGCCATATCTATTGCCCCGATCAGTTCGAAAGTTAATTCATGCAAATATCTGCCTTTAGAAAAGCCTTTGTGATCGGGGTGCACTAGATTGTTCGCTATCCTACTCAACCTATCCGCTAGAAGCTTAGCTAGCAGTTTATAATCGCTGTTCAGCAATGATATAGGCCTGTATGAGGCACACTTCGCTGGATTTTTATCCGGTTTCAAAATTAAGGAGATCACCGCTTCATTCCATGAAAGAGGAATATCATTGCCAAATTCCAGGATCCCTCCAAACAATTCTGTCAATACTGAAATAACTGAATCCCCTAATACCTTATAAACTTCCACTGGAATACCATCCGGGCCTGGCACCATTCCCGACTTACTACTAGTCAGGATTCTCCTAATTTCCTCAGCCATTATTGGGGCGTTCAATGCTTCCTTCTCCTGCAACGATAAACCTAAAGATCTATCATCCCCCATCCAATCCGTTACCATACCTTCATCCACCTCTAGCCTTTCCGAATACAGTTGTGAAAAATAAATTTGAAAGGCCGATTCTATTGCCGCCTCATCTGTTCTTTTTTCACCTAAATGCTCCACTTCAACCTCCTTAATGTAGTTCCTAACACGATCAACTTTGCCTTTCCAGGCTAACAACTTCCCCGCATTTTCCCCGTATTCGAAATGGGCCAGTTTGCTTGCTTCCCATTTGCTTTGAATTCTTCCCTGTAGTATCTTTTCCAACTGGCTTCTCAACCCATCCCAGCTGGCCCTCAAAGCCTCCGCCTCCCCTGCTTCAATTATTTTAGCTTTATATTTTCGCATTTCCTGCTCCAGCGCATAAATCTCTTCTTTCTGCCGTTTATGTTTCTGGATGGAACAACTCCTTAACTCCCCACGGATGACCGCTTTAAGCGTGTCCCATACTACAGATAAAGGAGCGGAGCCCAAGTTTACACTAAAAAAGAAATCAGCTTCCTTACGCAGCTTTAGCAATACCTCCTGGTCTAATAACAGTGTCCGATCAATTGTCCACCGGTCACTACAACTTGTCTGACGAAAGCACATATTTAACACCACCGCAGAGTGATCTGATAAATGCGAGGGCAGATACGCAATATTCTTCACCTCCTCTCTCAAACGCATATCTAATAGAAAATAATCAATTCGTGACGCATGTCTATATTTCTTATTAAAAAAAGAAAAGTCCCTGCTATTCCCTGCCCTTTGCCTCCAGATATCGCACAAACCAAATTCCTTCATCATTCTCCTTAAATACTGTTGTGACTTAGGTGTACCTCGTGATTTACAGTTATGCCTATCCAGCTCATTGTCTAATACCACATTGAAGTCGCCCATCAAAATCACCGGGTCCGAAAATTCCAGAAGCTGTGAGAAAAGCTGCTTTAAGGGTTCTATATCATCGCAGTTGGGCCCATAGTAACCTGCTAAGACCAGATTCCGACCCCCAAATTGTATTTTAGCTATCACCCATCGCCCTGCTAAATCTTTTCTAGACTCCAAGATTGCCACACCCCCCTGCTGTGCATGTTTAACTAAAATTGCCACCCCTTTATTATGATAGTTGTGTTCTCTACATGCAAATGTTCGAACCCATCTTAGTTTTTGTATTATGTTAGTACACTCCACCTTTGTTAGGTGCTTTTCCTGCAAAACTAAAATTTGTGCCGTAAAGTCCTGCAGATACTGTAATATTTGTTCCCTTCTTCCTCGCACCCTTAAGCCATTGACATTCCATGAAAGAATTTGTAATGGTATATTCTGCACCCTCTGGCTTCCCTCCCTGCTAATCATCTATCAATCTTAGGTAGCAGATAGCTGGGCTGAACAAGGCACTACTTTTTACTTTCTCCCAACTCCCCCTCACCAACCCTAAATCTCCCGCCCCTCTCCGCCCCCTTCCCCCCCACCCTCACCCGTGGAGAACCCCCCCCCAACTAAGGACCATAATGATCCAAATTTTAGAGCACCTCCCGGTTCCTGGGAGAATTTCATCATTGCACATTACACGCAGCCTTATTAAGTAGATTGCGCATTTTTTACCACAACCAATAATTCATCCGCTTCACTAATGTCTCTGATGTTATACATTTTGTTGTTATACATGACCCTAAGGAAGGCTGGAAATTTCAGCTGGACTGAGACCCCCAAAGATTTGAAAATCTCCAACCGTTTCCCCAGTTCCCACTGCCTATCCATAGTCACCCTGGATAGGTCAGATCTAATCTCAAACACAATATCCTTCACTCTTAAGGACTTCTGTTTCAATGCTATAGATAAAAAAATTTCCTTCATCTGGTACGACAAAAAGTTTATCAAAATTTTCCGAGGTCTACTACTGTTTGTTCGTAGCTTAAAGGGGTCTCGATGGATTCTCTGAATATCCTTCCCGATTTCATCCTCGGTCTCCTCCAGATCCACCGCTGATTTGATTAGTGATACTACAAAGGCTTTAAGATCGCTCCCTTCCGCACCTTCCGGCACTTTCAGCAGTTTTAGATTATTTCTTCTTGAATAGTTTTCCATCTGCTCCACCCTGTTTTTTAGAGCCTGTTCGCTCCTCTTCAATGTATCGATCTTGCCCTTATGCTGTACCAGCACCTCCTTCATACCCCCCATCGCTTCTTCCAGGGCCTGCGTTCTTTCCATTACGCCATCAATTTTTTTCTAAATTAGCGCAGACCTCTCTTATCTCCCCCTGATTTACTTCTGAGTTCGCAAAGTCCTTTTTTACATCCTCAGAAATGGACAAGATTAACGCCTCCAACAAGGAACTCAGTAAAGGGGAGATCACCGAGGCAGCTTGAGGGGGCTCCAGCACTGCCAACTTAGGTGCGCAGTCTTGAACCTCTGAAGGGTTATCGTTTGGAGCCTGAACTAGTGCTGGGGCCGTCTGTTCTTCTCCTGGCCGTGGCGGGGGGGACCTCGTCCCCTCCCTACCCTCACCCGTACCATTTTCCACCTGCCTGGTGGTAACCTCCATTGCAGCTGTAACCTGCCCAGGGATGAGTGTAACTACCTCAGGTCTCACTTTAAAAAAAGACCTTAGAGAGGGCGTCAACTTATCTCTACCCTTAAGCTTGCTCTCTCCCGCTTTCCTCTCCGCACTCCTGCCTCCTTCCCCAGATTTAGGTCTCAGGATTTTTTTTGCTGATCTCCCTTGTCCCCCTTCTCCTCTGTAATCGCAACCAAATTGTCCTGGGGCGACTGGACCGTCCCCTCCACTCTTGTTAAGTGAAGCGGGGGAGCAGGGAAGACGCCCCCCCCCGCTGCCTCACCGTTTTCTTCCTGGCTCCCTTCTCTGAAATCTCTTTGGGTTGCTCTCCCAGCCGCAACTTCTCGGTTGCTGCTCCTCCCGCTCTGCAGCTACCGCTGCCGCTATTCCCCCGAAGGGGAATTCGCGCCACACTTTTACGGGTCCGGCGCAGCTCCAGCGTGGCCCGGTGCCACCAGACAGCCCCCGCTGTCCTCCAGACTGCCTCGGGTCTCACTGATTGCGGCGCGCACATCCGTGTGCTTGCAGCCGCAGCCCGCTCGGCCACCGCGACCTGCCACGCCCCCAGGAACCGGAACAGGAAGCGCCCTAGCGCGCTACGTGACCTCCGTAGCCCGCCATGTTCTCCTCCGCAAGCAGGTGTTGTGTCGTTTCTCCAGCGGTGATCCAGGTGATGTGTCGATTTCCCAGCCGCGATGCAGATGGTGTGTTGATTTCAGCAGCGAAGCGGGTGGCGCGTTATTTTTACAGCCTGTCTTATCCAGGTGACTGGTTGACGCCTGTTCGGTATAAGTCAATAAGGACGCTCAATGAAGTACCACACGCCAATTATGAATACAATTTAGCTTTACTAGAATTTCAGGTAAATGTATGCATTTAGCACATCAACAATGGTAGAATAAAAATAGCAATGAAGAGCATCTATTTATATATGAGTACACTACAAAGAGCATCTATGTATATATTTGAGAAAAGAGTTCATTGACAGACATAAGCTTTGATTAACTGTATACCAAAATGCGTCACACTGCGATGTTCAGGAAGCAAAATATAAACGAGCTGAATACTTCAGATAAGCTTTGCTTAACTGCGTACCAAAATGCATGTTTCAATTACTGCAGCAAGCTCACACTACGATGTTCAGAAAGCGAAATATAAACGAGCTGAATACTTCAGATTATAAACACAGTGCAAGCATAATAATCAATCATAATAATAGAGCAGAGAAACAAAGGCCTTTCATCCCTGTGTGGAACTTAACTTAGTCCACGAAATGCTGGGAAGCCCTCTACCGCCTGCTTGGACCTCTCTCCCCCTCAAGCGTCATGGTCTCTGAACAGCAAACAGGGAGGCAGCGCTGGGCCTGGAGGTGGCAGCTTTCACAACCCCATCTGCGAGCTTCAAATCCCTCACCTGCACTTCAGTGCTTAAATAACTCGAAGCTTGGATTCTATCCCTTTCTGGCATTTTCTAGCTATGTTATCAGCACTTGTCTCTTGGCTGCTCTGCCCTTCCCCAGCCATTGTTTTCATTCTATCTTCTCCGTGTACTCTCGTTCTCAAGGTTGAGACGGAGTCTCCTACACAAACAAGCTTGAAAATAACATAGTGAACTTGTTCGGGTTTCAGCAGGTATCACGCTCATCTACACTGCTCAAGCTAATTAACAGTTTGCGTCACAATGTCTTCCGCACCTTTCCCTATACTGATCACTCCACCCCTTAGATGAGCGCGATGCATGCGAAACAGATATCATTTATTTTGACATTCCGCTAGCTAGGTTGCTACGAATACTTGTCAGCGTTATTCCAAGCGCCTGCATCTTAGTATAAAGCTGTTTTGTGTGTACATATAGTCTACATAGTATAGTCATTAGCGTAACACAAACAATCAATAACCAAATTAGCGGATGTAACACTATATTTAGCGTCTTCGTAGCTCCTGGTGCCCAGCCTAAGAAGAACTCATACCACTGATGCTCAGTTACTTGCTGGATGCGTGAAGCAGTGTGCATAAGCTGTTTAGCGTCTATGGTCATCTGTATGGCTGTATCCTTGGTGTATTTAGCTGCCATATCAAATTTATCAAAGGTAACTTGTGCGTAGTGCCTGATTGCCTTTAATCTTGGTAGCTTAACAACAAGCAAGATGTTCCACTCTAACTGCGTTCGCATTTGCGTCTGTAATGTGGTTATTGCAAACTTAGTCGGTCGGTACAAGATGTGAGTGCTTATGTCAATAATGATGGTAATATTGCACATACACATTACTTGCTCTCCGGTGGTTTGTATAAATCTATTAATAAGTAAGAGATGATTAGTGACATAACATATGCTCTCTGTCCCTATCTGATATAAGTCTGTGCCATTAATAGGTTAAGGTAACCATTCACATTCTTCTGGTATTGTGTGTTTTGAAAGCTTTTTCTGAATTGTTCATAAGTGAAATTATGCCATTGCCAATCGCGATACAACCCACTCGGGACTTTCCATACTTCTTGTGAGTGTGTGGGCCCCCATTGAGAAATTACTTTTATGGCCTCTCCTGTACTATATCCTGTAGAAGATGGCTTATTCCTAATGGCTTCAATATCAAAAGAATTCAGGGCCCCTACCCCGATTCCGGTGGCCCCAGCTATCAAGGACACTAGGGCGGTCATTACAACATTGGCGGTAAAAGGCACTTACCGCCGTGCAGAAGACCGCCAACACACTGCCGCAGCCACGGAATTCCCCAACAGCTATTATGACCCACATTTCGGAATCCGCCAAAATTCAGACACCCACACAAGTCCGCCACACCAAAGGTCAGTGATAAACTGGCGAAAACAAAACCTCCACCGTCACGCCAACAGAAGTACGCCCACACTATCACGACACACTAATCCACGCGGCGGTCTTTCAACCGCGGTATTCCATTGGCGGTACACACCGCTGCGCTCAAAATACACACAAATTTACAAAACACTACCACATTGGACAATTCAAAATACACACACCTGATACACATACACACACCACTCCCACACACCCAGTACAATATAAAATACACACCCACAAACCCCCACGACAAAAAATTCCGAAAGAAGGCCAGAGAGAGAGCACCAGCAAAAACAAAAGCATCCACAGGCACACAACAGCATCACCCACAGAACTTCCACGCACCTCATAAAACACACCACTACATATCAGCACACTTATCACCACACACTCCACCCTACACATCACCTACACCACCCCATGGAACGGCAAAGGCACCCCAGGTTCCCGGAGGAGGAGCTCAGGGTCATGGTGGAGGAAATCATCCGGGTAGAGCCACAGCTATTCGGAGCACAGGTGCAGCACACCTCCATTGCAAGGAAGATGGAGCCATGGCGAAGAATAGTGGACAGGGTCAACGCAGTGGGACAGCACCCAAGAAATCGGGAGGACATCAGGAAGCGGTGGAACGACCTGCAGGGGAAGGTGCGTTCCGTGGTCTCAAGACACCACCTGGCGGTTCAGCGGACTGGCAGCGGACCCCCACCTCCTCCCCCACAACTAACAACATGGGAGGAGCAGGTCTTGGAGATTCTGCATCCTGAGGGCCTCGCAGGAGTAGGTGGAGTTATGGACTCTGGTAAGTCAAATCTTAACTATTACAACCCCCACCCTACCTGCATGCTATCACATACCCTCACCCTCACCCTCTGCACCCCAACTCCTCACATATGTCCCAACATCACAAACCACCCATCCCAACACCAAGCCCTGCATGCAACAACAAAGCATGGACACCCATCACTAAACCATGCCCACTGCACATACCCATACAACCCCCTAAACCATCCTCACACAAGGTCTCACACGGGAATGCAAGCACTGGGGTACATGGTCACCCACCCATTGCACACCATGACACACACAGATGTAATAACCATCCTTTTATACCCCTGCAGGACCCCTACCCAACGTCACCGGACAGGAGGGTCCACACATGTCCACACCACCAACAGAAGAGGCCCACAGTGATGACAGCACCTCTGTCCAACTGGATCTAGATGACCAGCCCGGCCCATCGGGGACCTCGGGACAGTCGGTTCCCATCACCCAGTCACAGGCCACTACAGACCTTCCTCCCTCTGGAAACACCAGCACAGCACCCACCCAGAGGGCCCATACCTCTGTCCCCAGGACACATCAATCAGCAGTGTGTCCACCACTACAGGGAACCCAGGATAACCCACCACCCCAACAACAACAGGGACCTGGGGGCAGTGGTAGTGGGCACACGGTCCAGGGGACGGAGGCCCAGGAACACAGGGAAACTGGGAGGGCTGCTGAGCTACAGGGGGATGACAGGCCAAGGGAACCCACTCTCCACGAGGCCCTCTCCTCCATCATGGGAACCTACCACCACTCCCAGGAGACGATGGCAACGGTACTGGCCAAGTTTCAGGAGACCCAGCGCCTGCAGGAGGAACAGTATATGGGCTTCAGGGAGGAACTCAGAACCATCAGCTCCACCCTGGGCACCATCGTTGGGGTGCTGAAGGAACTTGTGAACACCAGGAGGGACACTGTGGCACTACAAGGGGCCCCTGACACTAGCATGGACGATGAACTGCCCACCGCCTCTGCCGGCGCTAGTGGACAGGATGCCCCGCCACAGGACCACCACACCAGTACCCCACCCCCTGCAGAGGGAGAACCACCCCGCAAATGGTCCCTGAGATCCAGGACAAAGATAGAGCACGATGCCAAGACCCCCGCCAAGAAATGAAACCACCCTGATTGTCATCCTACTGTCCCACTTTGTCACCCTGTCCATACTGAAACTGCCCCACCTCCACTTCTTATGCCCATATGGGCAATGCACATGTGAGACTAATAGACTGGACTCTGCCATGGACATTCCTCCGCCATCACCCCTCACCATTTCACTACCCCCTCCAATATTGAGCACTTAAATAAACACACTTAAAGCACAAAACAATCTGGAGTCTGTCTGTGATATCGAAATAGTGTATTAGCAATTACAGTGACAAAATGCTCTTTCAAGTTTAATGTCCACATACCTATGTCACACAGCTCTAGTCCATGAGGAATCTAAGCAGATGTCACACAGTGGGACCAAGATCTGTGAAATCGTAAGGGAAAGTGACAACTCAGTGACCATACACTGGGTGAAAACGACACACAGTAGAGAGGTAGTAGTGTTAAAGTACATGTAGTAGGCAGGTTTGGATTCTTACCTGTGTCTCACTGGAAATATTGTTGAATCACTGAGTCCCTGTTGTGCATGTCTTCTTCCCCTGCTTCCTCGTCTTCACTGTCCACAGGCTCCACAGCTGCAACAACACTGCCATCTGGACCATCCTCCTGCAGAAAAGGCACCTGTCGTCGCAAAGCCAAGTTATGAAGCATACAGCAGGCCACGATGATCTGGCACACCTTCTTTGGTGAGTAGAATAGGGATCCACCTGTCATATGGAGGCACATGAACCTGGCCTTCAGGAGGCCGAAGGTCCGCTCGATCACCCTCCTAGTTCGCCAATGGGCCTCATTGTAGCGTTCCTCTGCCCTTGCCCTAGGATTCCTCACTGGGGTCAGTAGCCATGACAGGTTGGGGTAACCAGAGTCACCTGCAAATTGCGAGGGACAACTGTTAGACACACACTAACCTGGAGGGATATCCCCAGACCCACACAACCATTCCCACTGACTTGCTTCCAGGTGCTCACCTAATAGCCACACACGGTGCCTCTGGAGTTGACCCATCACATAAGGGATGCTGCTATTCCGCAGGATGTAGGCGTCATGCACTGAGCCAGGGAACTTGGCATTCACATGGGAGATGTACTGGTCTGCCAAACATACCATCTGTACATTCATCGAATGATAACTCTTCCGGTTTCTGTACACCTGTTTACTCCTGTGGGGGGGTACCAAAGCCACAAGTGTCCCATCAATGACACTTATGATGTTGGGGATGTGAAATCCCCTTTCACTGTAGGCAAATCCTCCACCTGAGGGAAAACGATGTAGCTCCGCATGTGTTTCAGAAGGGCAGACAACACTCTGGACAATACGTTGGACAACATAGGCTGGGACATCCCTTAATGCCATGGCCACTGTTGTCTGAAAGGAACCACTTACAAGGAAATGGAGCACTGACAGCACCTGCACTTGAGGGGGGATTCCTGTGGGATGGTGGATTGCTGACATTAGGTCTGGCTCCAACTGGGTACACAGTTCCTGAATTGTGGCACAGTCAAGCCTGTATGTGATAATCAAATGTCGCTCCTCCATTGTCGACAGGTCCACCAACGGTCGGTACACCGGAGGATGCCGCCATCTCCTCACATGTCCCAGCGGACGGTGCCTATGAAGGACAACAGCGAGCACAGAGTCAAACAACTCAGAGGTACGTACCCACAGTTTACACAGAACACCTATCATACACAAAAGGTGGCCTGTATGTCTGTTGAGTCTAGGCCTAGGTATGAGTGACGCAGTTGGAAATGAAGCCATGTGGGCCCCTGAAATGGCGGCTGCCTGACCTGTAAAGTGGGACAATGGGATGTGAGGTAACTGCGCTGGCATTGTACACCGTCGCAGTAGGCTGTCGAAGACAGCGGCGCAATGCTGCATTGGTTAACATTGGACCCTATAGGTCCCAGGAGCCAATGGCGATGTACGCCGGCAGTGACGGTACGCACCGTTGTGGACGTGACCGCCATTTTCTATCTGTTCAATCACTCGATACCTGATCTTCGACAGCTGCTGTGACCTCGGTCTGGAAGAGACAATGTTTCGAGTGTCTGGGGAAAGGGCCCCTGCCTTCACATCGGAGGAGTTGGAGAAACTCGTGGATGGGGTCAGGCCATGTGGCACCCCAGCCCACCTCTGTAGAGTGCCAAGTGCAGCTAGTCATGCCCCTGTGTCATCTATGTGTGCAGATGTCGTCCATAGCCTTGTAGGCCATTTCCCAGAAATTGAACAGTGGAGCCCAAGAGCGCGGCATAGTGCAGGGGGCTTCTGTGTCTGTTGTGTCCGCCAACGGTAGCGGTAATGCATGCACTCAACATGTCTTTCTTCTGTCTTCCCCCCCCTTTTTGTGGTCTCCCTGTTCTTGTGTGCATTAGCATCATCAGGCGGAGGAGCAGTGGTACCGGAGCACGAGGGAGCTGCATCCCACATGGCCCTGGAGGGTGACACTACGGAGTCTGAATTCACCAGTGGGACGGAGGGCGAGGGGAGCTCCACAGCGGGGACAGGAGCTGACACCAGCGAGACGGACTCGTCCTCTGATGGGAGCTCCCTTGTGGTGGCGGCAACATCTGTGCCCCCCGCATCTACAGGTACAGCCGCCACCCCCCCTACCAGCATCGCCCTCCCAGCAGCCCCTCAGCCTTTGCCCCCTGCCCGCTCACACAGGAGGGTGGGCATCACCTTCGTGCCAGGCACCTCAGGCCCTGCCCCAGTCACCCCTGCTGCCCTCAGTGAGGAGGCATTGACCTCCTCAGGTCCCTCACTGTTGGGCAGTCTACCATTTTGAATGCCATCCATGGTGTAGAGAGGCAGTTGCAACAAACCAATGCATTCCTGGAGGGCATTCATTCTGGTCAGACGGCCCTTTACCAAGCTTTTCAGACTCTGGCCTCAGCACTGATGGCAGCCATTGTCCCCGTCTCTAGCCTCCCCCTCCAACTTCCTCAACCCCGACCCAATCCCCTGTACCTCAGCCTATCCCAAACACACCTACAGACCAACATGCACACACGTCAACACCCAAGGGAAGCTCAGGCAAACATAAGCACCACACATCCCACAGGCACTCACGCAAGCATCACACACATGCAGACACACCAAAGCCACTGCCTCCAATGTGTCCCCCTCCTCCTCGTCTCCCTCCTCCCTCCCAGTCTCGTCTACACTCACACCTGCATGCACTACCTCTACAGCAACTACGTCCCTCTCCAGCACACCCACCACCACACCCCGCTCACGTGCAGTCACCACCCCAACTACCATTCACACATCCCCTGCATCCTTTCCCAGTGTGTCTGTGAAGCCCCCCCAAGATACACAAATGCAGGCACACACCCACCCAACAGTCATCCACCTCACGACAGCCTCCAGCGCATGCACCTTCACCCAAAGTCACCAAACGTACACCTCCTACAACCACCACCTCTTCCTGCACTCCCAAACCCCTCCAGCTACCCGTCCCAGTGTGTCCCAAAAACCTTTCCTGTGCAACCTTGACCTCTTTCCCACACCTCCCCCACCCGTCCATCTCATAGGTCCCGAACTAGCACCTCAGCCACAACATCTCTGGGACCAGTGGTGCCTGTAGTCACCGGAATGTGGAGTGCACCGGCTACCAGGGCAGCCAGTGTGGCACGGAGCCACAGAACAGACAGTCCCCCACCTGTGAATCATCAGAAGTTGGCCAGTGCCCGGCGGGAGAAGGGGAAGACTCCAGCCACCAAAGCCGCTCCCAGGGGTCCCGTTGGGAGTGTGGAGTCAGCTGTGACACCTTCCAAGGTGGGGAAGGGCCACAAGAAACCTGGCAAGTCTGGGAAGAGATGCTCCGCGGAGAAGACCGCCACCATCCCCGCTGCCCAGGAGGCCACCGGCAGTACCAGCCCAGCTGCCCAGGAGGCCACCGCCAGCACCAGCCCAGCTGCCCAGGAGGCCTCCGCCAGCACCAGCCCAGCTGCCCAGGAGGCCACCGCCAGCACAAGCCCAGCTGGGCCATGAAGGACCGCCAGCAAAAGGCCCGCTGGGCCATGAAGGACCAACAGCAAAAGGCCCGCTGGGCCATGAAGGACCAACAGCAAAAGGCCCGTTGGGCCATGAAGGACCACCAGCAAAAGGCCCGTTGGGCTATGAAGGACCACCAGCAAAAGGCCCGTTGGAACATGAAGGACCGCCAGCACCAGTCCCGCTGGGCCATGAAGGACCGCCAGCAGCTGAGACCCTGCAATGGGGACCGCCATCTGAAGTACCGCTGAACAGGGCACCGCCATCTCAAGCACCCCTGAACAGGGCACCGCCATCTCAAGCACCGCTGAACAGGGCACCGCCATCTCAAGCACCGCTAGCCCATGAGCGGCAGGGGCACTGACGCAACTGAGTCCGTCACGGGGTGAATGATACACTCTGAGCACCATGCCCCCTCCAGTACCAGTGGAGACTGTCATCCACTACCTCTGTCCTTAACAGGATGAAGCACTCTGGGCACCATGCCCCCTCCAGAACCAGTGGAGACTGTCATCCACTTGTGAGACTGTGGCTTTGCACTCCCCAGGATTGAACAGTGGGCAGACCACCCACTGTAGAGACTTGAGAGACTGTGGCTTTGCACTCCCCAGAATTGAACAGTGGGCAGACCACCCACTGTAGAGACTTGAGAGACTGTGGCTTTGCACTCCCCAGGATTGAACAGTGGGCATGTGGCCCCCTCGTGGATTTGGCGTCGTGCACTCAACAACTGAGGTGCCCCCCCTTTCCCTCCCCCTGAGGTGCCTGTTTTCTTGGTATCTGATGACCCTGCAGTGTTCTCTCCGTCATGGTCGGGGATCTTGTGTGGGCCTCGCCCATACTGTGTGGTCCCAGTGTTCCATGGACTATCTTAGTGCACTACCTGGACTACTATGCTTGGTATTTATTTTGTACATGGTGTACATATATATTTCTGCCTACTTGTTTTTAATATATTACAATGGTTACACTAATTTTCTATTGTCTTTGCATTCTTCCAGGGGGCTTGGGGGGCGTAACTGTGATGTATTGATACGCATTTGTGTGTGTTGTAGTGGGTGAGGGTGGGGGTGTTGCGTGTGTGTCCCTGTATTTTTGCCTCCCCCCTCCCCTGTGTCGTAGGTGCAGTACTCACCGTGGTCTTCGCCGTCGGCGTTCGTGCTCCTGGTAGAGGAGCAGGAAGACTAATGCAGGGAGAATTTGGAGTTCCGGGTCCATGGTGTCCTTGTTCCTCGTGGGGTGTGTAGAGGTGAGCGTTTTCCCTTCGAAATTCCTGTTTCCGCCGTGTTTTTATCCATGGTGAATCCGCCCCGGAAAAGGTGGCGGATTGGCCTGTCATAATAGTGTGGGCGGTACATTGTCTCCTGCCTGTCTGTTGGCGGTGACCGCCGCGCTGTTTGTTTGTACCGCCATGGCGGTCGGAGTGTTAAAGTGGCTGACTTTGCTGGCGGTTTCCGCCACGGTCATAATTGCAATTTTTTTACCGCCGGCCTGCTTTAACACCGTCCGCCAGGGTTGTAATGACCACCTAGATCTCTTCTAAAGCGTAACTTTGGCAAGGGCCATAACTGTGGTGTCCATCGTGCACATAATGGATCATACTTTGAGACATTCCCCTTGGCAATATTTATCTGTAACACAATGCGGTTAATTAAGCTTGCATGCAGAGCTTGCTTACATCCTATTCTATATCGAACTATGGAAACATTGCCTAAGTTGCTGACTATGCGTCTTTCGGTTACATAAAACATGAAGGCTGGTGGATTGGAGTATCGAACTCCTTTGGCTCCATTGTTCATTGTAACAACCACCATATGTCCTGGTAAAATAAATTGTTTGTCAGAGCAATCATAAGGTTTACACGGGTATGCCTGTGCTGGTGTAAAAGGTACAATGGTATCACAATATTTACATATCATGTTTAGCGTATAATTCAAAGCCTGTACTGTTGCTGGCATCCCCTACAACTCGTTCAGTCCATTGGCATGTCGGATTTGCTGTCCAGTTACCTTCCAGGTCACAGCTTTGGCAGCCATCCACTTGCCTCCAGGTACCTTCACGTTGCAAAGTGAAACATTTCCCTGGTCATCAGTTACGTTAGCGCCTTGAGATGCACAAGTGACATGAAGGTCCGTAACGACATTCTGTGCTACATTCGGTCGAACCCAAACACCTCTTCCAGTTGTAATTATGACCGCAAACAGGAACAACGTCATCGACGCAGATGTCATTGTTTATGACTGTGGAGTAAGTCTCACTGCAGGTACAAACACAGGTACATTAGAGTTCTTTAAAAAGTACAATATATGTACTCCCCACCCCTTGACTCAATATCTCTCCTGCCTCTGGCTTTTTCCCTGAATGGTTCACCCATACTTTTCTTACTGTGCTTCCAAATCCTCCCTCACCTCTCTGGTTGTGATCGGGGGGGCAGATCTTTCTTCAATGTGGGGGGTGTACGCTTGTTCACAAATCAATTGGTCAAGTCTGTCATGTGCTGATAACTTTTTTAGCTGTTCTGTCAACAATCCGTTATATCTCTCAATCATGCCTGCAGCTTGTGGATATTAACTAAGGTGCAAAATCCACGAATTCCCTGTTCCCGCTCCCAGCCTGCACTGTTTTCCCTGAAAAGTGTGTGCCCCTATCTGTTTGGATCTCATCAGGTGCCCCATAATGTTTTATCAGGTAGTTTAGCCCTCACAAAGTGATCTTATTCTGCAGACTTACAGGGCATACCCAACATAAGGCCAGAGTAGGTATCCACCATTGTCAATACGTAGCTTTTTCCTCCTTCTTTTGGTAGCGGACCAATATAGTCCAATTGCCACACCGTAGCAGCTGCAGTTCCTCTTCTGATATGGCCGCTAGGCTTCTTTTGCAGGGGCATTTGTCTAATATGGTTGCATGTGGGGCACTCCTTTCCTGCTTGTTGCACTTGTTCTTTAGTAACTCGAATTTGTCGTTGCTGTGCCCATGCATAAGTGCCATTCTCTCCTAGATGTTCAGATGTTGCATGGGTCCAGTTTGCTAAAGCAGCTTCAGCTTCCTCATTGATGATCACCGTTTGTGTTTTGGCCATCTGATCTGCGGTGTTGTTGAATAGAGATGCAAGTGAGGTGTCCCATGGGCAATGGTCATCCACATGTCCCACATAGATTTGACATTTTTACCCTTTCTCCCATAGCTGCTCGCCTCCCGAAATGGGGGTGCCGTTCATTTTCCATCCATCCTTGCGCCAAGTCGGGCCCAGCTTACTAGTCCTTGGTAAGTGGCACAGCTATCAGTGTACACAAATGTTGTCTCTCTGATGGGGGCTTGTTCGATCACTGCTGCTACTCCCTGCAGTTCTGCAAGGTGGCTTGATCCATTATCCCCTCCTTGCAGAAACATCGTTGCTGTAGCAGGCTGGAATGCAACTGTTTGCCATTGTCTTTTTCCTTGATAGTACCGGGCGGTACCATCTGTGAACCATGCATTTTGCTGTTCTTCTTCAGTGAGTCGTTCAAAAGGCGGGGCTGTCTTAAATGGTGAGGATTCCATTTCAGAGGGCTACGGCGCAGGGGCCATTGCCTGCAAGTCCACTACCCCTAGCGTATCTTCTTGTAACTTCGACACTCCTGCTGGTCCCGGTTTTGCCCTCTGCTGCAGATACCATTTCCACTTCACGATGGTAAACTCCTGCGCCCTGCCTACTTTAGTGCCAATCCCTCCTTCTCTTATCCAACCTAGTAAGGGGACCCATGTTGTTAAGGTGACCGGCCGATCATCAGTTATGCGTTCTGTTTACACTAATGCCCAATATGCCCCTGCTAGTTCTTTTCCTAACGGGGTGTAATTGCTCATGAATGGTGTTAATCTCTTTGACCAAAATCCTTGTGGCGCCCTCTTTTTTCCCTGCCTCTGCCATAGGCTCCACATCACTACATCATCTACATCATCCTGTACTATCATTTCCAGTTCAAACGGGTCTCCTTCTGTGATGGGACCTAACGTAAAAGGATTCTGTAATGCATCTTTTGCTCCAGTGTCCCACAATCTCACCAGCCACTTAAACAAAGGTTCTGCAGGCATCTGCCTAAACATAGCGATTATCTCCAACAACTCTCTCTGCGTATAATCTCTCACCAAACGAGAATTCTGTATTTGCCCACCATTCACTCCCTTTGATTTGTTTTGCACCAGTGGGCGAACCTCCATTACACTTCCTCTTCAACCTTCAACTTCACCTACACTTCCTTCTCTACTTTCAACTACACCCAGTTCTGCTACACGTACTTCCACCTCATCCTCCCAATTCCAGTCGTCATCACTATCTGAGACTATTCCATCCTAAGTATATGGATCCCAATTTTCTTTGCGTACCAATGCCCTCACTTGCAAAACTGAGGGTATTTTAGGCTTCTGCCTACTCTTCTGTTTGCGTACCAGTGCCCTCACTTGCACAGCTGAGGGCATTTTAGGCATCTGCTTCCGTTTTGCTACTCGTACTGCTAATGCGGTGCACCTTGCCTCCATTTGATCACCACGAGTCACTGCACTTTCTATGGTCTCTTTCATAAGTAACTGCCTTTCCTGCAAGGCTGCAAACTCATCCTGCAGTTTTGTCTTCCTGTATACCATACGGTGCGCAGACAGGAAAAGCCACCCCACTTGCCCTGCCGCTTTCAGCTCCAGCTTCGCCCCTCTTAGCTTAGCACTCTCGACTGCATCTTCCACTAAGAGAGGAGTCACTTTCTCATCTAGTGCTTCCCATAAAACTGGCGCTGCCCACCGGTTCAGGAGTCCTGCCACACCAGAGAACGGGTCAGTTGCTAACCACCCAGCAATGGATCTGGCTTCTGCCCCATACTGCCTTCCGCTCTCTGCCCCATTTTTCTTACGTCCCCAAAGAGGCATTATTGACTTATGCCCCACTTCTGGTACCAAAATGTCTTATCCAAGTGACTGGTTGACACCTGTTCGCTATAACTCCATAAGGATGCTCAATGAAGGACCACACGCCAATTATGAATACAATTTAGCTTTACTAGAATTTCAGGTAAATGTATGCATTTAGCACATCAACAATGGTAGAATAAAAATAGCAATGAAGAGCATCTATTTATATATGAGAACACTACAAAGAGCATCTATGTATATATATGAGCAAAGAGTTAATTGACAGACATAAGCTTTGATTAACTGTCTACCAAAATGCGTCACACTACGATGTTCGGGAAGCAAAATATATACAAGCTGAATACTTCAGATAAGCTTTGATTAACTGCGTACCAAAATGCATGTTTCAATTACTGCAGTAAGCTCACACTACGATGTTCAGAAAGCTAAATATAAACAAGCTGAATACTTCAGATTATAAACACAGTGCAAGCATAATAATCAATCATAATAATAGAGCAGAGAAACAAAAGCCTTTCATCCCTGTGTGGAACTTAACTTAGTCCACAAAATGCTGGGAAGCCCTCTACCGCCCGCTTGGACCTCTCTCTCCCTCAAGCGTCACGGTCTCTGAACAGCAAACAGGGAGACAGCGCTGTGCCTGGAGATGGCAGCTTTTACAACCCCATCTGCGAGCTTCAAATCCCTCACCCGCACTTCAGTGCTTACATAACTCGAAGCTTGGATTCTATCCCTTTCTGGCATTTTCTAGCTATGTTATCAGCACTTGTCTCTTGGCTGCTCTGCCCTTCCCCAGCCATTGGTTTCATTCCATCTTCTCCATGTACTCTCGTTCTCAAGGTTGAGACGGAGTCTCCTACACAAACAAGCTTGAAAATAACATTGTGAACTTTTCCACGTTGTTCGGGTTTCAGCAGGCATCACGCTTATCTACACTGCTCAAGCTAATTAACCCTTCGCGTCACAATGTCTTCCGCACCTTTCCCTATACTGATCACAGCCGCATTGCAGGTGGTGTGTCAAAATGTTCCCTGCACAGCTTCCTGTGCACGGATTTCAATCCTTGTTCTACTGGCTGCACCTTTCAAGGGCCCAGGGGCTGGATAGGGCTCCACTTGGCAGGGCACGAGTCACAGCAGGGAGTCCATGTGCTTGCAGAGAAAGTCTTTGATGATCCTGAGACTTCAAAACAGCAGGCAAGCTCAGTCCAAGCCCTTGGAGATTTTCCACAAGCAGGAATAGGCCACAAAGTCCAGCCTTTGTCCTCTTTCAGGCAGAAACAGCAGCTGCAGGCCAACCCAGCAAAGCACAGGCACAGGCAAAGGGGCAGTACTCCTTCTCCAGCTCTTTAGTTCTTCTCCTTGACAGAGATTCCTCTTGGTTCCAGAAGTAATCTGAAAATCTAGGGTTTTGGGTCCACTACTTATACCCCTTTTTGCCTTTGAAGTAGGCAGACTTCACAGGAAAGCCTCTGTTGTTCACATGATCCTGCCTTTCTTAGGCCTGGCTCCAGGCCTGATTCACACCAGGGGGTTGGAGACTGCATTGTGTGAGGGCAGTCACAGCCCTTTTGGGTGTAAGCGACCACTCCTCCCTCCACTCTAGCACAGATGGCCCATCAGGATATGAAGGCTACACCCTAGCTCCCTTTGTGTCACTGTCTAGTGAAGATCACAAACAGCCCAACTGTCAGTCGGACCAAGACAGGGAATACACAAGCAGGCAGAGTCACAGAATGGTTTAAGCAAGAAAATGCCTACTTTCTAAAAGTGGCATTTTCAAACTAACAATCTAAAAGCCAACTTCACTTACAGATGTATTTTTTAATTGTGAGTTCAGAAACACAAAACTCCATATCTCTATCTGACCTCAAAGGGAAACTGAATCTTAAGAATATTTAAAGGCAGTGCCCATGTTAATCTGTGAGAGAGACAGGCCTTGCAACAATGAAAACCAAATTTAGCAGTATTTCATTGATAGGACATGTAAAACACATCAGTACATGTCCCACCTTTAAATTACACTGCACTCTGCCTACGGGGCTACTTAGGGCCTACCTTAGGGGTGGCTTACATGTATAAAAAGGGAAGGTTTGGGCCTGGTAAGTGGGTACACTTGCCAGGTCGAATTGGCAGTTTAAATCTGCACACAAAGACACTGTAGTGGCATGTCTGAGCCATGTTTACAGGGCTACTCATGTGAGTGGCACAATCAGTGCTGCAGGCCCACTAGCAGCATTTGATTTACGGCCCTGTGCACCTCTAGTACACTTTACTAGGGACTTCCTAGTAAATCAAATGTGCCAATCATGGAAAGACCAATTACATATACATTTTACACAGGGAGCACTGGTCAGCAGTGGTAAGGTGCCCAGAGTAGCAAAAACAGTAAAAACAGAATCCAGCACGCAGTCAAAACATGGGAAGCAAAGACAAAAAAGACAGGGGAGACCACGCCAAGGATGCCAGATCTAACACATTCATTCATCAAATACCTTTGGGTTGTCATTTCAGAAAACCCACAATCTATTGTATGAACCACCTTTCTAAATAGTCTGAGATAAAAAGAGTTTTGGCACAAAATCAAAGTTTATCGCTCTGTGATAGGTAGTTGTTGGAAGGCGGGTTATTATTAGAGGTAAGTATACACCTACCACTAGCAATAAGGCCACCGACCCAATGTTAGATCCAGTCAAGGTCTCAAGAGCCCCTGTCTCAACCCCCAATAGCTTGGCAATGAGCAGGCAGGTTTAAATTAGAAAACAGGTATGTAAAGCTTTTACATACACCAATACAGTAAATAAGTAAGCCACAAAACACATTAAAAATCCCACACCAGTTTATAACAATAAGAAATATTTTTATCTTTAAAATGACACCAAAATGACATAAATCCAGACATATGAATTTTTTATGATTAAATAAAAAAATGTGCTTAGAAATCAATAATGTTAACCGGGGACATCTGCTCCCACTAGACTGGGACAAAGTCAAATTTTGAGACTGACCACGATGGAGCCCTCCTCGGATACACTGAGCGGGAGGCCTCGGTCAAAAATGTACCTTCGCACTTAGAAACGTTTCTGGAGCTTTTCTCTCTCAACGTCGTGTGGTCCTCTCCAGCAAGCTGATGTCAATGCATCATCCTTGGATTGCTTTTCTGAGAGGCCCCAGTCAAATCCTGGAAGTCTGGAACTCTGGAGATTTTAGCGTGATGAACCTGAAATTTGGGCCGGGTTACGGTTGAAGATAGTCGGCTTGACTCATGATGTTGGGTCGGGTCAGTCCACTGATGGAGCTTTTTCCCAAAATTCCTCCAATCATCTCCAAATTTCTGGAACTTCTTCCTGAAGTTCCTCTTGAGGGTTTAACATGTCTTAAACATAGATACAAGGGTCCAGTAGCACTGAGGTGGTCCTTGGAAGTTTGGGATTTTAATTCCCACAATGCACATTGCCATATCCTTAAAAGTTCACTGAACACACTGCAGGCTGGGGACTTTTGTAATAGTTGGAGCCTGCAAGCTGCTTAACCTGTTGCTTCCAAGTAGTCCACTCATTAGTCCTCTTGGCAAGGCAAAGTCCCTAAGGCTATTAATCCAGTGTGTAACACGAGCAGCCCTTCCGAGTGCAATCTTTTGGGTTGCAAACCAGGGTTCCAGCAGGACAGTCCTTCTTCTCTTTGTGGTTTCAGGCAGCAGATCTGTGTTGCCATGCAGCTCAGACATATTTATTCAATCATCTTGGGAATAAACAAGGGGGCACCCCTGTCGAATGCGCATGACAGCTCCCTCGAAAAAAGTGTGGCATTTTCTTGTCCCACAAAGCATTCCACTTTAAAATCCAAGATGGATGATTTCTCTCAAGAGGAGCAAGACCTGGCTAAAGCAACCTACTGATGTGGCTCATTTCCATTAATACTCCTCCTCCAGACCAAATGAATGACATTTAAGCTCCTTATTAGCCTTATTTATATTTACATACAATTGTTCCAATGTTAGCCTATAGAAATAAGTATCTAGAATGGGGAAAAACCAAATGGGCAGTTATTCCCTCACCAGGGCATTTAAAACATATTTTATCATGTCCCTGCCTTTAGTTACCTGGCACCCTACCCCTTGGTCACTTTGGGGGTAGGGATCTTAGTGATGTCATATGTAAACGTGAGATAGATTATAACTTTGGAAGTACCCTTGATTCCAAAGTTAAATTTGCATACATTTTACTTTTTGAAGAGGACTGCTTTTACAAATGACAGGAGGCCACACAACAGTGTACAATCCAGTGCAAGAAATCTACTGGGTCTCTAAACCTTTCTGCCCTATTATATGCTAGGGACGCATGGATAGTTTGAATCCCCCCTGTCCTATTATATACTAGGGACTTACAGGGGTCTGTCATTGCCAATTGTAATTATATATAAGTACCATATACCTTTTTAATCAGAGCACTGGCCCTGGGACTGATTAGCAGAGCCCAGAGCACAGTCAGTGTCAGTTACCCAGCAGTATCAGGCAGTAAAATAGGGGTGAACCCACTAGAAGGATATCAATGCACAAAGAAAGTTCCCTTTAGCTGTAAATATATAAAGTAGTGTGCATAAATCAGAGAATAGGTGTGCGAGGGGCGACATCAAGATATAAAACCTGATTATCATATATTATAGTTTGTAGATGAGAAAAGAAATTAAAAACTGAATGAGACTTGCATCAAAACCGTTAATCACGCGGCCCATAGATGGCTAGTAAAAAGTAATCGGGGAAATAGGTAATATACACTGAACAATCCCGTACCAGTAAGATACAATTGAGAGAGAACGGTAGCAATAGATTTAGATGAGAGGCTACGGAAGTACCAAACGGCCAGTTGCAGGAAATATAGAAAAAGCTAGCAATGATATCAAAATATCTAGAAATGTGCGGGGATAGATCACGGATCAAGGAGAGCGCCGACTGTAGCATGTGGAAGTGATGTGAAAGAACAAGAGGTGGTTGTAAGGGGGTAGGTGAAAGCCACCTGTCTACCAGAAAATGTGAAAGAAAATATGGCCGTATTTAATTCTTGTTCAACCTGTTGTTACAAGGTATGGTAACAATGTTTTTGTGTACTCTTGCAGTTAAAATATGAAGAAAAGTTTGTTTATTAAATAATCTGTCCTGAAGAAGATGGGGTAAACCACTTGAAAAACCACTGAAACGCTGCATTGACTGTTGTTTAAATTTGAGATATGTATTTGACTTTATACGAAAAAACATTTTTTTGATTTTTATGAATAATAATATATATGTTGATGTATGTGAATGTAGTTTTTACAAAGGATAAATATTTATTTGAATATTGATTTGTAATGTGAATTCAATAGAAGTGGTTGTGTATTTATATTTAAAATAAAAAGTGTGATATAACTAAAATACTTGAAAACGCTGACAAGAGTAATTCATGGTTTGAGTAAAAGGTTAAATACAGCTATGAGAGTGTGAGTATGTCACTCGGGGTAGGCGAGGAAAATGAACGGGTATTGAATCGTTGTAGATGAGCAAAACCAAAAAGTTTTTTGAATATATAATCACACCTAAAGGGAACTTTCTTTGTGTATTGATATTCATCCTGTCCCTTTAGGGGCGTAAGGGGTATCTCTCTAAATTATTAGATATATGCTAGAAGGATGACTTTCTCACAGTAGTATGCATTTAATCAAAATGGTGATTCTCCAAGATTTTACTATTCCAGTTCTAACAACTTCCCATTTATGTATTAAATACTTTTTCCTAAAATTGCAATACGGGAAGACTACTTTTTTGCTCTAATGAAACGCCCCCAGTTTCAAGAAAACAAATATCAAGTGAGGACAAGGTGGTCTTTTCCTGAAAACAAGAAATATTATTGGACAGCTAGACTTATTTAAATTCCGTATTCATTATTCAATACCAGGTGCCCAATAGCTCACTCTCTCTGATGGCTACCAAATATGACAACTTGAATTCTTCCAGAAAATTAGATTAAAGAACATGAAAAATTACCTTTAATGTCAAGCCGCACAGGGCAAAGTGGAATTCCTGACATTGAAAACTCCCTCTAATTCACAAAGTATTCCATCTTTGTCTGGTTTATTAAAAACTCGAGGTAACCTGAAAGGTTTCCAAATGTTTTGGGAAGACAGAGTACAAACATTTTGATCCTACCTTTTAGTCAACTATGTGTTTTTACCATAAAATAAAGTGAAGGAACAACAGAATCTAATACATTTCTTTCTTCGGTGTACTATATTCATAAGAATGCTCCTCACAGCTAGTATATCAATTTTATAATAAATGGAACGCCAATAAGACTGGATATGAGGCTTAAGTAACAACTATGAGTCACGCTACAAGGATGTTGATAATGCTGATTCACGTGCTAATCAGTGTTACTGGATGAGCAAGAACTACAAAATCCATGGTAACCCCATGCATCAGGAGCTTTTCAGCAGGAGACTCCACCTGCTAATTGGGAAATGAGGACTAAACAAGGAAATTGAGAATGGAAGTATAGATTCCTCTAGGGATTCCTTCATTTTGCAGGGCACCTTTAGCGTCCTACATATAATTGTCTGGTAATTTCCACCTCTGGGAGTACTGGTATTCCCAATTTGGGTAACTCTGGAATGGGGAAATAGTGGCCAACTTTGATTAGACCTAAAGTCAGAAGGGTGCTTTATTTGAGCCATAGGTTTGGTCTGTGGCCATTCTTTCTAATTTGCCAGTGTTTACCAGTGTTAAATTCAGTTGCCATTTTTCCCTGACGATTCATCAAACATATGCTCTGGAGCAGCATGATTTAGTACCTACCCCTTCCATATGCAAACTATATACTCAAGGTTTGTTAAATTGTATTAATATGTGTGCATTTTATTAATCATTTGTAGTAAGTGGATGTGTAATACTTTTAATGAGAGCCATTCATATTTTTTAGTTGAAATATAATAATTGTTTTACATGTATAATGTAGAACATGTTTAAATCTAATGTTGGCCTAAATGTAACCAGGCCTCACTGCACATGTTATGTTTTTATGACAGTGTTTTGCAAGTGTCTTGTTTTTCTCTTCTTTGCTGGTGTCTTATCTATGTCCTCGTTAGCTTAGAATAGGTTAATTGTTTAGTTTATTAGACTACTAGACTACTGATTTTTAATTAACATCTGTCCTCCGATATGAAGACTGAGACAGTGGGAGATACCATTGTGTACCAGGAAGACAAGACTAATGTTACATCTAAGGTCATCCAGATGATTGCTTCTTTGATGGAAGCTTGGTAAGTTAGGGAGTCTACCCACTACTTGGAAACACTGCTTTCTTTTTTTTCAGTAGAAGATGATTTCCAGAGGCCTTTTGGAGACTTCTTACATGGTTTAATTGTGTTTTCTTTAGAATAGCAGGTCAGATCTTATCCTGACTTCACTGTGAGAAGACATCTCAATTTTGCTGATTTTCCCTGCCAGAGGGTTAAGTGGTGAAGTGCCATGCTTAAATACATTGAACCGTAAATCTGGTTCATCTAAGGCTGACACCTTCCCCCTCTAATTTACCCTTGTTGCTTTTGATACTTTAATTAGAATAGGGAAGTTCCTTTATGGAACCTGCCTGGGTCATATTTTGCCTGCTGTATGCTATTCTGTTTTGCATATTACTTTTGATTATACATAAATGTGGACTGCATAAACATTTAACTATGTATGTTCTTACAATATTCTTTTATCATTTTTGCTGGTTGATTTGATTTGTAACCTGGACTAAATTTGTAATAAAACCCTTAAGTTCGGACACCATCCTCTATCGTCTTTGTGGAGCCATATTAGTTTGACTGTACTTGCAATGTTCTTCTAATGATAGCTCCTTTGTTGCACTTCAACTCAACAATCAAAGGTCCGTCCATACAACCAGTAGAGGATCTTGTTTCATGACTTTACCAAGAGATTGAGATGCAAGAAGCCCTGCCCTATCAAGTGGTAGTGACGAGGATTGTTTGTCACTGAAGTATAGAGAGCTAAAATACTTTTGGAATGATCTAGAGTATGCTTAATTCTAGTCCATGTCCATAAAAGTCATGGCCCAATTTGGAGGGTCAGCAGTGTTTTGGCGGTTCTGAAGGTGGTCATGGTGGCTGAGGAATAAGTATAAATACGGTTGTGTGTCGCAAAGTTAGGGTAAAGCTTGCTGGGTTGTGTCAATACTGTCTTGCGTTATTGTGATGTATCTAGACAGATTGCATGAATGTATATGCGCTTAATGTTGAGCAGTTGAAGTTGCTATTGGGCTCTTCTCAGTCTAATATCCCAGGACAGACAAGAAAAAGATTGTTGTTTAACATGCCTGCTAAGTTTTGTGGTGTCAGTCGTGTGGTACAATTGGCAACACAATTGAGTTATTTATACATAGTTGTGAGTGTTCTAAAAGTGACTGGTGTTAGTTGATCTATTGTACAGAGGAGAAACCAGACTAGTTAGGGTGATTTACTGCTGGCCAAGATTTCACTTGTGTGTGTGTTAACATTGGAAAGTGTTATTTCCTGTGTAACCTTCCTGTGTGAGTGATGACTTTGAATTTCTTTAGTAAGCGGACAATAATTATTTTGTTAAATTTGCTTGTTTTAGCTTTTAAGAGAGTTTGTGTGTACGGAGAAATTGTAAAGGAGGGTGAGACACTGAGAGGAGCTGCAGGTGATATCAAGAGGTCCCACGCTATTAATAATTGGTTGATATAGGTGCGTTGCTGGTATTGATTGTTGCATCCTCAGGTGCGGCGCTAGTTTGGGTACAATTGTTGATACGTATTAAATTATGATTTGTGAAAGTTACCACCTGTTTAAAACCAATTGTTCCTGGTTGATTGTTAAAATTGAAATAAAAGTGAATTGTTTTAGTGCTCTAAAAGATTTGGTAATGGGAGATGTGAGAGTTCCTGTCCTGTAGGTGAGGAAGCTTCACCAGAAGGTACGGCAAGTCATTAAATGGCCATAAATGTCGGACTTCACACATTTATTTGTCTTAAACAACGGAACTAAATCATTGAGAAAGAAGGGTCTTTGCAGTTCCCCATATATGGTACGTCTAATATAATTTTTTTATAATATAAAACATTTGAGGCAGGTTTTATATGAACCAAAACGGTAATCTAGACCAGCACAGTATGACGCTTTGAATACTTGGGAGTGTACTGCCCATTCATAGGGTAAGGAAAAGTACCAGAATAGGGCAAATAAGGCCGTTCATAGTTGGGTGGATGCTAAATGGTATGTAGTACAGCAAATGTGGAAAAGAGACATGATTGAGGGAGCTGAGTTACACCCGGTATTAATGCATGATAAATCTAAGAAGAAGAAAGCTGAGAGAGAAAAAAATTATGAGATGGAGGATAAGATTGACCCTGACAGCGATTCTAGTGACAATTTTCTGGATGATTTGCTGATCTCTCAACCACTGCCATATAACATTTCCCAGCCTACTGGAGGTGACAGTGCTGTGGGTAGTGGTAATGATTCAACTGCTCCAGTAGACAAAATTGTAGTTCTGAAATGGGAGCTACTCGATAGCTCCAGCTGTGATTATTACAGCAATTGCTGTGCCTGTCCCAGTTAGTCTAACCCAGTTGCACCTGTCTTTGGAGCGACGGCTCCTGTTATCGAGCTACTGTGTATCCTGAAGTCTGTGTTTTCTCGAGAAAAGACATTGGGCTCATTAAAGGTATGGAACCTGTCTGAATTACTGTTAAGCCTAACGCTGAAAAACACCCAAATGCTTCAGTATATTCTTACACCAGAAAAGATAGCTAGCTGGGATTGCACAACTGATTGAGTTGATGATATAGCAAGGAATATTAAAAGCGATAATGAGTAGTACATGTAATTCTCATATCATGGAGCTGCAGAAACTGAGAGGCAGCTGTATACATTATCACTGGTATATGGTATGACTACATACATGCTCAGTGCAGGACAAGTCAGTGTACCACATATGGAACATGACACATATGATGTATGTCAGAAGCTATAAATCAGGGGCAGCAAAGTGCATCAAGGATGGAGTCCATACCACTTCAGCATGCCCAATATAGTATGTGTCAGCAGTGTGGAGCACGTCTACAGTGTTAGGTGTGTGCTACTTTGATCTGTACTGCTAACATGTGTTGTGTCCATATCACATTGTACATTCTTTCCTCTCTATCCTGCATACCCTGTTGTGAGGAGAATGAGATGTGCACCAGTGTACCGTCCGCTAGTGGACCTTGCAACCCTGGAGGAGAGACATACAATTCAGACCTATTGTCTGAATCGTCAAACCATCATGGAACTATGTACCCAGTTGGAGCCAGATCTATTACCTGCCATTTTTAATCCCTATGCCATCCCTCCCACAGTTCAAGTCCGGTCAGTGCTACACTTTCTTGCCACAGGATCCTTTTGGATTGCAGTGGACTTGGCAGCAGGGATGTCAAAGCCCATGTTCAGTATTGAAGGATGTACTGTGTGCTTTTGTGAAACACCCAGACAGCTACATCCGGTTCCCTCAATGAGGGTATTTGGTCTATGTGAAGGCAGACTTCTATGATGTGGGACACATCCCTCCTGTGATAGGGGCCACAGATGGCACACATATAGCCTTGGTCCCTCTCAGTGCCAATGAACAGGTGTATAGGAAGCAGAAAAACTACCACTCTATCAATGTTCAGGTGGGGTGTGCGGCAGATTAATATATCTCCCAAGTGACAGCCAAGTTTCCTGGATCAGTGCATGACTCCTACATTCTGAGGAACAGCAATGTCCCCCGCACGACTACAGAGAGAGAGGGCTTGGCTCATTGGAATTTATGCATTTGGATGTGTTTCTCTGGTATGGCACCTGTCATCACACTATTCCCTGTGTCTGTACCTGTATTGTAACAGGCCCTACTTCTGTACACACAGGTTACTGTGGCTATCCTAACCTTCCCTGGCTGTTAACATCTGTGAGGTACCCTTTCACTGACCGGGAACTCTATTTCAATGAGGCTCACAGCAGGATGAGGCATATAATAGAAAGGACATTTGGCCTCCTGAAGGCCAGATTCAGGTTCTTGCATGTCTCTGGAGGTGCCCTCCTCTACAGTCCCCAAAAGGTATGCCAGATCATAGTTGCCTCCTGCATGCTCCACAATCTAGCCCTGAGACGTCAGATACCCTTACTAGATGATGAGGAGGACGCAGCAGAACCAAAGGCTGGTGATCCAGAAGTGGAAAGTGATGAGGAGGCAGATGAGGAAGGTGCAGGTGACTCCAGGGCAGAGCTCATCAATCAGTACTTACAGTAACATACAGGTATGCTGTGTGTGTATTTGCATGTATACTATTTCAACATAGATTGCTGTCAATGGTCCTCCTGATTCGGTTTCTCAGTGGTGGTGTAATGTGTACCTATCCCTATGTGTCTGTGTTGTTGGGGGTCATTCAGTGCATGTAAGTTTCTGTCTATAAATGTATCATCTCTACCATGTGTACTCTCTGCAGGTTGCAAGATTCACATCTCCTATGGACAGACCTGTATTGTGGTATGTGTCCTGCATTCTCCTGTTCTCATATTACATCTGTTGTGGCCTGTTTAGATGGCTATCTACACTGGACAGGACAACTTTGAACTGCTTATGTGCTTTGTGTGGTGCCATGTCTGCAATCCTGATGGTAGTCTCTGTTGTGTTCTTTTTGCAGGTTGTATACTTGGATATACTCTGGTGTGTGGCTATACTAGTGACTCCCTTACATCTATCCTGGGACATGTCTGTTGAACTGTGTCTCCTGCAGAGGATGCCTCCCTCTGCAGTCCATTACACTGTCTGTTGTATTAGAGCGCCAGACCCACATCACATTTTGCAGACCACTCATTTGTATGTGCACAATTAAAGACATGAAAGCAGTAGCTGTGATCTATAGTGTTTATTGTGAAGACAATGGCAAACAGGTGATGAGTGGATGGAATCCTCAGAGTAGGCGGCACAGCTGTAGGTAGCACAGGTCCAGTGTCCATGGGCCATTGGAAAATGGAGAAATGTCATTGAACAGTCAACAGGGTGTTTCAGTGGCATACAAGGGAGAGTAATCAGGAGAGGGTCACATCCTGGCAGTGGGTTTGGCCTTGGTATCTGCTTCAGCCGGATGTCTGGATGGACGTCCACATTTGTGGGGGGTGGGGTTCCTCAGCTACAGAGGGAGGGGTGCCTGTGGCCTGTAGTTCCCTTGCCAGGGCCTCCACTCTACTAGCTGATGTAGAAGGTTCAGATGTGATGTGGCTAGTGGAAGGGGCATGCTGGTGGGTGGAGGAAGCACTCATGATGGAGGTGAGATCCCTGAGCACCTCTGCAATGGAGGCCATGGTGGCATTGTGGGCCTGCCACTGCTGCATGACCTCCTGGTGGTATTCCCTCTTCAGCATCTGGTTTTCCCCCAACATGTTAATAATCTGGCCCATCCTGTGCTGGGATAGTTGATATGCTCCCAGGACTTGGGAGATGGCTTCCTGGTCAAAGGCCTCCCTTGGCTGCCCTGTCCTCTGGCCCACAGGTTCCCTCCCACATCCCCTACCCCCATGAGCCTGTGCTCCTGGAATGGTGTGCCCTCTCCCAGTATTACCAGGTCCTTCATTGTCTTGGGTGTGAGGGGTCAACTCAGGCCCATGTACTGTGGGGCACACAATTTATTGAACAGTCCTTGGGGCACAGATTTGTAGATGAAGGGTTGGCTGAGATGTTGTTGGCACAGGGTTGGGGGGGTTGATGTGGCAGGGTGAGGCAGGGAGTGGTAGACTGAGAAGGGTTCCCAGAGGGACCAGGTAGGTTGGTCAGTGTCCAGACATCCAGAAACATTGTCCTCACTGGGACCTTCATCCTGAGGAGGGCTGGCAGTCTCTGTTAACCTCTCCATGGTGGCTGTGGCAGGGGGTACCTGTGAATGGAGTGAGAGAGAGTAAAATATTGGAGGTTTGTATTGTTGTCTGTCAGAAACGGGGTCTCTGGTTGGCAGTCAGCTTGCACTCTGTCCAAGCAGGGACCATCACTCTAGTCAGGGCAATGAAGAGACACAGTCAGATAACCCCTGCTTACCCCATTGGTAGCTTGGGACAAACAGTCAGTCTTATCTCAGAAGCCATGTGTAAAGTACTTGTGCCAAAACAAAGAGTAATACAGTGAAAACACTACAAAATGGACACCACACGAGTTTAGAAAAATAGGCAATATTTATCTAAATCAAACAAGACCGAAATGGCAAAAATCCAACATACACAAGTCAAAATATTAATTTTCAAAAGAATAAGGGGTTCATTCCAACTTCGGCGGGCGGCGGAGGCCGCCCGCCAAAGTTCCCCCGCCAGAAGACCGCACCGCAGTCAAAAGACCGCGGCGGTCATTCTGGCTTTCCCGCTGGGCTGGCGGGCGACCGCCAAAAGGCCGCCCGCCCGCCCAGCGGGAAAGCACCAGCAACGAGGATGCCGGCTCCGAATGGAGCCGGCGGAGTTGCTGGTGTGCGACGGGTGCAGTTGCACCCGTTGTGATTTTCAGTGTCTGCCAAGCAGACACTGAAAATTTGAATGGGGCCCTGTTAGGGGGCCCCACGACACCCGTTCCCGCCATCCTGTTTCTGGCGGTGAAAACCGCCAGAAACAGGATGGCGTGAAGGGGGTCGGAATCCCCATGGCGGCGCTGCTTGCAGCGCCGCCATGGAGGATTCCCTGGGGCCGCAGAAAAACGGTGGGAAACCACCGGTTTTCCTTTTCTGACCGCGGCTGTACCACCGCAGTCATATTGGCCCCAGAAGCACCGCCAGCCTGTTGGCGGTGCTTCCACGGTCGTTGGCCCTGGCGGTCCATGACCGCCAGGGTCAGAATGACCCCCTAAGAGTCTTACTCCTAAGAAAACAATGGAAACATTGATTTTACACAAAGTACCTAGTTTGCCTCAAAAATAAAGCTGCACGGGCAAGCGTGTGTCGGATAAGTCAGCAATGCGTTGATTACATACTCGCAAGTGAGGCCGTGCATCAATTTCCAGACAGGGCACCTCGGATCCATGCAGGTTAGCGATGACTTTCGTGTGTGAGAAAACCACACTGCATAGGGTTTGCTTTCTTATCAGTAGCTGCAAGCGGGTGTTGCATCATTTCTCCAGCTGTGATGCGTCAATCTCCCAGCCGCGATGCAGGTGGAGCACTGATTTTAGCCGCGAAGCAGGTGGCACATTGTTTATCAGCCGAGTTGCAGATAGTGTGTCAAACATTTCCCTGCACGGCATTGTGTGCGTGGATTTCAGTCCTTGTTCTGCCAACTTCACCTTTCAAGGGCTCAGGTACTGGATAGGGTACCACTTGGCAGGGCAGGAGTCTCAGCAGAGAGTCCAGGTGCTGGCAGAGGAAGTCTTTGATGGACCTGAGACTTCAAAACAGGAGACAAGCTCAGTTCAAGTCCTTGGAGATTCTTCTTCAAGCAGGAATGCACAACACAGTCCAGTTTTTTTCCCCTTTCACAGGTAGAAGCAGCAACTTCAGGATAGTCCATCAAATCACAGTCACAGGCAATGGCAACACTTCTCCTCAGCTCTTCAGCTCTTCTCCTTGGCAGAGGTTCCTCTTGGTTCCAGAAGTGATCTAAAGTTTGGGGTTTTGGGTCCAACCCCTTTCTGCCTTTGAAGTAGGCAAACTTCAAAGGGGAGTCTCTGATGTTCACAGGATCCTGCCTTGCCAAGGCCAGGACCCAGACACACACCAGAGGGATGGAGACTGTACTGTGTGAGGGCAGGCACAGCCCATTCAGGTGTAAGTGACCACTCCTCCATCCACTCCAGCTCAGATGGCTCATCAGGATATGCAGGCTACACCCCAGCTCCCTTTGTGTCACAGTCTAGAGGAGATTCATAAACAGTCCAACTGTCAGTCTGACGCAGACAGGGAATCCACAAACAGGCAGAGTAGCAGAATGGTTTAAGCAAGAAAATGCCTACTTTCTAAAAGTGACATTTTCAAACAAACAGTCTAAAAAACAACTTCACTAAAATATGTATTTTCAAATTGTGAGTTCAGAGACACCAAACTCCACATTTTATCTGCTCTCAAAGGGAATCTGCACTTTAAGAATATTTAAAGGCAGCTCCTATGTTAACCTACAAGAGCTAGGCCTTGCAACATTGAAAAGTGAATTTGGCAGTATTTCACTGTTAGGACATGTAAAGCACATCAGTACATGTTCCACCTTTAACATACATTTCACCCTGCCCCTGGGCTGTCTAGGGCCTACCTCAGGGATGCCTTACATGTATAAAAAGGTAAGGTTTAGGCCTGGCAAGTGGGTACACTTGCCATGTCGAATTGGCAGTTTAAAACTGCACAGACAGACACTGCAGTGGCAAGTCTGAGCCATGATTACAGGACTACTAATGTGGGTGGCACAACCAGTGTTGCAGGGCCACTATCAGCATTTGATTTACAGGCCCTGGGCACCTCTAGTGCACTTTACTAGGGACTTACTAATAAATCAAATATGCCAATCATGGAAAAGCCAATTACACATACACTTTATCACTCGTAAGTAGTGGTAAAGTGCCCAGAGTACCAAAAACAGCAAAAACAGGGTCCAGCAAACAGTCAAAACATGGGAAGCAGAGGCAAAAAGGACAGTGGAGACCATGTCAAGGATGCCAGGTCTAACATTGTCTGTTAGTCTGATGCATACAGTGGCTTTACTTGATTTTCAGCAATGGCATTGACGTGCAGCACAGCTAACACTGTTTGTGGATAGTGGATAGTGACATGTGTACCATACTCCTTGTGGTTGTTGTGAATCAGGCTTGGTCACTTTAGCTGGGTGGGTGGGTTCTGTTCCTGTGTAATGGTTCACATGACAGGTTTGCCCTGTTAGCTGGTGGGCATTCTGTCTTGGTATGTGTTAGTGGGAATGGCTGTGCATTGCCGCATGGTGTCCAAAGGGGAGGGGGTATGTGGGTGCAAGGTTGTTTGGCCTGTCTGTTCCTGTTGTGCATGGAGTTTTAAGGACAGGATTAGTCCATTTCAGGGTAGTAGGCTTGGATTAGTTGCCCTTAGGATTGGTGACAGTGCTGTGTCTGTGTTTCGGCTAGTTTGGCATTGTGTAGTGCCATTGCATTGCTGTCATTGCCATGTAGTGGCCCTCACGGCACAGGGAGCGCAACACTGCAGCCCGGTTTGACAGACTTGCAGCATCCATTGGGCGCCTGGCTACAAACACCACCTGCCTGTCAAGGCGTACTGTCAGCCTGCAGGTTGAACTAGGTCATTTCGCAGGTGATGTGGCACGGGGACTTGGCCGCATCAGCCATGCGGTTTACATAATGGAGACCAGGCAGGTTGCAAGGGGCACAGGGGATGCCCCGCAGGACAGAGAGGAGAGCTCTACCATCAGCAGTGTGTCTGCCACTGATTCGCGTGTGCTGCGGAGTAGCAGCACACGGTAGGGGTCAGGGGACCCACCAGGAGTGACCCATGGTGGCCGCAGTAGGAGGAGGCTGTGAGCCACCAAAATGTACTATTACTTAGGCACATGCAACTAATGTGTCTGATATGATTTTTTATGATTCAAGACTGTGGCATACTGCACAATTCTAATGATATCATAGTTTAGAAATAAGGAGGTTTTGTTTGTTTCACTACACAACTGGGCTATGTGTGTCTGACATTGGTGAGTGTGGTCACGGTAGCCACGTACCTGCCAAAGTATTGGGTTGGAATGTGGTTCCGTCTCTGTCTGCCGTTATTTGCGATGCTTCTATCCCCAGGCTGTCGGTGTGGTAGCTCTTGCTCCTCATCCTCCGTGGCTGTGTCTTCAGGGGTGAGATGTAACCCACGTCTGGTGGCAATGTTTTGTAGGATGGCACAGGTGGCGACTATCTTGCATGCTGTTTCTGGGGCATATTGGAGTGCACCTCCACTTTTGTGGAGGCATCTGAATCTTGCCTTTAACAAGCCAAAGGTCCTCTCAACTACAGTTCTGGTCCGCCGATGTGCACTGTTGTATCACCTCTCGTTCTGATTGCCAGGTGTTAGGTACGGGGTGAGTATCCATGGTCTCAGGGCATATGCACTATCACCTGTTTGACAAAAAAGGCAAATTTAGCAGGGCAATACAGGGTTACACAGTGACCTGTATGTATGGCTTCAGAGTGTAGTCACTAATACCTAATACATATCTGTCTCCAAAGTCCCCACGTTCTAGGCGTTGGTGTATCCCACTGTGCCTGAATATGTATGTGTCATGTGTAATCCCAGGATATTTAGCTACAATGTCAGTAATGACATTATGGGCATCACATACCACCTGGATATTCAGTGAGTGGGTACATTTCCTATTGCGAAACACATATTCCAGATTTGCAGGTGGGCAAATTTGTATATGTGTCACGTCCACACACCCTATTACATGGGGGGAGTTGGCAATTCTGTAGAAGTCCAACCTGGTGCTGTTAATTTCTGCCTCATTCCTGGGTAGGTATATATATCTGGACATGTGTGCAAGTATGGCATCTAGGAAACATGTGAAGAAATATGAGAGTGCACTTTGGGATACCCCACCTGCCACAGCAATCACCCCCGATAGCTACCCGAGGCCAAGAGGTGCAGTGAGCATAGCACTTGCACATGTGTAGGGATGGCGCTGCCGCGCATTGTCTGTCGTTCAAGCTGAGGATTCAGCAGTTCAATTACTTCTAAGATAACAGCACTGCTCAGTCTATATTTGTCATAAATCTCCTCCTCAGTTTGTTGGAATAGTGTTCAGTATATCCTCTCCTGTCTCTGCCTCCTCCTCCTCTGCTGGGCAGCCTGGACTCTCCTCCTCCATGCTATCACGTACAGTTCAGCCATTTTGAGTCACCCAGATGCCTCCTGGGTCTTCTTTTATACTTTGGTTCTGGCTACCACCTGCTCTGAATCAGTGGTAATCTGGATGTGCAAAACTGGATTTTTGCGGCTAGTCGCAATTTGCGACTGGCTTTTGCATATGGTTTGCGACTCGCAATTTGTGACTTCCTGATTGCGGGTCGCAAAATCAGGTCGCAATTTTTGCGAGTTGGTGCTGATTCGCATCGCTATTTGCTATTCAGAAATGGGATTTTTGCATCCCATTTCAGATTTTGCGGGGTCGCAAATAGCGATTCAGGCCATTTGCAAATCGCAAAACTTTGCTGCATCAGGCCCAAAGTATGAGCAGATTATTCTTGCTGCAGAGAACATTACGTTGAAGGACTGCAATACCCTAAATCCTACTATATTGTTGCCCCTACCTGAGTCAGAAGTTAAGGAGGGATAGGTTGAGAATGACTGTCTCAATGACACGGAATTGTGCACCAAGCTAAGACCTGAAATTAAAGATGAACCACTCGCAGAGCCTGATTATCTGTTATTTGTGGAGTGCTCTTGGTTAAGAGATGATGAAGGAACTTTAAGAGCTGTTTATACTGTCTGTACTTTTCAAAGTGTAGTGAGTGGCTTCTAGCTCTGCAGTGCAACATCTGCCCGAGTGGCTGAATTGGTCACTTTTGCTAGAGCCTGAACAGCAAGTCTGGGTTAGAGCAGGGTGTGTGAAGAACAAAAATTAGATTTGGGGCCAGATGTACATATGTAATCGTTAGCAATTACCAAGTGGCGGATTTTTGCGATTCGCTATTTGGTAATCGCAAGCATCCATGCACAAATGTGTGTATTACACATTTTGTGATTACCGGTGGGTTGCAAATAGATCTTCCTCATAAATATTAATGAGGTAGGTCTCGGTTTGCGACCCACTGGGAATGACTAAAATCACAGGGATGCATGTCTGTGATAGATTTTAAATAACGCAATCTTTTTTTTTTTAATGCAGCCCATTTTCCTTAAAGGCAAACAGGATGTGTTTGAAGAAAAAAAACAAGAAAAGTTTTCATTTCATTTTTTAAGAGTAGGTAGTGGTCTGTGAGACCACTACCTGCTCCTACAATTTTTTTTACAAACATCGACAAAGGGAAAGGGGTCATTTGGGGACCCTTTTCCATTTGCGATAGTTTACCACCTACTTGAAGTAGACAGTTGTTAGAAATGGGGTCTCTAGTTGGCAGAGGTACACACCCTTGTCCAAGTAGGGACAACAATCCTAGTCAGGGTAAGTCACACACAATCCAAATTATCCTGTGCCCACCCTCTAGTAGTTTGGCACTGAGCAGTCAGGCTTAACTTAGAAAGTAATGTGTAAAGTATTTGTGCAATAAATCATGCAATAACACAGAGAAACATCACGGAAATACATCACACAGGTTTAGAGTCAAAATTACACGCACCAAGATCGCAGCGGAGGAAATACGTGGAAAAAGGAAGGTGTGTGTCTGATTTCTGGACACGCACAGGTGATGCATCGATTCTTTACCACGCGGCAAGGGCTTTGCGTTGAATTCGGCGTGCAGGCTTGGATCCTCACTGCGATGCGGGGTCTTTTGACGCCTAGGGACAATGCGTGGAAATCCTGTGCATGCAGGTCGAAGTAATAGGTACTGCATTGATCGGGTGACAGATGTGTTGGAGTTTCTGTTGCACAGCAGGTGCTGCGTCGATTCCTCCTACAGGAAGTCAGGCTGCATTTTTCCAGCTCGTCAATGTGTCGATCCGGTAGGGCTGTGCATCGATGTTCCGGTCACAACGCTGGTGCTGCGTTGATCTCCACTCAGAGAGCCATGCTGCATCATTCTGGTTTGGCGATGTGGTGGTTCTTTTCACCGATGGGCAGGTTGTGCATCGAATCTGGCAGGCTGTGTGTCGATTTTCACTGCACAAGGCATTTCCTTGCGGAGAAGAAGACTTTGCGGCCCTGAGACTTCAGGAACAGAAGGCAAGCTTAATCCAAGCCCTTGGAGAGCACTTCTCAGCAGAGCCAGAGGCCAGCAAGGCAGCAGGGCAACAGCAAGGCAGCAGTCCTTCACAGCAAAGCAGTCCAGGTGAGTCCTTTGGGCAGCGAGGCAGCTCCTTTTGGCAGGTTGCAGGATCTGGTTCAGAGTGTCTGTCTCAGGAAGTGTCTGAGTTGGTGGGGTCAGGGACCCAGGTCATATACCCAAAAGCGCCTTTGAAGTGGGGGAGACTTCAAGGAGCAGGTTTGAAGTACACAAGGTCCCCTTTCCGTACAACCCTGTCTGCCAGGGTCCCAGTAGGGGCTTTGGCAGTCCATCGTGTGAAGACAGGCCACTGTCCTTTGAAGTGTAAGTGTCAGGCCCTCCACCCTTCCAGCCCAGGAAGACCTATTCAGTATGCAGATGTGTGCAGGTGTGACTGAGCATCCTGTGTTTGTGGTTGTCTGGGTGAAATGCACAAGGGAACTGTCAACCAGCCCAGCCCAGACACGGATTGGAGATAGGCCGTAAGGCACAGATGGATTTTAAGTGCAGAGAAATGCTCACTTTCTAAAAGTGGCATTTCTAAAATAGTAATTTGAAATCCAACTTCACCAATAAGCAGGATTTTGAATTACCATTCTGGCCATACTAAATATGACCTGTTTACCCCTTTCTGATCAGAATCTGTCACTCAAACAGTATATGAGGGTAGCCCTAATTTTAGCCTATGAAAGGAGCAGGCCTCCAAGTAGTGGAAAATGAATTTAGGAGTTTTCCACTACCTGGACATATAAAACACACAGATATATGTCCTGCCTTTTACCTACACAGCACCCTGCCTCTGGGTTACCTAGGGCCTACCTTAGGGGTGACATACGTAGAAAAGAGGGAGTTGAAGGCTTGGCAAGTACTTTTAAATATCAAGTCAAAGTTGCAGTAAAACTGCACCCACAAGCCTTGCAATGGCAGGCCTGAGACATGGTTAAGGGGCTACTTATGTGGGTGGCACAACCAGTGCTGTAGGCCCACTAGTAGCATTCAATTTAAAGGCCCTGGGCACATGTAGTGTACTTTACTAGGGACTTAGACACAGAACAAATATGCCAATTGTAGGAAAGTGCCCTCTTTTTGGCAGGTTACCCCCAATTTCTGCCTGATGTCAGTATGTTTGACTGTGTTCACTGGGATCCTGCTAACCAGGACCCCAGTGATTATGCTCTCTCTCCTCAAAATTTTGTCACTGCATGCTGGTAACCCAGTATTTCACCCAAAACTTGCATACTGGTCCCCTCTTATAAGTCCCTAGTATATGGTACCCAGGGCATGGGGGTCCCAGGGGATCCCTATGGGCTTCAGCATTTTTGTTGCCACCCATAGGGAGCCCATGAAAAGGCATCTACAGGACTGCCATTGCAGTCTGTGTGAAATGGTGCAAGCACCCTTTCACTGCCATTTACACTTGGCCAGATCACTTATAAGTCATCATATAGCAGGTTTTCCAACCCTGAAGGCTGGGTGCAGAGTACCTGTGTGTGAGTGCACCCCTGTACTAGCAGAGGTGCCCCCATGACCTCCAGGACCATTTTCCCAGACTTCGTGAGTGCAGGGATGCCATTTTACTCTTGCACTGAACACAGGACACCATCTATGTACAGCTTCACAATGGTAACTGGCCATGTTTGGTATCAAACATGTTGGAATCATACCCCAAGGCTTTTGCAAGCATTGGTTGTATGATTCAATGCACTCTGGGGGCTCCTTAGAGGACCCCCAATACTGCCATTACAGCCTTCTGAGGTTTTCCAGGCAGCACCAGCTGCTGCCACCTCACAGACAGGTTTCTGCCCTCCTGTTGCTTGAGCAGCTCAAGCCCAGGAGTGCAAAACAAAGGATTTCCTTTGGGAGAGGGATGTGACACCCTCTCCCCTTGGAAATAGGTGTTACACGCATGGGAGGGGTAGCCTCCCAGAGCCTCTGGAAATGCTGATGGTACCCTCCTTGCATAATCCAGTCTACACTGGTTCAGGGACCCCTAGTCCCTGCTCTAGTGTAAAACTGAACAAAGGAAAGGGGAGTGACCACTCCCCTGTCCATCACCACCCCAGGGGTGGTGCTCAGAGCTTCTCCAGAGGGTCCCTGGGGTATGCCATCTTGGATTCCAAGGTGGCAGGGAACTCTGGGAGCATCCTAGTGGCCAGTGCCAGCAGGTGATGTCAGAGCCCTCCCCTGATAGGTGCTTACCTGTGTAGCTGACCAATCCCCTTTCAGGGCTATTTAGGGTCTCTCACTTGGGTGGTTCTTCATTTTTGGATTGCAAGACTCCAGCAGGAATTCTCTGCATCCTTTACTTCACCTTCGTACCGAAGAAACTGCATCTGGACTCTCCAGGAACTTTACAAACTGCAACAAAGAAGCAAAGATGACTTCTGCAATATTGCATCTTCAGCTCCTGCCAGCAACTGCAACTGTTTGCCAATTGTGCATCCTCAGAGGACAGCCAGTCTTCAGCCTGCACCAGAAGAACAAAGGAATCTCCCTTGAAGTGAAGGAGTCACTTCCCTGCTTCTGCAGGCACCCCTCTGCAGGCCTTAGCTGCTCATCCACACTACCCCTAGAGAGCCTGGCTTCTAGACACTGACTACATTTCACTAATAAGGGATAACTGGACCTGGTATAAGGTGTGAGTACCTTAGGCACCCACTACAAACCAGGCCAGCCTCCTACACCAATTCGGTATGAAAGATGTTACCATGTTTTAAGGGAGAGAGCAATGCACTTTAGCAGCAGTTAGCACTGGTAAAGTGTGCAGAGTCGTAAAACCAGAAAAAACAGTCTCAAAACAGTAGAGGGAGGCAGGCAAAAGGTTTGGGGTGACCACACTAAGGCTGTAAGGTCTAACATGTGCAGCTGGAAGTGGGGAGGGCTACCCAACCCCTTGGGAGCTCTCACTGCTAAGTTGGAAGTATCTGGAGAGACCATCAGCATTGGCGTGGTCAGCCCCCGGGCAATGCTCCACGGTAAAGTCCATCCCTTGTAGGGAAATGGACCACCATCTCCATGAGCCATCAGAGGGGCCTGTGGTCTGTCTGAACCCGGATGTAAGTCCCAAACAGGTATGGTCATAGCTTCTTCAGTGTCCAGACCACAGCAAATGCTTCTCTCTTCTGCTAAGACTACCGGTTGGTCTATGTCCTCCTTATTCAGCTGTCCTAAGACCGCCCCTATGCCCTGCTCTGAAACGTCTGCATGATTAATTCTTTGGAGTAGTCAGGGGCCTTGAGCACGGCCAAAAGGCTTCCTGACAAGCCTCTGTCCAATTCACCAACCTACGTTTGCTTTTTTGGATGTGAGTTCTGTTAAGGGGGGCACTATGGTGCCATAGTCCTTAACAAATCTGCGGTAATATCTGGTGAAACCCAAGAATTCCCTCACCTCTGTCTGGGTTCTGGTGGTTGCCAGGCCTTGATGGTTTCAATCTTGGCCGGGCGGGGCTGCACCCTGCCACCACCTACTAGGTGTCCCAAGTACTCCGCAGAACTCTGCCCAATCTGGCACTTACTGACTGGCCTTGATGGTCTTGATGGTCAGGCATGCTTGTTGCAGGGTCTGACGCACCTCCTTGAGGTGGAGCAGGTGTTCCCCCCAGCTGGACCTATAGACGGCAATGTCATCTAGATAGGCTGCGCAGAACGCATCCTTGACAGCTAGGACCTTGTTAACCAACCATTGGCATGTAGCAGGGCATTTTTCAGTCCAAAGGGCATTACTCTGAACTGGTAATGACCCTCAGGAGAAGAAAAATCGGATCTTTCTTTTGCCCCTTCAGTCAAGGCGATCGGCCAGTACCCTGACGTGAGATCAAAGGTACTGAGGAACTTGGCAGTGCCTAGCCTGTCTACGAGCTCATCAGCTCAGGGGATGGGGTGAGCATCTGTCTTTGTGACTGAGATGAGAACCCAGTAGTCCACGCAGAACCTAAGTTCTGGCTTGGAACCGGGAGCGGCAACCTTGGGGACCAACACCACTGGGCTGGACCAGGGACTGCTGGACTTCTCAATCACCCCAAGAGCCAGCATCTTGGCAACTTCCTCCTTGATGCTAGCACTCACCTTATCTGACACTCTGTAAAGTTTATTCTTTACAGGGGACTGTCTCCTGTGTTAATGTCATGGACACACAAGGGTGTGAGTCCAGGGGTGAGGGAAAACGGGGAAGAGAACTGTTCCAATAATTGATAGCAGTCTCCTCTCTGATCTAGGGTCAGGGAGTCAGAGAGATTGACACCCTCACCTTCCTTGGCAGAGAGGAGGTCGGGGAGAGGCTCACTCTCCTCTTCCATAAGCAGAAGCATACTGACTTCAGACCTCTCAAAATGACGCTTCAGTCGGTTCTGATGGAGCACCCTTATTGGTTTCTAGGGGACTTGAGGTCCACTAAGTAAGTGGCCTCCCCTTGATCTTGAATGGGCCAGTCCAGCAGTCATGGAGAGCTCAAGGCTTTATGGGCTCCATTTGCCATACTTTGTCTCCAGGTGAGAATCCCACCAGGGTGGCCTTCTGGTTATACTATTGCTTCATCACCTCTGGACTGGCCTCGACACTGCTCTTGGCCTGCTTCCAGAAGCGTTGCTTCTGGTTGCGGAGGGCCAGCATGTAACTGACCACATCCTGGGGGGTTTCCTGGGAGCTTTCTCACACTCCTCTTTCACTATTCTTAGGGGTCCCCTGACAGGGTACCCACAGAGAAGTTCAAAGAGGATGAACCCCATCACTTTCTGGGGCACCGCTCTATAAACAAAGAGAAGGCATGGCAAGAGGACGTTCCACTTACGCCTCATGGCCTCCGGTAGGCCTGTAATCATGCCTTTTAGGGTCTTGTTGAACCTTTCCACAATCCCATTAGATTGAGGATGGTAAGGGGTGGTGAACCGGTAGGTCACCTCACATGCATCCCACATGTACGCAGACATGAAGTTTGTGCCTCTGTCAGACACAATCTCCTTTGGAAATCCCACAAGGGTAAATATTAAGTTTTTCTCCCCCCTCTTTCTTCTGATGGGAACCCTGACCACCTTTGTGGGAGTCTCCCCCAGATTCCTTTTTGGACACTCTGGTGCTAGCCCAGAGGTCGCCTCCTCAGACAGCTTCCTAGGATCAGTCAGCTTACTGTCAATCACGTGCTGACGCAACTCTATAAAGCAAACACTGAGCATATGCTGTCTCAGGATCAAATTATACAACCCCACATAATCATTCACGGTACTGCCCCGCACCCATCCATTTAGTGCCTTACTGGAAAAATCAAGAAAGTCTACCCAAGTTTGTGTGGAGAGTTTGGTGCTGTCCCTGAACCTCTGATGGTACTTCTCAGGGGTCAGCCCAAACTTTGCAATCAAAATGGCTTTCATGAGCGGGTATGTGTTCTGATCCTTTGTGTCTAATGTGAGGAGTGTGTCCCTCCCAATAGCTGGAACATGTTTCCACAGACCCGCCCCCTTGATCTTTAGAAATCCCATGAGTCCTTAGTGCAACTTCATATGCAGCAAAACATTTATCAATGTCCCAGTAGGTGGTATGGCAGTCCATTGTGTGAGGGCAGGCCACTGTCCTTCGAAATGTAAGTGTCAGGCCCTCCACCCTTCCAGCCCAGGAAGACCCATTCAGTATGCAGATATGTGCAGCTGTGACTTAGCATCCTGTGTTTGTGGTTGTCTGGGTGAAATGCATAAGGGAGCTGTCAACCAACCTAGCCCAAACGGGGATTGGAGATAGGCTGTAAGGCACAGATGGATTTTAAGTGCAGATAAATGCTCATTTTCTAAAAGTGGCATTTTTAAAATAGTAATATAAACTCCAACTTCACCAATAAGCTGGATTTTGTATTACCATTCTGGCCATGCTAAATATGACCTGTTTAATCCTTTCTGATCAGAACCTACCACTCAAACAGTATATGAGAGTAGCCCTAATGTTAACCTACTAGGAGCAGGCCTCACAGCAGTGGAAAACGAATTTAGGAGGTTTCCACTACCAGAACATATAAAACACCCAGATATATGTCCTGCCTTTTACCTACACAGCACCCTGCCCTCTGGGTTACCTAGAGCCTACCTTAGGGGTGACTTATATGTAGAAAAAGGGGAGTCACAGGCTCGGCAACTACTTTTAAATGCCAAGTCGAAGTGGCAGTTAAAATGCACACACAGGCCTTGCAATGGTAGGCATGAGACATGGTTAAGAGGCTATGTATGTGGGTGGCACAACCAGTGCTGCAGGCCCACTAGTAGTGTTCAGTCTAAAGGCCCTGAGCACATGTAGCACACTTTACTAGGGACTTACAAGTAGATCAAATATGCTAATTGGGTATGAAGCAATGTTACCATGTTTTAAGGGAGAGATCATATGCACTTTAGCATTGGTTAGCAGTGTTAAAGTGCGCAGAGTCCTAAAACCAGCAAAAACAGTGTAAAAAAAGTGGAGAGAGGCAGGCAAAAAAGTTGGGGGTGACCACCCTAAGGCTGTCAGGTCTAACAACAGTAAAATGTGAATGCTTTATGCCTGCATTTGGGTCGCAAAACATTCACACATACCACTGCAATTCGATACTAGAAAGGGACGCCTTAAACATGCCACTTCCCAATACTGAATGACAAACCCAATTTTACGATAATAGGTTACCAAATCGCAAATAGGGCTTTGTACATTTGAAAAAGCCTTTTTGTGTTTGCAAATGGACTGATTTGCAGAAGCGGGCTGTTTGAAAACACAGAAAAGCTTTGTACAGCTGGCCCTTGGTCTCAGCAGATGGAAGACTTGTATTACTTGATAGTCTGCTATCACCACCGGCATTACACCTCTATGGTCCTGCATGGAGAGACACAATGATGAAGTTGTGTAGACAAAATTGATGTAATCCCCTATTCAGGATAATCGCTAAGAACTTGTGTCACTGGTGTGTTGTCTGTCAGTAGATAAACACAGGGAGAAGAACCCCAGTCCCTATGAGTCACATACAGAGATCAGGAGGTACCTTCAGTCGGAGGCCATTGGACTTAATCAAGATGCCTGTGTGTAAGGAGCTGAGATGTGTCCTGGTTATAGTAGGTAGGAAGAATGAAAGTCTCATTGTTGGCAGGTTGTTGTTGCATAAACTGATTCCTAGGTTCGTACTTCCTGTTTCTCTAGAGTCATTCCAAATCCTGAGATTACTGTGTTTGGCTTTGCAGGTGGAACAGCACCTGCACTACAGTTACCAACACCTAGGATTCTAGCAAGGTGAAGCAGATAAATGGGACACTGAAGTCCCGGATGACTAACGTGTGCATGTCTAAATTTCTGAAATGTCTGGGTGCCTTGACTTTGGTGTTGATGAATCTCAGAAGTGCTCCTGTTCACCGAACAGGATTTTCTCCCCACATGATTCTCATAGGGAGAACCATGAGATTGCCTGCTGTGTCTGCTGCTGCGCTTGTAAATATCATAGATTATATGGTTCTCAACTACTGCAAAGGACTGACTGATGTGGTACATTCTGTCTCTCATCAGGTGTAAGCTGCCACTGTACTTCCTCAACAAGAACAGTGCCATGGTCTCAATTCAGAGGACTGGGTTCTGGTCACAAAACATGTCAGAAGATCATGTCTGGAACTCAGTTGGAATGGTGTTTGCCAGGGCATTTTAGTGACCACCGTAAAGTGTGGTGGACTCCTGATTTTTTATACATGCCTCCCATACTCAGCGAGTGGGAAATCCAGACGAAGAAACAGTAGCACTTTCTGTTGAATTTCAACCCCCATTTTGTGAATACTCTGGAGGACTAGCATGGGGTGATGAAAACATTTGAGAACCTCAGAGTCAACCCATGTTTTAAGTTCCAGAAGTAACACAAAACAAATTTGAGGTAAGCTCTGAGTCTGTGGAGAGTGAATCTGGCGTAACCACAGAGAATCAGTCTCATCTGCAGGTGGTTGATGATGTAAATCCTGGTGAAGGGCTAAGTAATGAGATTAGAAGTGATTAGTGGAGAGAGTAGTGGTCAAGGGATTGCGAGAGACTGAGACAGAGTCTATTTGTTGAATGGATTCCACAAGCTGCCATCAAAGAAACAGAATTGAGTGGGTTAAGTGACAGTGAGGACAAACAACCAGTACACAGGAGGTCGAAAAGAGTGAGGTACCTTTTTTGGGGGCACTCTGCCCTGCCTGTGAATGGACTTACTACGTTGAAAGTGAACTTGATCTGATCATCTATGATCTGGGTGAGAGGGAACCATGCCAGCAGAACCTACATGATTTGCCTACATAGCAAAAAAAATGATTTCCTGAATTGATCATCATTGCAACACAAATTATGAAGATTCCCTCAGGTTGAGGCTCCATTTGAAGAGCAAGGGTGTCATTTTAGAAAAAGGTGAAGTATGGTTAGCAATGACTCACAAAGGCCACTGTACATAAAACCAGTTTTGCCATTTGCACAAGTAGAAACTTTGAAGAATTTATAAGTCTGCTTTTTGCTATTCTACTCAAAATGATCTGACTCTAGAGAAATATGTGTCTCCTTCCCAAATACCCACATAGTTTACTTATAGAGTGTTGATAGTTGTTAGAAATGGGGTCTTTGGTTGACAGTCAGGTTACCCCCTGTTCAAGCAAGGACCCTCACTCTAGTTAGGATAAAAGAGAATCACCCTCAGTTAACCCCTGCTTACCCCCTTGGTAGCTTGGCAGAGCAGTAGGCTTAACCTCAGAGTGCTGGGCGTAAAGTATTTGTACCAACACACACAGTAACTTAATGAAAACACTACAAAATGACACAACACCAGTCTAGAAAAATAGGAAATATTTATCTAGACCAAACAAGACCAAAACGACAAAAATCCAACATACACAAGTCAAGTTATGATTTTTAAAAGGTTTAAAATAAAAAGAGTCTTTAGGTAGTTGTAACAACACACTAGCGCTGCTAGCGTGTAAATGTACCTGGTTTGCGTCAAAAATAACCCCGCACGGGCGGTGCGCGTCGAAAATAACCCTGCACGGTTATATGCGTCGAAAACAACTCGGCACGGCGACGCGCGTCGAAACAGCCAGCCACGCGACGGTCCGAAAGTCCCGCGGCGCAGGTTGCGATCTCTCAGCCTTCGTCAGCGATGCTGCGCGTCGTTTCTCCTGCTCCGGGCGTCGATTCTCCGGTCGCGTTTCCTGCGGCGTCGTTTCTCAGCTGCGGAGCCGGCGTCGCGTCGTTTTCTCAGCCGCGATCGGATTCGCGTCGATCTTTTCTCCGCACGGCGCTCGGTGCGTGTATTTTTGTCCTTGGGCTGCCAGCCTCTCCTTTCAGGGTCCCAGGAACTGGAAGGGCACCACAGAGCAGAGTAGGGGTCTCTCCAGAGACTCCAGGTGCTGGCAGGAAGAAGTCTTTGCTATCCCTGAGACTTCAACAACAGGAGGCAAGCTCTACATCAAGCCCTTGGAGATTTCTTCTTCAAGATGGAAGGCACACAAAGTCCAGTCTTTGCCCTCTTACTCTGGCAGAAGCAGCACTGCAGGAAAGCTCCACAAAGCACAGTCACAGGCAGGGCAGCACTTGTTCCTCAGCGATCAGCTCTTCTCCAGGCAGAGGTTCCCCTTGATTCCAGAAGTGTTTCTAAAGTTTGTAAGTTTGGGTGCCCTTCTTATACCCATTTTAGTCTTTGAAGTCACCTTTCTTCAAAGGGGACTCACACCTTCTTGTGAAATCCTGCCTTGCCCAGGCAAGGCCTCAGACACACACCAGGGGGCTGGAGACAGCATTGTCAGAGGCAGGCACAGTCCTTTCAGATGAGAGTGACCACTCCACCCCTCCCTCCTAGCAGAGATGGCTAATCAGGAAATGCAGATCACACCCCAGCTCCCTTTGTGTCACTGTCTGGTGTGAGGTGAAAAACAACCCAACTGTCAAACTGACCCAGACAGGGAATCCACAAACAAGGCAGAGTCACAGAATGGTTTAAGCAAGAAAATGCTCACTTTCTAAAAGTGGCATTTCCAACCTCACAATCTTAAAATCAACTTTACTAAAAGATGTATTTTTAAATTGTGAGTTCAGGGATCCCAAACTCCACATGTCCATCTACTCTCTAGGGGAATCTACACTTTAATCATATTTAAAGGTAGCCCCCATATTATCCTATGAGAGAGAGACAGACCTTGCAACAGTGAAAACGAAATTGGCAGTATTTCACTGTCAGGACATATAAACCACATTACTATATGTCCTACCTTATCCATACACTGCACCCTGCCCTTGGGGCTACCTAGGGCATACCTTAGGGGTGCCTTACATGTAAGGAAAGGGAAGGTTTAGGCCTGGCAAGTGGGTACACTTGTCAAGTCGAATTTACAGTGTAAAAATACACATACAGACACTGCAGTGGCAGGTCTGAGACATGATTACAGAGCTACTTATGTGGGTGGCACAACCAGTGCTGCAGGCCCACTAGTAGCATTTGATTTACAGGCCCTGGCACCTCTAGTGCACCTTACTAGGGACTTACTAGTAAATCAAATATGCCAATCATGGATAAACCACTTACATACAATTTAAACAGGAGAGCATATGCACTTTAGCACTGGTTAGCAGTGGTAAAGTGCTCAGAGTTGAAAAGCCAACAGCAACATGTCAGAAAAATATAGGAGGCAGGAGGCAAAAAAGTCTGGGGATGACCCTGCATAAGCAAAAGTCCAACACGACCCCCTACCAGCCTAAAGCCAGGGGAGAACAATCAATACCTTGATGTACTTCCCTGATTGGGGCGATAGAACAGGGACCCAGGCCCACAACAGCAGGGGCATGTTCCCGTTCTACGCCTTCCTGACTCCAGTTGGATCCCTCTGTCCATACTCTCAGGGCCCACTAAGCTAACCCATGGGGAACCCTTCTCCACATCTACAGACACCAGCTGTGCAACACCTAACTTTACTTTGCTCACAGATGTATTGCAATGGGCAGATAGTACCACCAGGGCCAACACAGTGGTGTTGCCCACTCCACCCCCGGGGTGTGACTCTCGTCCTCCCCCCCCCAGGGGCAACTCTGTCCACCAGGACAGCAAGCCACAGTGGCCCCAGACAACTGTCAGGGATGAGAGCCCGACCTCAGGCCTCTCTAACCACTGTGACTGTGGAGAGTGGGGGGCGGTAGCCCCAGGTGCCTGGCACCCTTTGACCACTCTCTCTTCCACCAGGTCAGGGATGACAACCTGACCCTGGTCCTCCCCTCTGGGGCTCTGTACCCTCCCTGCAGAAGCGGCACCCCCAGAGTCCAAAACTGTCAGGGTGCTTGTAGAAGCAGTCCTGCACAATTCTTCCATCAGTGCAGGGATGTTAACCTGCAACTGATCCTCCAACCTGGGGTCTGTACCTTCAGGTTGGACCAGGGCCAGGGGTGAGGCTTCCCTCCCCCTGCCCTCTCTTCTGGGGTCCTGAACCACCCAACTAGGAGCGGCCCCCCCAGAAGACAACATGGTAGGGGTACTGTTAGCAGTAGCCCCTTCCTCCAGGTCAGGGGGGACACCCTTAACCTGGCCTCCCAATCCAGGGTCTGTACCCACAGACTGGATCACTGCCTGGCAACCCAGGACTTCCTGGGGGGCATACCTACCCCCTACCAGGTCAGAGTTTACCCTCTGAACCTGGTCATCCAACCCAGGGTCACCACCCTGCGGTTGAACCACTGCCTGGCACACCAGGACTTCCTTGGGAGCACATTTACCCCCCATCAGGTCAGAGTTTACCCCCTGAACCTGATCATTCGACCCAGAGTCACCACCCTGCGGTTGAACCATTGCCTGGCACACCAGGACTTCCAGGGGAGCACACCTACCCCCTACCAGATCAGAGCTTACCCCCTGAATCTGGCAATCCAACCCAGAGTCACTACCCTGCGGTTGAACCACTGCCTGGCACACCAGGACTTCCTTGGGAGCACATTTACCCCCCATCAGGTCAGAGTTTACCCCCTGAACCTGATCATCCAACCCAGAGTCACCATCCTGCGGTTGAATCATTGCCTGGCGCACCAGGACTTCCTGGGGGGCACACCTACCCCCCACAAGGGAAACACTTTCCCCAAGGGCCATACAAGAGTCTGGCTGGCGCAGGTCTCCTGACCTCTGCCCATCTGACAGAGTCTGGATTCCCCCCAGCCCAGAAATGGTCTCACCAAGGTCATTCCTGGGGGGCTCTGCACTCAGAGCTGACCCCTGACCCTCCAGGTTCTCCACTGGGGTCCGCAACCCCCTCTCAACCCTCTGTCTGGACTTCTGCAACCCCTCACTAGGAGTGGTACTGCCAGACACCAGAACTGGTGGGACGCTGGCTACAGCCGCCCCCCCAAGTTCTCCTGACACTGTGGGGTCTCCCTCAACAGATGGCCCTATGGTACAGGCTAGGCTCCCCTCCTGGGGTTCCCGCAGGGAACCCTCCAGGACCTGGGACCGGATCTCGGGCACCTTGGGCCTCAACCCATCCCCATTCCCTCTCCTCTGAGACTGGACATGGGGTCCCTCACCCATCCCACTACACTGGGACCTACCTGGGACACTACAATCCTTCCCTACCTCACCTGGTTGGGAACTACCTAGACCACTCCTCTCAGGAGCACCCCCGAATGCCTCTTCAGACTCTCTGGTACTCACCCAGAAGTCTGCCTCCATTGTAAGCTCCCTGGGGTCAGAGAACTCACACTCCACCTGGTGTTGGCATAGCTCTGGAAAATAAGGACTAGACATATGCTCTCCAGCAATTACATCACTCAGCCCCTCACATGAATTAACCAAAGTACCCTTCACCCAACCATCCAGTGACTCTGCTTTGAAAAAGCACCCCACATCACCCTCCTGAGACTGGTGAGACAGTACCTGACTGTCCCTGACACTCAACCCACACTCTTCTGGGATGTCTTCACACTCCATAACCAGGACTTCTACCTGGGGGGAACCCCTCTCCCTGTCACTCTCAACTAGAGTCAGTAGAGTGTCCCTCCCACCAGTAGGAATATGACTCCCCATGCCAGTTCCCCAATCCACCTCAGGGACCCTGTGCATCACTGGAGCTACCTCATACCCCTGAACCTCCTGGCGTGTGTTAACTCCCTCCTTCAAGTAGGGCACCACCTCTCTGGGCATGTGTACTTCTGCAGCATCACTGGATATACAATTGTTGCTGCCACCATTCCAGCTGGACTCAGCCCTCATGACTTCCAGCTCTTTCAATTTAAGCTCGTAAGCATAAATCATTTTTTTAATCTCTAAGTCCCTCCTCCTTTCTGCCAGGGCTAAGGCTCTCTTCTCCTCGGCCCTCTTAAACTCTTCCAGACTCCGGATTCGAGCTAGGAGCCTATCATCTCTTTCTGTTCCCTCCTCAGGGCCACTGCCCTCCTCTTTGGAGTAATCCTCCTCCTCAGAGTAGTTATCCTCCTCAGACTCATTTGGTGGTGTTGCCTGACAACGTTTCAATTCATCCTGAAACAGGGCTGACTCAAGATCCTCCCTTCTGGATTCCTTGTTCACAGCCAGTCCCCTTTCCATGCAGAATGCTTTAAGCTGCCACTTTTTATACATAGATAGGTGCCAGAAATTGACTTCCATTTCTGCAAAGGCTTCACAACCAAAAAACAAAGTCCAAAAATATTATCAATACTTCCAGGAGGACATCAGAGAACAAAAAGCAGAATCACAAGACAAGTAGTATGTGGTCACGTAGTGGTCTGAGATCAAAACAGTAGTGTACACTTAATTACTGTATGTCAAGTACAAATACAAGTCCAAATCCCGACCGCTGGTCACCAATGTTAGAAATGGGGTCTTTGGTTGACAGTCAGGTTACCCCCTGTTCAAGCAAGGACCCTCACTCTAGTTAGGATAAAAGAGAATCACCCTCAGCTAACCCCTGCTTACCCCCTTGGTAGCTTGGCAGAGCAGTAGGCTTAACCTCAGAGTGCTGGGCGTAAAGTATTTGTACCAACACACACAGTAACTTAATGAAAACACTACAAAATGACACAACACCAGTCTAGAAAAATAGGAAATATTTATCTAGACCAAACAAGACCAAAACGACAAAAATCCAACATACACAAGTCAAGTTATGATTTTTAAAAGGTTTAAAATAAAAAGAGTCTTTAGGTAGTTGTAACAACACACTAGCGCTGCTAGCGTGTAAATGTACCTGGTTTGCGTCAAAAATAACCCCGCACGGGCGGTGCGCGTCGAAAATAACCCTGCACGGTTATATGCGTCGAAAACAACTCGGCACGGCGACGCGCGTCGAAACAGCCAGCCACGCAACGGTCCGAAAGTCCCGCGGCGCAGGTTGCGATCTCTCAGCCTTCGTCAGCGATGCTGCGCGTCGTTTCTCCTGCTCCGGGCGTCGATTCTCCGGTCGCGTTTCCTGCGGCGTCGTTTCTCAGCTGCGGAGCCGGCGTCGCGTCGTTTTCTCAGCCGCGATCGGATTCGCGTCGATCTTTTCTCCGCACGGCGCTCGGTGCGTGTATTTTTGTCCTTGGGCTGCCAGCCTCTCCTTTCAGGGTCCCAGGAACTGGAAGGGCACCACAGAGCAGAGTAGGGGTCTCTCCAGAGACTCCAGGTGCTGGCAGGAAGAAGTCTTTGCTATCCCTGAGACTTCAACAACAGGAGGCAAGCTCTACATCAAGCCCTTGGAGATTTCTTCTTCAAGATGGAAGGCACACAAAGTCCAGTCTTTGCCCTCTTACTCTGGCAGAAGCAGCACTGCAGGAAAGCTCCACAAAGCACAGTCACAGGCAGGGCAGCACTTGTTCCTCAGCGATCAGCTCTTCTCCAGGCAGAGGTTCCCCTTGATTCCAGAAGTGTTTCTAAAGTTTGTAAGTTTGGGTGCCCTTCTTATACCCATTTTAGTCTTTGAAGTCACCTTTCTTCAAAGGGGACTCACACCTTCTTGTGAAATCCTGCCTTGCCCAGGCAAGGCCTCAGACACACACCAGGGGGCTGGAGACAGCATTGTCAGAGGCAGGCACAGTCCTTTCAGATGAGAGTGACCACTCCACCCCTCCCTCCTAGCAGAGATGGCTAATCAGGAAATGCAGATCACACCCCAGCTCCCTTTGTGTCACTGTCTGGTGTGAGGTGAAAAACAACCCAACTGTCAAACTGACCCAGACAGGGAATCCACAAACAAGGCAGAGTCACAGAATGGTTTAAGCAAGAAAATGCTCACTTTCTAAAAGTGGCATTTCCAACCTCACAATCTTAAAATCAACTTTACTAAAAGATGTATTTTTAAATTGTGAGTTCAGGGATCCCAAACTCCACATGTCCATCTACTCTCTAGGGGAATCTACACTTTAATCATATTTAAAGGTAGCCCCCATATTATCCTATGAGAGAGAGACAGACCTTGCAACAGTGAAAACGAAATTGGCAGTATTTCACTGTCAGGACATATAAACCACATTACTATATGTCCTACCTTATCCATACACTGCACCCTGCCCTTGGGGCTACCTAGGGCATACCTTAGGGGTGCCTTACATGTAAGGAAAGGGAAGGTTTAGGCCTGGCAAGTGGGTACACTTGTCAAGTCGAATTTACAGTGTAAAAATACACATACAGACACTGCAGTGGCAGGTCTGAGACATGATTACAGAGCTACTTATGTGGGTGGCACAACCAGTGCTGCAGGCCCACTAGTAGCATTTGATTTACAGGCCCTGGCACCTCTAGTGCACCTTACTAGGGACTTACTAGTAAATCAAATATGCCAATCATGGATAAACCACTTACATACAATTTAAACAGGAGAGCATATGCACTTTAGCACTGGTTAGCAGTGGTAAAGTGCTCAGAGTTGAAAAGCCAACAGCAACATGTCAGAAAAATATAGGAGGCAGGAGGCAAAAAAGTCTGGGGATGACCCTGCATAAGCAAAAGTCCAACAATAGTTGTTATCATACTTATGACAAATTTATTAATGATGTTATGTTCCCCCACTGATGATAGCGCTGTTAGGGCCACACCTTAGCCTAATACGACCACATGCCTTGCTTAAGACAAATATAGCTTTGACATTAGGATTTTACGCAAATATGCTTCGGAGTGAGACTTTTCTACTAACATTTTTTCTAGCTTGTCATATTAGTAAGCACACACAATTGAAGCAAAGGAATGGCAATTGGGTGCCAAGTATGTGCCAGTTTGCATGCTGACCACCACATCCCAGGTACGCTATGAACATTATTATTCGAATTATGATTCCATACTTTTTGATGCTCCTCTCAGCATACACTTGACCCCACATCCTGAGGTAGATAGATACTGCTTGGAATTTCATTCAACTACCTTATAATATTGACATTGATCACACCCATAGATTGAATTTGACATGCGTTATGACTCCTGTAGAGAAATGGCTTATCCATGATTTAGAAACCAGAAGGGTTCAGATGTACCTTTGATCAATGGGAGGAGAGAATGTTTTGAAGCATGTTTGGAAAAATGAGGAAGATGAGTTTAAGGCCAAGGGAATTTATCATAAACTGAAATTGGATTGTCAACATATAGCGAAGTTGTGCATTTATAAACTGCCTAGTGAAGAATGAAATAACTATATGGGGATGAGCACATGGGAACATAAATTTTAACCTTTAGGTTGCCCTGCTCAAATTCTTAGGAGAGAAGATCAGGTGATTCCTGGAGTTTATTTTGTGTGTGGGCAGTATGCCTATTGTAAGTTAAGTAGAAATTTATCAGGTACTTGTTACCTAGATCTAGTGTTTCCAAAATTCTGTCATGGAAAGAATTTGAACATACCTGTAAAGGGATCATTTAGCAGATCTAAACGTAGTGGTAGTAGTGCTGCACAAGTAGTTTGTGACATTTGTGGAGCTATGATTTCTTCTGTAGGGGGTGTGCTCAATGATCTGAAGATTAGAAAGATTTCCACAATAGTGGATAAACTTGCTACCAGTATTGCTGGTGCATTTTTGGCTGTAGGTACAGAGATAGTAGTGATTTGGTCCATGGTTTTAAAAAACAGACTTTCATTAGATATTTTGCAGGTGAAAGAGTAGTCTGTAAGATCCTGAAGTTTCAACCATGTTGTACTTTTATTCCTGATAAATGATAAAATGATTTGTGAAGGATATTTCAGGGTAGAAAACTGATTTGAAGGGACAGGAAGCGATTGGTGCTTGGAAAGCAATAGGATAGAAACCTGCTGTGTAGGTAGCTGGTTTGGTAATCTTGGTAGTGAAGTTCTACGTGTTACATTGAAGCATATTATGATTACTGGTATTTGCTTGATTAGTTTACTTATAATGTTTAAGGGATTTAAAAACATGAGATCAAAGAAGGTGGTGAATCTGAAGAAAGAGAGTTACAAGGAAAAGGGATGAAGTGGAGTTACACGAGAAACAGTGTAAGGACTACGGCGAGATGAAAGAGCTGGATAAGTCAAGGTGTAAGATGTTGAAGGTAGGAAGATTTTGAAGGGGTCACAAACGGTTCATTTGATTTCTCTGATGGTTATTCATGCTATAAGAGGGGGGCATGGAGCAGCATAATTTAGTACCCAACAATTCCATATACAACATGTATGCTCAACGTGTTTTAAATTGTATTAATATGTGTGTGTTTTATTAATTTGTAGTCAGTAGCTGTATAATTCTTTAAATGAGAGCCACTCCTATTTTTAGCTGAAATATAATAAATGTATTCACCATGAAAGGAATGTATGCTTTCTTTAATTTGCCTCAGATAATCATTTATGTTTATTATACTAATTTAGAACATGTTTAAATCTAATGCAGGCATAACCTGTAACCATCCTCAATGCGCAAGATACTTTTTATAAAAGTGTTTGACAAGTGTCTTGTTTTTCTGTTGTTTGCAGGTGACATATCTATTTCTTTGCTAGCTTAGAATAGAATTATTGTTCATTGTTTGAGACTGCCAGATTATTGATTTTTAATTAACTTCTGAAACTCGAATACGAAGACTGAGATGGTGGGAGGTACTATTGTGTACCAGGAAGAACGGACTGATGTTTCATCTAAGGTCGTCCAGATGATTGCTTTTTTGAAGGAAGCTGGGAAGGTTACAGAGTCTTCTTGATTCCTGAGAACACGTTTTTGTGATAGGTTTGTTCAGTGGAAGATGATAAGGAAAGGCCTTCTGAAGACTTCTTCCATGCTTTAATTGTGTGTTGTTTAGAATAGCAGATTAGTCCCTACCCCAGAGGTCTTTAAACTGAGGAGTTTGCCCCTGGTGATCCATGACTACATTGCTAGGTGGACGCATATGCCTTTCAAAGTACATGTAAGTGAGTATGGCCTGGAAGCAGTGACTTTGTCTATTTAGCATGTTTCCAGCCTGTCTTCGTTTACATGCAGGATTCAAATGCTTAAGAAAGTAGGAACTGAAATCCGTGGCAGAGTAGTGGAGGTCAGAGACTTAACTAGAAAGAACCATGTATTCTGTGTCTTCTCGTTTTTTCACCTCCAGATAACTATGCATAAAAATGCACAAACCTTAAATGAAAGATAAATGCAAGTTACTTTATTCAGTGGAAAATGCAGTCTTTTACATCATGAAACCTCAGTTGGTTAATGGGATCTCTGCAGATGTCTATATGTATGATCAGAGAGCTTAAGAAATGATTCCTAGTTGGTGCTGTGAGGAATAGTGACTAGTATACATATATAGTGGTGTGAGGTCTCACACACTAGCAAAAAAGCACTATAGATATGTAAGTTATTATTTTCAAATTGCATTGCACACAGTACAAGATTAGGTGCTGCACAATGATTTAATGTTTAGTATAAAACAAGTGTTTTCCAAGTGTATATTTCAGACACAGGCAAACTGTTAATAATGCAAACATTGTTTATGTCTGTCAGTCCCGAATTCAGCTGATAACACCCTAACCTTAATTCCCAAAAATAATAAACCTTTGTCACCATAAAAATGTAGTGACTCCATTGATTAAAGCCTAGACTAGCTCTCAAGCAGCCTTTTCATTTGTGATTAACCATATGCATATATTTGCATTTCTTTCAGGTAGCAGGCTCCGTGGTAATAAGGCCTGTTTCTTCTTTAGCTCTCTTTCCCTTCTTTTGCTTCACAATACAGGAGATCCCCAAACCCTCTACCACCCACTCTCCCTTCACTGTAACACAGAGGCTTCTCAAGATCTGCATTAACAATGGAGGGATGATTGTGTTTTTAATAAAAAAAAGTAAAGGGAATTCTTTTGTAAAATTAGAAATACATGAACATGTCAGTCCCCATAGAAGCTGCCCACTTCAAGTTCTATCCAGATGTCCTTTCAGGAGAGTTGAGGGGGGAAATGGCAAAGAAGAGGGTTGATTTCGGACCCAGAGCCCTGATAGTCCTGACCCCTGGGGCTTCATAGTAATATCTCAGGAGAAAGCAGAAAATAGCACGACCTATTCATAGCGTCAAGGAGATAGCCAGAGGTGGGAACGCTATGTGGGAGCTAATTATTTTAATTTTCAAATGGAGACTGACAGCCTCCTCAGGGGGATGCCCTGTGAAAGGTGGGGCGTTTTCGGGCTCCTTTTTTCACTGGCAATCATTGCCATTAGTGCAGCAGGTGCAGTGGCACTGAGGTCAGTGATTTGAGGGGCCATTGCTCCCAAATTATTGCTGTATTATAAGCCAAAAGGGGGTGGTGGTACATTGTTCTGGCTTGCATTACGGGCAGGTCACCTTTGATGTGCAGTGAACAAGTCCCAAACAATAATGGTTTGAAATGTGGAGCTCTTTCCCCCTTTCTTAATTTTATGTGTTTATTTATTTAAAAAAAAGGAGCAGATGGCCTGCTTTGGGCTTCAGGCTTAGGAGTCATGGCTCAGTGGAATTGGCAGAGGACACATCCTGCATCAAAAGGCGTTAGATATCATTGGTTCTGCATGTGCAGTGCCACCTGCTCTTTATAGGCAGTTTTACTATCCTTCCATGATTGCATTAGAGCTCAGCACACCTTTACTGTGCCCGGTTTGCTTTGGGTCTTGGACCAAAGGCCCAAAGGAGGGGAAAATTGAAGAAGAGGAGACATCTTAGCTGGGTCATATAGAAACGGCAAAGATGGGAATGAAGCAACATGGATGTTTTTGATTTTAACAAATGGCTGAGGAGACTGACTACTTTGCAAGGCAACAGCTATCATTAGAGAAGTAGAAGCAGCGACACTGGTGAACAGGAGTATGAGGCCCACTACATCTCAATTATGACTGACTTACTTCACAAAAGGGGCATGGGGTCCCATTTTCCATACTAGAATCAGGGTAGAGGTACACTTGCCACAAAGAAGGGGCAACATGCAGGAGCTAAAGTTTGGAGTCATGGCCAGGTATGGTGGGGAAGGTGTGAAAGAGGCTGAGGAGTTGGCCTGCTACTAAGGGCTGCAGCTTCATTAGTGCAGTAGGTACAAATGAATTGAGGCCCAAGAGAATGATGGATCCACAACACCCCAATTACGGAGAGTACTATTTTTTGTCAATTTCTTCTTTTTGTTCTACAGATTCGCTCTTTTAGAAGTCTCACCTTTACTGTGGATTATGAGCTACAGAAAAGGTTCTCCTGTGATGATCTTAAAAGCCCCCCACCCCCACACCCAGCTCTGTTGCTCCCACTTCCCGAACTCTTGTCATAAAATTTGAGATTGGGGGCCTGACTTCAAAATATTTTACTTGAGGGGGGCTCGAAGCAAAAAAGGTTGAAGGCCTCTGCCCTATTCTGACTTTGGTGTGAGAAGGCCTCTTCTTAACTTTTCGGATTTTCCCTGCCAGAGTGTTAAGCTTCATGCTTGAATGCTCTTTCCTTGAACTTTAAATCTGGCTTATCTGATGCTGACAACTTCCTCTTAGAATTATCCTTGCTACTTTCGAAACTTTATTTACACCAGGAAGTTCCTTTATGGACACTTCCTGAGTCATTTTATTTTTTTCTTCTCTGTATGCTATTCTGTATTGCATATTTTTTGATAACATATAAAATTAGACTGCATGAACATGTAAATATGTGCGTTGTTAGCATATTCTTTTAGCAATGTTGCTGATTGATTTGATATGTAACCTAGTCTAGATTTGTTACTAAAACCCTTAAGATTTGGACACCACTCTATTTGTCGTCTTTGTGGAGGCATATTAGTTTCACTGTACTTGCAATGTATGTCTAATGTTAGTTCCTTTCTTGCACTTCAAGTCAAGAATCAAAGGCCCATACGACCAGTGGGGGATTTGGTTTCATTACTTTACGAAAGATTGAGATACAATAAACTCCACTCTTTCACTACATCTAAATTAACAAAAATCTCCCAAACAATATATATTCATGTCACTAGCACAATGAAGACAACATTGTCCATGTCTATCATAAGTTTGCCCACAGTTCTTTGGCAGTGCAAGTGAGGCATGAAATTATTATATTTTTTGATTAAAAAAGGTGGAGCACTTATTACGGTAGGATATTAAGATTATAGTGTTTGAATTTAATCAATATGTTTCTTTTCATTATAATTCAATCCACCAACTAACAATGTATTAAAATGATAATCTCAAGACAGCAGGAAGCTCAGCTCTAAAAGGTTTGTTTTGACACCCATGGGTGACACAAGTGAACTTAGTTCACTGCACCAACGCCTGAATGTGAAAGAGAGCTTTTTGAAATCCCCCAGATCTCCATCCAATACATAGCTGAGGTGGCGTCAATGTTTTTTGGTTTACTGGCAGTCCTCAAACAAGGATCCAGGGATACTGTGGTGAATAGAAACAAACACAAACTGCACTAAGAAAAAGGCACTATAATTAAAAACTGTGATTAGTCAACTGATGAACCCAGTTGCTCAGCACATCTGCAATAACCATAGAGAATATGAATAAAACAGCATAAATGCATGTTGCGAACAATGAGAGCAAAATCAACATTTCGCTTACGATTAACATGTCATCTAAAAGATCTAACATCCTAAAACCTACTTCTATGCGCTACGCTAGGAGAACATAAAGCATAACTTGCATCTAGAGTTCCTTAGGGAGATTGAGCACACTACATACCTGTTCACAGCCAAACACTGTAATTATCAGGAGACAGGGAGGCTGTGTTCCCAGCTCCTCCCGTACTTGGGCTCGATATCAGCTTTCAGTAGAAAATGCAATACCGCATCATCTCTGGCAGGCAGGATCATCTCTGGCAGTATCTTGCTTGCAATAATCTGGAGGCAAAGGACCTCTCCTGACAAGTTGTAAAATGGCAGTCCTTTTATATTATATCTTATCTAAGATGGAATTTCCAACATCTCCTTAGGAATGATTGATATAACCAATGAGTATCAAGATACTAGTCTAAGATGCATTCTTTTAATCAACTGAGATAAAAATGTGTCAATTCAGTCTATTCTATTTTGGCTAATATTCTTGTTTGTCCCTGAAATTGAGATAGCAATGCACTTGTTTCAGACTGATGTTGCAACAGTTGCTTGTTGCTATCCATATCTAAATGACTGACATTTTCACAGGATCTTGGTAAGATAGCGACAGACAACATCTGCGTCAAAGACTGACATGTTGATGATTTTACAAAAGTATGGAAAATGGAGCCTTGGCCTACATAAAATAGAGTCGGGCCTTATGATTTGTACGTTAAGTATTTGTTGGCACGGAAAAGTCACTAACATCACGTTGGATGGCACCACTGCCCTGGGTGCCCCATCTTTACTAAGGTCTTGATCCCTAATGCAGATTTTTTGTTGTGATGGACAAACATGAACAATACATGGACAGAATGACGTAGGCCTGTCTCAAAGATTGCAGGGCCAGGACGGGCATCCAAAGTGCCACCCTCATAGTGGTGAAAGGTTACTGCCTTTACCAAGAGGTAAGCAGCATGAGCGCAGTAATGACAGCATACAGTGTAGTGATCAGTAGGAGTGACCATTCTTTTAACTCATGTCACTGGATTGAAGCCTATGGGCCCACTCATGAAAATGTTTGCTGCTGTGTGCTTGATTCATCCTTGACCTACATCGGTTTGGTGTGTAGTGCTGTGCAGTGCATGTGCGGTCTGCATGTGCTGGGTATATGTGTGTCTGTGAATGGTGCAATACAGGGAGGACTCTAGAGTCCATTTTGGGAGACTCAGGGCTGCAAGGTGAAACATGAAGACAGGAGGAAGATGAATACACCCAGGCAACTTTGTGTATTGCTGCATTCCTATAAGCTGGGTGGGGCAAACTGGAGGATGGTAGAGGTAGGTTCCCCAGTACACTTCGAAGGGTCCTCTTTGATTCAGAAAGAGATCACAACAAAGGGGCCAGGGCACATCCCGGGAAGGAGATGGGGCTGATAAGAGAATAATAAAGAGTATGGCAGGGGCCCTGGCCCAAGTTTTTGACACACATGTCACTGTGATTGACATTCAATTGTGAACCTGTAACTTGCATGGCCAGTGTTGTGAGGCTATCAGATTTGGAGTCACAACTGCTGTGACAGACTGCTTTCAGGAGAAAGAGAGAACAGAGTGGTGGGCACTTCAAAAGAAAGCAGACCCCCAACATAAACTTCAGAGACCCGGGCTCACATTTGGTGTCTGAAAATAGACTATAAATATAGGAGCATGAGACCTAAAAACTTTCAAATGTCAAGCAGCCAGTCAGGCTGTGCAAGGAGAAGCTCTGCAAGACTTCTGTCTGTGATGAGAACTGGGGGCCAAGGAAGGCAAGTCTCCCAGCTAGCTAAGGGGTCATCACCCAGGGTATTCAAGACTAACCTACTCTGCAGCCTGGAGCACCAGCACCTGCCTGCTTGCCAAGACCAGTGTACCCTGTGAGAATGAGGAGGGGGTTGGAGGGAGCATGGTCCCATGTAGAATACTGGCGAGTGGATCCCACTAACAAGGTATAAATGGATGTCTGTTACACCAATTGGAACGTTGCCCATGTGCAGGGAAAGTCAGCTGCCCTTGAATGCCAGAGAAGGGCTGCTGACAAAGGGGGCAGTAATAGTAGCTGCACAGTACAGGCCATGTGTAGGGAAAGTTGGCGATCCTGTACGCCAGTTGGGGCTGCAGTGAAAAGTGCTGCCATGCTGAGTGGGCCGCAGCCCTGTGTAGTGTTAGGGATGTGACCCCTTATGCCAGGTGGCGCTGCCGTGAAGAGAGCCACTGCTCCGATTAAGTCAGAGCCTATGTGCAGTGGAGCGGCGGTGACCCCGTATTCCAGAAGGGGCTACCAGAACCAAGCAAGAAGTGTGACCTGGTTGGATAGCGTCTTCAAAGGAGCAAGGTTATGGTGGTGACCCTATCGGTCCTACGCCGCAAGTGAGGACCAGGATCATCACACACCCCCACTACCCTTGGGAAGAACTGGAGAACATTCTCACTGTGGAGGAGCATTGAGAATCCCCCAGCCATTACAGGATCCTGTTTGAGGAACTCGAGGATGGACGATTGGAGCCCAACCAGGCTGCGTCTGACAGACTTACCGGGGACAGAGCTGTAGCTTCAGCACTCGTAGAAGGGGTGCGCTCAAAGACTCCAGTCACTCCAATCCTGCTGGTACAGGTAAGACAGAGTTCGGACCAGTCAGTCCCGGAGAAACTTAATGCCAGATAGCACTGAAGCACTGAAACACTTTTGACTTTAATACAGAGTAAGAGTGGGACTCCTGAGGCTCAGTCTACTAATGGGGCCTATCCTAAATGTTGCCTATAGTGAATGAGATATAACTTCAACCACTAGCTTGAGGTGAGTGGGACATAGTGATCAGCCTATGACACACTGGAACCCAGGCCTCAGGAGACTGCGTGTATTGTTTTTGAATGTTGTATTTTACTTTGTAGTCGTAGATAAATACTTCTTTTATCACAAAAGCAATTATTTGACAGGAGAATAATTTATTGCTGCTGTGCCTATTTTGAGCTGTGAGTCTGTGTTCACACCTCTCTGTCTGCCTCCCCGAGAAGCCTTGGGCTGCTTAACCCACGCTACGACTCAAAGTCAAGTGCTGAAGGGATACTTGGCACAGCTGCTCAGGAGCCATAGTAAGTCAAACCAAAGGACATCCAGAGTAAAAGGATTCAACCACCATGGTTGGGCCCAGTATTCCCTGCTTACCCCTTTACTTTCTGAACAGGGTTTTGACAGTCTGATAAAGTTATATTACTGTGGCAAGGGTCTGACTTCGGTATAATTGGAGTATTAGTTATTGGGCTGTGATAGGACTTAAGGAATCCAAACAGAAATACACTATTCATGGATTTTATGTGTTCCTACTTATCTTTCACCTTACTATCCTTTGCCTAGTAAACATTACAATCTTTTTTCTGGTTTCTTTCTCCCTTTTAGTTACTCAAACCCACTATCTGTCTGTATGGCTGATACTAATATCATTGAAAAATGGAAGTCACACAACGGAAATATTAACTCATCTTTCTGATGTTTGGTGGTGGCCCATCTAGTGATTTTATGAATATGATACTATTCAGAGGGTGTTTAGTTAAGAATATTTCTTTTTTCACTTGAAACCAAACAGTACTGTGGTTATTGGGCAGGAAACCAATGCGGATGCCTGGGCAGTGCCTCCCCTATAGCATGGTGTTTGAGGCAAACAGGTTTATATTGTTTCTGGTCCCATTAATGTTCCAGGTACTGTAATCTCACAATGGCATTTTGCTTCACAATATTCACCATCCTTTGTAGTTGTGAACAATTCCGCCCTGCGTCCTGTGAAATACAGAAGCTTCCTTTTTAGTTCTTGGCTAGACAGCGCCAACGCTGTCTCGAGGAGATGTGTTGTGTTCAATCTGTGGGCTTCAGCCCACCCACAGGCTTACCATTTACTCGCTCTATATTCGCTCTCATATCCTTTGTCCTCATTTGTCCATGACATACATGAGTCACGCCTCTTTTTAGGCTCAAGCGCACAAGGGCTCTGGCCTGCTGTAATCTCTCTGTAGGCTTTTAACCATGCCCACTGCACGCCCATCTGTTTAGTTGGTTCGTGGGCTTGCCTTTTAGAAATCGCTTGATTTTATTTGTAAAAGGCATGCATACATCATGCCTTTTCTGGTGGTTAGCCCTCCTCCAGCACACCAGCCAATTACTGAAATTATTCAAGGCTTCATGTTTTCATCACAGTTTCTGGACTACTTTTTATTTTTATTTCAAACGCAGCGCGATCCCGTTGCACATTTGCCGATACATTTGACTGCAAGCGAACTTCTGTTTCATTTTTTGTGCTCCTTCATGCCCAAGTGGCACCCTGTATTACTTTTCATTTTCATTTTCTGTAGCAATATAAGTCTGGTTAGGACTTTACAATGCTAATAGCTCTAAGACGAGCAAATGCGAGACCCATTGCATTGCAAATGCTTGTTGTGTTTAGCCCTCTGTTAGAGCATGAACCAAGTACTTGTGTCCATCCAGTGCTTCCGTTTTAGGAGCTTTTTATTTCTTTGTGTTTGAGCATGCCACATGAGTGCCTGTGTTCTTACAAGCTCCTTGTTCTGCTCCCACATGGGCTTCATTTCAAACAATGTATACATTGTGAAACTGCACAGCAGCGAAATTACAAGCTAGTGTTACTTATTTTATTTTTTTGCAGTTTTATATTGCAGAAACTCAACCCAAATGTATGGGAGTGCTTCACATGAGCCCCAGTTGCATTACAGATGGACAAATTCATTTTTAGGCACAGAAAGATTAAGTAATTTCCCTATAATAACAGGATGTTGAGCTGATGCTGAGACTCAAACCTGGTTCCCCAGCTCCAAAGTAGGTAGCTCTGGAAGTCATGCCACATTCTTGCCCTTAGAGTCCCCTGTTGATTTTTTTCACACATCTGGCCCTCTGCTGTTTCTGCTGTGTTGAGTGGTTTTGTGCTAGAGGAGGAGATATGGCCTGGGCTGCACACATATGTTTTTCTTACGATCTAGTGTTTTTTTCCCATGTGTTATCAAACATTGTGCCACTAGGACTTTGTTGACCTGAGCCCCCCCCCCCTGGTGAACTGAGTACGGTTAAACTGAGGACAGTTGAGGTCTCTTGCTTCTCCGATGATTATTACCCTCCCTCCGAACACACCTGCTCTCTCCGTTTTAATAATGTGTCACTATCTTTTTTAAACTTTTACTGTTCTTTAACTTTTTACCACATTGCTGTTCCAGTCAACAAATACCTAAAGTCCCCATTTTCGATAAATGCGCAGATGATGGTCAATTTAGTGTGTGACACCTGACTTCAATTGAGAGGCAGTGCTCTCACCCTGGCTGTTAGCCCGTCCCGCTGCCCAAAGGAGGGGAGGTAGCGTACAAGACAAAATTGTAGCAGAGGAGCACGACCTTTAGGAAAAAATGCGGAAATCTAATTTCTCTGGCGCCTTGCTGCAGTGGCAGAGGTTTTCAATACAAGAAAGCCAAAGTAAGCAATTTGAAGATTGAAATACTGTCTCCCATCTAATTCTGGACTGTTGCCATTTTTAGCTGCTTTCAGTGATCTCTTAGGAACACAAGTAGGATTGCATGCTTCTCAATACTAACCATTTCTAAGTGGCTCGTTTTTTAGGTCTCAGCTAGAGACAGTGCTTAATTTGTGCTTGTTGTTTCCGGTGCGGAGCACCGACACTTATTTCTGAGGGCCGGCGCTTAGTTTTCTGACTCAAGCATTTACTGCGAGCAAAAAAGACACGTGGGAAAGAGGGAGGAAGAGAAAAACGAAAAAGCGTCAGAAAGGGGAAAAGCAGGAAGCTGCAGGAGTGAGCTGAAGGGGCAGAGAGTGGCTGTAAATGGATTGAAGAGGCCCGAGATGGCTTCAGGATTATGCTGCCTCAGTACTATGCGCTCTTACTTTTAAGTGCAGCACCCGCCTGTTTAAGAGGAGAGCTTTGAGCACTGCACCTTTCTACTTACAAATTAAGCACTGGCTAGAGACACGTGTTGTGTTCAATCTGTGGTGCCTCTCTCTCCTTCTTTTACTGCTCTTTCGTGCCTGTTAGGAGATAAACCCTGCCACTGTCAGAGACAGCAGCGCTGGGGCTTTGGTGTGTGTGTGCGCCCTCGTGTGTTACCTGTCTCCCAAATAGGGTGACCACCAAACATGGAGGCAAATTCTGGACAGGGACTGTAAAAATTCAGGACAAAGGCTCAACATTCAGGACAAAAATTCAGGACAAAAGATCAAATTTACGGACACACCTGAGTAGGTGAAACAATAATATCATTGTAAGTAATTAAGCAACTGATACAAATCAAAGACAAAGTTAGTTTATTGGCTTTGGTATATATAATGCAAAGCGCTACTGAGCAAATATTCAGGTTAATAAACGGGCAAACGTGTATAATAATCAAGATTTGACAGCCACCATAAAGAACAGCTGTCACAATAATCTGATCCCTTTTCATGAATTAAAGCACTAGATGCAATGCTCTGTACATAGACATTGACTCCCAACGCATATACAGTACTACTACTACTACTACTACCTGACACAACAAAGAGGGAAAGAAACGAAGAGGAAATGGTGAAAGAGTTATTCTGTGATTGCTTCTGACAAAACTACTGAGTATTTCAGCCAACCTCCTCTCAGGGCTATTTTTTAACCCCTACCTCCACCAGGCTAGAACGAACAGTCTCGAGTGGTAGCTCGAAATATATCAGTAATACAAATCAATTATTCTTTTTTGATACCATGTGAAGCTAGGGACCGTGGCTCACTTGATAAATAGGAGTAGTGAGACATTGCAGGAGGCATCAAGGGAGGTGACAACCTTGGCCAAATTCAGATTGAGCCAATTTAAGAACATAGGTTGTGCCTATCTAATATAAAAAAGGCTCTAGAGTTTTCGATATGACTCCTCCGTTCTTTGCATAAAATGTAATATGTGGAAGTAGACTTCCTGCCCATGACATGGTCATGCACCGTGATTCACACCTTTTGGCTTAGTATGGACAACACACTGTAGCAAGCGTCAGTGAAATTTCTCGAGATCACACCAACATCTGCTCTGCTCAATATTCTATTGAACACTGAAGAGAATAGATATACCAGAGCATTTTATACACATCAGTATTCTAGTGTCTAATGGTGAAAGATATTGATTACAGATGGCAAGATGTGACTTCCCAAGATCCTGGAAACTTGAGCAGGTGGCCTAGACCACTGCATGACACTGCAGAACTCGATATACAGGCCTCAGGCTGCCCTCACAAACACCACAAATTATGTGACTTCTGCAGATCCTACATAGGCATTATAAGATGACTGATGAAGAGGGCATGAATAAAGGCTAATTGCTTTGTGACCATGCAAGAATTAGGGGTGTGTGAGACTAGTGTATTTTCACATAAATCTGACATTTCAGGAAAATTATAATTTAGCTCTATATTTTAACATGAAATTTTCCCTTGCATACATTTCATCTTAAAAAATAGCACCGAAAACACAGGTCCGTAAATAATAGCTGTTTGTGTTCTGGTCATTTGTGTAGTTGCTGTGGTGTAATGGTGTAATTTCTAGAATTTCATGTAACAAGAATCCTGAAACAAAATTCCAGAATCTGCTCTGACATAATTTAAGTTTTACATAGGTCTTACAAGGATGTGAATTGTCCTATGTATGTTTTGTGAAGTAATGCCAGTAATGTAACTCATCCATCCATGTATCCATCCATGCACCCACCCACATCATCCATTCATCCATCCACCTAAATTCATCCATCCAAGCATGCATCCATCCACCATCCATCTATCCATGTACTCAGCCACACTAGGAATCCTCCCTGATCTACATATCCATCCATGTATCATCCATCAATATTCTGGGCCAATGCAACCATTTATTTATCTATTCACCCATCTACACACAATCCATTCATCACCAAAAATCTGCATCCATGCTCCCATGGGTCATGCCACTCATCCACAGGTCCATCAATGCACCTCAAACAATAACAACAACATTTCTAAATGAATTAACAACATGCTCAATATCAATTATAACGTGGTATGTGTTTAAAAATATTTGTGCAAATTATGTGCATGGGGAATGACAAAAAATGAAAATAAATTTAAAAACATTCAGAATAAACAATGTTATTTGTTCTGTTGACAACATATTTCTGTTCCATTAAGTGCTCTCTAGCCTATTAACCTTTGGTACTGCACTGAAAGCCAGTCCTAAAGTCGGTTCTGGAAAATGGGGAGCAGGTTAGAAAGACAACGCAGCAGCTGTTAGCTGCATAGGCCCATATTTATACTTTTTTAGCACTGCATTTGCGTCATTTTTTGACCCAGAAACGGCGCAAACTTGCAAAATACAATTGGGGCATATTTATACTCTGTTTGCACCGAATTAGTGTCATTTTTTTTAACTCTAATTCGGTGCAAAACTAACTCCATATTTATACTTTGGTGCTAGACCCTTCTAGCACCAAATTTATGGAGTTAAAGTCATTTTTTGAAAGTGGAGACCTACTTTGCCTTAATGAGATGCAAGGTAGGCGTTCCCGTGCAAAAAATGACTCTATGGCCTTAACGCCATATTTAGGGGCATATTTATACTCTGCGGCATATTTATACTCTGTTTGCACCGAATTAGTGTCTTTTTTGTTTACTCTAATTCGGTGCAAAACTAACTCCATATTTATACTTTGGTGGTAGACACATCTAGCACCAAGGCCCTGATTTAAACTTTTTTTGCACCGCATTAACGTCATTTTATGACACAAAAGTGGCGCAAACTTACAAAATATTGGCCCTTATTTATACTTTTTGCTGCAAAACTGCACTAACTCAGTTTTGCACCAAAATGTTTAGCATCGGCTTGCACCATTTCTGTGCACCAGCCGGGCACCATATTTATGGAATGGTGCAAGCCGGTGCAAAGGGTAGGCTAGAGTTTTAAAAAATTACTTTAGTCGGGTGCGGCTGGCAGTATAGAAGAAGAGGGTTTAGCACCAAAAAATGGCTTTAGGCAGGTTAGAGTTAAAAAAAATGACTCTAACCAGATTAGCGTCATTTTATGGTGCTAATACTACCATGCCACATGACTCCTGCCTTAGAAAAGGCAGGAGTCATGCCCACCACCCCAGTGGCCAGCACAGAGGACAGGGGTCCTCTGGACATGGCCATTGCACCCTGTGCCATGTATGGGGGCCCATTTCAGGGCCCCCTATGGCACTTTTAAAAATAAAATGCACTTACCTGTACTTACCTGGGATGGGGTCCCCCCTCCTCGCAGTCCCTCTAGTGTGGGTGGGGGTGCCCCTAGGGCCTAGGGAGGGCCCGCCTGGGCTTATTCCATGGTGTTCCACCATGGAAATAGGGCCACAGGTCCCCTAACACCTGCCCTGACCCAAGTCTTAAAAAATGGGGCAAAGCAAGCTTTGCCCCATTTTTTTACCCCTCCTCCCTCCCTTGCACCATTTTTACATGGGAGTATAAATATGGTGTTAAGGCCATAGAGTCATGTTTTTTGCACAGGAACGCCTACCTTGCATCTCATTAAGGCAAGGTAGGTTTCCACTTCCAAAAAATGACTTTAACTCCATAAATTTGGTGCTAGACGGGTCTAGCACCAAAGTATAAATATGGAGTTAGTTTTGCACTGAATTAGAGTAAAAAAAAATGACGCTAATTCAGTGCAAACAGAGTATAAATCTGCCCCTTAGCGTCACAAAATGATGCTAATCTGGTCAGAATCATTTATTTTGACTCAAAACTGCCTAACGTCATTTTTTTTTAAGCTAGCCTACCCTTTGCACCGACTTGCACCATTCCATAAATATGGTGCCCAGCTGGTGCTAAAAAATGGTGCAAGCCGGTGCAAAACTTTTTGGGGCAAAACTGCCTTAGTGCAGTTTTGCACCAAAAAGTATAAATAAGGCCCAATTGTATTTTGTAAATTTGCGCCGTTTTTGCGTAAAAAAGCGGCGGAAATGCGGCTCTAAAAAAGTATAAATATGGGCCATAGTTTGAAGAATGAAACTGGAAAACTAAACTTGCTTAATTACGGACAACGGATATTAGTCTTATTTCACAGACAATCCGTGAAATTAACGGACAGGTGATCATCCTGCTCACAAAATCTGAGGTGGCTGCCACTGCTCAGGATTTTTAATGATTTTCAGTCATGTTGAACAATTGTCCTGCTGCTATTCAGCATGGTTGAAAGACATTGGCAACGCCAATAGCGCTCAGATTGCCAAAACCTATTGGCTTTGCCATTGCTTGTTCAGTAATACCGTGCGTGGAAGCAGGAAGGTGGGGAAACAGCCATAACTGAGACTTACTGAAGTTACTTCCCTTCTCCTTAGAGGACTCTTGCTTCCTCCTTCAAACTGAGTTTAGGAGAGCTGGGTGCGTTACGGGGTCTGCATGCACTTATTTTAGGACAGATACATAATTTGGGGTTATAGCGCACACTGGATACTGGATGACCTCTGTGCAAGTCAAATTATTGACAAGATGGAAAATTAGGCAAAATAAGAAAGCAAATGGCGCAGGATGCCAAAATTCGGTCAAACGTGGACGTGGATTACGCAATGAACTGTATGAGAAACGTGGATGAACTGGAATTAGAAAACAATCACTAGCCTTTTCACCTTAGATAGTAGAACACTCTCCAGACACACTCTGATCTCGGGCTGCCCAAAGCTGCTTTCCAGGCAGTGAAAGAAAGGAACCGAACAGGCAGCCAGGAGGGAAGGATAACGAGAAAGGAGGCGTTCAACATTTTAATTTTCTACATGGCTTGTCAAAGTAGTATTTTCAATAAAGAGGCTGATACGCTATGACAACTAAAATCTTACTCTTAATTGCAAGTATTTTTGTTACATAGCAGATATGTGTCTTTTGAGTATACCTTTATATTATAAATGTTTTTACTATACCTGCCAGTGTTCACAGAAGATATTCGCGCAATTAAAGCATTACTTGCAGTTGCTCGACTGGAAAGAAGAATGCCATTCAAGTGGATGTCATCTTCAAACACTTTTAATATGTTCGTTCGAATAAAGTAGCAAGTCTGCTTTGAAAATTGATTATATTGTTTTAAATTAGGAAAGAGTTTGGTCATTTTGGTGGGAATGGTTTAGACTTTATGAGTCAGGTAGTCACTCCACTTAGCTTATATGTTCATATAAATGTGTGTTTCAACAGGACACCCTTTTTCTGTTATTCGTTTTAGTTTTGAAGAAAAAGGGCGGCTACTTAGCCCGTCGCCAGCTAAACAGTAAAGTCTCTGAGCTAATTCTCCTACCACTGGCAAAACATCGAGGTTTATTTATGTACTTTTGGCTTGAGGTGAGATAAGTAGACACTTATATGGTCCTTTTTTGGTGAAATTGCCAGGTGCCACGTGCTAGCGCGCCTGGTCATTAGTAAGTAAACTTACAAGGGGACGCGTATAGGCCGATGAACCTTTTGGATCGCATGGAGGATCCGAGCCATGTAGTGACCAATGTTGTCAATATTCAATATAATCAATCAATAACTACTAAGAGAATCATTAATTATTAGACAATTATATCAACATCTCATGAATAACCACAACTCAATAGATGTTTTAATAATATTTATTTCCCTATTAGTTACAATTCTAGAGCATAAGGTAATTTCAATCTTTATTCAATCAGCTCAGAATTAGTTTATTCTTCATGTGAAAACAATTTAGCACATGAATTTGGAAAACATCTAGCCAAGAGGAAAAACTATAAAAACAGCGCAGTTGGTACCTAGAAAGAAAGGCACAAAAGTTAATCAGTCACATTGTCATAGCTACCTATCCTCGGAATGGATCAGCAACAAAGTCAGTGTTCGTCTTCAGGTCATGAATTGATCAGCAACGCATCAGGCTTTCAGGTACATAAGCCCAATAACAGAATCTTGGACCGCGTCTCTTGACGTCAGCATTTCACCCCTCACATCTGAAGTTTTAGCCTCTTGTCATGACTTTTTATTAGAGTTTTTCAGTCCATCCCCCTGATTCCTAATTGGTCAATTAATCACCAAATGTGACGCTCCTCAATACATTCAATTCTACAAATCTATGAGTTCTAGTATTTCGCCGTTCTCAGTTCATTGATTGTTTCACAGTTCGATGTCCTCATCATCCGGCTCATCAGGTATCGAAAATGTTGCATCTTCCTCTTCAGTCAGTGTCTCCATTGTTTGAGTCCTGGGAAAGTACATCTCGTCTACTCTACACATAATTGTAGCAATTTGATTCCATCATCTCCTGTCCGACGGTACATTTCAGAAAATTCTAGCTAAGTAGACTTTAACATTGAGTGGTTCATGGCTAGTTTACCATGGTCGCTTTCCTCCAGCATGCTCTAATATTTCAGCTTCTGCATGAGGCCTGGCAAAAACTAGGCCACAACTTCGGCTAAGTTAACTCTACAATATAATGCAAAACATAGGTTATACATCTCATTATGGCACATTACTACATTAGTATTACACATTTTCATTATTTTACACATTTTTAATCATTTTAGTACAAATTCATACAAGTGGCTACCATTATCCGTGGGCACATTTTCAAACGTGCACATTATTTCCTCTACAATAAATTTCTCTATGAACTTTTGCTAATCAAAACACATAAACATTCATTAATAATTTCTAATTAGCATAACTGCTTCCTTGCGTTTTTTAAAGCAGTGTAAGCTTAATCATTTTTGTAAGTCCTCTTCTCTAAACCTTTTTCTAAATTTTCTTTTAATGCTTTTCTCCTATCATGAGTATGCCCTATAAAGCTCTTCTCTAAAGGCGTAAGCAAGCATGTTAGGTTGTTACTGTGCGCCTAAGCTGTCCCAAGTGTTATTGTAGGCTCAAAGAATCCTCTAACTAGCACTATATCATGCTCTCTAGCTAGTTTACTCAGATATCTAATAATAGGAACAAATGAGAACACAACATCGTGGTTAGAATAAAAATACAGTATGTACTCCTGGTTATAGAACCTTGTTAGTAGCAAACTACAGCTTATTCTATGGGGTAAAGGTAAGCTATGGTACGAAACTCCTTCCACTGCTGACGAAGGAATTTGCATACACACGACAATTTCATGCATTCATTGTCTCAACATACTCACTCAACAAGCAATAGAAAACATTAGAAGAAAGCTCTCCTTGTGCATTAGTATAATCATGCAAATACTTCTCACCTAACTTAAACTTCTCCAAAGCTGTTAATGTAGTAGTTTCAGGAGCAGAAGTAAAAGTAGCTCTTTTCATATCATGAACAGACATTCCCACAATCATCACTATAAACATTATTCCACACGTAACTGCCAATCCAACACTCATGAATCTACAGCGCCTAGCAATTCTATCTTGATTATTTAGCTCAGCCATAATCTGTAAAGAATCAGAAAACAGAAGTAACTCTTAAATAAAGTGCAGTAAAAATCAAAAATTGAAGACAAATTCTTCTCTCACAGTTCAGTTTTACATCCAGTAACCCTTTCCCTTTGTCAAAATCGATTAGCAGCTTGTCACATCTGAGTTTCAATGTCAAATCAGGCTATCAATGTCTCTTTCAGTTTTATTTTCAAACAGTCTCTTTAAGATTTCCCCAGATGAGCTCAACAAATCAACTTCTTATTTACCTTCAGGTTACATCAAAGTACTGTATTGGAACTTCTCTATCAAAACAAAAAGACATAAACTTGTATTGCCATTCATTGGTAGTTGCATATGTCCTTTCAGGACCTGCGTAGCTTCGACTTGCTATTCTCTTTCTTTTCAACTTTCAATCACCACTTAGTTCTCCTTCACTCAATTCTTCTTTTCTCGTAGTATCCACTTCTTCCTCTATTGTTTCATTTATGACCAATTCCTTTTTCTTCCCAATCTGTGATTCAGGCCAATGATTACCTTTTCTTGTTCCTTCTGTCAATATTCTTCTCAGGATCTGACTCTTCTCCTTCTCCTTCTCCTTTTCCTTCTCTGTGGTGTTTTCTCTTGATGGACCTGCAACGGGCTCAAGAGGAGTCGGATCACCTTGACTTTGACCCGTCTCAACTCTTTCCCCCTCTTGGTCTGGCACTTGCTCTGTCTGCTTTTCAGCACCGTCTGCTTCTGGGAGAACCTTTGCAGAGCTAGGCTTTCCTGCCGTATCCATTGAGATTGGTTCTTCCGCACCCTCTTCACTTTCGTCTCTTACAGGGGTAATAGCACCATCTTCTACAAGCTCTGGTTCAACTTCAGGTTCTATTGGCTCTTTTTCTAGTTCAGGTGTGGCAACCTGTTTCCCTGTTGTTGGTGCTCTCAATAACACTTCTTCATGATCTGGTAGACATACCACTCTCTTTGTATGGCTCGCCTGTACCCAGTTCGGGAGTCCTGCACACTTCACAGCTGTCGTAGTTGTTAACACCACCTGATAAGGACCCCTCCAATGCAGCTCCAAACAAGTCTTGCGAATATGCTTTCTGACAACGACCCAGTTACCGGCTCTCAGGTTGTGCCCTGGATCGTGGATGGGTGGCAGGGTGGTGGTCTGCACGTGCTGAGAGAAAGAGCGAACAACATAAGCCAGACCCTTGTAGTACCCCAACACCATATCATCTGTAATGTTTATAAGTGCATTGGCTCGAACTGCTGGTAATCTAATTGGTCTCCCCATGAGGATCTCATGGGGCGGCAGCCCTGTCTTCCTGTCAGGTGTGTTTCTCATCGACATCAACACCAAAGGCAATGCATCTGGCCATTTCAGATTTGTGGCTGCACACATCTTTGCAATTCTTGATTTCAAGGTACCATTCATCTGTTCCACCATGTTGGACTTTTTTTTGCTTATGCAGGGTCATCCCCAATCTTTTTGCCACCTGCCTTCTATTTTTTCTTACCTGTTGCTGTTGGCTTTTGAACTCTGAGCACTTCACCACTTTTAACCAGTGCTAAAGTGCATATGTTCTCTGTGTAAAATTGTATGTAATTGGTTTCTTCATGATTGGCATATTTGATTTACTAGTAAGTCCCTAGTAAAGTGCACTAGAGGTGCCAGGGCCTGTAAATCAAATGCTACTAGTGGGCCTGCAGCACTGGTTGTGCCACCCTCATAGGTAGCTCTGTAATCATGTCTCAGACCTGCCATTACAGTGTCTGTATGTGCAGTTTCAACTGTAAATTCGACTTGGCAAGTGTACCCACTTGCCAGGCCTAAACCTTCCTTTTTCCTACATGTCAGACACCCCTAAGGTAGGCCCTATGTAGCCCCAGGGGCAGGGTGCAGTGTATGGTTAAGGTAGGACATATAGTACTGTGTTATATATGTCTGGACAGTGAAATATTGCTAAATTCGTTTTTCACTATTGCAAGGCCTGTCCCTCTCATAGGTTAACATGGGGGCTACCTTTAAATCTGATTAAAGTGTAGATTCTCTTTGGGAGTGGATGGACATGTGGAGTTTGGGGTCTCTGAGCTCACAATTTAAAAATACATCTTTTAGTAAAGTTGATTTTGAGATTGTGTGTTTGAAAATGCCACTTTTAGAAAGTGAGCATTTTCTTGCTTATACCATTTCTGTGACCCTGCCTGTTTGTGGATTCCCTGTCTGGGTCAGTTTGACAGTTGGGCTGGTTGCACCTCACACTAGACAGTGACACAAAAAGAGCTGGCGTGCAGTCTGCATTTCCTGATGAGCCATCTGTGCTAGGAGGGAGGGGAGGAGTGGTCACTTACACCTGAAAGGGCTGTGCCTGTCCTCACACAATGCAGTCTCTGACCCCCTGGTGAGTGTCTGGGGCCTAGCCTGAGCAAGGCAGGATTTCACATTCACTAGAGACTTTGCTTTGAAGTAGGCCTACTTCAAAGGAGAAATTGGGTATAAGAAGTTCACCCAAAACCACAGACTTTAGAACACTTCTGGAAACAAGAGGAACCTCTGCCTGGAGAAGAGCTGAGGAGCTGAGGAGAAGTGCTGCCCTGTCTGTGACTGTGCTTTGTGGAGCTATCCTGCAGTTGCTGCTTCTGCCAGAGTAAGAGGGCAAAGACTGGACTTTGTGTGCCTTCCATCTTGTGAAGAAATCTCCAAGGGCTTGATTTAGAGCTTGCCTCCTGTTGTTTGAAGTCTCAGGGAAAGCAAAGACTTCTCTCTGCCAGCACCTGGAGTCTCTGGAGAGACTCCTGCTCTGACAAGTGGTGCCCTATAAAGTCCCTGGGCCCTTGAAAGGAAAGCTGGTGGAAATCCAAGGAAATCGACTTCGGATGACTTCGGACCGACGCCGCTGCTGAATTCGGTGATGCCGCCTGCACCCGACGCCGTGACCTTCGCTGGAACGCAACTCTCTTCGCCGCTGCAGCCCCACTGAAGTCTGCGACTCCGTGGAAGTCGCTGCACCACGTTGTGACCGACGCCGCTCGAAGTGTGCGGATTCAACATTTCGCACTGATGCCGCGATCCCCGACTTCGCACATCAACTTGTTTTCACTCTTCACCAAAGATACTGTACTTGGGGGTCTACGCGACTCCATGTCTGGCGCCGCTGGTGTTGGCTTGTTGGGAACGACTCCGTCACGACGGCGTGTTAACACCTCATCGAAGCATTTTGTGTTTCTAAGTGCTATTTTTGAGCTTAATCTTTAAAAATTCATAACTTGACTTGTGTATGTTGGATTTTTTGTCGTTTTGGTCTTGTTTTGTTTAGATAAATATTTCCTATTTTTCTAAACCCGTGTTGTGTCATTTTGCAGTGTTTTCATTGAGTTACTGTGCGTGTTGGTACAAATACTTTACACCCAGCACTCTGAGGTTAAGCCTACTGCTCTGCCAAGCTACCAAGGGGGTAAGCAGGGGTTAGCTGAGGGTGATTCTCTTTTACCCTGACTAGAGTGAGGGTCCTTGCTTGAACAGGGGGTAACCTGACTGTCAACCAAAGACCCCATTTCTAACATCAGTGATCAGCGGTTGGGATTTGGACTTGTATTTGTACTTGACATACAGTGATTAATTGTACACTACTGTTTTGATCTCAGACCACTACATGACCACATACTACTTGTTTGGTGATCTTTAGCTTTTTCTCTTAAGGACTCCTTTTTGGTTCTACTTCAATGATTTTGCTGATCCCTTGACTGATTCTTTTCACTTCATTGGGAACTTATTTTCTGGCTTTGGAACTTTGCACTTGTGACCATCATGTCTCAATCTGGAGATGCAACAGCTGGAGCTGTGTTTGAAATAGAGAAACTGAAGGAGTACTCGGTTGCTCAATTGAAACAGTTCCTTAAAGATCTTGACTGTCTCACTGAGAGCTCCACCAGGGAGGGGGAGCTGCAAAAGGCACAGAGGGCCTGGGTGACTGTCAAGAAGGCTGGAGGGTACACAGAGGAGGAGTATGTGGGTGGGGAAGTGCAGAGGATACACAGTGGCACTGTGGAGGTACCTGTCATGCCTGGGGGGAGGGTCCCCAGCAGGGGTAGCAGGGTGTCATCCAAGGGTCTGACTCCTGAAGAGTTACAGGACAGACAGGCAGAGAAGGCTCACCGGTTGAGGTTCAAGGAGTTGAGGATGCAAAGGGAGAAGGAGTTGGAAGAAAGGAGGAGGGACTTAGAGATCAAAAAGAGGATTTGGGCCTAGGAGCTCAAATTGAAGGAGCTGGAAGTCATAAGGGCTGAGTCCAGCTGGAATGGTGGCAGCAACAATTTTAAATCCAGTGCTGCTGAAGAAGTGAACATGCCCAGAGATGTGGTGCCCTACTTGAAGGAGGGAATTAACACACGGCAGGAGGTTCAGGGGTATGAGGTAGCTCCAGTAATGCACAGGGTCCCTGAGGTGGATTGGGGAACTGGCATGGGGAGTCATATTCCTACTGGTGGTAGGGACACTCTACTGACTCTAGGTGAGAGTGACAGGGAGAGGGGTTACCCCCAGGTAGAAGTCCTGGTTACGGAGTGTGAAGACATCCCAGAAGAGTGTGGGTTGAGTGTCAGGGACAGTCAGGTACTGTCTCACCAGTCTCAGGAGGGAGATGTGCGGTGCTTTTTCCAAGCAGAGTCACTGGATGGTTGGGTGAAGGGTACTTTGGTTAATTCATGTAAGGGGCTGAGTGATGTAATTGCTGGAGAGCATATGTCTAGTCCTTATTTTCCAGAGCTACGCCAACACCAGGTGGAGTGTGAGTTCTCTGACCCAGGGAACTTACAATGGAGGCAGACCTCTGGGTGAGTACCAGAGAGTCTGAAGAGGCATTTGGGGGGACTCCTGAGAGGAGTGGTCTAGGTATTTCCCAACCCGGTGAGGTAGGGAAGGATTGTAGTGTCCCAGGTAGGTCCCAGTGTAGTGGGATGGGTGAGGGACCCCATGTCCAGTCTCAGAGGAGAGGGAATGGGGATGGGTTGAGGTCCAAGGTGCCTGAGATCCGGTCCCGGTCCTGGAGGGTTCCATGAGGGAACACCAGGAGGGGAGCCTAGCCTGTACCATAGGGCCATCTGTTGAGGGAGATCCCACAGTGTCAGGAGAACGTGGGGGGGGGCGGATGTAGCCAGTGTCCCACCAGTTCTGGTGTCTGGCAGTACCACTCCTAGTGAGGGGGTGCAGAAGTCCAGACAGAGGGTTGAGAGGGAGTTGCGGACCCCAGTGGAGAACCTGGAGGGTCAGGGGTCCGCTCTGAGAGTAGAGCCCCCCAGGAATGACCTTGGTGAGACCATTTCTGGGTTGGGGGGAATCCAGACTCTGTCAGTTAGGCAGAGGTCAGGAGACCTGCACCAGCCAGACTCTTGTGTGGCCCTTGGGGACGGTGTGTCCCTTGAGGGGGGTAAGTGTGCCCCCCTGGAAGTCCTGATGCGCCAGGCAATGGTTCAACCGCAGGGTGGTGACTCTGGGTTGAATGATCAGGTTCAGGGGGTAAACTCTGACCTGATGGGGTGTAAGTGTGCTCCCAAAGAAGTCCTTGTGCGCCAGGCAGTGGTTCAACCGCAGGGTGGTGACTCTGGGTTGGATGACCAGGTTCAGAGGGTAAAGGGTAAACTCTGACCTGGTGGGGGGTAGGTATGCCCCCCAGGAAGTCCTGGGTTGCCAGGTAGTGGTCCAGTCTGTGGGTACAGACCCTGGACTGGAGGATCAGGTGCAGGGGGTAAACCCTCACCTGAAGGGGTGGGCAGTTTACCCAATCACCCCACTGGTGTGATTTCAAGGGGTGCTCTCCCTGAGGGGGGGTGCAGAACCCTGAGAGTAGGGGCAGGGGAGAGAGAGACTCACCCCTGACCCCAGTGCAATCTAAGGGTACAGACCCTGGATTGGAAGGCCAGGTTCAGGGTGTCCCCCCTGACCTGGAGGAAGGGACTACTGCTAACAGTGCCCCTACCATGTTGTCTTCTGGGGGGGCCATTCCTTGTTGGGGGGGTGCAGGACCCCAGGAGGGAGGGCAGGGAGAGGGAAGCCTCACCCCTGGCCCTGGTCTAACCTGAAGGTACAGACCCCAGGTTGGAGGACCAGTTGAAGGTTTACATCCCTGTTTTGGTGGAAGAATTGTGCAGGACTGCTTATACAAGCTGTACGAGGATGGCAGATTTATGTCGCTGAATAGCAATCTTGTGGTTTCAAAGAACTGTCTTTTTATTGTTCTTGAAACAGTTTAAACGGTAAGTATTATATACAAAGTTTGTGATGTATAGGTAGGTTGTGGGGTTGTCCTCTTGTTGACTTCTTGGCTCGTCTTCCCTACTTTCTTCCAATACCTCGCGGGGAGCGTGGAAACACAAAAGAGAATAGATACAGTAAGTGGGGGAAGAGGTTTAGGCTTATTCTTTCTTATCTGTTCCCTTTCTCTCTCTCTCTCTCTCTCTCTCTCTCTCTATCCCTGTCTTGGCTGTCTTCTTGACTCCTTTATTCCTTTCCCTTGGTTTTCTCTCTTCTCCTGCCAGACTTCCTTCCTGCCTTTTCCCTCTTCTGCGTCCTGAGTATGTCTTCTTTATTGTTGACTGTGGGTTTTTCCGTCTCTCTCTCTCTTTCTCTCCCCTTTTCCTGTCTTGAGAACTTAAATACACTTTTCCGCTGTCTTCATCCCTTTGTCTCTTTTCTGCGAATGCTCTCTCTTCTTGGTACCTTTCTTTTGTATTTACGTAGGTATAATCTCCTTTTCTTACTCCATCCCCTTTTCATATCCTTCAGTGCTCCCCGTCCCAAAAGTGCCCGTTTCCCTTCTCTCCTCCTTTCCCCACGTTCCTCCACCTCCCGCCTCCCTTCCCTGCTCCTTCCCCGCTCGCGTCTCCGTACCTGGATAGGCCACGCTTCTCCGGAAGCATGGCGACTCAGGAGAAGGCTCCCCGGGGCCAGCGGTCTTCAGGTCTCCTCCGTGACTCCTCTGCTCCCGTCTGCTCCGTCGTCCTACCGGCAGTCTCCTCGATACCAGGTTCCTCTTGCTCCTCCGTTGTCACCAGTTCCGGGCTGTTCGCACTCCAGCTCACCACCTCCCTTGGCATAACGGAAACTCCTCTTTTAACCCGCAGTCGGTCCCGCGGTTGCTGTAACCAACCAACCACAGCGTCTGAGTTTGTAGTAGTCACCAGGTCATCCGTGGCAGAGACAGCACAAGCAATGGAAGTGTGTGGGTCGGATCGTAGCGACCCATCACAAACACTCCCCCTAGAGAGCGTCTGTAGACGACGCTCAGCCGAAGGAAACCGGGAGAGAAAGTCAACATTCGCCATGAGACGTCCTGGAGAATGGAGCACCTGAAACGAAAAGGGTTGTAAGGAGAGAAACCACCTCAGGACTCTAGGATTGGTATCCTTATGACGAGACAGCCAGGTGAGCGGGGCATGATCAGTCAGGAGGGTGAAAGGACGGCCACTGAGATAATAACGAAGGGATTCAATGGCCCATTTAATGGCCAGACACTCCTTCTCAATAGTGGGATAGGGACGTTCTCGCGGGAGAAGTTTCCTACTGATATATAGAACAGGGTGAACCGAACCATCAGGCTGGGGTTGAGACAACACGGCTCCCAGACCGACATCAGAAGCGTCGGTCTGTAAAAAAAATGGGCTACCGAAATCAGGGCAACACAACACAGGGTCAGTAGCCAAGGCCTCCCGGAGCCTCAGAAAACTGTGCATACTTGCTTCCGGTAAGGAGGAAAAGGTTTTGGGGGACCCATTCTTTAGCAAATTCGTAAGGGGCTCAGCTATGGTTGAAAACCCAGGAATAAACCGCCTGTAGTAGCCGACGAGACCAATGAATGAACGCACTTCTTTTTTTGATGTAGGTACCGGAATCTGCTGTATGGCTTCAACTTTCTCGATTTGAGGGCGGACCTTTCCTTGACCCAAGACATAACCCAAATATCTTATTGAGGTACAACCTAACATACATTTATTGGGATTGGCAGTTAAGTGGGCTTCCCTCAACGTCTGCAATACTGTTGATAAATGTTGGAGGTGGTCGGTCCATGAGTCACTAAATATCACTATGTCATCTAAGTAGGCCGCGGCATAGGTGCGATGAGGACGTAAGACCATATCCATTAACCGTTGAAAGGTGGCAGGGGCCCTGTGTAGCCCAAAAGGGAGAACGGTAAATTGATACAACCCGGAAGGTGCTGAAAATGCGTTTTTTTCTCGGTCTGTCTCTTTTAATGGGATCTGCCAATATCCTTTCGTGAGGTCTAGAGTAGACATGAACTTGGCGTGCCCTATTCTCTCCAAAAGTTCGTCGATGCGAGGCATAGGGTAAGCGTCAAAGTAGGTGAGCTCATTTACCTTCCGGTAATCAACACAGAAGCGTGTGGACCCGTCTGGCTTGGGTACTAATACAATAGGGGAAAACCAGGGACTGCTGGATGGTTCAATAATACCGGATTGCAACATTTTAGTAACTTCTTGTTCGATTACGGTTTTCTTGGCCTCCGGAATCCTATAGGGTCTTTGTCTTACAATTGCCTCACTCTTGGTTCGAATACTGTGTTCAGTTAAAGTAGTGTGGCCAGGTTGTCGAGAGAATACATCTGCATAGGTGGTAAGTATTTGAGAGAGAGAAGTTTGATAATTGTCATTAAGGGAGGTGTTGATCCGGGGTTTGCTATCCTCTATATTGGAGGAAGAGGAAAAAGAGGGATAGGGAATGTCTTCTATCTGCTCTGTCATGATATGTTGTATTCTATGGATATTATCAGCATCTTGCCATTTTTTTAACAAGTTTATGTGATAGATTTGTTCTTTTTGGGGTCGATGGGGAAGGGCCAGCTGGTATGTTGTTGGGTTAATTTGTTCTAACACTTCATATGGTCCTTGCCATCGGGCTAACAACTTGTTCTCACTACTGGGGAGAAGAATCAGAGCCTTATCCCCAACATTAAGTGTACGAAGCACACTTCTGGCATCATAATTCGTCTTTTGCTTGTCTTGTGCTTCTCGTAGATGCTCATGGGCCCTATCCCAAACAGACTGCAGATTTTCTTTTAAGTCTTTAGTATAGTTCAGGAGATCTTTTATTTCCTCATCTCTTTCTTCCCATTGTTCTACTAACATATCGAGGAGGGTTCTAGGAGTTCTACCAAACAACATCTCAAAAGGGCTATATCCAAGGGAGGTCTGGGTATGGGTACGTATGGCATATAGCACGAGTGGTAATTTCTTTTCCCAATCTTCCGTCCTCTGCAACGCTTTTCCTAAGTAAGGACTTAGGCCCTGATTCTAAGCTTGGCGGGCGGCGGGAGCCGCCCGCCAAGCGGGAACCGCCAGAAGACCGTACCGCGGTCAAAAGACAGCGGCGGTCATTCTGGGTTTCCCACTGGGCTGGCGGGCGACCGCCAAAAGGCCGCCCGCCAGCCCAGCAGGAAACACCCTTCCCACGAAGAAGCCGGCTCAGAATGGAGCCGGCGGAGTGGGAAGGTACGACGGGTGCAGTTGCACCCGTCACGAATTTCAGTGTCTGCAAAGCAGACACTGAAATTCTTTGTGGGGCCCTCTTACGGGGGCCCCTGCAGTGCCCCACGACACCCCATACCGCCATCCTGTTCCTGGCGGGTGAACCGCCAGGAACAGGATGGCGGTATGGGCTGTCAGAATCCCCATGGCGGCGCAGCAAGCTGCGCCGCCATGGCGGATTCCCATGGGCAGCGGAAAGTCGGCGGTACACCGCCGGCTTTCCGCTTCTGGCCGCGGCTGTACCGCCGCGGTCAGAATGCCCGGCGGAGCACCGCCAGCCTGTTGGCGGTGCTACCGCCGACTCCGGCCCTATCGGTATTTACCGCCAGGGTCAGAATGACCCCCTTAATGGTTCGATTATATCGTTCCACAAGGCCGTCAGTTTGGGGATGGTAGACCGAGGTCCGGATTTGTTTTATTCCCAAGGTGTCACTGACCTCCCTCATCAGTCGAGACAGGAAAGGCGTACCCTGATCAGTCAGAATTTCTTTAGGGAACCCGACCCTTGAAAAGAACTCGATCATGGCCTGGGCTACTACCTTCGTATGCATACTGGGAAGAGGAATTGCCTCGGGATATCTCGTGGCATAGTCTACCAATACTAGTATATACTGTCTCCCTCTAGCAGAGGGGGTGAGGGGACCAATAAGGTCCATTCCTACACGAGAAAAAGGGGTTTCTATAATCGGGAGGGGTTGTAAAGGGGCAGGGGGTTGCATTCCTGGATTATAGAGTTGCCATTTCTGACATGTTTGGCAGTATCTACGTATATCCCCATATACACCAGGCCAATAAAACCGCTGTAGGACCGCTGCTTCAGTCTTATCTCTTCCGAGATGCCCTTCCCCTGTCTCACCATGGGCTAACTGTAAGACTTGCTCTCGGTAACTCCCGGGAACTAACAATTGTTTTCGGTCCATATGTCCCGAATGGGGAGTTCTATATAAAAGGTCGTTATGTATGTGAAATTTGGGTCCTACCCCTTTGTCCTCCCGGCTAAGGGCTTTTCCCCATGCATTCTTTAAGGAGGGATCCTCTCTCTGTTTTTGTCTAAAATCCTCCCACACGGTATATGCCTTTCCTGTGATTCCTGGTGGGTCCGTGTTCCCTTGGTTCTCCTCCCAATGTTGTTGTCTCTGAACTCTTTTCTGTTTTTTGCTTAAGTGTGGTTTGAGAGGTCGAGTCTCGGCTATTTCAGTATCATAGGGTATTTCCTCCCACCACTTCTTCATCAGATGTTCTTCCCCGGCTTTGTGCAATAATTGTGGGAAGGCTACATAGTCTGTCCCGATAATGAGCTCCTCCTCAAGATGTGGCAACACCCCAACCCTGAGGGTTTCTTCCTCACCCCTCCACTGAAACCTAATCCTAGCTACTGGATAATATGATTGATCACCATGGACACATGCTATCAGTACCTGGGTATGGGGTATGATCTGCCTTGCTTCTACTAGGTCATGTTTGATAACGCTCTGACTGCAACCAGAGTCAATTAAGGCTACTTTTTCTTGCCCATTTAGACGAATGGGAAGCGTATATGTAGGCTTAATCTCTCCAGCCCAGAAAACCCTGCCTTTGGTGACACCAATTTCCATGGGTTCCTCTATATCTTTTTTTTGTGGACAAAACCGGGCGATATGACCCCATTCTGAACAGTTATAACATTGAGGCCTGTTAGAAGTAGAGGAGGCTGGAGGAAGATGGGGGCTACGTATCCTCTCCTGCTCATGTGAACTTATGGGTCGAGAAGGCACTACTTTCCCTATATTTGGCCGTGCAGGTGATGGTCCAAGATTTCGAGTAGGAGTAGCTCTAAAATCTGGGCTCCTGTGGAAGGCACAGGCTAAGTCAATGGCCATTTTGTTGTTTAACCCTGGGTGCTGCCGAACCCAGTTTCTTGTGGATGACGGCAGTGCATCAAGGAATTGTTCTAGTACGATAACATCGAACATTTCTTCCCGAGTCTTTTCTGTGGGCCGTAACCAACGTCCCGCAGTGTTTTGAACCCGGTAATATAAGGCACGCGGATTCTCTTGTAACCCCTATTTCATATGTCGGAATTTACTCCGATAGCTTTCGTGGTCTAGTCCTATTCTTTCCAGGATAGTCTTTTTGACCTCCTTGTATGGCAGTGTACCCATGGGATTAATGGCTTGATATGTGGCTTGTAGCTGTCCAGTCAATAATGGGGCTATATATTGACCCCATTTCTCCTCGGGCCAGTTGGCTGAACTGGCCACCCTTTCAAAATTAAGAAAAAAAGAGTCAGGATCCTCCTGGTCTTGATATTTTTGAAGTATACTGCTGGGCACATTCGGATGAACTTTGGTATGTGCGATGGTCTCTGTTAATTTACTCAAGGCAGTTTCATGGACCAGTTGATTGTTGGCCATAATTGTGGCCTGACTTTTAAGGGCCGTTTGTAGCGCCTCTCTCTCCTCTTTAGCGTCCTTCATTTGCTGTTCCCACATCAACTGGAGATGACGTTGTCCTTCTGCGAGTTGGGCAATTACATCCGCCATTGTGGGTTTTTCCTCCATCTTCTCCTATATGTATACTGGGCTCCGAATCCCACTTCTGACACCACTTTGTACGAGGATGGCAGATTTATGTCGCTGAATAGCAATCTTGTGGTTTCAAAGAACTGTCTTTTTATTGTTCTTGAAACAGTTTAAACGGTAAGTATTATATACAAAGTTTGTGATGTATAGGTAGGTTGTGGGGTTGTCCTCTTGTTGACTTCTTGGCTCGTCTTCCCTACTTTCTTCCAATACCTCGCGGGGAGCGTGGAAACACAAAAGAGAATAGATACGGTAAGTGGGGGAAGAGGTTTAGGCTTATTCTTTCTTATCTGTTCCCTTTCTCTCTCTCTCTCTCTCTCTCTCTATCCATGTCTCGGCTGTCTTCTTGACTCCTTTATTCCTTTCCCTTGGTTTTCTCTCTTCTCCTGCCAGACTTCCTTCCTGCCTTTTCCCTCTTCTGCGTCCTGAGTATGTCTTCTTTATTGTTGACTGTGGGTTTTTCCGTCTCTCTCTCTCTCTTTCTCTCCCCATTTCCTGTCTTGAGAACTTAAATACACTTTTCCGCTGTCTTCATCCCTTTGTCTCTTTTCTGCAAATGCTCTCTCTTCTTGGTACCTTTCTTTTGTATTTACGTAGGTATAATCTCCCTTTCTTACTCCATCCCCTTTTCATATCCTTCAGTGCTCCCCCGTCCCAAAAGTGCCCGTTTCCCTTCTCCCCTCCTTTCCCCAAGTTCCTCCACCTCCTGCCTCCCTTCCCCGCTCCTTCCCCGCTCGCGTCTCCGTACCTGGATAGGCCACGCTTCTCCGGAAGCGTGGCGGCTCAGGAGTAGGCTCCCCGGGACCAGCGGTCTTCAGGTCTCCTCCGTGACTCCTCTGCTCCCGTCTGCTCCGTCGTCCTACCGGCCGTCTCCTCGATACCGGGTTCCTCTTTCTCCTCCGTTGTCACCAGTTCCGGGCTGTTCGCACTCCAGCTCGCCACCTCCTTGGGCATAACGGAAACTCCACTTTTAACCCGCAGTCGGTCCCGCGGTTGCTGTAACCAACCAACCACAGCGTCGGAGTTTGTAGTAGTCACCAGGTCATCCGTGGCAGAGACAGCACAAGCAATGGAAGTGTGTGGGTCGGATCGTAGCGACCCATCACACAAGCACCCTGACAATTTTGGACTCTGGGGGTGGCGCTCCTGCAGGGAGGGTACAGAGCCCCAGAGGGGAGGACCAGGGTCAGGTTGTCATCCCTGACCTGGTGGAAGAGAGAGTGGTCAAAGGGTGCCAGGCACCTGGGGCTACCGCCCCCCACTCTCCACAGTCACAGTGGTTGGAGAGGCCTTGAGGTCGGGCTCTCATCCCTGACAGTTGTCAGGGGTCCCTGTGGGTTGCTGTCCTGGTGGACAGAGTTGCCCCTGGGGGGGGATGAGAGTCACACCCCGGGGGTGGAGTGGGCAACACCACTGTGTTGGCCCTGGTGGTACTATCTGCCCATTGCAATACATCTGTGAGCAAAGTAAAGTTAGGCGGTGCACAGATGGTGTCTGCAGATGTGGAGAAGGGTTCCCCATGGGTTAGCTTAGTGGGCCCTGAGAGTATGGACAGAGGGATCCAACTGGAGTCAGGAAGGCGTAGAACTGGAACATGCCCCTGCTGTTGTGGGCCTGGGTCCTTGTTCTATCGCCCCAATCAGGGAAGTACATCAAGGTATTGATTGTTCTCCCCTGGCTTTAGGCTGGTAGGGGGTCGTGTTGGACTTTTTTTGCTTATGCAGAGTCATCCCCAATCTTTTTGCCTCCTATTTTTTCTTACCTGTTGCTGTTGGCTTTTGAACTCTGAGCACTTTACCACTGCTAACCAGTGCTAAAGTGCATATGCTCTCTGTGTAAAATTGTATGTAATTGGTTTCTTCATGATTGGCATATTTGATTTACTAGTAAGTCCCTAGTAAAGTGCACTAGAGTTGCCAGGGCCTGTAAATCAAATGCTACTAGTGGGCCTGCAGCACTGGTCGTGCCACCCACATAGGTAGCTCTGTAATCATGTCTCAGACCTGCCATTGCAGTGTCTGTGTGTGCAATGTTAACTGTAAATTCGACTTGGCAAGTGTACCCACTTGCCAGGCCTAAACCTTCTCTTTTCCTACATGTCAGACACCCCTAAGGTAGGCCCTAGGTAGCCCCAAGGGCAGGGTGCAGTGTATGGTTAAGGTAGGACATATAGTAGTGTGTTTTATATGTCCTGACAGTGAAATATTGATAAATTTGTTTTTAACTGTTGCAATGCCTGTCCCTCTCATAGGTTAACATGGGGGCTACCTTTAAATCTGATTAAAGTGTAGATTCCCTTTGGGAGAGGATGGACATGTAGAGTTTAGGGTCTCTGAGCTCACAAATTAAAAATACATCTTTTAGTAAAGTTGATTTTGAGATTGTGTGTTTGAAAATGCCACTTTTAGAAAGTGAGCATTTTCTTGCTTATACCATTTCTGTGACCCTGCCTGTTTGTGGATTCCCTTTCTGGGTCAGTTTGACAGTTGGGCTGGTTGCACCTCACACTAGACAGTGACACAAAAAGAGCTGGGGTGTAGTCTGCATTTCCTGATGAGCCATCTGTGGTAGGAGGGAGGGGAGGAGTTGTCACTTACACCTGAAAGAGCTGTGCCTGTCCTCACACAATGCAGTCTCCAACCCCCTGGTGAGTGTCTGGGGCCTGGCCTGGGCAAGGCAGGATTTCACATTCACTAGAGACTTTGCTTTGAAGTAGGTCTACTTCAAAGGAGAAATTGGGTATAAGAAGGGCACCCAAAACCACAGACTTTAGAACACTTCTGGAAACAAGAGGAACCTCTGCCTGGAGAAGAGCTGAGGAGCTGAGGAGAAGTGCTGCCCTGCCTGTGACGGTGCTTTGTGGAGATATCCTGCAGTTGCTGCTTCTGCCAGAGTAAGAGGGCAAAGAATGGACTTTGTGTGCCTTCCATCTTGTGAAGAAATCTCCAAGGGCTTGATTTAGAGCTTGCCTCCTGTTGTTTGAAGTCTCAGGGACAGCAAAGACTTCTCTCTGCCAGCACCTGGAGTCTCTGAAGGGACTCCTGCTCTGACAAGTGGTGCCCTATCTAGTCCCTGGGCCTTTGAAAGGAAAGCTGGTGGAAATCCAAGGAAATCGACTTCAGACGACTTCGGACCGACGCGCTGCTGAATCCGGTGACGCCACCTGCACCCGATGCCGTGACCTTCGCTAGAATGCGACGCTCTTCGCAGGCCCGACGCCGCTGCAGCCCCGCTGAAGTCCACGACTCCGTGGAAGTCGCCGCAACACGTTGTGACCGACGCCGCTCGAAGTGCGCGGATTCAACATTTCGGACCGACGCCGCGATCCCTGACTTCATGCATCGACTTGTTTTCACTCATCACCAAAGGTACTGTACTTGGGGGTCTACGCGACTCTGTGTCCGGCACCGCTGGTGTCGGCTTGTTGGGAACGACTTCGTCACAACGCCGTGTTAACACCTCATCGAAGCATTTTGTGTTTCTAAGTGCTATTTTTGAGTTTAATCTTTAAAAAATCATAACTTGACTTGTGTATGTTGGATTTTTTGTCGTTTTGGTCTTGTTTTGTTTATATAAATATTTCCTATTTTTCTAAACCTGTGTTATGTCATTTTGTAGTGTTTTCATTGAGTTACTGTGTGTGTTGGTACAAATACTTTACACCTAGCACTCTGAGGTTAAGCCTACTGCTCTGCCAAGCTACCAAGGGGGTAAGCAGGCGTTAGCTGAGGGTGATTCGCTTTTACCCTGACTAGAGTGAGGGTCCTTGCTTGAACAGGGAGTAACCTGACTGTCAACCAAAGACCCTATTTCTAACACACCAGTATTGATGCTTCAGGGAGATAGCTACAATGCAACTTTTGCTCAATGTTTAGTGCTGCACATAACATTTTAATCACCTTGTTATTGAAGTGAGTTCCCCTATCTGATTCTAAAGAGATCGGAAACCTGAAACTTGGTATCAACTCCCTACGCAATAACTTTGCTACTGTGAGACTGTCATTCCTTTTGTAGGGTATGCTTCAATCCAATGACTAAAAACACACACAATCACCAACAAGTACTTCAAACCTCCACATGCAGGCATTTCAATGAAATCCAATTGCATTCTGCTGAATGGACCTCCCAAATTCACCACTGTCCCTTTTCCCATGTTTGGCTGCTGACAAATTATACAGCGATGACATACTGCCTCTGCTGCCTGCCTGAATTTAGGGTTAAACCAGTCGATCGTGAACAATCTAACCATGGCATCCCTCCCAATGTGTGCCTGGCCATGATAATATTTGGCCATTTGTGACAATAAACTATTGGGCAAGACCATCTGACCCTCCTCAGAAACCCAAATCTCGTCAGGACATTGGACACATTTCAATTTAGCCCAGAGACGTTTGTCTTCCTTGTCAACATTACTTTGCAATGTTTTAAACTCTTCCAGAGTATCAATCACTTTCAATGCAAAACGTGTACATGTGTTGTCTTCTTCTGACACCAAATCCCACTTGTCTTTGAACGATATACAGTTCATTGAACAAAACCTTGCGACTTGATCCGCATACCCATTTCCTAATGAGATGTAATCTTCTGCCTTCTGATGCGCACTGCATTTCACCACGGCAATTTCTTCAGGTAACGGTATTTCATACAACAACTCTTTATCGTGTTGCCATTTCTTACTGGTGTACCAGTAGAGGTCAGGAAACCTCTTTGGGACCACAATTGACCAAAAACATGAACAATTCCAAATCCATATTGGCTGTCAGGATAGATAGATTGTGACTCTCAGTCTCGCAGAAACATGGCATGCTCTAATAAGAGCTACCAATTCTGCCACCTGTGCAGAATATGCACCTCGAAGCCAGGAAGCTTCTAATGTACCTGTGATTGTGCATACAGCATATCCTGCTCTCAATGTTCATGTACCATCTCTGAGACATGAGCCACCAACAAAGACAATTTGATCATTTTCTTCCAATCGGGTATCTCTGATGTCAGGTCTTGGTTTTGGCACAATTCAGTTACCTCAAGACAATCATGCTTGATGTCTTCCTCCTTATCAATTTCAACAATATCACCTGGAAGTAATGTTGCTGGGTTCAGCACTGTACATCTTTTTAATGTTACATTTGGAGCACCTAGAATGCTCGTCTCATACCTTGTCAATCTTGTACCAGTCAAATACTGCGTTTTCGTCCTTGTCAGTAAAATCTCAACAGAATGAGGTACCATTACCGTCAAAAGGTATCCCATCACTACTCCCTCACATTGTGAAAGACTTTGACCAACTGTGACAACTGCACGCAGACACTTGGTAAAGCTGCTGCGACTGGGTCCAAGGTAGCTGAAAAATAGGCTACTGGACGATAAGCACCTCCGTGGACCTGTGTCAAGACAGACAAAGAACAAGCATCACGTTCATGACAAAGCAATGTGAATGGCTTTGTGTATTCAGGCATTCCCAACGCTAGAGCCCTATACAAACTCTTTCTCAACTCAGTGAACGATTTTATCTGATCTTCATCTAGCATAATGGGGTCAGTAACTTCCTTATGTGTCTGTTGCTGCAATGGTTTGGCAATCTCAGCAAAGTTTTGAATCCACTGACGACAATAAACTACCATTCCCAGAAACATTCTGACATCTCTCTGTGAAGTCGGAGGACTTCTCTGCAGTATCATTGTAATCCTCTCTCTGCAGATTCTCCTCGACCCTTTCTCAATCTGGTGTCCCAAGTATTTCACTGACTTCTGACAGTACTGCAATTTCAAAGGTGACACTTTATGTCCAAATTCTTTTGCAGGATCTGATTGAACAGAGACAGTGACTCCGTATACCCTTGTGGAAGTCTGCACCAGCTGTAGACTCTGTTTAGGAATTTGAAACTATAAAGAAACTGACTATCCTCATGAAGAGGCAGAGAAACGAAAGCTTGTGACAAGTCAACCGCTGTGAACCACTCTGCATCGCATGGAATCTGAAACGGTATCACTGCTGGGTTCGGCCCTACGGGACAACACTTGACCACCATGTCATTCACTTTTCGCAAGTCCTGCACAATGTGCACTTTCCCACATGGCTTCTTCAAGCCAATTATTGGTGAATTACATGGACTGCTCAACACCTCTTTCAAAACCCCTTGTTTCAGAAAATCTCCAATTATCTGCGCCACTTTCATCAGAACATCTTGTGCCCTGTTATACTGACTGTGGAAGCTGCGGAAACACTACATTTGGCTTTAAAATGATTTTAATTGGCTCCACTCCCTTGATCATGCCCACTTCTTTACCTGTCAGGTCCCACACGTTCTCCTGCACTGTTCCCTGCAAGTCTGCATGCAATTCTTTCACAGTAAACATCAAGAAAAACTCAATTAACGGGTACTCTTCGTTAACATTTTAATTTGCAGTTTCTGGTGTCTGTTCTTCCTCATCATCACTATTAGTCTGAACTTCTATTCCTGCGGTCGAACAACTAATGGAACATTTGGTCTTGCATAACAAGTCCCTGCCTAGTAGAGATACTGGACTTGAGTCACAAACTACAAACTTATGCAGTCCCTGGAAATTGCCAATCTCAACTTGTACTGGGTCTGTGATCGGATTTGTCAACTGTCTGTTTGCTACTCCCACAACCTGAACTGTTCTGCTTGAAAGAGGTGAGAGAGCGTAGTTTAAATAACATACATTAGAATGAAATGTTCATATCAATGCTTAACGATGTTGCATAGAAGACGACAATAATAGTGATTTTGCTTAAACGCGCATCTGAATTACGACTATAATATGTGTGGCCACTAATATATACACATGAGCTAATAATGATTGAGTAAAACTGTTTATGTTATGGTTTATATTAACATTTATGATGTTGCATTAATATTGAAAATCTCATAGGCCTTAAGTTAGCGTGAGCTATGGGTTTCAGCTGCCTAGCTCTCATATTAAAAGCATTTTTCTGTTTTTCAGTGTGCTGACTCGCAAAGGGCCATGACCCTGCAAATGTTGCTTTTCTTCATTCCAGTGTATCAGTATGAATTTTGTTCTCATCCGCATGCTTGCTGCTTTAGTATGAATTTATATACAAAGTTGAAACAAAAGTAGATTAATGTAATGTACAAGGACGTTTAAACCATGGACTAAGGAACTCATGACACGAGAAGACGTGCCAAACGGTGAAGTAACCCCCGGATGTGCCACCTCCGAAGGCGTCAATTATGAAGACCAATCAAAATGTTATGAATTATCGTGGGGTGACAATTAGAATTACCTAATGTATAATTTGATAGGTTAAAGATAGTGGGGTATAGTAAATGTCCAATAGAATTTTGGGGGAAGGTATTACGGAAAAGTGATAAAAACCCATGTCACAGAAGGGTCGAGGGAACTAGGTAGGGAATGCGATTGATTTTATTCAGAAACTCTGTCACTCTGTTTGGTGACTTTGAGACTTATTAAAACCATCTTTGCCCATAGACTGCCCTATACACTTCTCCTCCTTATGAGGGAATTGTCCCCTGTCCTTTAGATGAGTTTAGACTGATGGCGTTTTGACTGATGTCCTGAAGACGAAGATTGAACCTGTGTGCTGACCTAATCCTTGGAGGGTAATTATGACAATGCAATTTGTAATTTGTCCGTTTGCTTTTCCTTTCTAGGTACCAACTGCTCATTTTGATAGAGACCATAGCTAGATGTTTTCTAAATTGGTGTTCTAAATTATTTTGCATGAAGCCCAACATGCTGATGCTAATTAGTGGTTAGGATAGGAGATCACTCTGACTGACGCAAATAGACAGATGACTGACGTTGCGCTATGCTGAATTGACACATATATGACATTTGCTGTAATCTAATCTATGTTCACGCTGTGCTATGTTCTTATGTTTGTGATTCTTGCAATAATGAAATCTTATCACAGTTGCCATATTGTGACTATGCTCATATGCTTCCTGGTATTGAGATTAACTCATCTGCTCGTAGATTGTAATCAATAGGGAATAAAATTCATAAAATTCTATCAAAAGGTGTGGTTTTTCATGACTGAAAGGTCATGGTTGCGCCGACAATTTGATTAATGTCTTTAACCAAAGTAAAGTGCATTGTGGTAGTAAATATCGATGACATTATTGATATATTGTTTGACATATTGATCAGTTATCTCGTCCTACGGTGTCTCACCACTGGGTCACTAGATTCATTGGCCTAAAACGAGTCCTAATGTGTATAAATTAACATAGAAGGACGCATTAACAGTTCTGGTAGCAGAGCGACGTTTTTGGCCCTTGGGGGCCCTAGGACGGAGAATTATTGTTTAAATTGTTTTTCTGTGATAATGCAAATTGGAGATATGATGGGTTTCTAAGTTCACCATGACTTTCCCGGGATCTCGGAGCCTGCCTAAGTGAGTTGGGGATGTTCTCGGCGTCATAATGTGTGGTTAGGGTTTTTGCGCTTGCTTAGCTTACACCTTTTTGCACGTGATTGTGAGATTTGTGTGTATTTAGGCCAAGTAAATGTTGTTTTAGGAGGAGTGGGTGTACTCCGCAGTATGAGAGTAGGGAAGTCGGCGTACTTCATATGAGTGTGGTGCTTGGTGCTCAAAATTATCCATGTGGTTGGTTGTTTATGTACGGACCCGTCGTGGTCTAAGACTCCGGAGAATGTTGACAAGTGTAGAAGACACTTGGATTTATGTTGTAATCTGTGCGGTTTAATAGGTCAATCGGGCGTGGTTGACAAGTCAGGTTTGAGTTGAAACGTATGTGTGAAACCTTCGATGGAGATTTGGCAAATTCTAAAGTGCACTAGGATGAGCCAATGACCAGTCGAGAGTAGAATTTGCGGGTCGAATTCTACTTGCATATGCGGGAGCTGATAAGGAGAAAGTAGCGGCCGAGGCTTCAATTGAAATCTTTGTAAAGTTCTGAAACAAATGTGTTACCCTTCCTGTAGTAAACCGGCAGATTTGTGTTGTCATTTAAGGTGCTCGCAATAATTTGCATTAGTTTGTATGAATTCAATGAGGAGCGGACGAGCCGCAAGACTTTGTCAGATACAGTGTGTGTGAGTGTGACGTCAGTGGTGCCGAGCTGAGATAGGTCAGTTGTCGAGAGGGGTCGCGCACGGATTAGCTGCTGTCCGTGAGAGGCAATAGATGAGAAAGGTGGGTGAAGAGTGTCCTGGGAACTAAGTCATTTCTGATTAAAATACAAATAAGAGAAAACTGCAAAATGAATTTTGTTAAGGCATTTAAGAGCACTCTGAAAGGAGACGCATATATTGTAGCAACTGATGGGGAACCTACACCACCCGAGGGTACTCCAGCTTATATAGTCATGGAAGAAAAAGGTGTTGCGCCTTGTTTATGGATGAAACAGTGGCGCAAATTAACAGAGAAGGAGGGATGTTTAGCGTTTCCGGAACATGGAACGTTCAATACGAGGGTTCTTGAAAATTTGAGGTGGATGTTAAGTGTACAGAAACCACCTCCGAGGCCAGCTCAGTATGAAGCTTTAGCGGTTTGGGATCTAATGGCTCTTAAACAAAGGCAAGAAAAGTTTCAGAGAAGACTGAGAAGGGCAGAAAAATCTTATGCAGAGGCTAGATGGGATAACGAGAGCAAAATGTGGAGAAGGGGGATTGTTGATGGGATAAAATTGTTCCCAGCAATAGCACAGGGAGAAGAGATGCAGGGAAAGAAAGCCTCCTGTAAGACAGACAAAGACTCGATTAAATCTAAAGAAAATAAAAGACCTTGGGAAGAGGAAGATGATTCAGACGATGAGGAATTCATGGACAGATTATTACATGATCGCCCGCCACCTTTTGCGGTGAGCGATAGTGCTCCAAGCACTAGCATAGACCCTGGGAACCAGACGCAGGAAAAGGGAGTTGCTGATACGGTACAGACTAGTGATACGGCTTCGATACAGAATGGTGTCAGTGTACCCACTGCACCAGACATACAGATACAGTTGCAACCTCCACCGCAGATACAGAGAATCTACCCAGACGTCCCAGTACTTGAGACTACTACAAATCTGATAGTGCCGCCAGACCCGATATACACAAAATCAAAATTAGTGCAGATTGAGTCAACTCCGAAATTACTGTCCCAACCGCAGACACAGCTGATACCTGGGTACAACCCAGTGGCTGGTCCGCCATTAATACCTGTCCCGGGTACTTTGGAACAGACCTATGGAGTTACTGCTCCACGGAGTCTGGGACCGGGTCAGACACCTGCTGCCATATCATTACCAATTACTGGCGGTCCACCTGTGCCATTGTATGCGCAGGGCAAAGCTGGCGTATGTGACCAGGGAATGATGACTCAAGATATGATAGGAGGAGGGTCTATGGGAACTCCCCAGATAATGGCACTAGGAGAACAAACAGTTGAACAGCTGAGGTCTTTAATGGACCTTAGCCCAGTGGGACCACCCATAGAAGCAATGCGTCAAGCAGGACTAGGGGTTTTAACCCCGCAGACAATGAGTACAAACACCTTACATTCACCGATGATACATGCAGGGAATATCTCACTGCAGGGTTTCACAGTCCAACAGCTAAACGAATGGCTAGAAAAGACTTATACTTCACAAAAGGCCGCAGTGACTACAGTTGAACCAGAAAAAGAAAAGCAAGATGAGTACCTAAACTTTGTAAGGTTAGGTGCCGGAGCTGCTGAATTAGTGGAAGGTACAATGGGAGTAAATAGATTGGAGTCATACACGGAAGCAGAATTAAGATTCCTATGCCCCAAGATTACCAAAGAAGTAGGCAAGGTGCATCAGAGATTAGCGAACCTGGCAGATAAATACAATATTGATATCGGAAACACTAAACACCTGAAAAGAAGTTACAGGTTGGATTTTGACTCCAAAGATTTTGACCATATGAGGTCTGCGGGAATGAAGGCACATTTGAAAGAATTATTGCAAAGTGCACAAGTTTGGGGAGTGCTGGAAAAATGGGAAGGCAGGTGGGCAAAGAAAAGAGATAAGGAAAAGGGTGACAGTCCAGGGTCTAATCAAGCCAAGGCCTCACCCGATCTGGAATCAGTAAAAATATTACCCATGAGAGAAACAGCAGGTGGTGTCTTAGTTCATGTGCCATGGACCATAGGAGACATCCTATCTTTTACTAATGATTATCCTAGATTAAGGGAGAAGCCGATCGAGTGGTACCAACAGACAGATAGGTTTGTGAAACTTGCAAAATGTCTTTGGGAAGACTTGAATACCTTGTTTGAAATCATTGTTCCGCCTGATTTGTGGCTTGAGTGCAAGAGAGGAGTAGATTGGCCGACGAAGGAGCCGGCAAGGGATAAGGTGACCGGAGCACCCTCTGAAGAGGTGATGAAGTATTATCATAAAGTAATTGAGTTTTTGAAACAGAAGGTGTCGCCGAAGGTGACAGATTGGCAGAAAATCGACCGGACCTCTCAAGAGGTTAAGGAGTCAATACACGCTTACTATGAGAGATTGCTAAAGGCATTCAAACACTACAGTGGTACTGAGACTATTGAACCGAAAGACATGAATCATCTTGTGTTCAGATTCGTCGAAGGGCTGAGACCAGAAGTTAGCCAGATGATTAAGAATCATTTGATTTGTTGGCAAGCGAAGCCGATTGATGAGTTGTTGCAGTATGCGAAATACTGTAGTGATGAGATTGAGCTGAAGCAGAAAAAGCTGAAAGAGAAAGTGATGGTGATGCAGATAAGGGCTGCACAGGCAGAAATACAGGGAAATGGAGTTCAACAGATGATACAGCAGCAACCGCAAATGAATGGTGCGTTTCAGACACAGCCAAGAGGTCGAGGCCGAGGGTTTGTGAATCGCGGTCCAGACTTGAAACGGTTGTGGTGCAAAATGACATGCAAGGGGCAAAAAGGATGTCACCATGTCACGCGTGCGGGGGCGTGGGGCACTGGAAACGGTAGTGCCCAAATATGGTGCAGGATGGTGTTGTTCAGCAAAGCGTTAACGTTGGTACATTGCAAAATGTAAGAAGCCCAAAAATAAGACATCAAAACCCGAATTTTCAGAACAATCTGGTACAAATGCAAGGGGTACAGCCCATGCAGCAGATGCAAATGCCGCGTTTACAGCCAGCGCAAATGCAACAGCAGATTCCCGTGTTACCTAGACAGCAAATGCAATTACCAATGGCTCCGATGGGACAGCAACAGGTGATGCTTCCTCAACAGGTCACAGGCCAGGTAATGAGTCAAAATAATACAGTACAACAGTTTCCATTGCGAGGTGAAAATGGCATGAATGGAGAGTGGTCAGATGATAGCTCAGACAGCGAAAAGTGCAGGCTTGCAGCATCCTTAGAGGTGGATCAGAGGGGTCCATATGTGGAAGGAAAGGTGATGGGCTACAAAGTCTCGTTTCTGGTTGACACCGGAGCTACACACTCTACAGTCAGGAGTGCGGAAGTTCCAAAATTACCACTTTCGGGGCGTACCATAAGGGTAGTCGGAGTAGCAAACCAATATCTGACAAACCCGATTACTGATCCAATGCAGGTTGAAATCGGCAACTTTCAGGGACTACAAAGGTTTGTAGTCTGTGATTCAAGTCCAGTATCCCTACTGGGAAGGGACTTAGGGCCAGATGTAGCAAATTTGGAAATTGCAAGTCGCAATTTCCAATGCAGAACGGTGTCTCAGACACCGTCTGTGAGTCGGTATGGGGTCGCAAAGACCCACCTCATTAATATTAATGAGGTGGGTCGCAAATTGCGGCCCCATACCGACTATGGGCACTCGCAAACATGGAGGCCTGCTGTAGTCAGCAGACCTCCATGTTTGTAACTGCTTTTAAATAAAACAGTTTTTTTTTTTTTAAGTGTAGCCCGTTTTCCTTAAAGGAAAACGAGCTGCACTTAAAAAAAAAAACGAAACCTTTAGTTTCGGTATTTTTTCAGGGTAGGTAGTGGTCCCTTGGACCACTACCTACCCTGAAAAAAAAATTTGTGGTCCATTCACAAAGGGGAAGGGGTCCCATGGGGACCCCTTCCAATTTGCGAGTGGGTTACCATCCACTTGAAGTGGATGGTAACTGCGACACCATTTGCGACCGCATATGCGGTCGCAAATAGTATTGCATACCACTCCGAATCGCAAATAGGAAGGGAACACCCCTTCCTATTTGCGATTCTGAAATGCATTTTGCGAGTCGGTCCCGACTCGCAAAATGCATTTCTGCATTGGAAACTGGAATTTGCGACTCGCAAACAGCATTTTTTGCCGTTTGCGACTCGCAAATAGTTTCCTGCATCTGGCCCTTACTGTGTAAGACAAAATGCTCGATTACCTGTTCCAATGACGGAATCGAAGTACAGACAAATTGTGACGATGAAGGAGACGAAGGTCAGTTTTTAGAGGAAGAACAAATGAGGATTACCCTTTAATTACCCTGTTCCCGATGCTTACCATGATTGATCTACCTGTTGAGTTACAAGGAACTGTGACAGAGAAAGTGTGGGATCTGACAGGAAAGGAGGTGGGACTAATAAAAGGCGTAGAACCAGTTAGAGTCCAGGTAAAGCTGAATGCGATGTTTCCTCAGGTGCCGCAATATCATATGGCACAAGATGTCCTCATCGAGGTGTCACAGATAATTGCAGATTTTCTAAGACAGGGAGTCCTGAAAGAGGTTTTGAGCAGTCCGTGTAACTCTCCCATAATGGGTTTAAAGAAGCCCTGTGGAAAGGTTCGAATTGTGCAGGACTTGAGAAAAATAAACAAGATTGTGGTAAAATGTTGCCCTGTAGTGCCCAATCCAGCAGTGATCATGTTTCAGGTTCCCTGCGATGCTGAATGGTTCACAGTTATAGATTTGTCACAGGCTTTCTTTTCGATACCTCTTCATGAGGACAGCCAATTTTTGTTCAGTTTCAAATTCCTGGATAAGGTGTACAGTTGGTGCAGAATTCCACAAGGGTTTTCTGAATCACCGTCCATCTTTAACCAGATACTGAAAAAGGATTTGGAATCCCTAGTGCTACCTTTTAATTTGACTTTAGTGCAGTACATCGATGATTTGCTGATTGCATCCAAAACAAGAGATAACTGTAAATATGATACCATTGCCTTGCTGAATCACTTGGGAAAGAACGGACACAAGGTGTCACCTAAAAAGGTGCAATACTGTCAGAAAGAGGTGAAATACCTAGGGCATCTAATTGAAAGAGGGTCCAGGAGAATATCAAAAGAAAGAATAACAGCCATTTTGCAGATGAACCCTTCAACGACAAAAAGAGATATCAGGATGTTTTTGGGAATGGTGGGCTACTGTCGCCAGTGGATACCCAACTTCTCGATCATCTCGAAACCCTTGACAAGACTGACAGGAAAGGAGATAAAAGATGAGCCATATACCATAGCTTTGTCCAAAGAAGAGCTTGAGTCATTTATGGAATTGAGAGAATGCATGTGCAGGGCACCAGCGTTGGGTATGCCTGACTATACGAAACCTTTTCTACTGTTTTGTCATGAACGTGATGCTTCTTCTTTGTCTGTTTTGACACAGGTCCATGGAGGTGCAAATCGCCCTGTAGCATATTTTTCAGCTACCTTGGACCCCGTCGCAGCAGCCTTACCGGGTTGTTTGCGCGCAGTTGCAGCAGTTGGTCAGAGCCTTACCCAGTGTGAAGGCATAGTCATGGGATACCCCCTAATAGTAATGGTTCCGCATTCAGTTGAAATTTTGTTGACTCAAACTAAAATTCAGCACATGACAAATGCTCGTCTCATTAAATATGAGACAATCATATTGGGGTCACCAAATGTCTCTTTAAAGCGATGTACAGTATTGAACCCGGCAACTTTACTTCCTGTTGAAAACACTGAAATCAACAATGAGGAAGAGTTTGAACATGACTGTCTTGAGGTAACTGAGCTATGTACCAAACCACGTCCAGATATTCAAGACACACAGTTAAAAGAAAATGACTGTATTATGTTTGTCGATTGGTCCTGTTTAAGAGATTCTGTTGGAACATTGAGAGCTGGCTATGCGGTATGTACCATAGCTGGTATCATTGAAGCTTCCTGGCTCGAGAAAGTGTTTTCCGCACAAGTGGCAGAATTAATTGCCTTTACCAAGGCATGCCATGCAGCTGTGAATCTGAGAGTCACTATCTATACTGACAGCAGATAAGGATTCAGAATTGTACATGATTTTGGCCAACTTTGGTCACAGAGAGGTTTCATGACCTCTTCTGGTTCTCCCGTGAAAAATGGTGAACAAATAAAGGATTTGCTACATGCAATTCAGTTACCTCTTGAAATTGCCCTGGTGAAATGCTCATGTTAAGTCGCAAGACTTTGTGTCCATGGGAAACGGTTATGCAGATCAAGTCGCAAGGTTTTGTGCATTGAACTGTATATTATTCAAGGAACAGTGGGAATTGTTACCGCAAACTGACAATGACACATGTTTGAACCTTTCATTACGGGTGGTTGACACACTAGATGAGTTAAAAACATTACAAAGTCGTGCAAGCAAAGAGGAAAAACGTTCCTGGCAGAGAATGCAATGTGTACAGAGGGCTGATGATTTGTGGGTCTCAGAGGAAGGAAAATTAGTCTTGCCAAATAGCCTTTTATCTCAGTTTGCCAGGCTATACCATGGACAAGCTCATCTTGGGAGAGATGCAATGATCAGGTCATTTAAAATCGATTGGTTCAACCCAAAATTCAGACATGCCGCAGAGATTATCTGTCGCAGGTGCATCATCTGTCAACAGATGAATGCTGGAAAAGGAACTGTGGTAACTTTGAGCCACATTGGGAGAGCTGGCGGTCCATTCAGCAAAACGCAAATGGACTTCATTGAAATGCCTGTTTGTGGAGGATTGAAGTATGTGTTGGTGATTGTGTGTGTTTTCAGTCACTGGATTGAAGCATACCCCACACGTAGGAATGACAGTCTCACAGTTGCGAAACTGCTACTTAGGGAACTAATACCAAGGTTCGGGTTTCCGGTCTCTATAGAGTCAGATAGGGGCAGACACTTCGACAATGAGGTAATTAAACTCCTGTGTGCCGCACTTGACATCGAACAAAAGCTCCATTGTAGCTATCGCCCAGGAGCATCAGGACTAGTGGAGCAAATGAATGGTACTTTGAAATCGAGAATGGCAAAAATGTGTGCAGCCACCAATATGAAATGGCCAGATGCATTACCCTTAGTGCTGATGTCAATGAGAAACACCCCTGACAAGAAAACGGGACTATCCCCCACGAGATCCTCATGGGTAGAGCTATGAGGTTGCCAGCAGTACCTGCAAATGCTTTAATGAATATCACAGATGATATGGTGTTGGACTACTGCAAAGGTTTGGCTGATGTGATTCGCTCTTTCTCTCACCAGGTGGAAGCTAACACATTGCCACCGATTGGAGATCCAGGCCACACCCTACAAGCCGGTGACTGGGTGGTTGTCAAGAAGCACGTGAGAAAGTTGTGTCAGGAACCACGTTGGAAAGGGCCATATCAAGTAATCCTGACAACTACTACTGCTGTAAAGTGTGCAGGAGTTCCAAACATGCCAGTCACACAAAAAAGGTAACGTGTCCTTTTGAAGAGGAACTTGAAGCTTCTGGCACAACAGCTCCAGGAAGAGAAGTCTCAGAGTTAGAAAACAGTCAAGAAGGAACTGAGACTACCGGAGGGCCCACTGAGAACAGCCTCCTCCCTCAAACAGTGAATGAGTTCGAGAGAGGTGACAGAGTGCCTATCTCAGTAGAGGGAGCAGGAGAACTAAATCAAGGAGAGGTTCTCCCAGAAGTGGACAGATACGGGTTAGAACTCGAACCCGGTACAGACCCAGAAGAAGAAGGAGAAGAAGAAGAAGAAGGAGAAATAATAGAGAGAAATCAGAGCGTGCCAGAGTCTCCCGAGCCAGCTGCAGGTCCATCAATTGAAAACACCATATCACAAGAGGAGGGTGCTGTCTAGCGTTCTGAAAAGACACACCGAAAGAAGACGCATAAGGGTGATAATTGGCCAGAGAAACCACTCTTTAGGATAAGAGACACACCAAGTGAAACAATAACAGAGGAGAACGATACATCCTGAGTGGAAGACCTAAGTGAAGGAGAACAACAAGGTGAACGAACGCTGAAAAGAAAGAGAGTCACAAGTAGAAGATATACAGGTCCTGAATGGGCGTATGCTACAACATCTGAGTGGCAACAAGAATTCCTAGCATTCTGTTTCGACCGAGAAGTACCAGGCCAGTACTATGGTACCTGAACTGATCCAAAGAAAGACTTGGTTAAAACTGAAAATCTGAAAACTGATAAAGAGACTTTATAAATTACCGAAAGTAACACTAGAACCGGATTGAATTTGAGAGACCTGATTATGACAAGCTGCTAACCTGATTTGACAAAAGGGGGTCCTGGAGTGAGTGGAGACGCTGTAAATACACGCAGAGAGCAAGAGAAAATTCTAAATCATTCCTGAGTTGATTGTTAGTCTACTATCTGATTCTATACAAACATGGCTTAAATAGAGGTAGTAACAAAGGAAGTAAAGTGTGTGGTTGGCTAGGTCTTATAATAGGTGTCGTGTGTGCAATAATAATTGTGGGAGTGATTGTGGGAATGCCATGGATAGAGAAAGAGACTATTAACGTTACTTCGAAACCTGAAACTACAACTCTAACACCGTGGGAAAGATTTGAGCAGGATGCAAGACACTTGTATGAGGGAACTAATTCAAAAGGGGAACTGTCTACTGATGTCTTATATCGCTTGCTGAATGAGTATGTGGAGACCATGGATGCGAAAGATTGTTATGTGTGCACTAAGATTCCTTCATCTGTGCAGGAAGGAGTCACTTACCATAGCCTTCCTCTAACATACGGTATTAGTTGCAGTTTGCTACTAACAAGGTTCTATAACCAAGAGCATGTGCAATACTTTTATTCGAATCTGGATGTTGTGTTTTCTTTTGTGCCTGTGATTGAATTCTTGAATAAGTTAGCTAAGGAACATGATATAAAAATATTTAGAGGATTCTTTGAGCTGACGCTTACATTTGGAACTGCTTATGCACATCACAATAATTTGACTTGCTTACTATCACCTGTAGAGAAAAGCTTTTTAGATCACACTGATGATAGACACAAAGCATTGAAAGAAAGACTAGAAAAAGGATTAGAAAAACGCACATATGCAAATGATTATGCTTATACTGCAATCAAGACACAAAGCAAGCTAGCTATAGATGCATTACATGTAGGTAGGCTTTGTATATATAGGCCAAAATCTGAGCAGGACAATTTGTTTGTTGGAACGAGTGAATGCAGACATGTGTTTTTGTTTCAGAGTAAATGGACATTTAAGGTAAATGGACAGGATCCAGCGATCCCTGGGATCTATTACATCTGTGGACTAAATGCTTATTACCGTCTCCCTAGGGGATGGTATGGGACATGTTATTTGGGAATAGTTTTCCCAAAGATTTACCAGATTGATGACTTAAAGCAAATACCTAAAACGTCTGAAATACAACATGCTAGACAAAAACGAGAATCAGTGGCTGCTGTCATTGGTGACATATTTGGAGCTATAATCCCTTCAGTAGGGGTTATCTTGAATTCTATGAAGATTCAAAAGTTGTCTACTATCGTGGATAACATGCTGACAAATTTTACAGGGGCTATACTCCTGATGGATACTGAACTTGCTGCAGAAAGAGCTGACTCTTCAAAATCGGCTTGCTTTAGACATTCTTTTAGCAAAGAGTGGAGGGGTCTGCAAGATGCTCAACGAGCGCCATTGTTGCTCGTTCATTCCGGACAATAGAAAAAAGATTAGAGGTATGCTTACTATCCTAACTAGAGATAGTACAGATTTGAAGGATTTGAAAGAACTTGGTGTCTGGGAGAAATTTGGAAAGGGGATTGCCAGAGTAGGGAGCTGGTTTACCAATATTTGGAATGGGGTGCTTGCAAAAATACTAATGGGTCTATTAATTGTTCTGGCCTGTCTATTAGGATTATGGGGGGCATGCAAAATCAATGACAGAATTAAGAAACATTGGACTAAAAGAACCAGAAGAAATGAAGAAAGTGAAAGAGAGAAAATGTTCAATGAAATTTGGGAAAGTTCACATAAAGGGCAAGATGTTGAAATGCGCATTATGCGCAAGGTGAAAAATTAAAATGAAAGGTCAAAGGGCAAGGTTTGTGTGATGACGAGCGTCATCAGAGGAGGGACTGAGAGAGCGTAGTTTAAATAACATATATTAGAATGAAATGCTCATATCAATGCTTAACGATGTTGCATAGAAGACGACAATAATAGTGATTTTGCTTAAACGTGCATCTGAATTACGACTATAGAATGTGTGGCCACTAATATATACACATGAACTAATAATGATTGAGTAAAACTGTTTATGTTATGGTTTATATTAACATTTATGATGTTGCATTTATATATGAAAATCTCATAGGCCTTAAGTTAGCGTGAGCTGTGGGTTTTAGCTGCCTAGCTCTCATATTAAAAGCATTTTTCTGTTTTTCAGTGTGCTGACTCGCAAAGGGCCATGACCCTGCAAATGTTGCTTTTCTTCATTCCAGTGTATCAGTATTAATTTTGTTCTCATCCGCATGCTTGCTGCTTTAGTATGAATTTATATACAAAGTTGAAACAAAAGTAGAATAATGTAATGTACAAGGATGTTTAAACCATGGACAAAGGAACTCATGACCCGAGAAGACGTGCCAAACGGTGAAGTAACCCCCGGATGTGCCACCTCCGAAGGCGTCAATTATGAAGACCAATCAAAATGTTATGAATTATCGTGGGGTGACAATTAGAATTACCTAATGTATAATTTGATAGGTTAAAGATAGTGGGGTATAGTAAATGTCCAATAGAATTTTGGGGGAAGGTATTACGGAAAAGGGATAAAAACCCAGGTCACAGAAGGGTCGAGGGAACTAGGTAGGGAATGCGATTGATTTTATCCAGAAACTCTGTCACTCTGTTTGGTGACTTTGAGACTTATTAAAACCATCTTTGCCCATAGACTGCCCTATACACTTCTCCTCCTTATGAGGGAAGTGTCCCCTGTCCTTTAGACGAGTTTAGACTGATGGCATTTTGACTGATGTCCTGAAGACGAAGACTGAACCTGTGTGCTGACCTAATCCTTGGAGGGTAATTATGACAATGCAATTTGTAATTTGTCCGTTTGCTTTTCTTCTCTAGGTACCAACTGCTCATTTTGATAGAGACCATAGCTAGATGTTTTCTAAATTGGTGTTCTAAATTATTTTGCATGAAGCCCAACATGCTGATGCTAATTAGTGGTTAGGATAGGAGATCACTCTGACTGACGCAAATAGACAGATGACTGACGTTGCGCTATCCTGAATTGACACATATATGACATTTGCTGTAATCTAATCTATGTTCACGCCGTGCTATGTTCTTATGTTAGTGATTCTTGTATTAATGAAATCTTATCACAGTTGCCATATTGTGACTATGCTCATATGCTTCCTGGTATTGAGATTAACTCATCTGCTCGTAGATTGTAATCAATAGGGAATAAAATTTATAAAATTCAATCAAAAGGTGTGGTTTTTCATGACTGAAAGGTCATGGTTGCGCCGACAATTTGATTAATGTCTTTAACCAAAGTAAAGTGCATTGTGGTAGTAAATATCGATGACATTATTGATATATTGTTTGACATATTGATCAGTTATCTCGTCCTACGGTGTCTCACCACTGGGTCACAAGATTCATTGGCCTAAAACGAGTCCTAATGTGTATAAATTAACATAGAAGGACGCGTTAACAGAGGTAAGTTTGGAACTTCTGCGCTTCTCACTGTAGAGCGTGTAGCTCCCATGTCCACTAAGAATGAGACTCTGTGACCCATCACCTTTCCCTTTACAAAAGGTCCTCTCTGATCTACCTCTAAGGACGCTGCAAGCATACATGGCTCGTCATCCGAACTAATACTCATCCATTCATCGTTTATTTCATTCTCACTATGTAATGGAATTGGTGCACTGTTTCATTACTTCTGTCTTGCCTCTGACCTGTGACCTGCTGAGTAAGCATCATCTGTTGCTGTTCCATCGGGGTTTGAGGTATCTGCATTTGTTGTCTGGGTACCATAGGAACCTGCTGCTGCAATGGTTGTAACTGTGTCACTTGTGCACGCAGCACTTGCACCTGCTGCAAGGGTTGAAAATTCTGCATTTGATTCTGGACATTCTGATTAAGTTCTCTCATTCTAGGGACTTTCACAGTTTGAAATGTATTGACATCGCCACCTTGCTGAACAACACCATCCTGCACCATCAACGGACACTACCGCTTCCAGTGTCCCATATTTCCGCACAGATGACACAGTAACATCTTTTTCATCCCTTGCACATCATTCTGAGCCACTACAGTTTTCAAATCCGGACCACGGGTCATATTGACTCCACGACCCCTACCTCTCATCTGAGGTTGAAACATGACAGATCACTGCTGCTGCGGCATTTGTTGCACTAAAGCTCCTTGCACTCCTGTATCAGCTGCCTTAATCTGCATCAGCATTGACTTCTCCTTCAACTTTTTCTGCTTCAAATCAGTCTCATCACTACATTATTTTGCATACTGCAACACCTCATCAATTGGCTTTTCTTGCCAACAAATCAAATGAATCTTAATCATCTGCCCTATTTCAGGTCTCAATCCTTCGACGAACCTGAACACAAAGTGCAACATGTCTTTCGGCTCAACTGCTTTCTTATCACTGTACTACTTGAACGCTTTCAACAATCTCTCATAGTAGGTATGTATTGACTCTTTCGCCTCCTGCACTGTCCTGTCAATCCTCTGCCAGTCAATATTTTTAGGCGAGATTCTTGTTTTCAGGAACTCAATCACCTTATAATAATGTTTCATCATTTCAGGTGATGGTGCACCTGTAACTCTATCCCTTTCTGGTTCACTCGTCGGCCAATCCACTGCTCTCTTGCATTCAACTCACAAGTCAGTTGGAACCACTATGTCCAACAAATTATTCAAGTCTTCCCATAGACATTTAGAAAGCTTCACAAATCTATCTGATCTGTCTGCTGGTACCACTCAACCGGTTTTGGGTAATCATTTGTGAATGACAAAATATCACTCCTGTGCCATGGAACATGAACAAACTGCCCTCCTGGAATTTCCCTCATCAGTAAAATTTAATTGGATCTTTTTCTTTCTGAGCACCTTCAGACCCTTCTTGTGAATCTTGTTTCCATTTATCCTTCTTCTTTACTCATCTGCCTTCCCACTTCTCTAATGCTCCCCAAATTTGAGCACTCTCCAATAACTCTTTTAGATGTGCTTTCATCCCTGCTGACCTCATGTGTTCAGTCTTTTGCCTCAAAATCTAACCTGTAACTTCTTTTCAAATGTTTTGTTCTTTCAATTTCTATGTCATGTTTGTCTGCTAGCTCTGCCAATTGCTGATTTATCTTGCCCACGTCTCTCGTAACTCTCGGACACAAGTACCTCAGCTCTTCTTCTGTATAGGATTCTAACCTATTCACTCCCATTGATCCTTTGACTAGTTCGGTTATTTCTGTAGCTAGCCTTACACAATCAATCTGCTCTTCACCCTTGGAGGCATTTTGAGGAGTATTCAGACTATCTAACGACTTGTTTAACTGCTGTGCTGTTAATCCCTGTAATGTGATGTTACTCGCATTCAGCAATGGCACCTGCTGTACCACCGCACCTGGAGTTTGCGGTGTCAAAAGCTTCAGCCTCTGACTTGCAATCGGGCCATTTACCGCTTCTGGAAGTGCAACAAGTGGACTAAGATCCATTAACAGTCTAGATCCATCAAAGGTCTGACCCATAGACAATATGACCTGTACACGATCACTCACCCCCCTCCTCACGAGGCTCTGAGACATTTCACCTTATTCTCCTGCATTTGATTTCTTTTGCGCAAACAATGGTACCGCTGGACCAACTGTAATCAGCAGCGATATTGCATCTGGTGCTGCTCTGACACTCGCATTTTGTGGAAGGGCTACTCCCATACTCTGATTCATAACTGGTGTCACATCTGACTGTGTCCCTGTCATTGGCGTGAACTTTGGCAAACCCTGTGGCTGTGCCTGAGGCAACAACATTGGAGTCGGCTCAGTCTGAACTAGCATTGGCCTCGGGAGCACTTGCTCCGACAGCACCACTAAGTTTGAAGCTGTCTCAAGAATTGGTACATCTGGATAAATTCTCTGTATCAATGGTGGGTGCATCTGCGCTTGGACCACCGAAGTAGTCACTGCATTAGGAGTACTCTGCACTACCCCTTGCACCTGTCCATTATTTGTCTGCACTGGTCCCACTGTTCCCATCACTTGAGCTGGAGCATTCGGACCAGAACTAGCACTTGATCCTTCCTCATGTGCCACATATGGCGGAGGTCGATCCATCAATATCTGTGTGATAAGATCCTTAACATCTGAATCTTCTTCATCTATATAAGTCTTTTTCTTCTTCTTATTCCCTGAGCTCTTCTCACTCTTATCAGTATCCTCTTTCTCTTCTGACTCATCTTCCTCTGCAATAGCATGAAACAACCTAACACCCTGTAACGTTGTCATTCTCCACTTCTTCTGTTCCCAATCCCATAATGCTTCTGCCAAGGACTGCTCTACCTTCCTTATTCTCCTCTGGAATTTCATTTCTTGCTGCTGTCTGGTTACAAGCTCCCAAACCGCTAAAGCCTCAAACTGTGCTGGTCTCGGAATTGGCTTTGTCTCATATAATGTCATTCGCAACTGATCCAAAATTCTCAAGTTAAACGTTCGATGCTCTGGGAACACTAAAGCTCCCTTTTTCTCTGTCAATTTGCACCACTGTTTTAACCAAAGACGTGGCGCGACTCCTCGCTCCTCAATCACAATAAGTGCCGGAGAATTTACCGGTGGGGTGGGATCCCCAACTGTCGCCTTAAGGTAAGAATCAACCTTCATGCCACTTTTGAATGCTTTGAAAAACTTCATCTTTTCGATCTTTTGTGCATTCGATTCAATAAGGAAATTACTTTTACTCCCAAGATTCCTTTCACCAGCTTACTCAACCAATTGCTTCTTATGGACAGCTGCCAATCCGCTTGCGACTCTTCTCACTAATCAACCTATCCCAGCGCGGCTCACTCTGACATCACACTCACACACTGCGGCTTGTCCTCCTAAACTCTGACTCACACAAAACTAATGCAAATTATTGCGAGCACTAACCAAAAACCAATGACCAAAACAAATCAGCTGGTTTACTGCAGGAAGGTACACAATTGCTTCAGAGAACTTACAGATTTTCACTTATGGCACTTTCGCTCATGCAGCTATTCCTCTTTCTCAGTCTCCCACATTTGCAAGCCAAATTCGCTCGCAAATTTCACTCTCAACTGATCAATGGATCTGTCCTGGTGCACATACGACTCGCCAAATCTCAGTCGAAAATTTCTCTTACTCACTTAACTCACACACCGACTTGTGGTCAACACCCGTTCAACCTACTAAACCAGACAGATTACAACATATAACCAAGTGTCTCCTACACTTGTCAATATACTCTGGAATCTTAAACCACGCAGGGTCCGTACATCACCAACAACCACGTGGACAATTTTTTAGCACAAAGCGCCACACACATATGAAGTTCAACGACTACCCTACTCTCATACTGTGGAGTACGCACACTCCTATTAAACCTTAACTGGAGTAGGGCAAATTCCCTATTTTACCTCACATACATCACAATTCACCTGCGATTTGCTTAAGCCTTTGCAAGAGCAACCTACCATTTTCACACTACCACAAGAACGCCGAGAACATACCCAACTTTGTTAGCGGGATCCAGGATCTGGGAAAGTCATTTCTGGGCTTAAGGGGACATCATCTTTGCTACAATTGCCATTATGAAAAACAAAAATTCAAACCTCATAAAATGAACAACTAACCCTAACTTAAACTACCACCATAACCATTAATCACCACATAACTAGTGCTCCAAGGAAACTAGCCATCAAGCTGCTACCAAAAACTGCTAGCGCGCTTGGTCCTTAGTAAGTAAACTTACAAGGGGACGCGTATAGGCCGATGAACCTTTTGGATCGAATGGAGTATCCTAGCCATGTAGTGACCAATATTCAATATAATATTCATTCGGGAACGGAGCCTGAGGGTAGGTGCTGCGCCTGACACCGAAACGCACACAAATTGTTTGTGTATTGGGCATCAGGCCTACGTGATCCCATGAAGCCCTTTCTCTAGTGGAGATGGGTGACTGATAGGAAAAAGCCAGTCCTGTTCTATCCTAGTAAGTGACTGACTACGTTTTGACTGTAAACGATAGATTGCAGGAGTCTATATATATAATTTTTTCTTTTTTTCACTTGGGTTTCGATTGAAGAAGTCCAATTATTTAATAGGTCCTGAAGAAGCGTCGTAGGATCCTGTTGAGACCATATCAAGACGCGAAACATGTCGACCACATATTAAGGAATTTCGGATAATTACCGACTTCCTGCTTTGAATTTTCTTGTGTGAGTGTCTGAGCATTACCTCAATTTTCACTCCCTTGCCATTTTTTTTAATCTTGGCCATTTCCCAACATCAAAGAATAAATCACTTAGTGAGGGTCCTGAGCCAATCTTATCCTTTATTCCTGTACTTTCCTTCCCCACGGACCCATACTTGGCTCCGCGGCATCATCGGCAAAAACAAAAGATCTCCGGCAAAGAGCCCCCCCTTTTTTAGGGGGGAGCCCGTCAGACATTGCAGCGCCGGTCTGACGAGGAGCTGTCCGATGATGAAGCATGACACCAAGTACGGTGTGTGAGGACTCTTGCTCCTGATGATCAGGACTCCTTTACTTCCTCTCCCTATTCTTTTGGAACAGTGTATCATATTTTATTATCAAGTTCTTTGGAGGATATACACTGGACCATAAATCCTCCCATCCCCTCCTTTTTTTGCAATATTCAATATAACCAGTCAATAACCACTAAGAGAATCATTGATCATTAGACAATTATATCAACATCTCATGAATAACCACAACTCAATAGACGTTTTAACAATATTTATTTCCCTATTAGTTACAATCCTAGTGCATAAGGTTATTTCAAAATGTATTCAATCAGCTCAGAATTAGTGTATTAGCGACCACCAGTAGCATAATCTAATCAGAACTTGAGAAAACATGTGCTCTAATGTTTCAGCATAAACTAACAAAGATGAATATATCAACATTAATAGCAGAGTTCAGCAATCAGTTAGTCAATCATTTGTCACTGTCAAGGTCACCCAGAGAAACCCTACCTAACCCAGATTAGCATCAGCATTTTGGGACTTCATGCAAAAACAATTTAGCACATGAATTTGGAAAACATCTAGCTTAGAGGAAAAACTATAAAAAACAGCGCAGTTGTACCTAGAAAGAAAGGCACAAAAGATAATCAGTCACATTGTCATAGCTACCTATCCTCGGAATGGATCAGCAACAAAGTCAGTCTTCGTCTTAAGGTCATGAATTGATCAGCAACGCATCAGGCTTTCAGGTACATAAGCTCAATAAAAGAATCTCGAACAGCGCCTCTTGACGTCAGCATTTAACCCCTTGCAGCTGAAGTTTTAGCCCCTTGACATGACTTTTTATTAGAGTTTTTCAGTCCATCCCCCTAATTCCTAATTGGTCAATTAATCACCATATGTGATGCTACCCAATACATTCAATTCAACAAATCTATGAGTTCTAGTATTTCGCCGTTCTTAGTTCATTGATTGGTTCACTGTTCGATGTCCTCATCATCCGGCTCATCGGGTATCGAAAATGTTGCATCTTCCTCTTTAGTCAGTGTCTCTATTGTTTGAGTCCTGGGAAAGTACATCTTGTCTACTCTACACATAATTGAAGCAATTTGATTCCATCATCTCCTGTCCGACGGTACATTGCAGAAAATTCTAGCTAAGCAGACTTTAACATTGAGTGGTTCAAGGCTAGTTTATTATGGTCGCTTTCCTCCAGCATGCTCTAATATTTCAACTTCTGCATGAAGCCTAGCAAAAACTAGGCCACAACTTCGGCTAAGTTAACTCTACAATATAATGCAAAACATAGGTTATACATCTCATTATGGCACATTACTACATTATTATTACACATTTTCATTATTTTACGCATTTTTAATTATTTTAGTACAAATTCATATAAGTGGCTACCATTCTCAGTGGGCACATTTTCAAACGTACACATTATTTCCTCATGATTAATTTCTCTATGAACTTTTGTTAATCAAAACACATAAACATTCATTAATAATTTCTAATTAGCATAACTGTTTCAACACACCCCACGTCAAACCCGAAGTTCGCCTGCCCCATTAGAGGTCCTAGCTGCTGGGTTTTCAACTGGTAAGCCTCAGTTGGCCCCGCCTTCAGAAACCTTTGACCTGGCAGCCATCAGGCCATGGTGACAGCCACCCAGCCGGATTTAGAATGAGGCACACAATAGATGTCCCTGCTCAAGATCACCATGAAAGACACTGGATTGTAGACGTATTTAAAGCAGTAAGATCCCAACCAAGTAGTTATCTATACTGAGCCCACGGAGCTAGGTCTTGTAAAGAGATTGTTTGTCACAGTTACTGACTTTCAGTATTATGTTACGTGTTTTTAAAGAAACAATGTTGTTGTAACGTCATCTCAATCAACTATGATGCTTCTGGTAAAGGAAAGTTGTGTCTGTCCACCAACTTTCAATGCATTATGGCTCATACACCAGACTCAAGCATTCTAGATACGTTTGTTTCTTTTCAACAAGCTATGTGATCACACTTTCTTGACGAGTGCCAGCAATGACGTTCATATTGTGAATATAATAATCTTCACCACCTTGTTTGAATGCTTAATAACAGTCCAGTGGTCAGGCATCACTGTGCCACTCTTTAGGAGCATAGTTAGCGAGGAGGAAGGCAGAGATGATTTTAACCTAGACTTCCTGTTAATTGGGCTGTGTATATGTAAACATTGAGATTTTTCAGCTAAAGAATCAAAGATGGTCTAACCCATATCCTTTTCCTTCTCTTGTATTATTACTATGTAATGTCTGCAATTCATTCTAGCCAGTGCTACGCAGGGAGATATTTTGAGAAATTGGGTTGTAAGTTGACTGGGGTGTGAGGCGTGGTAGAGCAGAAACCACAGTCCTTGCCAAGATGAGGCAAAAGCCAACCCTAAATTAACCTGTGCTCAACCCTCTCGTGGCTTGGCAAAGAGCAGTCAGGCGTAACTTAGAGGCAATGTGTAAAGTGTTTGTGCAACATTTCAAATAGTAATAAAGTAAAAAACACCACACAAAAAGGATTCCACACCAAGCTAGAAAAACTGAGTAAAACTGAATGAATAAAATAAGACCAAAACAAAAAAAAACAGTCAGAGGAACCAGAGTTATGAATTTGTAAATAATATAGTGAAAACAGCACCAAAAACCTCAAAGCAGCAACTAGGGATATCTGGCCATTTTTGATTGGGTCAAAGTCACACTTTCAGGCCAATTACGATAGAGCTCAGATCGGCTACAGTCACCAGGTTGGTCTCGCTGAAGTTAAAGAGTCCCATTCGTGATGGAAGGGGCAGTGAAGAGCAGGGAGAGAATTGTGGGAGGCTGTTGGCATAGCGCAAAGAGCAGGCATCACAGTCGGGAGTGCAGAAGCTTTGCGTTGGCAGTACCCTGCTAACGGTTGATTCTGTTTCATGGCTGCTAGTGCATCACATTAAATTACTGTATGAGCGGTGCAGTCTTGGTGAGAACAGGTCTGTTTGCAGTGGCGAAGAGCCCAAAAGCTTGAATTCAGCTCCACACCAAGGGTCCAGGACCTGAGAGGCACCACTCGGGGGGTCAGGATCTCATTGCACCTGGGTCCAGGGGATGGTTCAGGATGTTGGGGAGTCTTTTCTGTCCCTCAGGCTCAGATTAGGAGGCCAGCAGACTAGCCCTTGGAGTCACTTTGGTGTCCTGGGTTCAAGGGTGAAGTTATAGGTTTTAACCATTCAAGAGGGCAGCAGGTCAGCAAAGCAGGGCATTAGCTCCTTCAGGGCTGTAGTCCAGCAGATTATCAGTCCTTTCAGCAGCACTGCAGCCCTTCTTCCTGGCAGGATATCCACAAGTCAAGAGTTGGTGTCTGAGGTCCAGAACACACACCGAGTTGTACCTTTGAAGTGGGGATAAGCTTCTAGAGGCATGCACTTGAAGTGCACACGTGCCCTGCCTTCCTGGTCCTCGCTCCAGACTAACGACAGGGGGTATGCAACTGTTTGTGTGGAGACAGGACACAACCTACTCAAGAGTAAATGGGGCTAGGCCCAGCTCCTCTCTCTAGTCCTGCTAGTGATGACCCATCCAGTTATACCTGAGACCTCCATTGTGTGGGTCTGTCTAGGAGAAATACATTAAGCCCAACTGTCACCTACACCCAGTCATGTGACCCATAGATGGTCTGCAGGCACCAAATGGCTACGGCAAGAAGATGCCAACTTTATAAAAGTGGCATTTTCAAAATTCGACTCAATGATAAGTTAGTATTTTGAATTCCAGTTCCAGAGACACCAAACATGAACTGGGTACCAGTCCCCATTTGGAAATTACAGTTATAAAATGTAATGACGCAACTCCAATGTTATCCTACGAGAGAGGTAGGCCATGCAATAATGTAAAACACATTTCAGAGTTCACTAACAGGACATGTAAAACCTAACAGTACATGTCCTATTTTTATATGCATCACACTTTGCCCTCTGGGCTAATTAATCAGGGCTCACCCTAGGGGTGACATATATATTAAAAAGGAAGGTTTGCACCTGGCAAAAGGTTTCCTCTACTAGGACAAAATGGTTGTTAAAGCGCTACATAATTGGGCGTCGCAACCAGTGCTACAGGCCCACTAGTAGCATTTAATTTATAGGCCCTGGGCACAGGTAGTGCCACTTTACTAGGGACATACGAGTAAATTAAAACTGCCAATTGGGTATAAGCCAATCTAACATGTTTTAATGAGAGAACACAAGTATTTCAGCACTGGTTAGCAGTGGTAAAATGTGCAGAGTCCTAAGGCCAGAAAAAACAAAGTCAGCAAGAAACAGGAGGTTGAAGGCAAAGGGTAGGGTGAAACCCACACCAAGGATGCCAGGTCTAACATATATCATGTGACCTGCAGGAAAATCTCAGCAAGTCTTACAGCGTTCCGTGGTCAGTAGATTTAGTGATAGTAGTGGCAAAAGTGTGGTATGAAGCACTGTGTAAATTCCTATTTTTTTTATACCTTTCTTCTAATCTCAGGTATTCTAGGTCTTTGCTCTCACCTTTTCACATCTCCTGAATGCCACCATTATGTTGATGCTTACTATAGGAGAATACCAGAAAAGTTCAGGGTGTGAGAAAACTGCTATCTCACCGAACCATGAACTGATGGATTAAAGCTCAGGACTCCATTCCCAAACTCCTGCACTTCCAGCCTTAGCGGGACCTGCCCACTCCCCAGTCAGTACCTATCCTGGGTGCGGCAGGAGCCAATTCTATTTCTTTGCTCCCACCCAAATGGGAGCAGCTTATTTCTCTGCTCCCGCTGGGACACAAGCAAAATTGTGTTCCCTGGCCAGGAAAGTGCGGCCAGGAAATAAAGTTTACATTCCCTGTCTGCACTTTTCCTGGGCAGGAAACAAAGTAGTGGCCTCAAGGATGGTGTCCTCAGATCATTGCATTCACCGCACCCTGGGGGATGAGGTCACTAGGACTGATCAATGGGAGGGGGGATGCACAACTCCCTCCCCTCTTTGAGGCTAGGACATGGGGCTCAACCCCTTCCATCCACTAGTGAAAATAAAAATCACTGGCACTGTGCTAATTCTATGCTTAAAAACTTTGCAAGAAAAATGGTTATTTCAGATGAGCAGATTCAGTGTCGCTAGTGTTGTAGGGTTCTCCATATTGGAGCTGCTCTCTACAGAAACTTTGAAACTAACTAGAGTTCTCTGCTTCCTTTTCTGCATAATTTATGTGGCACTCTAAGCATGAAAGAGTATTGTTTTGAAATATACTTGGTGCTCCCCTGTATCTGGACAGAGCTAAACCTCTCTGAAGAGCTGTAATGTTAGTGAAATATGTATCAGGGTTTGCTTTTATTTATTTCAGGTTAGCTTGCATGGTATTTTACAAACCCAGAGCTGTAATACTGTGCCTGGAGTAGTAAAAGGCGTTTGTAATTTTACAGCTCAGCATAGATGGCACTAGCTAATCCTATGCTTATAGATTTTACTGTAGAAATAGCAAAAGGCTTTGTCCATTTCTAGCTCAGTGTGGTTGACACTGTGCTAATCCTATGCTTAAAATCTCTGCAAGAAAAACAGATGTTTGAGGTGAGCAGATTTGGTGTCACTGGTGTTATAGGGTGTTCTATATAGGAACTGCCTCCACTTAAACTTGGGAACAATTCAGAGTTCTATGCTTCCTTTTTGCATAATTTATGTGTGAAAAGGTTTTGTTTTGAGTTATACTGGGTGTTCTCTTGGGTCTGGCTAAAACTCTCTGAAGAGCTGTAATGACAGCAAAACAGATCAGGGGTGGCTTTCATTCATTCCATGTTAGCTTGGATGTCATTTCAGCAAAGCAAGGCTGTAATACTTTGCTTGAAGTGGTATAAGTTGTTTGTCCTTTTACAGCTCAGCATGGATGGCACTAGATAAATCTATGCTTAAAGATGTTATTCCTTTCTAGCTCAGCATGTATGCTGCTGTGCTAATCCTATGCTTAAAAACTTTGCTAGAAAAACAGACATTTGAGGTGAGGAGATTCAGACTGTCAGTGGTGTTTTAGTGTGCTCTAGATAGGAGCTGCTCTCCAGGCAGGCACCACTGTGTAGTTTATGTACAGAAAATTCAAATGTATTTTCCTATTCTCAGGGATAAAGGAATCATTCATGCTATGGATCTGTCAGCCATAGTAAGAGGTGTCTATTTCTGACCCCTAAATCCTCTTTGTAGCTGGTTTTACAATTAATTAATTTACCTTTGCATGATTTATAAAACATCTTGGTGATTCGTTGACATTTATTTGTTCATATACACTCATTTCCATTCTGCATGTAAGGTTGGGGCTTACACTACATGTGATTGTTGGCAAATGAATATAATTTGTTCACTGAAGATTTTAATTCAATATATCCATTATATTTGTGTCCTGAACGACAAGCTTATTCCTCGACTTTCTTACGTTTAGTCTGAGAGACTTATCCAGTTTTCAAATAAATAATACATTAACTGTAAATATATTCTGTGCCGTTTTTACTCTGACAGCTATTCAATATGCAGATACTCTATCACTGCTTTAATGCATACATTTGAGGTGTTTTGCAACTTGACATGTACCATAGGTTTTGATGTGTTCAGTGCACAGTATACACTATTTTTCATTGTTTTACCTCTTTGGTGCATCGGATGGCTGGGAGCTGTCCGACTCAATGGTGTTTGTGTGCATCGGACAGCTTCTGGCCGCCCACACACATGGCACTAGAAATCCCTCTGGTGCGGGCACCAGAGGGATTTCCTTTACAAAGAAAAAGCCTTGGGAGCTCCCAGAAGTGTTTCTTTGTTTTCAGTGAAATGACAACCAGCGCATGAGGCGTGCTGATGTAATTTTACTGAAAACTAAAGTGAAATTAGTCGATTGGCTCATTTAACTTTCTCTGCCTCAGTGCTTGTGGGGCTATATCAGCCCCGAGCACCGAGGTAGATGGGAGAGGTATCATTAGAAAGGGGGGATATCCCCTTTCCAGTGGTACCCCTCCCTAGTTGATTCCTGCTTGGAGATCACCGCAGGAGGCAATCCCCAAGCAGGAATTCACCACTAAACACCAGGGAGGGGCAGGGGCTCCTTGGGCAAGGGCTTTTGCTCCCCCCTGAATTTTTTGCCCATATTCAATCTTTCTATCAACCTGGGGGGCAAAAGCCCCCAATCTGCCCCCCGAGGGGTGGGGCAAAAAGCGCACTAGGCACCAGAGATTTTTTTTTTAGCTAGTGTGAAGAGGCGGGGCTGCCCAAAATGAGTATGCCAATGCCCCCACTCCATTTTAATCAGTGGGCACAGTCTTTCTGCCCCCTGGGGGGATGATGGGTATTATTACCCCCGATCTGCCTCCCAGAGGGGCGTAAAACCCACTAGACACCAGGGATTGTTTTTTTTAATAAAAGAGGGGTGGGGGCTCACCACAGTGGGCATGGACATGCCCCCTCCCAAAACAAATAGAGCTAAAGTAATTCTGCTCCCCCTGGGGGGCAGATGGGGCAATAGCCCCCACTCTGCCCTCCCCTGGTGGGGGCAGAAAGCCCACTAGGCATTAGGGAGTATTTTTTTCAAAAAAAGAGGAGTGGCGGCTGCCTACCACCATGGGGATGGTTATGCCCCTACCTCAAATGAAGGGGGCAATAGTCTTATTGCTTCCCCTGCAGCCTAAAGCATCTCATCCCAATGGCAAGCAAGAGGACATTTGACTCTTTTGGGTCTTGATTTTACATATGGGCCAGGAGAGCTTGTCAGACGCCAATATTGTTCCACTTGCAATGGTAAACAGCTGCACTTTTTGGGCTTTGGTACACTGCCGTCTGGAAAAACCGACCAGACCCAGCCACTTCTGAAAACTAGATATCTGGAGGAGTCCAGGGTGGTGTGATTCACATGCACCCCATACTATTTTCTTATCCACACTGCCCTGCAAACCTCCATCTTTGCCTGAAGTCATGCATTTTCCCCACATTTCTGTGAAGGAAACTTCCAGAATCTGCAGGAATCTAAAAAATTCCTACCATCCACATTACCCCATCTATACCAATTAAAGCTCTGTCTCACTTGTCTGGCTTGGCCTTCATGCAAGGGCTCACATGGTCCTTGATTTGATCCGTTCCAGGTGTTGCACTAGGCCCAGCCACACAAGAGGGGCAACGTTTATTTGGACACAGGTAGAGTAATGCTACGTGGTAGGGATTTTGTGGATTCCTGCTATTCCAGAAGTTTCCATCACAGAGGTATAAGGAAAATGTGTAATTTCAGGTCAAGGAAGAGGTTTGCAAGGTATTGTGGATAAATAAAACCTAATGCTTTCCACACAAGACATGCCATCCTGGATTCCTCCAGGGGTGTAGTTTAAAATTAGCAGGTTGGCTATGTCTCCCCAGGTGCCGGCTGAGCTACGGTCCAAAATCTAGAGCTACCCATATCGGAAAAACAGAGTCAGTTTTCGTTGGAAAAATTTGCTGCGTCTATGTTGCATTTTGGGCCCTTTCCTGTCACGTGTACTAGGTCTACCCATAAAAGTGAGGTACAATTTTTATCATAAAACTTGGGAGAATGCCGGGTGGAAGGAAGTTTGTGGCTTCCTACAGATTCTAAAACTTTCCATCAAAGAAATGTGAGAAAAATTAGTTTTTTAAGGCAAAGTTTAAGGTTTGCAAGGAATTCGGGGTACAAAATGTGGTGAGAGTCACGCATGTCCGCCGACCCTGGAAACCCCTAGGTATCTCGTTTTTAGAAATGTACAAGTTGGCTGGGTTTCCCTATGTACTGGGTGAACTAGAGCCCAAAATCTAGAACTAGTCACATCAGAAAAAGAGGGTCAGTTTTGGGTGGGAAAATGTGCTGCATCCATGTTGCATTTTTGGCCATTTCCTGTTGTGGGCACTAGGTCCACCCACACAAGTGAGGTACAGTTTTTATTGGGAAACTTGGTAGAATGACAGGTGGAAGGAAGTTTTTGGCTCTCCACAGATTCCAGAACTTTCCACCACACAAATGTGAGGAGAATGTGTTTGTTTAGTCAACGTTTTAGGTTTGCAAGGGATTCTGGGTAAAAGATATGTGGTGAGAGCCACACAAGGCACCCACCCTGGATTCTCCTAGGTGTCTAGTTGTCAAAAATGTACAGGTTGGCTAGGTTTCACTCTGTGTGGACTGAACTAGGGTCTAAAAGCTACCCACATAGGAAAAAGAGGGTCTGTTTTGGGTGGAAAAATGTACTGCACCCATGTTGTGTTTTGGGCCATTTCCGGTAGTGGGCACTAGGTCTACACACACAAGTGAGGTACCATTTTTATCGGAAGTCTTGGGGAAATTCCAGGTGGAAGAAAGTTTGTGGCTCCCACACATTCCCTGAACTTTTCATCACAGAAACATGAAGAACATGTGTTTTGTGCAGGTTGGCTAGGTTTCCCTGGATGCTGGTTGAGCTAGGGTCCAAAATCGCAAGCTACTCACATTGGAAAAAAGGCCAGTTTTCGGTGGAAAAATGTGATGTGTGAATGTTCCATTTTGGGATGTTTCCCATCGCAGGCACTACGGGAATGCCCGGTGGTAGGAAGCTTGTGGCTCCTGACAGATTTCAGAACTTTCTGTCTTTGAAATGTGAGGCAAATGTGTTTTTTAGTCAAAGTTTGAGGTTTGCAAGGTTAATAAACATGGTGTGTGCCACATAATTCAGTCAACTCTGGATATACCCCGTAGGTGTCTAGTTTTTCAAAAATTTACAAGTTAGCTAGGTTTCTTTAGGTGCTGGCTGATCAAAGGTCCAAAATCTGGAACTACCCACACAGGAAAAAAGTGCCAGTTTTCGATGGAAAAATGTCATACATCCATGTTGTGTTTTGGGATGTTTCCTGTTGCAGGCACTAGGTCTACCAACAAAAGTAAGGTACCATTTTTATTGAAAGACTTATGGGAGCATAGAATAGTAGAACATTTGTTATAACCTCTTCAATACCCATTTTTCATTCTGCCTATTTTGCTATAAGAATTGGTCCATACTTGGTACGCAATGAAAAACCACTGTACAGTGTGCCTCAGTTGCTGGCTCTGGGTACCTTGGGTTTTTGGAGAACCTACAAACCCAATATATACCTGCAATGATAAGGGTCTAGCAAATGTAATTGGATATTGCTTTTGTCAATTGGCCATTATGACAAAAAGTTCCAGATGAAAATGTTGTCACAAATGCCAGTTTTTTCCTACTCTTTTTTAATATTTATGTTTACACCGTTATTTTCCTTGTGAAAATCTTGAGGAATCTACACATATGATCCCTTGTCGAATTCTGAATTTTGTCTACTATAGCTTTTCTGGATCACCCAACCGGAAGTATGTTCAAAGCACAAAAAATAGGGAAAATAGGCTATCTCTTAGAAAAATGCCAAAACTGTGGTACAAAATTGGGGCCAGATTTACAAGGCCCTATCGCCACAGGAGCGTGACTTTTTGCGATGCTCTGGTGGTGCTAACCACTGCTCCATATTCACAAGGAGCTATAACGCCACTTTTTTGTGAATTTACACCTCCTTGTAAATATGGACCCTTCCAATGCAGTTTTCTGCATCAGATTGGTGTGCAATGGGTATTGCAGTAGGTGCTCCACTGCAACACCCATTGCTTTTGACGCTGCCCCAGATTTACAAGAAATCGTAAATCTATGGCAGCACCAAAAACTAATGCCACCCCTTGGGATGGCGTTAGCATGGCAAAAGGAGGAGGCATGCTTTTATTCCTCCTCGTTCTTTGCTTTTTCTATGTGTGCTGCATTCTGCAGCACATATAATAGAAGCAAAATGCCATGGATGATTGTTTATGTGCCGTAAGGTTTCCCTTCCTGCACATAAACAATGATTTACAAATGCTTCTTTGGTACTTCTCTGTGTGCAGCATTCACATAGAAGTGCCTAATCGCCATTGTAGATTGTTTAGGGGCAGGAAGGTATACCTTCTTGCACCTAAACAATCACTCCCCTCAACGCAGACATCGTTGCACTATGGTGTAAGGATGCCTGCGCTAGCACAGGCAGCTTAATTTAGCACCGGTGCAGGGAGAAATGCAGGCCTGCTCCGTATTCTTGTAAATATGGCGCAGCCCTGTGTTTCAAAACTGGCACATCACGTCGCTTCTGATTTTAATGCAGCACCGCGCTGCACCAGTTTCTTCTAAATCTGGCCCTCCAAGTTTTTGATTCAGCACTGCATGTTTCTGAAAGCTGGGAAGATGAAGACTATAGTACAGCAAACTAATTCTGGATGCCATTTTTTGGGAAAAAATGACAGACACTTTTATCTGGAGCACTTTTTCTTAGTTTTTTTTTTTAACTCAAAATGTTGCTATATTTTGCCTAGTTTCTCAGTCCCCTCCAGGGGAAACCACAAATCATGGGAACCTTTAGAATTCCCAGGATGTTGGTAAAAAAGAGGATGCAAATTTGGCATGGATACCTTATGTGTCTGAAACGTTATGGAGGCCTAAGCACGAACTATCCCAAATAGACAAAAAAGGGCTCAGCACTTGGGGAGCGGGGGGAGAAGTCTAGCAGCAAAAGGATTAAGTAATCTGATTTCACCAAAGGTAGACAGTGTTTGTTTTGGAAGTACATACCTTATTTATAATAATGCTTGAGTGCTACATGAAATGTTCATGGGCTTCTCTAATGTCCTGGACTGTGATTTTTCTGTGACCGATTATAAAGGAATTAGAAGCACCCTATTGTCTTGTGTTTTTTTCTCTCGAGTACATACCAGTTGAGAAGACGCCAGCTAAAGTCTTATATGAAGTCCCTTCTTTTTATGGGCAAAAACAAAGTGCTCCCTCTATTCTGTAATCTCTCTTTGGGCTTGAAACCACGCCCATGCGAAGTCAGTCACTTACATTGGTTCGTGGGCTTGTCTTTTAAAATCCGCTTGCTTTCATTTGTGAAAGGCATGCATACATCACTCCGGTGTTTAGCCCACCCACACAGCACCATTAAAGTGCCAAAAACGTATGAGGCTCGGTGTTTTCAGCCTGGAGTCCGGACTACTTTATCTGTTTATTTTCCACGCAGCGCGATCGCGCTGCATTTTACATAGCGCGATCGCGCTGCGTTTTTTTTTTGCTTTACGACGCTAATAGCTCTGCATTAAAAATGCTTGTTTTTTATTTCTGTGTATGAGGAATTAGTTTAGCTTATTTGTGGTATCCCTCTTATCATCGTTCCCTTGCTGCTCCTGGATTAGGAAGTCTAGACTGCATCCAGAAGCTAGACGGATCCTCTTCTGTTTCAAAGTAACAGACAAAGCGCTCCCTTCCCCACCTGCCATTTTTTTTTTTAGTGAAGTAAAGAAGGACTATTCAAAGCAGAAAATACCACGTTCGTCCTGGCATGCACACATTATATGTTCTCTCTCGTTCGCTTTTTCCAGGCAAGGAGGTTTATTTAATGCACTGATCCACACAGCCTATTCTCATCTATTTGTTTAAATATTTATTTTTTTGCATTTTACAATAAACATTACAGTGAAGTCATGACTTAACAGCACTTAATGGATAACACTAATTACACCGCATATCTTAAAGGTCAACAAATGTATAAACATTAGCTACAGAAGTCCCAGCAATTGAATCACCCTTACAGTAGGATTGAGTCCTGGTCCCGCAGTTCACTACCGGGGCAATGATTTGAGACCTGCCCTTTCATGCTCCTCTAGTCTTGTTTCTCCCAGTATGTGTTCCAAATATTGAAGCTCTCCAAAGTGCACTCTTACTTGCCAGTCTATATTGTCATGTATACTAAAACTCAGGAGCAAAGTTTATTCTAATCTATGATGCTGGTTACTAGGAAGTCAATCACCGTTTACTGGAACTTTCCATTGGGAAAATCATCTCTGTACAAGATCTGACCAGTTCCATGGAAAGCTGGAAAATACATCAAGGAGCCTCCTGCTGGAGCTCAGCAGGAAGGAGCAAGAGCATCTCTAAACCAACACTGACGGCATAACAAGTGTTATCGCTCGAGATTCAAGGACCACTCTTTGTCAACTGCCAGAACGTGACAGTGCTTTCCGAATTAAACATCAGCTGTGCCCATCTCCAACTCTGGAGAATGGTTTGCCAGACGGATGTTTTTCAACTGTCTGTATGGCAAATTTTCACAAAGAATGTCTGTGCCTGCAGAGTAGAGTAACCAGCTGACTTGTCCCTCAAATGTAACAGAGGAAATCTGTGAAATCTACAATGTACGTACTCCAAAAATGTTTGTCTTAGCCTAGGCAAATATATGGTACTCAACCAAGGCTCAACCAAGGCATCAGCCATATTTGAAAGTGTTAACAAGCACAAGTCTGTGCTGCTCCACGCACTTCGTTACCAGTTGCAGTTTCCTAACCAGTTAAAGGCATTGGGGCTTCTCAGGTTCTTGTTAGTGCCTCCCCTTGTCATGATTCAAAACTCTGTTGCTGTGAAATAGGTTTTCTTCTGAGGTTGCATTTGAGCTTAACTATGTTAAAGTGACTTGTATTGCCAGTACGAAATTAATATCCAATCCTGAGTTACTTGCGAAGCAGCAGGTCACGTATTATTTGGAGGTAGATCACTGCACCATGGCTGCATATGTAGATGAACTGGCAGTACTGCTATTTTGTAACCCTGACTGGCACTGGGGAGCGTTTAAATGACCATCATGCTGCCTTTTTCAGTGAGACTAGAGGTTCAAGTTAAATCTCTTCTTTCTCAGTTGCCTCAAAGCATTCACAGGTGAAAGTGGAAAAATCTTTGCACCAAATGGCTACAGCCAACTTTGCAAGTCCACCAAACAACATGTCTTTACACACATCAACTATAACAGGGAACACCATCTGATCCAATGGGTAGCCATATTTAAAGAGACCCCTGTCCACTTATTTAGAAGATTTAGCCAAATACTAGACGTGTCACAGTGGTACATTTTGTCAGTGTTTAGAATGAAGAGCACAGATTTGGTGGAATTAAACACCTTTGACTGTATTTTCATAGTAAACAACAGATGCCATAAATATAGAGTGATGAACTTTCCACTAACACCGCCTCCAAAAACAGTTTGTGAACAACTTGATCTAAATGAACCCCATTTCGTCCAACAATTAACACCAACCAAAAACAAGTGGTAGGCCGTACACCTGCTTTATTAAGAACTAGCACCCCTGAAAGCTCCCCTCCCAACACTCTCTATCCTGTTCTCATAAGCCATGGATATAGAAGGTATACATCTTGTTGACATACAGCAGTGCTTAATTTATGAACAAATACAAATAAAAAACATTAGTGCAGGTGCCCAAAATCTTTTCTAGGAGATCTGTGACCTCTTCGGTAGTCTTCCCCCATTGGTACTACTCGCCTCTACCGCTAGTGTTGCCTACTTCCAACACTGGTGCCGTGTGCTAGCAAAGTGGACGAGCAAGCCTTTTTAACAACGGGTTGGGGGCGTTCCTTTGAGACAATTTGTGAAAAAGTGTTTCAGTTAGTGCATCTTACAGGACAGTCTTCACTTAGTTGCTAAACAGCCATAGGCACTCAAAAGGAACTCATGCAGAGAGGCCTGGCTTCAAATTGTTTGCTCTCTCACTCTGCCAGGATAAATGTAAATGTTAACTATTTTATTCTCATACATGTCTTTTTAAAGGTTATCATTCTTGTCCAAAGCTGCTTCCAAACCTAATTAGAGCACACAGATGCAGAATTGCTGTGTTAAAAAAAGAATACAGTGGGTTTTTATATTAGTTATCTGTAACATACCAGCTCTTGGCCTTTCTAGAATATCAAAACATTAGTAAATAACTGGTATTTTTTTTCTTAGAAAGGTGGCATTCCTACAACTTGCCAAAAAGTGCAAAAATTCATCCCGCTTTTACCACAGTTGATCTCCCTTTTTAGGTCGAGCGTTAGCGTTCGGCCTGCTGTATACTTTTAAGTATACTATATAGTAAGTTCCAGAATTTTCATTTGCTAGTTGCAGTGTCCTTCAAAATCCTTGCTTCCTAGTTGTCAGTTCTGCCTCTTTGTCCTGCTTTTTTTCACTTTGGGAGCAGCACAAAGTACTGTGCAATTATGCTATGTGGTGTTTATCTCTTCTGTAAGGGACTTTTTTTTGGCATTTGCCTGTTTCACCTCAACAGTGTGGGTTCTTGTTCAGTTACTCCTCCCCACCATCTCCCTCTGTAAACATAAACCAACAGCAGAGGGGGGGCTTTTCCAGGGCCAGCTCACCCTCGCTCTCTTCCTTTTGTTATTTTCAGTCTGTGTGGCAATAAAAGTCCAGTCAGTAATTTACAACGCTATGAGCTCTAACTCGAGCAAACACAAGACTATTGTGTTCCAAATGCTTGTTAAGTGCAGCTGCTACTTTAAGACTTTCCAGTTCACTTCAAAAGTGCAGTTCACTGAAGGCACCATTGTCCGATAAAAAAAATAGCTAGTTCAGCGTGAGGCAGAAGGCGGAAGCAAACACACGTCTGTTTTATCTCCAGCGCAAGGACTGTTCATCGGCCTTCCTGTTTCAAAATGGCTGTTGTTGCTTTTGATTTTGGGCACATTGTATGGCAGGCACACACGTGACCTATCTATCTGGCTGTTATGGAAGTATGGTGGGCGTGGGAGGCCACTGCACTTTCCCAGCTATGAATCGTTTCTATTGGATTCGTTTCATAATAGTTGGGTGTGTTTATATACATTTATCTGCTTTACAGGGCAGTACCGTTAGTTGCTTCCTGGTGCTGCTTACGGGTAATGGTCTCACTTGGCGTATAATTTGCTTTTTATCAAATTTAAATACTTAATTCAATGTTTAATAACATAAATGCGGCCAGGGTGCATTTCCTTATTTGAGCTATTTACACATACACTTTTCATTAAAAAAAACATAGCATGAATACATGGGGTAGGTTAAAAAGAAGAGATTTGTGCTAAAATTATAAATCGCTAAAGTGGTTTAAATACCTTAACTAGGAATAAATATGCCATATTACTGATTAAACTTTTCTCTTCCATTAAAAGGTGCTACCGCCTTTCTGCCGAGCTCTCCCACGAGTATCAGAGTAATCGGTCTCTTTTGTCAATATTTTCCTATTTTCCTCCCAAGCTTATGCATCATTTCAGCCAAATGCTAGGTCAACAGTGTTCTCTCAACCTAGCTAAAGTTATCTGACCTGGAAGGAGTCGAAATAGTCTACACAGCCGCTTCCTTGGAAAAAAAAAAAAAACAAAAAAAAAAAATTCACATTACGGAAGCGCTGTTAAGGAACATCACTTTGATTTATTGCTGTTGCATTTTGCTGATCATCATAGGCCTCCTCTGCTATGTCAGTATTCAGGATCTTTATAGAGGTTTCTATTCCCCCCACAGAAAGAGTGGAGATCATGATTCAGTTTCTCTAGTTCCACCTTCCTCATGGGGCAACCATATACTTTCTGTGGAATTGTTAAAAATACTGTGATTTCAAGTGAGGCATTTTTTGTGTGCAGTCTCTGCAAACATATGGGCCATCCATCTCCTGCAAAGGTTGCAGAATAAGCAGATCTTCTCATAGAAGGCTATGATCACTGTGCATCTGCTACAGACAGCGAACAGGTACAAAGGCAAACCAACAATGTTGTATCCTGCCTGTTGAGTGGACTACTTTTTCTCATTTTTCACAGCACGATCACGCTTGTTTAGCAGCGCGATCGTGCTCGTTTTTTTTTCTCCATTTAATGAGGCAAGAAAAGTCTGGTTGGGAGTTTACAACTGCTAATAGCTCTAACTCGGAGAAATGCGAGACCATTGCATTGAAAATGCTTGTTCAGTACTGCCGTGCTGGGGTCGTCTAAAATGGAGCTGGCGTAATGAGATACACCAACATCAGGCCAACTATGTGTATGTATGTATGCATATAGGTATTTCTAAAGCACGTTCTGACCTTGGCATCGAAGCGCTAGAAGGCCTGAAATGGAGAAGTGCTGCAGACTAACCAGATAGTTAGCGTGGAAACAGCCAAGTCTTCACCCGCTTCCTGAAAGTCAGGAAGTTTTGTTCCTTCCTGACATCCAAAGGAAGAGAGTTCCAATACCTAGCATCTGCCACAGTGAAGGCTTTGTCTCCCCATTTAGCTCTGCATGTTCGACAAACATGGATCAAATGAGCATTTTCAGATCTGAGTTTGCGCCCTGGGAAATACCACCGAAGTCTAGCTGCAAGGAAGTTTGCTCCCCCTCCATGTACAGACTTAAACATTAAACAAAGAGTTTTAAAGATAATCCGCTTCCCGACCGGGAGCCAGTGAAAATGTTTAAGACTGTGGCTGGCTGAAACCGAGCGAGGGAGATCCAATATCAGAAGGGCCGCATTATTTCGGATCAACTGAAGTTTACTCAAGGACATTATGTCTAGATCCAGTAAAAGGAGTTGCAGTAGTCCAACCTGGACATGAACAAAGCCAGAATGACCGTAACTCTCTCCTCCTACTTCAAGTATGTCAAACTTTTCCTCAAGGTCTTTAAAATCCAATAGCTGGATTTCGCTATGGCATTAACTTGAGGCCTAAAACTCAAAGAGTTGTCAAAGATCACTCCCAAGTTTCTGGTGGCAACACTGGGGGAGGGGAGCTTCCCACACTCTGAAGGCCACCATCGAGGGTTCCACACCTCATTACTGAAACCAAACAGAACAATCTCTGTCTTGTCAATGTTAAGCTTTAGCCAATTCTGGCCCATCCAGAAGTTAATCTCATGCATACAGTTGCTGAACCGATCGGCCACTTCCTCCCAGTTGTTCCTGGACACCGGGATGATAAGTTGAGTGTCATCCACATAGGAGGTTGGAATAAAACCATATGAACTAATCAGTTTAGCCAGCGGGGCAACATAAAGATTGAACAAAGTAGGGCTGAGAGCTGTGGGTAAGCTGGCGGCGGTGCAGCAAGCAGTGGTGGGTCATTTCCTGGGCCGCCTGCCACCTCTAACATCGGGAGCTCCCTCTAAACTGGATCTGGTCAGTTATCTGTCCAGAGACTGCTTGCTGGCCCCGCTGCCCTGAAGAAACATCTCCTGGAACAGATAGGGCTTTTGCGCGTTTGCAGCTTACTGCGCACAAGGTCATAAAGGCACAATGGCAGAGTCGGACTGGGACCGAAGTAGTCCCCGGCACCAGAATAACAGCAGCCCTCATTGGCCAACTAGGTACCTAAAAATTGGCCCACGTTTACAAATCAGTTCAGTTTTGAATTTATCAAGATGTGCTGGATATGCATTTGTGTTTGTTGCAGGCAATGCTTGTGGTAGTATCAAGTAAATCAACAGTAAAAACTACCCCACGTTGCCATAAAGCAGATGCACAATCTGCTAAAAAACAGCACACACACTGACCTGTCAGACAAGCCCGTCACGCACTGCCAGATTGCTCCATAGGCCGGTCTCACCCTGCACAATTAACTGTCACCATAATGTCACTGAAAGCACAGCACAGAGAAATGCTTGGGAAGACGGGGCTAAGGGGCACGCAGCACTGACGGCCATTTTGCTGTGCAAGTGTCCAGGATGGTTTTCAATAAGCTGGGTGGACAACTGCCCCTGGGAAGGTTCAAATACATCAAGATTCCCTCTTAAGATGTGTTAAATCAGACATGTTTCTCAATGGGCCTTCAGTCAACTGCAATAGTCATGAAGCACTGAACACGTCATTGACTGGTTTCCCGCCTCACAGGTGCACAAAAATGTATCGATGTCCTGCTCGTACCATCAAAGACAAGGAAAGATGTGTACAACAAGAGGAAAATGCTGCACTTCATGAACGTGCACACGTGTGATGCTGATGTTGTTTATACCACGAAAGTGCTAGAACAGAAGGATTCCCAACAAAATGAGAAAGCCAAGTGGCCCAGTGTTACAGCCCCTTGGTATGCACGTCTATAGGCACACAGCTGTGCGACATGTAACATACACATAATATATGGCCTGGCCATTCCCATTGCTGTCTCACCCAGGGCAGAGATAGTTCATGCTCGTTGCATGGTTCATGCTGATCTCATGTTATTTTCAGTACACCGTTCTCTTATCTGCATTTGCCCTGTTCCTGCAATTTAGTCCCAATGGCTTCCTGCAGTACTGCCGCCTTCATGTGGTACTGTGGTATAGCATGTTCTACCTTGCCCATTGCATACCGTACATGGCTGTTTGGCGTACCCAGTCCTTAGACGCTACAAATATCCTTCTGACCGCAGAGGTACCTGCTTTCATTTCTGCTCTATAAGCATCTCTGCTCAACTGTACACACTCTCAATGGAGGCACTTTCAGCCTGTCTGATCATTCCCCTTCTTGTTGATTACCACCTTTCTACCTTCCTTTGCCTTGGAACACCTGGGATCTGTCACAGGCAGTGGCAAACATTTCGGCCGTGGCATCTTATCCCTGCTTGTTGATCATACTGGCGTCCACCTTTACCAGCTGGCTTCCACTGTCATGTCGTGCGCTGCCCCAACTCCTTCACCTAAGCACAGCGAACCTTTCTTGCTTTCAGCACTCAGTGCCTATTGCTGAGCATAGCTGCTGCCATGTTACAGCTCGGGATCAGACCACGGCTCAGAACGAAGCACATGAGCTGCCATCAAATTACTTAGCAGCCCTTGGATCCTTTTTCTTACTTTATGAAGGCCTAAGGCAAAGAAGGCATGCACCTCATGGCACAATCGGGAATTTTTCACCACTTTGCACACTTTGGGAAGCATGAGCTCCATATGGTATCTTCCAACATGGCTGCAGAAGCCATGTCCATATTTTGTAGGCACCTAATTGGTGAGTCAGGCCGTCCAGAAGAGACCTGGCTCTTGGCTCGATTTAGACATTCATCAATTCCAAATGAAACTAAAAACGAGCCACACATCCAGACCAGGAAAGTAACTGGCACAGCATTTGGTGTCAGCAGGTCCCGATTTTGTTGTTTGCACATTAGTGATGAGGTCCTCCAGTGTACAAATAATAAGGCACACAGGGCCACTATATTATGTTATGGTCTGTGTATTTGTAAAGTGCATTAATACCCGTGAGGATATTATATTAGTCTGTTTATGAAGCACAACTGTTGCCCTATTGGGCATCCTGGTGTTAACCTACTCCGAAAATCACATCACACCCCTATCGTATCACTCAAATAGGATGGGTTTTAGAGCATTTTTAAGGGGAAAGTACAGATTTGTTGAATTCAGCAGGCAAAGGAAGGCATTCCAGGATTTCACTACGAAAAAAACAAAGGTGTTTCCTCCACAACGGGATAAGCTACATTGAGGACGTTACAGGTTATGTTCCAATGTTATATGAAGAAGTCGAGTTGAACAGTGTGTGTTAATTTTGTCCTGAAGATAGAGGGGGCTTTTTTGTACAGCACTTGGTGTACCAAACACAGAGTGTTGAACCTGATTTTTGTTCCCACTGGAAGCCAATGAAGTGAGTGCCTATATGTGAATGTCTTCTCAGATTAAATATCAAAAGAACTGCTAACCTCTGGGTCAATTGGAGCTTCTCAATCTCGGTTTTAGGAGCCTCTAGGTAGAGACTAACACAAGTAAATTCTGGATAGAATTAAATATTGTGCTACTGCTTATAACCCTCAGACAGAAGGAAGGGGAAGTTTTTCTTCAACATTCTGAGATGCAGAAAACAGGTGGATACTGCCTTGTCCATTTGTTTATGGAAAGACAACCATTGTTATAAATAATCCCCTAAATCCCTAATCACAGTTTTGGGGATGGGTGGTGGAGCCAAAATCAGCCTGCCACCAGGTGTCTAACTAAATGAACTTATCCTGGTCCAAAACTAGTTCTCTTTTCTATTAGTGTTAAGTTTCAACATGTTCCTCATCATCCACTTGGCTGTCTCTGACAAACAGGCTTTGAATAACACAGTTCTGGTTCTGATGTAAATCAAGGCATGTGACAAGCTGTGATACCCATAAGATCTTATAAGTTTAACAAAGGAGTCATATAAATGTTAGAAAGAGTGGGGTTCAATGAAGAGCCCTGAGAAACTCCCATCTTAACACCAAATGCTTCAGACATCAACAATGCAATTTTTACTTCTTGGTATCGATGACTGAGGTAGGCAGCAAGCCATTTCAAGTTCAAACCCCTCCAACATTCTTCCTTATTCTAGATAGAAGGATTGTATGGAGATGGTGCTAAAGGTGTTTGACAGATCTAAAAGGATCAGGACTCCACGGCCGCCCTGATCTAAGATCACCACATTTATCCACCATGGCTACCAGAGTGGACTCTGTACAATGTATTGGTCAGAAACATGACCGATTTGGGTTCAGAACCAACTGAGATTTTATAAATAGAGATAGAGTGTTGTTCACATACTTCTCTAAAATTTTAACTGGAACCGGCAATACAAAAACTGGTTGAAAATTAGCCAAAATAGCCTGGTTTGCAGAGGGTTTCCTTAATGTAGACAAGACAACTACATGAAGCTAAAGCCGAGCTCAGTGATACGCTAAAGAATTCAGTAAACACAGGTCCTAATTCGTTGACCACCAGATGTAAAATACTCACAGAGCACCTCCAAAGGGGAACCCGATTTACTGCAAGGAAAAGCACCTTCACCTCATCTTGAGATAGTGGTTTGAACTCGGAGAGCAGAGGCTGATCTGATGGCATTATCAGCTTGCACTACATTTGTTCATATGAGGTACAATGATTCCGCAAGATCAGGACAAATTATATTGATAAAAGAGGGAGGCAAGTGTATTACTTGACAAAGGAGTTTACAATCTTAAAAATAAAATAACCTATAACTGGTGAGAGGAGGCTTAAATCTTGGTCACCAGATAAGCTTTTCATCTAGTTTAATCAATTTCCTTTGGTTACGAATTGCTATTATATTCTGCTCTCTACCATCATCCTTAAAGTTTCCTCGCAGAACCTCTCAAGTCTCTTGCAGCACTTGTTAGGTTGCAAATGTTTTTCAGAGAACCATAGTGGTGATTTTATGGCTCGCTGTGATTTAAACCTTTTAATTGAGGCTATTATCACCAAGGTACTGCTAATCCAGTTGTTAATCATTTAATTTAGATCTTTTAACTCTTCAACCTCAAAGTCAAAAGCACCTTCTGTATCCTCCAGTGCAGCTGAAAATGCCTCATGTGAAGTTTTGTGCCGTGCATGGGCTCGTTGTTCAGCTCTACGCATTTCCATAGATATTTATGTCCACTGGCACATATTATACAATCTTTTGGCTTCACACTTGCCTCGGACGCATAGAAAACTAAGCTGGTTAATTCCTTATCGCCAGACCAAGGTTCGAATTCCAGCCAGCTGTTTTGTTGTCTGTCTCCTCAGACAGACTGGATGGATGGATCCCGCCTCAAGCTAAGTAGGAGAAAAACAGAAGCTTTGATGGTACAGAACAAATCACGATATTGGACACTAGCTTGGGGGCCTTCCACTTTAGACACGCTTCCTCAGCCAAATACCTCAGTAAATAATTTAAGATTGTGTTTTGATAAAACGCTTTCATTCGAACCCCATATCCAAAAGTTAACCACATTCTGTTTTGGCCTGTTAAGAGCCTTAAGAAAAATTATGTGACCTCTTCCCTCGAGCACACAGAAAAAGATAGTGCCGGCACGGGTTACATTGTGGCTGAGCTATGGAATCTCTGCCTGACTGTATGGCACGGACAATGTCCCCCCCAGCCCTTGCAATCCCTGGTAAATTATCAGAGTGGATATTCCACGTATCTCAAATTAGCCAAAACAGCAGAGTGCTGGCCACATTTGTCAGCAGGGATGTTTCTTAGCATTATGACAAAAGTTTACATAATTCTCTGTAAAAGGAATGCTGAAATTGAATTGAGAACCCAAATCTGGCATTCATAGGTATTACCTGAAAAGCCACGGTAGGACTATCCTCAAGTGCTAATAACTAATCCCCAGACCAGGTAGACACAGAGGGTTCAGTACCATGCCAGTCTATTTCATAATTGATACCTATCACTAGTTTCCATTGCTGCTAGTAGACATGATCTCGATATTGTCAGAGCTCTAGATCACCATCACCTTATTGGATCCCACTTGGAATACGAGCATGGGGACTTATATTTGTGAAGAAATTTAAGACAGTTAAAACAAGATTTATATCTGCAATAATATTTTAGTTACAGAAAATTATGCAAAAAGCCACATTAGAATGGATCTAAAGTTAAAAAAGACACCGTGTGAAACCATTCCACCACCAGTGATGAAGGAGGTCAGAGGTCACGTTCGAAGAGGAACATCTACTGGAGTTTATGAGGCCATAGGGGAACATGTGTAGCATTGTTGCTATGATGCATCTTCAATTCATCAACTTTGACAGCAGTTGTGCTGCCCAAGCTCAGTGGCGGGAGAGGCTAATGTCTTCTTCCCCGTATGATACAAGCAGGGTCCCCTGTCAAGAGGGCACCATCAAAACCACTCCTGTCATACTGACAAATATTGCATCGGTCTTAAATGCTACTGGTCATTGTAAATAGTCGGAAAAAAGTTGTTTCTTGTTTGTCTACACCTGGGAGTTTTTGCCAGCAGCTTGGATGCACCAGACATAGCATTTAATAAAAAAAAGAATAGGCGATTGAGTCATATCATGATACAAGGGAAGTCAGGAGGCTGGAGAAAAGGCTCAGCTCAGGTAGGAAACTGCGGTAGAGGTTCAGGTTGGGTAATTATAGAGAGGCAAACTGTTAATTCATCAAGAAAAATATGAGAGGCATTCTAGGTTACACTGATGGTGGGCAACATACTGGCATAGATTGTTTCCTGAGACTCAGAAGAACCAAGCAGTTTTCTAGGGCTATCTTCCATGAGGCCATTTTAAAGCGATTGACTCTCTTCTACCTACTTCAGTTACAAACTGGATCTCATTCTTGTTAGCACTGTTACATATTGCAGTTACTGAGTACACTCTAATTACCATTGTATGTTGATCACAATAAAAACTTGCAGGGCTATTCACACAGATAACTTACACTTGTGAGTAATTTACATGCACTTAAAAGCACGCAAAATGTTGTTGTTAGAACAAGTATTTGTTTTAAACAGAATCAATTCCCTGGTTACCGATACCCCCCTAACTCTATAGCGAAAGAAACCTTGGGTGAATGTGGGCTTAATCAGGTGAATTTAACATAACATGCATAATGTACGCTTAAACTTTTGAATAATTTTACTACTTTTGTCTATTCACAAAATCTGGGTATTAAGTTATTCAAAAGAGTAGACTGACTTGTTTCCAAACTCTTGGATGGGGGTGAAGCCATATTTTTGAGTGTAAGTTACTTCTGCCAAAAAAGAATCAGTAATAAGTCCAGCACCACACATGGACAACCACTGGTACTTTAACTCCCTCCCATAGAAAATGATGGAGATAGTGACTTAAATAAAACCCCATAGGGAATAATATTAAATTAAATTAAATTATTTGATTTGAAATAGTTACCAATATAAAAAGAATTTCATGATAAGACATCTTAAAAGGAAACATATTTATTATTTAAATATAGCATATTTTAATAACCTTCTTTGAATGTATAAATTCATCTAACAAAATGTAAGTATAATTACATTACTTGTAAAATAAATATAAAAAATGATTTTACATTATTATTCAAAATAAAAAAAAACACAAATTTATTATGACGTTTAATAAAACTTTATATATTTAGTTAGCATTATGATTTTATTTTCCTTCTATGTTACCATAGGGAGAGCTCCACCCAAACTGTGTAAGAAAAATTGATTTACAAACATACAGCAGGTTGCACACAATATGAAATAGCTGTAAAATACATATGGCATACAGACTGGGTGTGAGCTTGTTATTTTTATGGGAAATTCCACAAAATTACTCACAAATTATAAAAAAGCATAGTGACATTTTGTGAAATGTACATTGGGTGTCTTGCATGAAACTTGAATGTAAGGGCATACCTTGCATCCAAAAGTCGCAATGGGCATCTGCAGGTTCCATGTTGATAGAGAAAATGTGTCACCTTTTTTAAAAACATTTTTATTTAGTAGAAAGATCATCACATATAAGTACATTGGGTTACATGTGAGAAAAAAACAAGACCAAATCAGTAGCAAGAAGCAAGTATGAATTCATTGAGAGAGCAATAACAAAAAACAAATATCTGAAACTGAATAAAAATAAACCATCTCCTTCCCTGTTGATTAATTAATTGCCTATTCATTGTGATGCTGAAAACACAGGTGAAGAAACACGATAACAAAGGAAACCCAACTACTATGGATACTCAGTTGCATCAGGCAAATATATCAAAATCTATGAAAATGTTTGTAAAGAGCCAATTCTAGCCACATACAATCTCCCAAAAAGTTTTCCCTGTTGTAGCTTAGTTAACCACAAAACATACAACTGTTAAAATCTAGACTTCCAATTTTGTATTATGTCTGGTGACCAACAAGGCAAAAAATACAAACTGTTGCTGCCGCAAAGAGACATTTAAGCTCAGAGATACTAGTCCAAATAGGGCGTGATTGAGTCTGGGCACAGATTATCCTGGAGCTGCTGGCTTCAAAACCGGAAGACCTGCTCCCAAAAACAACAAAGATGTAAACAGGTGAAACATGTATGAATTCAATCGCCTTTGGGATTGGAGCATCTAAAACACTAAGCTGATGTTGCTGAATACATCTTGTGGAGACGTTCCGACATATAATAAAGCATCCATTTGCTAAAGAAGGCCATTCTTCTGAAGTTAGCAGCACACAAAGCTCTACAAGTGATCCTACTGTAGTCGCCTCAGCATATAAAATCTATCTGGTTATTGGTTATGGTTGAGATGGCACTTAATAATGGAGTCAAAGTTTCCTTTACCAGTTTCAAATGAAGCAGGTGATACCAGTTGCCTATACCCTTAAGATGTGAAATGAAGAATACCCTATAACCTTAAGATGTGAAATGAAGAAGACCTTTCTTATGTCTTGAGCTAAAGGAGATGAACCCTGATACACAATTGCCAATAAAGCTCCTAATTTGACTATAGGTAAACCATAGACTGGGAGGAATATTAGAGGAATTCGTAACTAGGAGATCTTATGATATCACAGCTCTGGTTTGGATGAAATTTGCCAACAAAGGGCATCCAGCCTCTTCCCAGCTCAAGATTATAGATTTTTCTAGCAGTAAGACTATTTGGAAGGCAGCTTTTAAATGAAATGGTAAACTGACTAGGCATAAGCTTATTAAATCTCAATTTGATCTTAACCCCTTAGCTGCTGGCCCTCCCCCAAATAGCCTTTTCTGGCTATTTGGGGTAGTTTGCGCTAGGCCTTCATAACTTTTGGCCACATAAGCTATCCATGCCAAATTTGTGTCCTCTTTTCCCAACATCCTAGGGATTCTAAAGGTACCCAGAGTTTGTGGGTTCCCCTGGAGGAGACCAAGAAATTAGCCAAAATACAGCTAAAATTTTATTTTTTTCAGAAAAATTGGAAAAAAGGGCCGCAGAAGAAAGCATATGGTTTTCCCTGAAAATGGCATCAATAAAGTGTTTGCGGTGCTAAAATCAACATCTTCCCGGCTTTCAAGAACAGGCAGACTTGAATCAGAAAACCAAATTTTTCAACACAATTTTGGCATTTTACTGGGACATACCCGATTTTTACTATTGTTTGCGCTTTTAGCCTCCCTTCAGTGACATAAATGGGTGTGAAACCAATGCTGGATCCCGGATAGCTAAACATTTCCGAAAAGTAGACAAAATTCAGAATTTAGCAAGGATTCAATTGTGTAGCTCCTACAAGGTTTTCTTACAGAAAATAATAGCTGAAATAAAAAAACATTAAATTGAGGTGAAAAAAACAGCCATTTTCCTCCACGTTTTACTCTGTAACTTTTTCCTGCAATGTCATATTTTCAAAAGTATTATACCGTTACGTCTGCTGGACACTTCTGATTGCAGGGATATATAGGGCTTGTAGGTTCATCAAGAACCCTGGGCACCCAGAGCCAATAAAGGAGCTGCACCTTGCAATGGGTTTTCCTTTCATTGTATACTGGGTGTACATCAATTCATTTGGTGAAATATAAAGAGTGAAAAAATAGATATCAAGGAAACCTTTGTATTTCCAAAATGAGCACAAGATAAGGAGTTGAGAAGCAGTGGTTATTTGCACATCTCTGAATTACGGGGTGCCCATATTAGCATGTGAATGACAGGCCATTTCTCAAATAGACGTCTTTTTTACTCATTTCTTACATTTGGAAGGAAAAAATGTAGAGAAAGACAAGGTGCAATAACACTTGTTCTGCATATTCTGTGTTCCTCCAAGTCTCCTAATAAAAATGGTACCTCACTTGCGTGGGTAGGCCTAAAGCCTGTGACGGGAAATGCAACATGGACACAACACATTTTTGCATTAAAATCTGACGTGTTTTTTGAAAAGTGCCTAGCTGTGGATTTTGGCCTCTAGCTCAGCTGGCACGTAGGGAAATCTACTAAACCTGTGCATGTTTGAAAACTAGACACGTAGGGGAATCCAGGATGGGGTGACTTGTGGGGCTCTCATCAGGTTCTGTTACCCGGAATCCTTTGCAAACCTCAAAATTTGGCAAAAAAACACTTTTCCCTCAGATATCTGTGCTGCATAGTTCTGGAATCTGAGAGGAGCCGCAAACTTCCTCCCACCCAGCATTCCTCCAAGTCTCCCAATAAAAATGGTACCTCACTTGTGTGGGAAAGCTTAGTACCTGCGACAGGAAATGTCCCAAAACACAATGTGGACACACCACATTTTTCCAATGAAAACGGACGTGTTTTTTGCAAAGTGCCTAGACTGTGCTTGCGAAGGGACAGCAGGACTGACCTCATCATCTCCCTCATAATCACTGGAAGAGGAGTTATCAAATGGGACTCCTCCAACTGAAAAATCACTCCCAGAGTCTGCGCCATAACCTGAATGAAGGCTTGAGCAGCAGTCATCCAACGAGATGCCATCGCTGATACTGGCTAAACTGTCTCTCTAAGTCTTAGACACTACACTAACCTACGTAGACAGTCACAAAATTGCTGGTCTGTGTGTGTGTGATACGTGCAAAAGTAGAGGTCACCTTACCTTTGCTTCTTCCCTCTATTAGCACGTTCTCTCAAGACACAAAAAAGACACACTATTGCTTCACCTTGTCACATACCAATCGTCACAGTCTTTAGCGCCTCTAACGCCCAGTCCAACAATCATTATTGGTGCTCCTACTCCCATTACCTTCTGCTCCGATTCCCTCACTACCACACAGCAAAAATTCCCTTCATCTCTCCATATTCCCCCTCGCACATGCATTTCATTTGTATTATAGCACAGGTAATGGCTGGCTTTACTAATCTACTCAGCTATTTACTTAAAATACATAGTGGTCCCCAGAGAAACAATACAAATATTAAAAAAATTATTGCCCCCACAAGGGGTTGCCCTGCCCACGGGTGACCCCCCATCAATTTATTTTATTTAAAAAAAAATTAAAAACATTTTTAAACCCCTAAGGGGGCATGATCACGCCCCTCCCAGGGGGAAACCTACAATTTTTTTAAAAAATGCCCCCGGGGGGGGCAGTCCGTTTTCCGAAGGGGCCAACCCCATCCAAGTGAAATCTCTGGAGTCTAGTGGGGTTTCCTGGTCCTCGATTGCAGCAAGGAAACCAGTTCAGGAAGGCCTCGTGTGAAATGGGAGAATCTCCCCTTTCAAACGAGGCCTTCCTGAACATTGGGGAGGCCCGTTTGGGCGCATTTTTCCCACCAGAGCAGGAAGTGGCCTTATGGCCACTTCCTGTTCCAGTGGGGAAAACAAACAGTGATGTCAGCGTGCCTCGCAGCGCGCCTCGCAGTGCACGGACATCACAAAGGGGTGGGGGAGGCGGGGGAAGACAGGGAAGATCTTCCGTATCTCCCGGGTTTTTTTTAATTAAAAAAAAATCCTCCAATGGAGGATTTTTTAACCCCCTCCCTGGTGTCGGTCACTGGTCGTGACCTGCACCAGGGAGGTAGTGCGGGCGTCGGCCAGTTGCCGACAACAGCGCTGTAGAGGTTAAGGACCACATTACAGGGCAGAGATAGTAAACAAAAATACTTGCTTTCAAAAGAGCTACAAGGAGAGCGAGCATGTTGGTCATTACTTAGCTTGGTCAGCAAAGAAGAAGTCTAATAACAACACCATTAAATCTAGATACGATTATGACTCAAATAAGCTAGTCAATCAGTCAGATCAAATTGGAGAGGTGTTTCTTAAGTACTACTTCTAGATTTACTCAACTGTCAACGTACTAGCACCTGAAAGCGTTCATAAATTTCTGCAATCTTTTAAATTGTCTGCTTTGTCAGAGGCCCAGCAACAAGCTTAAGTTCTCTCTATAACCACGGCTGAGGCTGAATTAACAATTATAGCATTATTGAGTGCTAAAGCATCTGGGTTTGATGGGCTCCTGGCTGAAGTCTATAAATTTTAACATCTAGATTGGTTTCTTTAACACAAAACTTGCTCTATCCTGGCCAGAATGGTTTTCTTCCCACAAGATTAATGTCAACAAACACTAATTTCTTGATTCAAGCTATCGATTATTTTTCTGTTAATCATAATACGGCTGGCATTATTTTGCTGAATGCTGAGTAAGCATTTGTTCTGGTGCAACTGGAAGTTTTATGTATTATTTTGTCCAAATTCGGGTTGGCACCACTTTGTTAATCTCTTGCACACCTTCTGTAGTGCAGCTGAGGCAAAAATAGTCATCTATAATAGATTAGCAGGTCTTCTTACCGCCAGGGGAAGCACAAGGCAGGGTTGGCTTATGTACCTGGCGCTTTTTGCCTTATTTATTGAGCCTCTAGCTTGTGCATTGAGACAAGATCCCTCGATTCGCCCACCTGTCGAGAATGTAGCCAAACTGAAACTGTTAGCCGACGATATGATTTTATAACTGGCTACAGAAAATGATAATAGCCAAATGATTTTGCCAACATTCAGGAATTCACTTCTATTGCTGGATATAAAGTTAACTACTCCAAATCTGAAACTTTGCTATTTAATTCCTCTCCCTGCATTCTTCTGGCCGAAATGCTGGCCCAGTGATTAGACACTTGAGGATTTATGTTACTGCCAGCCCTTATGATCTTTATCGATTGATCTTTTTATCTACCATGATTAAAGTTTCTGGGTTACTAAATCAGTGGCAATCTCTAGCTTTAACCATTGTTGGGCGAGTCGCACTAGTCAAGATGGCTATACTCCTCTTGTTTGTTGTCACATTCCCTTATATCCTTACCAAGATTCCACAATCTTATTGTGAAGAATTCGATCATGTTTTGAGATACTTTATATGGCAAGCAAAAAAAAACCTGCACAAATTTAAAAGTTCTTCAACTAGATGTAGAAGGCGGGCTACCTTTACGTAGGAGTAAATGTACTATCAAGCTGCTTTGCTCGATTGTTTCAGTCGTACAACCAACTCTGGATGCAACTCCCGTTGTATCTGTCTTAGTAAGATGCTTATTGAAGCTGGTAGTGAGGTTACAACGTTCTTAAAAATAGTGAGGCTTCTGAAATGGATTAGATATAAGACTCCTCATTTTTGAGTTTCAGATTTAGTAAAATTTGGCGAGAATACAACTGGCAAGCAAAAAATTGTGCGACCACAAATGAGAATCATTTTGCCTTAGATCCAAAATGTTTCTCATTTGTGGTCGCACAATTTTTTGCTTGCCAGTTTCTTGCGGGCCACAACTATGTGAAACATTGCAAATGTGAAATCTCACACAGTTTTGTGAGCTTCATGTAATGTGAAATTAGAGAATTTTGTGGGACCTCACACACATAATAGTCACCACGACTTGCAGGCTCAGTGATGCCACACAAAACATATGCCCTCTTATTGACCTCCAAAACACTGCTAGTAATGCACAGACAAAAATGTGCAAAGTACACAGTAAGGGTGTTACAGAGTGTCAAGCCTCGATTTTACCTGAAGTATAGAATCAGAGTGTAACACACGGAAATATGTGCATTTTTGCTATTATATGTTAGGGCGGTCACAATAAAGTTGGGAAAATGGAGTAAAGCATAAAAAATTTCAGATAACCATGAGCTGGGTATTTTTTCGGCTCCGCAACAACAACAACTCTAAACTACAGGGAGATGAAAAGGTGATAGCAAACTTGTTACCATTTCACTTCAGGCAATATAATAGAGGTCTCTGGTAGACTTCTGTAATGGAAGAGGCATTCAGTAATGAATGGCAAGAACTAGGTTTATGCTGGAAATCGACCACATTATCAGCCAAGGATCTCAATACAGCAGAAATAAACTTATGTATTTTCACTGCATTTAATGGGTAAGATTCTATTTGGAGTGCTAGGTCTGTGCCCTAAATGAAAACGAGTGTGTTTTTTTTTACTTTCATAATCTTGGATATTTTATACTGTATTGTATGTATAGTTTTTGACCTATGCTAATTGTCTCTTCCCCAAACGGAACCACTGTGCCGTTATTTGGCAAATTCTCGTTGGTAGGGACTCCACTCCTGATCATTCCATCCGGTGTTTTTCAAACAATGCAGAAAGTAGCTGCAAATAAATAAAACAAATTAGTACCACCATTTTGGAACCACGCAGTTAGTCTGAGTAATATTATACCTCCCCTGGTAAAATTAAGCAAATCTTATTCCCATAACTTGCAATAGCAAGTTACCATCGTTGGTTCGAAAACTGAGGAAGGGATGGCAGAGATGGGGGCGGGACAGATTATTTTACAGGCCCCAGAAATCCATACATACTTTGCTGAGGCACGAGCAACCATTTTTTGGAAGCAACAAACTGGTGAGAAGGTTAATGTGATGGGGTGCTCTAATCCCCAAATAATCAAAGCACATCATCCACAGTCTACTAGCCACTTGTGGAGCTTGTAATAGGTCCTGGTTATCTGGAGGAGAGGGCTTCTAGCACAGCATCAACTGGTGTTAAACACTACAGGCCAGATTTATGAAAAGTGGCACATCACGTCATGATGCACCGATTTTCTTGCGTCTAATTGCACTCCCCTAACACCACCATGTGTGCACCAGATTTATGATACAGTGCATCATGGCGCACGTTAGGGAGCTAGCGTCAAAACTTTTGACACTAGTTTGGCTCTTTGCAGGATTAGCACCAAAAATGTTGATGCTAATGCTGCAAAGTGGAAGGAGGCCCATTGAAAACAATGGGAGTGTCATTTAAACACCTGTCTTAGGCTAAAAATGGTGCAGTGAAATCTCATAGATTCCACTGCATCATTTTTCTGAGCCTCCTAATGCTGGAACACCCCCCCCTTGCATACATTATGCATGGCACAGCCATCATGTGGCGCAAGGCTTTACAAAGTGGCTCAGTGCGTGCATTGAGCCACTTTGTAAATATGGCACAGTGTTTTTGACAACCTAATACCACATTAACGTAAAAATATTGACGCTAGTGTGGCACAAGGGGGCGCTAGGGGCTTCTTAAATCTGGGCCTACATTTCAGCTAGTGTGTCTTTAAAACTGACCATCATAAGTTGTAAAAAGCAATTAAAATCTCATTCTTTCAAAGCAAGTTGTGGTCCATCAGTTATTTATGGCAACTTTGTGCCAGCTGTACTAAGCATGTTCCAATTTAATGTTTAGCACCATTAAAATGCTTTATCGTATTTACTAATTGAATTTTAGATGTTGGAAACGTTTTTCTGATTCTGAAAACTGAATTTTGAATGGATACAGTTTCGGTATCTGGAAGGGGTGTGTTATGGCAGTCCCTTCCAATTTCCAAATCGGTATTGCATCAATGATTTTCTAGCAAAATCCGGTTACAAAAAACATTGATATTTTACTGCCACCTCAAAGGATGTGGTAACCCATTCAAAAGAGGGAAGGGGATCCTCTATGAATGCTAAAAAGAAAAAGGAGGAAGAGGTCCCACCTAACTTATGAACACATTTTTTTTCCTTTTAATCACAATCCTGTTTCCTTTTACGAAAATGCTCTGCGCTAAAAAAAAGTTTGCTTTATTAAAAAGCAACCAGTAGACATAGTGGTCTGCAGGCCCCAGCAGGCCACTATCCCTGTGATGCAAAAAGAACAGATGATGGACGGAATGTGGAACAAATCAAACATTCACCCCCAGTCACAGATCTGGGTTTAATCCATCAGTTTTTTGCTTGACATGCCATTCCAGTTTGGACCCAGCCATATTCAAATCAGTCTTGACCCTGTTCCCAATGGGAACAGTCAAGCCTGAATTGCCGAGCCAGGTCCTCCCTGGATCAGAAACAAACATCCTGGGACCGGTTTCGGGGTATAACCACTCCTCAGCAAAGCTAGCTTGAATCTGGTGGCATAGCAAGCATGAGACCCACGTCTGGGCATATTCTTCCCACTTAGGACGACAAATGCAAAAAGAACAGATGAGGGACGGAAAAAAACGATTGATTAAACCCAGATCTTTGTTTCAGCATTCCGTCCATCATCTGTTCATTTTGCAACTATCCGTATGATGGCCTCCAATTGTGTGAGTCGCAACCTCAATGATATGCATGCGAGAGGTCAGATTCTGACCCTCTATGTTTCGAATTTGTAAAATCGACCTATTAGTGCTTAGGTCAGTTCTTACAAATATTTACTAGTGACAAAAGTACTTGTGGCAAATTGTAACTAGTATGGCCCTTTGTTACTCAAAAAAACAATTACAACGGAAAATGTGCTCTCTATAAATGAAAACTCCCTACCACGTGTTGACAATGCATTTGTAGAATATGTGCTAAAGTGCACCAGAAAGCCTTACAATAGAGAGTGTGATTTGAGGTGGAAAACACCCAAGATGCTGCAGGAAAGGGAATAATACCCCAAACGTGGAATCCTAATCAAATATCCCCTACACACACACACACACTCATACAGCCACACACACGCACACGCACACATACACAAACACACACACATGTTGAATGACCAACAGGGAGGACAAATAATATTTTACAAAGTAATAAGCAGCATGAACTTATAGAGAATCCCTTTGCCCTCTCTGAGTGGAGGGAACCCTAGAGGAAGAAGGTCCCCTCTACCTTTATACCATTTGAGTGATAAAGCTATAAATTGGGCTTTGGGGAGATGGGGAGGCTCAATCATGGTTAGGCAATAGATTTAAACTGAACACAAATACCCTTTGAAATTAAAGTCTGGACATCTGTTATATGTCAACTTGATAATAAAAATAAAATTTGTGGAATCTACCTCTCTCTACTAACCAACTAGCAACTTCGTCACACCCCAACAAGGCACTACCAGCCTAACAATTCATTATTACAATAGAAATGGACTGCAAGTACCTATCACCACACCACCACTTTATGCAAAGCATTACCACTCTTATCAGTGCAGTACCATTTACCAACCCCATATTACAACCCCAAACACTGTATTATCAAACCCACCTATACACCAACTCATACCAGCCCAGATCTTCCACTCCTAAAGGAAGGCTACCAAGAACACTGCACTAACTTCCAATAGTAATATTCACTCTGCCTCTACACAGCTAAATATATTAGCACCTTCATGCTCAAGACACAATAAACACTAAAAAACAGCCAGCCATATTGGTTTTTCTAGTCCTTTTGTTTGTTGTTGTTTGCTGGCAGGGACAGCATCATAATTTACGGTTTTCAATGGTGCAATTCTATGGCCTGAATGTCAGTTTTTTGTTATTTGCACTATCTAGCTATTTAACACAATAGCAGATATTGAGAGGGTGCCCCATCTTCAACATATTTTCTGCGGACAAACATCGATGTTAGCTATAAAATCCAGTACTGACCCCGCAAACGGGAACTGACTGAAAAAGAACACTCTCTTCATATCTAATGGTGTTACGTTGTATCTAGGTCCAAATAAGCACAGACTGGGCATAGTTTCCCTTCCACATGTATACATACACCTAAAAATAGGTCCCCAAGAATAGAACGTTTTAGATACCGGAACTTCCCAATGAATGCTAGTTCCTATATATAGTAGGGGGGCATCATGTTCTTTCATAACAACCAAGAAATGTATTATCAACCAGCTTTGGCATATATATTCATCCATTAGAAAATCAAGCACAACGCAACAGAGTAGAAAAATATATGCCAATTTCTAAGTTGAAGTTACATCCCCTCACCTTTTTGATTGGCATTTCAAGTAACAGTATCTGACTTGAGAAGGACTTCTAGTAACATGGGGAACTGCAGCAGCTTTGCATACCTTTCACATATTGCTGACACATTGGTGTTGTAGCTCTGTGTTTATTGTGTGCAAACATTCCAGGGTGACAGTCATCCCGGAATAGTTGTGCAGCTGCCATTCTCCATTGGGGTGCACATCCTAAGTCCTAAGAAGAAAAAAGTTTATTGGTGGAAGACAGTCTTTGACAAATGTGATCTTGCAGAAATGAATATGTCTGTTTAATGCACTTGAAGAAAACGCAGGCCTAGGTGCAAAGCAGTGATGTATGTATTTTCTCAAGATGTCTGTGTTGTAAGCCTTTTGCATGACTTGGTTTTCCAAAGTCTAAGTATAACCAAAGAAAGGTTATGGTGCCATTTTACTCTTCTGTGAGGAACTCTGTTGGAAGTATAGTCCAACAAGCTTTCTTTCTCCATTGTCCTCTTGAGAGGACCTTTGTTGGTGGCATAGCACAACTGCAGCTTTTGATCTTCATTGTACTCTTTAGTGAGGACGTCTGTTTGTAGTAGAGTTCAACAAGTATTCCAACTGCATTGCACTTTTTTCTGAGGACCTCTGTTGGTAGTATATTGTAGCTGCAGCTTTCTATTTCCATTACACTCTTCTGTGAAGCCCTTTCTTGGTAGTAATCCAACTTTGCAGCTTTCCAATGAGCACAAAGCTTTAGAGTAGCAAGAGTAAATATGCATGATTTCTAGGTTGAGCCACACCCCCTCAACTTTGTGACTGATATTTTTAAGCAATTGTATCTGACTTGAAAGGGACCTCTAGTAAAGACCTGATGAACTGCAGCTGCTTTTCAGTCTTTGCACTTCTTTCCGATACACTGGTGTTGCAGTTACATGTGTTCATTATCTGCAGAAATTCCAGGATGACAGAGTCATTCTGGAATAGTTGTGCAGCTGCTACTCTCCATTGGGGTGCACACACTAATTCCTAAAAAGGAAAGCCCATTGAAAATGTGATCTTGCAGAGGGTATTATGTTTGTTTATTACACTTGTTTGAGGAAAACTTGGGCCTATGTGCAAAGCAGTACTGTATGTATTTTCTCAAGTTGTCGATGGTGTGTGTGTGAGAAAAGACCTCTTTTTTACATGGTTAGCCCCCACTTTTTGCCTGGTGGATGTAGCCTAGTGGTTGTTAGTGTCCATGGCCCTGCTAACCAGATTCCCTGGGCGAGAGCACTTTCCCTAAACTGCTATGATGCATTGGCACAATTGGAGACACCTTTGGCTGCCACCATATGCCCCTTGTAAATAGTACTTAGGTGTCTAGGGAAGGAGGTACTATGGGTAGGCCCCTGAGGGCAGCAGCACTGATTGTGCCACCCTCAAGGACCCTGCATCCAGGTGCACCCAGCACTGCCTTTGCAGGCTGAGAGCCCAGATGCAAACCTAAAATGAAAACTCAACATGGCATACTGCCAGTGTGCCCTGTCCACTACACACTGCACACATGGCAATATAGGTAAGTCACCCCTCTGGCAGGCCTTTCAGCCCTAAGGCAGGGTGCACTATACTGTATGCGAGGGCATAATTGCATGAGCAATTTGCCCCCACTGTGTCCTTGCCAAACCTAGGACATAGTGAGTGAACCAAGCAGCCATTTTAAAATGCATGTGCTGGACACTGGTCAGTATGAGTTTCACAGCAACATGTTGGTCACTCTGAACCCCTGGTTGTTTGGTATCAAACAACTCAGAATGAAAAATCCACACTGGTACCAATGTTGGATTTATTATAAAATGTATCCAGGGAGTCACCTTAGAGGTACCCCCTGCAAAAACTAACTACCCTGGCATGCCTGCTGACTGGTTCTATCCAGAATGCCACTGCCAGACATCCAATCTACACCTTAGGGTGAGAGGATATTCTCTCCGGGTTGCAGAACGAAGTCCTTCCTGGGTAGAGGTGCCAACACCCCCTCCCTCAGGAATGTTCACTGCCCTAGCGGCGAGCTTTAAAGGGCTTACTGCCTTTGAAACGCAACCCCCAGGCCTGCTGCTAACAGCAGATGGCAACCCCCATTGCAAACCCCGACTTTTGTTGGGAAAAATGGCAAGAAATTCAAACAAAGGGTAGGAGGAGTGGCTCCACCTGGCATGCACCACCCCTAAGGTGTTGCCTGCGAGGTGGACACTCCATTTCATTTTCCTCCATCATGAATGGAAGGAAAATTGCCAATCAGGTATAGGGAAGTGACCTATTCCCACAGGAAATGGTCACTTAGTGGGTGTAGCCACCTTAAGGTAAATGACCCATTGGTCACTACCAGGTTCCCCCTACAACGCCCACTAAATACAATATTTAGTGGGCATCCCTAGACCAAGAAATCAGATTCGACAGATAAAAGAAGACCAGCACTAAGAAAACCTGAAGGACGGGAAATGTGGACCTGCTGCACCAAAGAAAAGGAGCCAAACCCTGCCTGCTGCACACAGGACCCAACAATCGCTGCTGAGGAGCTGCTGGACAACTCTACAAAACCCCCAGAGGACATCCAGGCTTTGCCAGTCACCAGAGAACTCCCTCCAGAGTGGAGGTACCACTCTAAAACTTCAAGAAACCAGCAAGACAGTGAAGGTCACTTCACTGTCCAGCTGGTAACCCCTGAACTGCACACCGCAGCTGGACCAATCTACACATCAATGACTGCGAGGACAAACCCTGTCAGTGTGCCAAGTTTAGTGGCAGTGTGGCTTCCAGCAGCCACACTGTACCCATACCCTGGTCAGCTGACATTGGACATCCAGAAAAACAGCTAGCCTGGGGCTGAAAAAGGACCAGGACCAGGAGGAAGAGACTTAAGGAACATCCCAGACCTCCCACAAGAGTGCCCCCATTGTCCTGTAAACGACCCTCAAACCAACTTACCGCTTGCTCCTGAGGGCATCCTTGCACACAGCTCTTGGCTCACCAATTTGCTCTGCACCCGGCCACCCTGTGCCCTGCACAGAATAACCTGCTATGCCCTGAGGATCCCCCACCCTTTGCAACCTCTACACTCCAAGAGGATCCCAAGGATATTTCTTTAAACTTACCTGTGCAGTGCTTTTCCAAGTGGTCCCCAGCAGTGGACTTTCTCCTGGTGCTCCCTCGGAAACAGGAGCTGCCTGATCTTCTCCAGTTGGCACAGTGTGCCCACAGACGACCCCGACTAACCTGCAAAAGAAGAGCTTTGAAAACCAACTTTATGATTTTATATGTGTTTTTAAAGGTGATCCTCCATTGATTCCTATGGTGCGTAATTACGCATGAAAAAGACTATTTTAATTACATTTCAAAAATGTATATGTCAAAAAGTACTTAACCACTTTTGATACTCTTAGTCTTAAAAATTACATAAAAATCTGTAGTATTTTTATAAATTGGTCCTGAGATATTCCTTTGAGTGTGTGAGTTGCACAATTGAGGCTGTGAGTACAACAAATGCTTTGCACTTCTGCAAGATTGGCCTAACTGCTTGACCAAGCTACCTTAAAAATTAGAGCATTTGGTGATCTAGTTTTTACCCTTCTAAACCCTTCTAAACCAACGTGTTGTTGCCCGGACCCCCTGCACAGTGTGCCTAGTTTTGCACACTACATAGAAGGTCAGCATTCCTACAGCGTGACCTTTGAATAACGTGTTCTCCAAAGTTAAGCATACAACCAAGATGGGAACAGTACACTTCTATGAAGACCTCTATTTATATTATGGTGTAACAACCGCTCCGTCTTTATTGTACTCCTGTGTGAGGACCTCTTTAGTAGTATAGCACAACTGTACATTTCCATCTCATTTATACTCTTCTGTAAGGACTTCTCTTGGTTGTAGAGTGCAAAAAGTTTTTCATTTACATTGTACCTGTTTTGAGGACCTCTGTTGCTATTATAGTGCACTTGCAGCTTTACATCTCCGTGGCACTCTCCTGTGAGGACCTCTGTTGGTAGAATAGCACAACCCCAGCTTTCCATCTCGATTGAACTCTTCTGTAAGTTCCTCTGTTGGTAATAGAGTACAACAAACGTTTGATCTTCTGTGAGGATCTCTGTTGGTAATAGAGTAGAACGGCAGCTTTTAAACACCGTTGTATTTTCCTGTGAGGATAACTGTTTGCAGTTCATTGCAACAAGCTTTTCATCTCCATTGTACTCTTCTTTGGGGACCTCTGTAGGTAGCAGCGTTCAAAAGCTTACCGTCTCTATTGTACTCTTCTGTGAAGATCTCTGTTCATAGTAAAGTGCAACTGTAGCTTTCCTTCTCCATTTCACTCTTCGGGGAGGATATCTGTTGGTAGTATAGAGCACCTGCAGCTTTTAAGCACCCGTGTATTATCCCCTGAGGAACAGTTTGCAGTACAGTGCAACACAACTTCCATCTCCATTGTACTGTCTTGTGAGGACATCTGTAGGATGCATAATGACACTTCAGCTTTCCAACACGTCTGAGGATGTGGAAAACATGGACCTAAATGCAGGGCAGTGGTAAATCATTTTCTCAAGATGGAAACTTTGTCAGTGTGCACTCATGTCTTTGTTTTTTATAGTGCAGGAAGATGAGATTTATTTTCTTTTTGGTCTGGCGCTGCTATTACATTTTATAGTTATTATTAAAAGTTTGCAAATAATAGAATGCACAGAAACAGTTGACTTGGGTCAACCATTAGGTGTTTGTAGGAAAGTACCATCTTGCCTGGCATGTTACCCCCATATTTCACTGTATGTATGTTGTTTTAGTTGTATGTGTCACTGGGACCCTGCCAGCCAGGGCCCCAGTGCTCAGAAGTGTGCCCTGTATGTGTTACCTGTGTTATGACTAACTGTCTCACTGAGGCTCTGCTAATCAAAACCTCAGTGGTTATGCTCTCTCATTTCTTTCAAAATTGTCACTAACAGGCTAGTGACCAATTTTACCAATTTACATTGGCATACTGGAACACCCTTATAATTCCCTAGTATATGGTACTGAGGTACCCAGGGTATTGGGGTTCCAGGAGATCCCTATGGGCTGCAGCATTTTTTTTGCCACCCATAGGGAGCTCTGACAATTCTTACACAGGCTGCCACTGCAGCCTGAGTGAAATAACGTCCACGTTATTTCACAGCCATTTTACACTGCACTTAAGTAACTTATAAGTCACCTATATGTCTAACCTTTACCTGGTAAAGGTTGGGTGCTAAGTTACTTAGTGTGTGGACACCCTGGCACTAGCCAAGGTGCCCCCACATTGTTCAGGGCCAATTCCCCAGACTTTGTGAGTGCGGGGACACCATTACACGTGTGCACTACATATAGGTCACTACCTATGTGTAGCTTCACAATGGTAACTCCGAATATGGCTATGTAACATGTCTAAGATCATGGAATTGCCCCACCAATGCCATCCTGGTATTGGGGAGACAATCCCATGATTCCCCGGGTCTCTAGCACAGACCCGGGTACTGCCAAACTGCCTTTCCAGGGATTTCACTGCAGCTGCTGCTGCTGCCTACCCCTCAGACAGGTTTCTGCCCTCCTGGGGTCCAGCCAGGCTTGGCCCAGGAAGGCAGAACAAAGGACTTCCTCAGAGAGAGGGTGTTACACCCTCTCCCCTTGGAATAAGGTGTCAGGGCTGGGGAGGAGTAGTCTCCCCCAGCCTCTGGAAATGCTTTGATGGGCACAGATGGTGCCCATCTCTGCATAAGCCAGTCTACACCGGTTCAGGGATCCCTCAGCCCTGCTCTGGCGTGAAACTGGACAAAGGAAAGGGGAGTGACCACTCCCCTTACCTGCACCTCCCCTGGGAGGTGCCCAGAGCTCCTCCAGTGTGCTCCAGACCTCTGCCATCTTGGAAACAGAGGTGCTGCTGGCACACTGGACTGCTCTGAGTGGCCAGGGCCAGCAGGTGACGTCAGAGACTCCTTCTGATAGGCTCCTTCAGGTGTTGATAGCCTATCCTCTCTCCTAAGTAGCCAAACCTCCTTTTCTGGCTATTTAGGGTCTCTGCTTTGGGGAATTCCTTAGATAACGAATGCAAGAGCTCATCAGAGTTCCTCTGCATCTCTCTCTTCACCTTCTGCCAAGGAATCGACTGCTGACTGCGCTGGAAGCCTGCAAAACTGCAACAAAGTAGCAACGATGACTACTGCGACACTGTAACGCTGATCCAGCCGCCTTCTCGACTGTTTTTCTGGTGGTGCATGCTGTGGGGGTAGTCTGCCTCCTCTCTGCACTAGAAGCTCCGAAGAAATCTCCCGTGGGTCGACGGAATCTTGCCCCTGCAACCGCAGGCACCAAAGAACTGCATCACTGGTCCTCTGGGTCTCCTCTCAGCACGACGAGCGAGGTCCCTTGAACTCAGCAACTCTGTCCAAGTGACTCCCACAGTCCAGTGACTCTTCAGTCCAAGTTTGGTGGAGGTAAGTCCTTGCCTCCCCACGCCAGACTGCATTGCTAGGAACAGCGTGTTTTGCAGCTACTCCGGCTCCTGTGCACTCCACGAAGATTTCCTTTGTGCACAGCCAAGCCTGGGTCCACGGCACTCTAACCTGCATTGCACGACCTCCTGAGTTGTCCTCCGGCGGCGTGGGACTCTCTTGTGCAACTTCGGGTGAGCACCATCTCTCTCCACTTCGTAGTGCCTGTTCTGGCACTTCTGCAGGTGCTGCCTGCTTCTGAGAGGGCTCCTTGTCTTGCTGGACGCCCCCTCTGTCCCCTCACGCAATTGGTGACATCCTGATCCCTCCTGGGCCACAGGAGCATCCAAAAACCCTAACCACAACTCTTGCAGCTAGCAAGGCTTGTTTGTGGTCTTTCTGCGGGAAAACACTTCTGCACGACTCTTCACGACGTGGGACATCCATCCTTCAAAGGGGAAGTTTCTAGCCCTTGTCGTTCATGAAGAATCCTCAGCTTCTACCATCCTGTGGCAGCTTCTTTGCATCCACAGCTGGCATTTCCTGGGCATCTGCCCACTCCCGACTTGATCGTGACTTTTGGACTTGGTCCCCTTTTTCCACAGGTACTCTCGTCTGGAAATCCATTGTTGTTGCATTGCTGGTGTTGGTCTTTCCTGCAGAATTCCCCTATCACGACTTCTGTGCTCTTTGGGGAACTTAGGTGCACTTTGCACCCACTTTTCAGGGTCTTGGGGTGGGCTATTTTTCTAACCCTCACTGTTTTCTTACAGTCCCAGCGACCCTCTACGAGGTCACATAGGTTTGGGGTCCATTCGTGGTTTGCATTCCACTTCTAGAGTATATGGTTTGTGTTGCCCCTATCCTTATGTGCCCCCATTGCATTCTATTGTAACTATACATTGTTTGCACTGTTTTCTATTGCTATTACTGCATATTTTGGTATTGTGTACATATATCTTGTGTATATTTGCTATCCTCATACTGAGGGTACTCACTGAGATACTTTTGGCATATTGTCATAAAAATAAAGTACCTTTATTTTTAGTACAGTATATCTGTGTATTGTGTTTTCTTATGATATTGTGCATATGACACCAATGGTACTGTAGGAGCTTCACCCGTCTCCTAGTTCTGCCTAAGCTGCTCTGCTAAGCTACCTTTTCTATCAGCCTAAGCTGCTAGACACCCCTATACACTAATAAGGGATACCTGGGCCTGGTGCAAGGTGTAAGTACCCCTTGGTACTCACTACAAGCCAGTCCAGCCTCCAACAGTGTTCACCCAGGAAGTGCTTTTGCACTCAGAAAGTGCTGCCATCTTTTAAATTGTAGGGCGCCTCCTGCTTCTATTGGCATTCATCTTATATTAGACGCTGTTTAGTGCAGCTCCAGGTCAGTTTCCCCCTTCATTACAACTATACGTAATAATAATTTTATGTTAACATACCCGTCTTCCTTTTAGTGCAACTGCAACCCTCCATCTTCAGTGAAGACATCTGTCAGTATTACAGTGCAACTGAAACTTTCCAACTCTGCTGTATTATTCTGTGACAACAACTTTTGGCTATCCATCTCCATTGTTCTCTTCTGTGAGAACCTCTGTTGGTAGTATAGTGCAACAGATGCTTCCCCTCTCCATTGTCCTCTTCTGTGAGGACATCTTTAGTCTATGTAGTGCAACTTCGACTTTCAAGTAATTGCATTCTCCATTGAGGACATCTGTCACCTGTATAGTAAAACTGCAGCTTTCCTGGTCCTTGCTTGGTTACAAGTAGCAACCTCATGGCACTCCATGTGAAAGGAGGACCGACCTTTTACATCTTTAGGTTGTGTAGAGACTCATGTCTCTTAGTCTGCCAAATGACAAAAGCAAACACAAAATTTCTGCTGCAGTGCAGACCAAAAAAAATAATTTGGATTTACAATCCCTAAATGAGACAAACAAGTTAAATGTCTGGTTTTCAGATATAAAATAGTTCCTAATGCATTTTACAAAAAGAAAAATGAACATCAAAGTTCCTAGAGAGATTTGAGAATAAAAATGCTACGGTGGGATGATCCAAGACGTGTTTAACAATGCCTCAAGCCAAAAGAGGAAGACAGTTATCCTGAAGACCCTTTCTAAAAGTATGGAGTGTGTGTTGAATTGAAAACGTTTGTCAAGATGGTGTGTAAGGAAATGCCTCCTTGGCATGGTTACCCCCTGACTTTTTGCCTTTGCTGATGCTATGTTTTGAATTGAAAGTGTGCTGAGGCCTGCTAACCAGGCCCCAGCACCAGTGTTCTTTCCCTAACCTGTACTTTTGTTTTACACAATTGGCACACCCTGGCATCCAGGTAAGTACCTTGTAACTGGTACCCCTGGTACCAAGGGCCCTGATGCCAGGGAAGGTCTCTAAGGGCTGCAGCATAGCTAATGCCACCCTGGGGACCCCTCACTCAGCACAGACACACTGCTTGCCAGCTTGTGTGTGCTGGTGAGAACAAAACGAGTAAGTCGACATGGCACTCCCCTCAGGGTGCCATGCCAACCTCACACTGCCTATGTAGTATAGATAAGTCACCCCTCTAGCAGGCCTTACAGCCCTAAGGCAGGGTGCACTATACCATAGGTGAGGGCACCAGTGCATGAGCACTGTGCCCCTACAGTGTCTAAGCAAAACCTTAGACATTGTAAGTGCAGGGTAGCCATAAGAGTATATGGTCTGGGAGTCTGTCAAACACGAACTCCACAGCACCATAATGGCTACACTGAAAACTGGGAAGTTTGGTATCAAACTTCTCAGCACAATAAATGCACACTGATGCCAGTGTACATTTTATTGTAAACTACACCCCAGAGGGCACCTTAGAGGTGCCCCCTGAAACCTTAACCAACTACCTGTGTAGGCTGACTGGTTCTAGCAGCCTGCCACACTCGAGACATGTTGCTGGCCCCATGGGGAGAGTGCCTTTGTCACTCTGAGGCCAGTAACAAAGCCTGCACTGGGTGGAGATGCTAACACCTCCCCCAGGCAGGAGCTGTAACACCTGGCGGTGAGCCTCAAAGGCTCACCCCCTTTGTTCCAGCACCGCAGGGCACTCCAGCTAGTGGAGTTGCCCGCCCCCTCCGGCCACGGCCCCACTTTTGGCGGCAAGGCCGGAGGAAATAATGAGAATAACAAGGAGGAGTCACTGGCCAGTCAGGACAGCCCCTAAGGTGTCCTGAGCTGAAGTGACTCTAACTTTTAGAAATCCTCCATCTTGCAGATGGAGGATTCCCCCAATAGGGATAGGATTGTGACCCCTTCCCCTTGGGAGGAGGCACAAAGAGGGTGTACCCACCCTCAGGGCTAGTAGCCATTGGCTACTAACCCCCCAGACCTAAACACACCCTTAAATTTAGTATTTAAGGGCTCCCCTGAACCTAAGAATTTAGATTCCTGCAACTTACCGAAGAAGAAGACTGCTGAGCTGAAAACCCCTGCAGAAGAAGAAAGAAGACACCAACTGCTTTGGCCCCAGTCCTACCGGCCTGTCTCCTGCCTTCTAAAGAAACCTGCTCCAGCGACGCTTTCTCAAGGACCAGCGACCTCTGAATCCTCAGAGGACTGCCCTGCTTCAAGAGGAACAAGAAACACCCGAGGACAGCGGACCTGCTCCAAAAAGACTGCAACTTTGTTACAGAGGATCAGATTTAAAGACCCCTGCAATCCCCGCAAGAAGCGTGAGACTTGCAACACTGCACCCGGCGACCCCGACTCGACTGGTGGAGAACTAACACCTCAGGGAGGACCCTCCGGCGACTCCGAGACTGTGAGTAACCAAAGTTGTCCCCCCTGAGCCCCCACAGCGACGCCTGCAGAGGGAATCCCCAGGCTCCCCCTGACCGCGACTGCCTGACTCTAAAATCCCGACGGCTGGAAAAGACCCTGCACCCGCAGCCCCCAGCACCTGAAGGATCGGAACTTCAGTGCAGGAGTGACCCCCAGGAGGCCCTCTCCCTTTCCCAGGTGGTGGCTACCCCGAGGAGCCCCCCCCTTGCCTGCCTACATCGCTGAAGAGACCACTTGGTCTCCCATTGATTTACATTGGAAACCCGACGCGTGTTTGCACACTGCACCCGGCCGCCCCAGTGCCGCTGAGGGTGTACTTTTTGTGTGAGCTGGTGTCCCCCCCAGTGCCCTACAAAACCCCTCTGGACGCCCTCCGAAGACGCGGGTACTTACCTGCTGCCCGACTGGAACCGGGGCACCCCCTTGTCTCCATTGAAGCCTATGCGTTTTGGGCACCACTTTGAACTCTGCACCTGACCGGCCCTGAGCTGCTGGTGTGGTGACTTTGGGGTTGCTCTGAACCCCCAACGGTGGGCTACCTTGGACCCCAATCTTAACCCCGTAGGTGGTTTACTTACCTGCAAAACCTAACAATACTTTACCTCCACCAGGAACTGTGAAAATTGCACTGTGTCCACTTTTAAAACAGCTATTTGTGTTTTATGTGAAAAGTATATATGCTACTGTAATTATTCAAAGTTCCTAAAGTACTTACCTGCAATACCTTTCAAATGAGATATTACATGTAGAATTTGAACCTGTGGTTCTTAAAATAAACTAAGAAAATATATTTTTCTATAACAAAACCTGTTGGCTGGATTTGTCTCTGAGTGTGTGTTCCTCATTTATTGCCTGTGTGTATGTACAACAAATGCTTAACACTACTCCCTTTGATAAGCCTACTGCTCGACCACACTACCACAAAATAGAGCATTAGTATTATCTCTTTTTGCCACTATCTTACCTCTAAGGGGAACCCTTGGACTCTGTGCATACTATTCCTTACTTTGAAATAGTGCATTCAGAGCCAACTTCCTACATTGGTGGATCAGCGGTGGGGTACAAGACTTTGCATTTGCTGGACTACTCAGCCAATACCTGATCACACGACAAATTCCAAAAATTGTCATTAGAAATTGATTTTTGCAATTTGAGCTATTTTTCTAAATTCTTAAAAGTCCTGCTAGGGCCTTGTGTTAGTCCCTGTTTAGCATTTCTTTTAGTGTTTAAAAGTTTGGTAAAAGGTTTAATTAAATTCTAGAACTAGTTTTTAGATTCTTAAAAAGTATTCCAACTTTTAGAAGCATAATGTCTAGTACAGATGTGAATGTGGTGGAACTCGACACCACACCTTACCTCCATCTTAAGATGAGGGAGCTAAGGTCACTCTGTAAAATAAAGAAAATAACAATGGGCCCCAGACCTTCCAAACTACAGCTCCAGGAGCTGTTGGCAGAGTTTGAAAAGGCCAACCCCTCTGAGGATGGCAACACAGAGGATGATGATAGTGACTTGGAGGGAGATTCCCCCCTACCAGTCCTATTTAGGGAGAACAGGGCCTCTCAAGCCCTGACTCCAAACATAATAGTCAGAGATGCTGCTTCCCTCACAGGAGGGACCAACATCTCTGAAATCACTGAGGATAACTCCAGTGAAGAGGACATCCAGTTAGCCAGGATGGCCAAAAGATTGGCTTTGGAAAGACAGATCCTAGCCATAGAAAGGGAAAGACAAGAGATGGGCCTAAGACCCATCAATGGTGGCAGCAACATAAATAGGGTCAGAGATTCTCCTGACATGTTGAAAATCCCTACAGGGATTGCAACTAAATATGAAGATGGTGATGACATCACCAAATGGTTCACAGCTTTTGAGAGGGCTTGTGTAACCAGAAAAGTGAACAAATCTCACTGGGGTGCTCTCCTTTGGGAAATGTTCACAGGAAAGTGTAGGGATAGACTCCTCACACTCTCTGGAAAAGATGCAGAATCTTATGACCTCATGAAGGGTACCCTGATTGAGGGCTTTGGATTCTCCACTGAGGAGTATAGGATTAGATTCAGGGGGGCTCAAAAATCCCCGAGCCAGACCTGGGTTGACTTTGTAGACTACTCAGTAAAAACACTAGATGGTTGGATTCAAGGCAGTGGTGTAAGTAATTATGATGGGCTGTACAATTTATTTGTGAAAGAACACCTGTTAAGTAATTGTTTCAATGATAAACTGCATCAGCATCTGGTAGACCTAGGACCAATTTCTCCCCAAGAATTGGGAAAGAAGGCGGACCATTGGGTCAAGGCTAGGGTGTCCAAGACTTCCACAGGGGGTGACCAAAAGAAAGGGGTCACAAAACCTCCCCAGGGGAAGGGTGGTGAGACAGCCAAAAACAAAAATAGTAAAGAGTCTTCTACAGGCCCCCAAAAACCTGCACAGGAGGGTGGGCCCAGAGCCTCTTCACAAAACAATTTTGGGTACAAGGGTAAAAACTTTGATCCCAAAAAGGCCTGGTGTCGTAGCTGTAATCAGCCTGGACACCAAACTGGAGACAAGGCCTGTCCCAAGAAAACAACCACTTCTAACTCCACTCCAGCTAACACTGGAATGGCTAGTCTCCAAGTGGGATCAACAGTGTGCCCAGGGCAAATCAGGTGTCACACTGAAGCTACATTAGTCTCTGAGGGTGGGGTGGATTTAGCCACACTGGCTGCCTAGCCCCCTAACATGCAAAAATACAGGCAGCAGCTCTTAATTAATGGGACAAGTGTAGAAGGCCTGAGGGATACAGGTGCCAGTGTCACAATGGTGAGAGAGAAACTGGTTTCCCCTGGTCAATACCTGGCTGGACAAACTTATCCAGTCACCAATGCTGACAATCAAACTAAAGTACATCCCATGGCAATGGTAACTTTAGAGTGGGGAGGGGTCAATGGCCTGAAACAGGTGGTGGTCTCCTCAAATATCCCAGTAGACTGTTTGCTTGGAAATGACCTGGAGTCCTCAGCATGGGCTGAGGTAGAACTGAAAACCCATGCAGCCATGCTGGGTATCCCTGAACTGGTGTGTGTCAAGACAAGGGCACAGTGCAAGGCACAGGGTGAAAAAGTAGAGCTGGAGTCTGGAAAAAGGGCCCAGCCTACCAAGAGAAAAGGAAAGCCAGCTGGGAAGCCAGCTGCAACACAACCCCAAAAAGAGAACCTCTCTTCTCAGGAAGAAGTTCTGCACTCTGAGGGAACTGAGCCTATGGAGTTGGAACCTTATCAGGTTGAGCTCTTAGGCCCAGGGGGACCCTCAAGGGAGCAGTTGTGTAAGGGACAAGAAACCTGTCCCTCTCTTGAAGGCCTTAGGCAGCAAGCTGCTGAAGAGTCCAATGGCAAGAAAACTGGAACACATAGGGTCTATTGGGAAGATGGACTCCTGTACACTGAGGCAAGAGATCCCAAACCTGGTGCCACTAGGAGAGTGGTAGTGCCTCAGGAGTTCAGAGAGTTTATCCTGACCTTAGCCCATGATATTCCCCTTGCTGGGCATTTGGGACAAACCAAGACGTGGGAGAGGTTAGTCAACCACTTCTACTGGCCCAACATGTCCCAGAAAGTTAAGGAGTTTTGTGTCTCCTGTACCACCTGTCAAGCCAGTGGTAAGACAGGTGGACATCCAAAGGCCCCCCTCATTCCACTTCCAGTGGTGGGGGTCCCCTTTGAAAGAGTGGGTGTGGACATAGTGGGTCCACTTGAACCTCCCACAGCCTCAGGAAATATGTACATACTAGTAGTAGTGGATCATGCTACTAGGTATCCTGAAGCTATTCCCCTTAGGTCGACTACTGCCCCTGCAGTAGCCAAGGCCCTCATTGGTATCTTTACCAGAGTGGGCTTCCCTAAGGAGGTGGTGTCTGACAGAGGTACCAACTTCATGTCAGCATACCTGAAACACATGTGGAATGAGTGTGGAGTGACTTATAAGTTCACTACACCATATCATCCACAAACTAATGGCCTTGTTGAGAGATTCAACAAGACATTAAAGGGCATGATCATGGGGCTCCCAGAAAAACTCAAAAGGAGATGGGATGTCCTCCTGCCATGTCTGCTTTTCGCTTACAGAGAGGTGCCTCAGAAGGGAGTAGGGTTCTCACCCTTTGAACTTCTGTTTGGCCACCTTGTAAGGGGACCACTTGCTCTTGTTAAAGAAGGCTGGGAGAGACCTCTTCATGAGCCTAAACAAGACATAGTGGACTATGTACTTGGCCTTTGCTCAAGGATGGCAGAGTACATGGAAAAGGCAAGTAAAAACCTTGAGGCCAGCCAACAGCTCCAGAAGTTTTGGTATGACCAAAAGGCTGCACTGGTTGAATTTCAACCAGGACAGAAAGTCTGGGTTCTGGAGCCTGTGGCTCCCAGGGCACTTCAGGACAAATGGAGTGGCCCTTACCCAGTGCTAGAGAGGAAGAGTCAGGTCACCTACCTGGTGGACCTGGGCACAAACAGGAGCCCCAAGAGGGTGATCCATGTGAACCGCCTTAAGCTCTTCCATGACAGGGCTGATGTGAATCTGTTAATGGTAACAGATGAGGATCAGGAAGCTGAGAGTGAGCCTCTCCCTGATCTTCTATCATCAAACCCTAATGATGGCTCAGTAGATGGAGTGATCTATTCAGACACCCTCTCTGGCCAACAGCAATCTGACTGTAGGAAGGTCCTGCAACAGTTTGCTGAGCTCTTTTCCCTAACCCCTGGTCAGACACACCTGTGTACCCATGATGTGGACACAGGAGACAGCATGCCTGTCAAAAACTAAATATTCAGACAGTCTGATCAAGTTAAGGAAAGCATCAAGTTGGAAGTCCACAAAATGCTGGAATTGGGAGTAATTGAGCACTCTGACAGCCCCTGGGCTAGCCCAGTGGTCTTAGTCCCCAAACCTCACACCAAAGATGGAAAGAGAGAGATGAGGTTTTGTGTGGACTACAGAGGACTTAATTCTGTCACCAAGACAGATGCCCATCCCATTCCTAGAGCTGATGAGCTGATTGATAAATTAGGGGCTGCCAAATTCTTAAGTACCTTTGACTTAACAGCAGGGTACTGGCAAATCAAAATGGCCCCTGGAGCAAAGGAAAAGACAGCATTCTCCACACCTGATGGGCATAATCAGTTCACTGTTATGCCCTTTGGTTTAAAGAATGCCCCTGCCACCTTCCAAAGGTTGGTGAATCAAGTCCTTGCTGGCTTGGAGTCCTTTAGTGCAGCTTATCTTGACGATATTGCTGTCTTTAGCTCCAACTGGCAGGATCACCTGGTCCACCTGAAGAAGGTTTTGAAGGCTCTGCAATCAGCAGGCCTCTCTATCAAGGCATCCAAATGCCAGATAGGGCAGGGAACTGTGGTTTACTTGGGACACCTTGTAGGTGGAGGCCAAGTTCAGCCACTCCAGCCTAAGATCCAGACTATTCTGGACTGGGCAGCTCCAAAAACCCAGACTCAAGTCAGGGCATTCCTTGGCTTGACTGGGTACTATAGGAGGTTTGTGAAGGGATATGGATCCATTGTGACAGCTCTCACAGAACTCACCTCCAAGAAAATGCCCAAGAAGGTAAACTGGACTGTAGAATGCCAACAGGCCTTTGACACCCTGAAACAAGCAATGTGCACAGCACCAGTTCTAAAAGCTCCAGATTACTCCAAGCAGTTCATTGTGCAGACAGATGCCTCTGAACATGGGATAGGGGCAGTTTTGTCCCAAACAAATGATGATGGCCTTGACCAGCCTGTTGCTTTCATTAGCAGGAGGTTACTCCCCAGGGAGCAGCGTTGGAGTGCCATTGAGAGGGAGGCCTTTGCTGTGGTTTGGTCCCTGAAGAAGCTGAGACCATACCTCTTTGGTACTCACTTCCTAGTTCAAACTGACCACAGACCTCTCAGATGGCTGATGCAAATGAAAGGTGAAAATCCAAAACTGTTGAGGTGGTCCATCTCCCTACAGGGAATGGACTTTATAGTGGAACACAGACCTTAGACTGCCCATGCCAATGCAGATGGCCTTTCCAGGTTCTTCCACTTAGAAAATGAAGACTCTCTTGGGAAAGGTTAGTCTCATCCTCTTTCGTTTGGGGGTGGGGGGGTTGTGTAAGGAAATGCCTCCTTGGCATGGTTACCCCCTGACTTTTTGCCTTTGCTGATGCTATGTTTTGAATTGAAAGTGTGCTGAGGCCTGCTAACCAGGCCCCAGCACCAGTGTTCTTTCCCTAACCTGTACTTTTGTTTTACACAATTGGCACACCCTGGCATCCAGGTAAGTCCCTTGTAACTGGTACCCCTGGTACCAAGGGCCCTGATGCCAGGGAAGGTCTCTAAGGGCTGCAGCATAGCTTATGCCACCCTGGGGACCCCTCACTCAGCACAGACACACTGCTTGCCAGCTTGTGTGTGCTGGTGAGAACAAAACGAGTAAGTCGACATGGCACTACCCTCAGGGTGCCATGCCAACCTCACACTGCCTATGTAGTATAGATAAGTCACCCCTCTAGCAGGCCTTACAGCCCTAAGGCAGGGTGCACTATACCATAGGTGAGGGCACCAGTGCATGAGCACTGTGCCCCTACAGTGTCTAAGCAAAACCTTAGACATTGTAAGTGCAGGGTAGCCATAAGAGTATATGGTCTGGGAGTCTGTCAAACACGAACTCCACAGCACCATAATGGCTACACTGAAAACTGGGAAGTTTGGTATCAAACTTCTCAGCACAATAAATGCACACTGATGCCAGTGTACATTTTATTGTAAACTACACCCCAGAGGGCAACTTAGAGGTGCCCCCTCAAACCTTAACCAACTACCTGTGTAGGCTGACTGGTTCTAGCAGCCTGCCACACTCGAGACATGTTGCTGGCCCCATGGGAGAGTGCCTTTGTCACTCTGAGGCCAGTAACAAAGCCTGCACTGGGTGGAGATGCTAACACCTCCCCCAGTCCGGAGCCGTAACACCTGGCGGTGAGCCTCAAAGGCTCACTCCCTTTGTTCCAGCACCGCAGGGCACTCCAGCTAGTGGAGTTGCCCGCCTCCTCCGGCCACGGCCCCACTTTTGGCGGCAAGGCCGGAGGAAATAATGAGAATAACAAGGAGGAGTCACTGGCCAGTCAGGACAGCCCCTAAGGTGTCCTGAGCTGAAGTGACTCTAACTTTTAGAAATCCTCCATCTTGCAGATGGAGGATTCCCCCAATAGGGATAGGATTGTGAACCCCCTCCCCTTGGGAGGAGGCACAAAGAGGGTGTAACCACCCTCAGGGCTAGTAGCCATTGGCTACTAACCCCCCAGACGTAAACACGCCCTTAAATTTAGTATTTAAGGGCTCCCCTGAACCTAAGAATTTAGATTTCTGCAACTTACCGAAGAAGAAGACTGCTGAGCTGAAAACCCCTGCAGAAGAAGAAAGAAGACACCAACTGCTTTGGCCCCAGTCCTACCGGCCTGTCTCCTGCCTTCTAAAGAAACCTGCTCCAGCGACGCTTTCTCAAGGACCAGCGACCTCTGAATCCTCAGAGGACTGCCCTGCTTCAAGAGGAACAAGAAACTCCCGAGGACATCAGACCTGCTCCAAAAAGACTGCAACTTTGTTACAGAGGATCAGATTTAAAGACCCCTGCAATCCCCGCAAGAAGCGTGAGACTTGCAACACTGCACCCGGTGACCCCGACTCGACTGGTGGAGAACTAACACCTCAGGGAGGACCCTCCGGCGACTCCGAGACTGTGAGTAACCAAAGTTGTCCCCCCTGAGCCCCCACAGCGATGCCTGCAGAGGGAATCACCAGGCTCCCCCTGACCGCGACTGCCTGACTACCTGACTCTAAAATCCCGACGGCTGGAAAAGACCCTGCACCGCAGCCCCCAGCACCTGAAGGATCGGAACTTCAGTGCAGGAGTGACCCCCAGGAGGCCCCAGGAGGCCCTCTCCCTTGCCCAGGTGGTGGCTACCCCGAGGAGCCCCCCCCTTGCCTGCCTGCATCGCTGAAGAGACCCTTGGTCTCCCATTGATTTACATTGGAAACCCGACTCGTGTTTGCACACTGCACCCGGCCGCCCCAGTGCCGCTGAGGGTGTACTTTTTGTGTGTCCCCCCCGGTGCCCTACAAAACCCCCCTGGTCTGCCCTCCGAAGACGCGGGTACTTACCTGCTGGCAGACTGGAACCGGGGCACCCCCTTCACTCCATTGAAGCCTATGCGTTTTGGGCACCACTTTGAACTCTGCACCTGACCGGCCCTGAGCTGCTGGTGTGGTGACTTTGGGGTTGCTCTGAACCCCCAACGGTGGGCTACCTTGGACCCCAATCTTAACCCCGTAGGTGGTTTACTTACCTGCAAAACCTAACAATACTTTACCTCCCCAGGAACTGTGAAAATTGCAGTGTCCACTTTTAAAACAGCTATTTGTGTTTTATGTGAAAAGTATATATGCTACTGTAATTATTCAAAGTTCCTAAATTACTTACCTGCAATACCTTTCAAATGAGATATTACAAGTAGAATTTGAACCTGTGGTTCTTAAAATAAACTAAGAAAATATATTTTTCTATAACAAAACTGATATAAAGTCGAAGACCAGGGAAATTCAAGTAAGACTTTATTCCAACTCCACTGCTCCAACTGCTTACTCCCTTCACAGGTCCTTCCTCACAAAGCCAACTGACCTCCCTCTCTCCCAACATTCCAATTGACCCAAAATCCTACACAGGGGGGAAGCACTAGGGAAGATACCATCCCATACAATGATTACCATAACGCTATATTAATGTGAATAGATTCCTTAACATTATGTAAGTTTATAACTATTATTATAACAACTATATCACAACACATCTTCCCCCTTAACGAATTTTGAGAACTAATATATTCACCTTATAATATGATGTTAATATGCCTAACCATATAAAATATAACAAATAACAGTGTGTAAATAATTATAAACAAGTTACAATATACATATTCAAATTACAATTAGATATCATATACTATTCCACAGATACAACTCAAGGATTGACTTCATCAATATGTTCATTTATGTTATATTTGTGGTCACTTCATAGTCCTTGTGCCATAGTGGAGGCTTGATGTGTCGAAATCCCAACCTCCTTTGGAACTCGCTTCTAGGAGAATTTCTTGCCAAACCCTTTACCGCAGCTTCTTCCACTACGCTCCCTTTTTCTACTTCATCATTCACCGACAATTTGACAAGTCTGTCCATGCTCCAGCATTGACCATTATCTAATATCACTACATTTTTCTTAACTTTACTAATGCGGAATGGGGCCATGAATTTCGTGTCTTTCATACCTGCCTGTACTCCACCATATGGTTTCTTTATATACACTTGATCATTGACATTCCAATACTGTTTTTTTACTCCTTGTGTGGTCTCATACCTGCTTTTATATTTGTCCTGATGTTCGGAGATTTTGATATTGCTAAGACGGGTGGAATAATTACACTTATCCCCGCCTCCTAACCAGACAGGAAAAAATTTGGTACATGGTTTCCTGCCCTTCAACGCTGTAAATGGAGAAACGTTAGTGACAGAATTGGGGGTGGTGTGATATGCCCATAACATATCCCTGATAGCACTTTCTACATTCAAGTGATTGATACTTGCTAATTGAATGCAATCTTTGATCATACGATTTGTCCTTTCTGCTAGCCCATTAGCTCTTGGACAATATAGTGCTGTAGTAAGGTGTTTTACACCAATAGATTCAAGGAAGTTCTTCATTGCCCAGGATGTCAATTGAACTCCATTGTCTGTGATGAGAATTTCCGGAATACCCTCCACCGCAAAGGAGTCCTTCAAAAAATTAATGACTGCCTCAGTATTTATTTGATTGACTAATTTGGTGGTTATCCAATGTGACCGGTAATCGATCAGAACTAAGCCAAATCTTTTACTAACACCTGGAATATTGATAGGATCAATGATATCAAAGGCTACTTTAGTCCAGGGTTTATCTGGTATTTTGACCGGAGAAATCGGGATTTTGTGAACTATCTTACTTTTGTCACTAAGTGCACATATTGAGCAGGTTTTAACTTCTTGTTCCACCATAGCATCCATGTTAGGGAACCAGAACCTTTCCCTCAATCTAGCTTTGGTAAGGCTTCTACCTAAATGGCCTTCATGAGCTAACTTAATAATCTTGAGTTTCAGATCTTGTGGTGGAATGATTTTATCATTCCTAAATACTATATTGTCATGCTCATTAATTTCGTACCTCACTTCCCAGTAATTGCTGATGATTTCTTCAACGTTCTTCCTCAATGTTGGCCACCCATCCCTTGCCTTGGTTCTAAGCAAATTTAATGACTCGTCAAGTTCAGATGCTGACACCCATTCTTCCTTACTGATTGAAGGAACATTGATCATCATAACCGGAAATTCCTCGACTTTAAAGTCCTCTTTAAGGTCTAACGGAACTCTGGATAAGAAATCAGCAGCTGTATTTTTGTTGCCAGGGAGGTATTCCATTTTAAAGTAGAAATTTTCTAATCCTAAAATCCACCTAGCAATTCTAGGTGTACTGTTAAGAAATCCTTTGGACGAGAAAATATAAATCAACGGTTTGTGATCAGTTCTCAGGTCAAATTGAATGCCCCATAAGAAAATTTTAAAATGTTTGATAGCCCAATAACACGCTAAAGCCTCCCTCTCTATTACAGAGTAATTTGCTTCTGTCTTACTCAAGGCCCTAGATGCGAAAGCTACAATTCTTTCATTTCCATCCACAATCTGAGATAATGTTGCACCTAAACCACGTTTGCTAGCATCCGTGGTGAGGATTGTTTTCCTTTTAAGGTCAAAACTGCATAGGTAGGGAGCATTAGATATAGCTAACTTAATCTCTTTGAATGCATTTTCATGATGTTCCGACCATTTGTATGGGACATGACTTTTGAGTAATTCCCTGAGGCCAAATGATATTGAGGAAAAAAAAATTACGTACTTCGCCATAAATTCTGCCAGGCCTAAAAAGGATCTTAATTCATCTTTGTTCTTGGGAGCTTCTGCCTTCTTAATTGCATCCACCAGTGAGGATTTGGGTTTGAATCCGTCCTTGGAAATAATGTGCCCTAAATACTGTACAGAATTAACTCCTATACGACACTTGTCTTTTTTCAAAGTAAGACCTGCTATTTTTAACTTATTCAATACATTCGTCAAATTGTTATTATGCTCTTCTTCATTAGCTCCATAAATTAGAATGTCATCTTGGAAGCAAAGTGTGCACCTAGCATCACCTAAAATGTGTTGCATTATTTTTTGAAAAACTGCTGCTGCTGAGGCCAGCCCAAAAGGCATCCTATTAAACATAAAAGATCCGAAAGGAGTGGTAAAAGCAGTAAGAACTTTGGATTCGGGATGTAAAAGTACCTGGTGATATGCACTCGACAAATCGAGAACCGAAAAGTAACCTGCTCCGCCCATTGTGCTTAATAATTCATTAATCCTCGGAAGTGGATGCCTTTCCACCCAGATGTTCCTATTTAAGTCTCTAAGGTCCACACATATCCTAATGTCATTGCCATTGTTTTTCTTTGCAACAACTATGGGGGCTAACCACTCTGAACATTCAATAGGTTGTATAATGCCTTGAGATTCCAATCTTTCAAGTTCTTTTTTGACTGCATCTTTCAATAAATGTGGAATAGATCTGGTTTTGTGTATCACAGGTTTAGCACTAGGCTTCAATTTGATCTTATGCTGAAAAGTTTTAAGAAGGCCCAATTCCTCACAAAAAAAATCAGGAAATTTCTGAAAAATGTGTTCCTTATTACTAGAGTTGTCTACCATTAAAACTTGTTCGGGATCGTTAGGGTCTAACCTTATTCCAAGTTCTCTCTGATGTTGCCATCCCAGTAAACTAGACCCTTCCTCCACTACGTAAATTTTTCCAACTGTAGACCGGCCCTTAAAAGAAATGACCGCTTTGAACATGCCCTTGAGAAGGATTGGATCCTTATTGTAACCCTTAGGGCTGACATCAGGTTTATTTAACTCAATTTCATTGTCACTCTTCACATGCTTGAAATCATTCACATTTACTATGGTGAAAGGTGAGCATGAATCCGCAAAGACTCTTATGTTTTTGTTATTGATTGATATAGTGCATTCAGGATATTGCGACGGAGCAGTATCTCTATCTTTGACTTGAAGTACAATCTTCTTAACTGTTTGGGAGTTGTATTCCCATTTCTTATTATCAGATTCTATTTTAGACTGATTCTTACATACCCTAGCAAAATGGCCTCTTTTGTTACATTTCCTACAAACTGCTGATTTTGCTTGGCAAAAGGAAGAATTAGCTAAATGATTATTACTCCCACAACGGAAACACAATAGCCCACTCTTGACACCAACTTGTTTATGTATAGGCTTATCACCAGTTTTCACCTTAAGAACATTCTCACTAGATGTGTTATCTGTTATCTCATTTACCAGTTCAACAGAAGAGGAGGATCTGATCTCTTGTAGACAAATGGCCGTGTGCTCAATAGATTTTGCTATCTCAATAGCTTCTTGTAAATCAGGTTGTCTTTGAAGTAATTTCTCCTGTATTTTAATGTTATTTGTGCAACGGACCAATTGATCTCGTATGAGGGAGTCATTTAATTCTCCAAAATCACACAATGAACATAAGCCTCTTAATGCAGCAATGTAACTAACTACATTTTCCTGTTTACCTTGGACGCGAGAGAAAAATTTGTGGCGTTCAAGAACAACATTAACTCTATCCCCAAACTGTTTTTCAAGTTTAACATAAGTAGTGACGTACTCATCCACTTGTCCATCAGGAATATGCGGTTCCGGTAGGGATTCATATATTTTCCTGCCATGGGTACCTAAATTATGTAACAGGATGTGCTGTTTCCTGATTGGTTTGAATTTATCCCCCCCAATAGCAATTAAATAAGACTCAAATATTTTTATCCATTCTTTCCATGGCACGTTTGGTTCCCCCATTTCGTTGAGAAAAGGTACTGGTTGAGACATGCCTGCAGCTGCCATTGTACTTGAATCAATTCTGGTACCAACAAACTTTACTCTAATATTAATTGTACTTAAGCTGTAAACCTGTACTTAACTGTACTTAACTTAACTTAACTTAACTTCTGTACTTAAGCTGTAAAGCTGTACCTTAAGCTGTAAAAGTATATTCGCGTTGTTATGATAATAATAATACCAAAGGAAAGAACTGCAAGGAAATCGCAAAGAAATACACTAAGTGGAATCACAATTAACTACTTTTAACATACATCATGTATAATTGTGAAGAAAACAAGAAGTATATTTATGCTGATATTAAAATAAAAAATAATCATAAAGAAAGCTGTGCCTTTTATTTAAAGAATACTCAAGCTGTGCCAGTCAGCGTTTTACCAGGACCAGCGTTTTGTTAGTTCCTTGGTGCAGAGAAAACTGTGCACAAGAATACTTAAGCTGTGCCTGTCAGCGTGTTAACAGGCTTATTCATTAACTAAAACGCCTAATGTCTTTAACCAATGTGCAATATGACAGAAATGTAGCTGTCAAGCCGCGTTGACTGAAGGATTCGAGCGTTCGACGGCGACCGCCTTCATTTAGTCAGTATGACAGAAATGTTTCCTCATAGCTGTAAAGCCGTGTTTATTGAAAAAGTCGAGCGTTCGATGGCGACCGCCTTCGTCTAATCAATCTTAGCTCACAGTACTTAGCGCGGAATGCTTTTCCTAGACACCACAGCTCGGCAGAAATGTTTCCTCAGATCAGGAAAGCCACACTATCCTTATCCCCTTCGTCTAGTCAATTTCAACACGCCGTAATTAGAGCGGAATGCTCTTCCTTAGACGCCTGCTCTCTGACCCGTTACCTCAGGTCACAGAAAACAAATATACTTTGACAGACCCGCTAATTATAGTTATCAGTATACGAGCAGAATGCTGGTCCCTCGAAGCGCGCCGATGCTGAAATTTACCTCATGTTTGAAATTGAAATTAAAATGAACGCGTTTACTTGACAGACGCGCTGAAGAAATCCTTCAAGATCAACCAATGCAGGAATTAAAGCTGTTTAATCGGTACTCACGATGACAACCGTCGTCACCTAGCCGCTTGCCGTGCTTGAAAGCTTAATTGTAGTAAACTTACGAAATCCTCAAATAACAGTTGGAGAACAATGACAGGAGGGGTGGAGCTGGCGATGTCCCCTCACACACCAACTTGTCGCCAGTGATATAAAGTCGAAGACCAGGGAAATTCAAGTAAGACTTTATTCCAACTCCACTGCTCCAACTGCTTACTCCCTTCACAGGTCCTTCCTCACAAAGCCAACTGACCTCCCTCTCTCCCAACATTCCAATTGACCCAAAATCCTACACAGGGGGGAAGCACTAGGGAAGATACCATCCCATACAATGATTACCATAACGCTATATTAATGTGAATAGATTCCTTAACATTATGTAAGTTTATAACTATTATTATAACAACTATATCACAGAATTTGAACCTGTGGTTCTTAAAATAAACTAAGAAAATATATTTTTCTATAACAAAACCTATTGGCTGGATTTGTCTCTGAGTGTGTGTTCCTCATTTATTGCATGTGTGTATGTACAACAAATGTTTAACACTACTCCCTTTGATAAGCCTACTGCTCGACCACACTACCACAAAATAAAGCATTAGTATTATCTCTTTTTGCCACTATCTTACCTCTAAGGGGAACCCTTGGACTCTGTGCATACTATTCCTTACTTTGAAATAGTGCATACAGAGCCAACTTCCTACATGGTGCAAGCAGCATTTCACACCAAACATAATACTGGTGCAAGCACCATTAATGTAAAACCTAAAAACATACATACATTCTCATTGTTTTATTAAATTTATAATGCATTCAATTTTGCCGTATAAAAGACACAGTTGAGGCCAGACCTATTGGCTTTGCAAATGTGTGTTTCTTTTGCTGGCAGTATTCCACAGGAGTGCATGTTATGTGTTCCTCTATACACCATGTTTTCTTTTTATGTTGCAGAGTCTCCCCGAAATACCTGCCATCCATACCATGAGCTCCATGTTGCTCCTTCCTCCCTACACCTCATCCATTGCTTAGCCCACCCCAGCTGCTTCTACTTTTTTATTTATTTCCCCTACCCCTCACAATCAAGCTCATCTGTTGGGATGTATGATGGAACAACAAAGGCGTACATCACCCATGCCTTTACAATGTGGTCTCTACAAGAAATGCGTCTTTACCATGCATGCCTTTAAAACAAATTTTGAATTTTGTTGTAAAAGCATGTTTGGTAAAGAAACATGTGTGGTAAAATCTCCCCCGCCCTAACCCCTACACAGGAGACCATACTCCACCCAACCAAGCCCTTAAAACCGCCCCTTCTGCCACCTGGCCTGAGCCCTAAGCCCCCCGCCCTACCCTGTCTTAAAACCTACCCCTCCCTGTCCTAAAAACTACCCTGACCCCCCACCTCACTCTAAACCCTACCCTGTCCTAAAATCTACCCCACCCTGTCCTAAAAACTATCCTCAACCTGCACCCTGAACACTAAAACCTACCCTGCCCAAAAAACTACCCGACCTCCCACTCCCACCCCAAACCCTATAAGCTACCTGCCCTGTCCTAAAACCTACCGCACCCTATCCTAATATCTACCCTGACCCCTTGCCCTAAACTGTAAAACCTACCCTGCCCTAAAAACTACCCCTCCTGTCCTAAAAACTACCCTGACCCCCGCCCAGAAACCTAGAACCTACCGCCCTGTTCTAAATTCTACCCTGCCCTATTCTAAATTCTACCCGCCCTGTTCTTATAACTACCCCGACCCCTCACCCCACCCGACCCCACTGCCCTAAACCTAAAATCTACCCTGTCCTAAAACCTACCCCACCCTGTCGTAAAAACTACCCCGACCCCCACCTTAAACCCTAAAACCTACCCTGCCCTGTCCTAAAAACTACCCCTGCCCCACCCTAAACCCTAAAAGCTACCCTGCCCTGTCCTAAAACATACCCTGCCCTGCCCTAAAAAGTAGCCTAACCCCCCATCTCGCCCTAAACCCTCAAACCTATGCTATCCAAAAAACGACCCAACCATGTCCTAAAAACTACCTGACCTCCGGCCGTAAACCCTAAACCAGACCCTGCCCTCTCCTAAAAACGACCCGACCCCCCCACTGCCACCCTAAACCCTAACAGCTACCCTGCCCTGTCCTAATACCTATCCCGCCCTGTCCTAAAAACTACCCTGACCCCTCACCCTAAAACCAACCCTGTCCTAATAACTACCACACCCTGTCCTAAAAATTACCCTGACCCCGCCCTAAACCCTAAAACCTAAAACCTAACCTGCCCTGTCCTTAGACCTATGATCCCGTCCCCACCCTAAACCATAATAGCTACCCTGCCCTGTCCTAAAACCTACCCCACTCTGTCTTAAAAACTACCCTGACCCTCCTCCCTGAAACCTAAAATCTACCCCACCATGTCCTAAAAACTACCCCAACCCCTTGCCCCTACCCTAAACCCTAAAAGCTACTCTGTCCTATCCTAAAACCTACCCCGCCCTGTCCTAAGAATGACCCTGACCCCCAACCCCTAAACCCTAAAACCTACCCTATCCTAAAAACTTCCCCACCCTGTCCTAAAACTACCCAACCCACCGCCCTAAACCCTAAAATCTACCCTGCGCTGTCCTATAAACTACTCTTCCTCTGCTCTGAAGCGTACAAGCTACCCTGCCCTGTCCTAAAACCTACCCCGCCCTATCCTTAAAAACTACCCGACCCCCCCCACCCATTCATTTATTTATTCATTCATACTGTACATCATCAGCAAAAAGCATTGGTAAAGTCAGTAGTACAAAAGCACAAGCTGTTACTTTTGATAACTCGCTTTCTGGTAGATACTCCAATGTAACTGCAGATTCATCACCTTCTGCATACCTCCAGCTGCCAGACTGGATCTGGAGATTTTTCTGAGCAATTCTATTGCAGACCGATAGGTGACATCGTGTGGCTTTGCGTTGACTCCATCCCGTGCTGGAAGGGACACTGGAGCCACATATAGCTGACTTCAGTTTTTTTCCTGACTCATGAATAAAAAGTCAACAGTATGCAGATCTCTAATTTGGGATCGTTTTAAGTGAAAAAATAGTCCATTCCTCAGAATGGTGAGGTGAGTGACTCAGTGAGGACTTTGCACTCAGATAGAGTATCCACCAGAATCAGCGTTACCATAGGTAAGTAATTTTGTCTTCATCTGGATACTTCTAACCGCAGTTTCCTCACCCTGTGAATAGATGCCAAAGTAGTGGTAGGTCTGTAGAATTGCTGAGACCAAAAAGTCATGAAGAACCAAATGGGCAAGGTCTCTCTCCTGCCAGACCTGGCTATCAAGGAAGGAGTGCTTCAGAAACATGTGCACTGCCTCCAATGTAGCATGGTGGCAACCTTGGCCCTGGTGAAGTCAGCCCCCAGGCCCTCCAGAGGCTGCATCTTAGCCAGTGAGTAGTAGATCTTTATGTAGGGCACAATTCAGCTTTTCTGAACCTCCTTACTATTCTTTGCTCCTGCGAACCCCACAAAGAGCTGATTGTTCACCCAGTGTTCTTTGGTATGACCAACTTGGAAACTTAAGATTAATTTAGGATCCAAGTGATGCAGCCCCTCTTCCTCTTTGGATGGATGATGTGGATCAAAGAAAGTGGGGTGATAGACTGTCTGACTTGAAACTGCTCCATAACCTTTGGTAGGAATGCTGCCCTATTCCTGAGCCCCAGTTTGTTTTGGGAAAGTGGTCATATATGTTTCCTGGATGGACCTGTCTCACAACTCACTCACTCAATGAGCTTATGGTATTTCCCTGAGGAAAACTATTTCCAGGGTTAAGTGACCCAGAGAGCAGCAATGCATTGGCTTAAATGGGGTTCTCATTTAGAATGTTATGACCAAATTATGGTTCCACTATGGCATCACAAAGGGTTTGGGTGTAAATATGTGGCCTAGCCCCTTGAAAAAAATAATCACAATAGGTTATTTCAATAATGATGGTTGATCAGGTAACTACAGAAAGGCCGAAATGGCCAAGAAAAAATCTTTAACAATAGTCACATCAAGTCTTTGCTGTGCCAGAGGCAGAACAACCACAAACACAAATAGGATAACTAGGCTTGTAAAGATTCAGAGTGCCAAGACATACACCAAGAGGTACTTTTCCCAGCTTCCAGCATAGATGATTTTGGTGGACAGACAGCTACCTGCCAAAATGACACCTACTACCTTGGGAGGGAGTTCAAAAGCACTCAACTGCTGCATGGTTGCACAGGCCAAGAGTGAGAACTCTGCACTGTTGATGTGACAGAAGAACCTCCTGAGTGTCAGCCAGATCGGAGGACAGCTTCTTATGGCCAGCAGTTGTAATTAACACACACTCCTGGCCCTGTATGGAGCCACTGAGATGATTTGGGCCCAGTCATTCCTGATCGTCTTCAGAACTTTGGGCAGGAGAAGTAGAGGCGGAAAGATGACAGGAGTCTTTAACTTCATTTCAGCAGAAAGGCATTCCAGAGGGGGAACCACCATGGGAAGTCCAATGCACAAAAGTCTGGGCACTGTATGTTTTCAGTAGGTGCAAAAGATTTGAGCTAGGGTTCTCCCCGCTGTCTGCAAAAGCCTTGCACCAACTTTGAATGTAAGCGCCATTCAGGATCTGCTTTGCAATGCCAACTGAGTTAATCCGCTGTAGTGCTTAAAGATCCTGCCAGATGGTGTACAGCTAGGGAAATTACCCAGTGACTCAGTCAGTTCCAGATCTGTAAATCTTCCTGGCACAGGACCCACGACTCCAACCTACCCTGCTTGTTGCAGTACCACATGGCGGTGGTGTCGGCCAGGAAGGGCCTGTACTCTTTCCCCCTTGATGGATGGCAGGAAGGTTTTTAGTATCAAGTGAATCACCTTCAGTTTCAACAAACTTATGTGGAGCGAGGGCTTCGCTGGAGAGAATAATCCTCTTCTCTCTCCTCTCCTAGGTGCCCCCCCACGCCGCAACAATGCATCTGTCATAACCGTCAGCTACGAGTGGGGCAGGGAGAATAGGTCTGCCACTGGTCCAATCGCACTGTAGCAACCACCAGTGCATATATTTTGCAGTCTCCTCTGACACCTGGATGGAATCCGATAGGTTCCTTTGGTTCGAGCCGACTGAGACTTGAAAACCCCACACAGAGCCCACATGTGCCACCTGGTGTGGAGCATTAGCAGTGTGAAAGAGACTAAAATGTCTCAGAGCCACTCTCACTGAGATCCAGGCTAAAGGCTGAAACATGGAATCCTAGCCCGAACATCTCAGACTATCTGAGGTGGAGGGAAGGCTCAAAATGTCACCGTATCCAGAATAGCTCCAATGAAGGGGAGCCACTGTGAAGGAGTCAAATGTGACTATGTCATGCTGATAAAAAAAAACTACAATATTAGGTGGTTTGCCATCATGGAGAGGTAGTCCACGACTGGCTGAGGTGAGCCTGCATCCAACAGCCAGTTGTAGATGTATGGAAAGAATGGTATTCCCAACCTCCAAAGATGTGCAGCGACCACTACCATCACTTCTGTGAACACCCAAGGGGCACTGGTGAGACAGAAGGGCAGTGCAGAGAACTGAAAATGCTTGCGACCCACCACAGGTAACATCTGTAGGACTGCAGACTAGGCATGTGGAAATAGGAGTCCTACAAATTCAACACCATCATCTAAGCGCCTGGAGTGAAGGCAGACAAAACTCATGCCAGGCTGAACACCTTGAATTTGTCCTTTTTTTGTGGAGGAAGTTCAGAGGGCTAAAGTCTAAAATAGAACAATGTCCTCCATCATTTTTTGGCACTTATCGCAGAGGCAGACCTTGGTATTGCTTTTGCTGGATGCCACTTGCAAAACCTCAAAAAGGATGATACTGTTTATGCATCTTGCAAAGCCTTAAAAAGGATGCTACTTTTTAGAAAACTGCAGCACAAGCTCTGTGAGGTCAGGGGAGTGTGCTGTGGCCCTGCTTTCTTTGAAGCAATTATGTGCTGAATTGGCTTTGTCCCTAAAGAGATGGGTGCTATCAAACAGCAAGTCTATCTGTGATGTCAAGTGGCCATCAAAGTATTTATGAGGGTTGTATTGAACAGAAGAAGTGGCTCAGAAGAAGTCTGCCCAGGCTATAGAACTTCCATAGGCACATTAATTATTACTTTCACAAATGGCAGTTTGTAGGTGAAGGTCTTCCCAGGGCTCCTGATGACCATGGCAAAAGATGGTGAGTCCTGACGAAAGGCAAGGTGGACAGTTTAGGCAAGAATCAGAGGTGGTATCAATCCCACCAGCATCTTGAAGGTCCCAAAAAATACCTCCTCTTCATAAAGTTGGAGATTGTCATTCCTGTCATCATCATCATCATGAAGTTTTGGGTCAGAAAAAATGCGTTGTTAGTTGAAATGTCCCATCCGAGTCCAAATGGGGCGGAAGTCGAGGTGGGAGTGACATCAATCAAGGTTGTGCTGGACTTGCTTCCAAATTCCAAAGTACAATCAATTCTTCCTCCATCGTCCTTGTCAATGCATGCAGAACTGGTGAGGGTGTTGGCACTGGGGGAGACATCAGGACAGCCATGGAGACAGAGTGCATCCCATGGTGGCATCAAAGGCACATATCTACCAGCAGTAGTCCGACTGGACGTCTCCCTGGATTCTTGGGGCCCATAGGAGTGTCAGAGGGAGCTGGTAGGGTCCGAAATATGTGTAATATGGTCTGCTTGAAGGCTTCGACCCGTTATCACATTACCAAAGGAACAAGGAATTCAGGTTAGATCAGGAAGAGCTGAGGCATTGATCTTGTGGTGGGAGAACGGATCTGAAATCAGGAGGCACCCTGACATCCGTGTAACTTTTCTTGATGGGAGTGGCGGGAGGAAGAGGAGTCATGTTTAGACTTATGTTTTTTCTTTGACTTCAACTTACCTGGTGACTTGGAGTGGGAGGACAGACTTGAGAGGGAGAACATGTCTGCATTCTCGACCTGTTGTGGCATTGCTGAAGGACCCAGGAACTTGAGTTGGATCCAGACAAACTGAGGGATTGATTTTGTGGTGGAGGAAGGGGACTGAAATCAGGACGTGCCTTGACATGTGCATAACTTCTCTTGATGACTGTGAAAGAAGGAAGGGAAGTCACGTTTAGACTTCTTATGTTTTTTTCTTTGACTTCAACTAACCTGGTTACTTGAAGTATGAGGACTGCCCTGAGTATGAGAACACATCTGCATCCTCGACTTCGAGCGTGACCGGCCCCTATGCACTTTGATGGTGTTTGGCAGTGTAGAGCTTAGCCTTGCAGTCTAGGATGGCCTTTTTGTTCATCCTTGTGCAGTGGTCACACAACATTGAGTAATTTAAGGAACCCAGACACCAGAGACATAACTGGCGCTGGTCTGCCGTCAACATCTGCTTATGGCAGTCCTTGCAGGGTTTGAGGCCTGTAGTTTTGAGGTTAGACATGTCTCTTGCACACTGTATGAGACTTGTAGTTCCTTCAAGAGATAGAAAACAAAGGAGCAAGCTTCAAAACCATGTTGGAAGATAGAGAGAGAAGGGAACCAACATCCAGCGTGGAGGGGTGGGGATTGTATGTGGCTTTTGCTCCACTTCCAGGGTGGGACTGAATCGATGCAGAGCCGCTAGACACCCCAGTGCATGAGGGAATTGGTGAGAACAATCTCCAGTTCTAATCTGGTGCTTAGGGGTATTTACAAGGTGAGGAATCTTAAGTTAGAAGTGTCCATCAGAAAAGATAAGCCTATGAGCTTCACCAATGCTTGCTTTAGGCCTCAGCTATAGACAGCTGAGAGGCCTCTTCTTTTGGGTCAGCCCTTGCTCATGAATGGGTGACTTAGCTATCTATGTCACTTCCCTGGACCTGATTCAATGATTTTCCTTCTTATTATGTTTATCACACTTAGGAACAATTCGGTCTCACAATATTTTAGTGGATGAGGTATCCTTCAATTGCTTGTGTCAGACTTGGCTTTGCAGTTCAAGGGAAGGACTATTTTCTCTCACTCTTTCTTCCTACTCACCTCATCCACCCTGTCCTTCTCTCCCTCTTTGCCACCTGCACCCAGCATCCCCTTACCCCACAACCCCGCTGCTTCCATTTTCATTGCACATCACACATGCAATTGGTCTTTTTCTCTCCCCACTGTGCTTCTATTTTTGCATCGAGCTGCAAATGTGTATGGGGCTGTAGGAGGAACATTTTTTTCTCCCTTCTATTCCTCTCTATCTATTTTCCTAGTTTGCCCTCACTGCAGGTGAAAACCTGGGGGGACTCTCTTTCTCCCCTTGCTTTTCCTATTTTGCTCGGTGGACGACTCTTACTATTTATGAACACCCAGGAGTACCCTCATTCTCTCCCCACTGTTCCTCTTTTCATGTACCTGGTCACTCTTACCACCTTTGAGAATCCAGCATCAACCTTAATCTCATGTTCATTCTCTCTTTCTCAACTGAGCCTCCGTTGCCATCTGTGTGCTCCTAGTGCTAGCTTTTTTTCTCACTGCTATGTATGATTAGCCCGCAGGACCCACCATTCAGCCCCAGCTGTCCTTTGCTTTGATCATATTGGTTTTGCCAATGTTTCTTTACTTGTGAGGGACACTGAACGAATGTCAGTGGGAGCTGGACTCCCCTGCTTGACAGTGCAGTGAGCATCAGACATTATGTCATCAACAGAAAAAGAGCTTTATGGATCATTACTGAGACACAGACTTGTGTCTACCCACATGTTTATTTCTTTAAGTACAGAATTTGATTGAGAGAAGAGAATTTGTATTGCACTTTCTGCTTTGTGGAAAAATTAATGCTCAGTGCAGGAGGACTGAGCTATTAATGGTGACAAGCCAATGGTCAAAGCTACCACCTGACCTTTTTATTATGAAAAGTTACAACTAAGGCCTAACTTATTTAGTGCGAAAAGCTGATGTTAAAACAAATAGACATTTAAGGGTGATTAGATATTAGTCTGTATTACAGCTTATACACAGGTCTTTTCTTACATCGAATGCCACTTTTGGAGGCAGAGGAATGGTGTTGGTTACCTCCTCTCACAAATGGTGGGGGTGAGGTATTTGCACGTTGACAATCCTTATTAGGCTGTCTTAGGAGTGATTGTTCTATACCAGTGGTTCCCAACCTTTTGACTTCTGGGGACCCCCACTATATCATTACTGGATCCCAGGGACCCCCGCTGAATCAATCTTGAAATCGGGGATCCCCCACCGAGTCATTATTGGAAGCCAGGGACCCCGGCCTAAACATTGTTGATGATTTGAACTGCAAAACAATACGCAAAAAACAAGCATTCAACAAACACATTCACAAATAATAACACATTTTATTTAATTGACAAACAAATATAAATTTAAAAAAATTGAATTTTAATAGGAAGGTAGGAGCTTTTCTAAATTCAATTGAAGCCACACATCGCCCATACTAAATTCTGTTTGATGCACTTGCCCTGCTCCCACAAATCAATCTCAGTATACTAATTAAATTTTTAGCTTCCAATTTCAAATTCCTTAACATTTACAGTATGTTTTAAAATGTTCAATTGTACATATAGCCACTTTATTTATGTACACTTTATTAATGTGTTAATATTATTTCATTTTCTAAACTGTCCCGGACCCCCAGTTGTCCCCGGACCACAGGCTAGGAACCACTGTTCCATGCAGTTTTACCAGCTGCAATTGTGTACATATGTTTCATTTTATGTAAAGAGATATGAGTACCAAATGAGTCTGGCGCACATCCCAGAAGCCGGTACTCAACTGGAATGTAACTCTATAAAATAATTAACCTATTGATCCGGGAAAATAATTCAATGTTCATCATAATTGATCCATAGGTCATCATATAAAGAGATTTAATCCAATTTTCAACCAAATAATAAAACGTTCTGTCTCTATGGCCATCTATAGCTACAGAATCCTACTGTGGAATTTAATAAGATGTATGTTTACATTCAACATGTATTGCACCACACTGTTGCTTCTTCAGGGCTGTTTAGAAGACAAAAAATACTACTCAATATAATCACAATACTATTAATGTTATACATAATAGTGCAAAATACTCCAAATTGACAGTACCTGACTGAATTTCAAAAGCACATCCAGATCCCATTTTTAAAGTAGACATTCCAAAACTTAAACATGAAACATTAAACATTTATAAAGCATTTACTGAGATCGTCATTGACTAAAATTCTTCTTATACACCTATTCTCCTTGAATATTGTAGACGAACGCCTTACAATTCCATCCTCCAAACCTATTCCCTTCAAATGATTTAATATAATCTGTTAGTAAATAGTGGGAAACAAGCAATTTTTGTTCTCAAATTATGTAAACTGATTATTTAAAAAAAAAACATTTGCATACCAACTAAGCATGCACTGAACCTCTAATATGCTGCAGCAACTAGTGCAAGTAATAATTTGGACATCTTTATAAAACCCAAAAGAAAGAAGGTCCCTTCCTTGTTACTATTTTCTCCCTCCTCATTCTCAAGCACATTCTTTCTAAATGAACATTTTTGAATTAACAGTAAATCTGAAACCCCTAAATTATTATTTTATAATGTTTCATTTTCAAAGTGTGCATGACGATTGGGTTGCGGAAAAGCTTACGCGTTAATAAACCACCAGCATTTTGTGTTCCTCGAAAAAGACAGCTTTTTAAAGATTATGGGGGTTATTCTAACTTTGGAGGAGTGTTAATCCGTCCCAAAAGTGACGGTAAAGTGACGGATATACCACCAGCCGTATTACGAGTTCCATAGGATATAATGGACTCGTAATACGGCTGGTGGTAAATCCGTCACTTTTCCGTCACTTTTGGGACGGATTAACACCTCCTCCAAAGTTAGAATAACCCCCTATATGTAGTTAGCGTAAGGTTTATGTTTGAACATTTCCTTGAACATATATAAAAAATGTCCATTATGTGGCCCAGTGCCTCAATACTGTCTTTGTAAAGCTCCCTTTACAGTTTTGAGGCAGCCTGTTATTTATTTTCTGGAATAGGTTTTGCCCAATTTGATCAGCGATTTGTGCTGTGTATATGCTAGCTTGCAGCTCACTTTTTTAATAAAAGATATGTAATAGAAACTGCTGGCATTAATTGTGAGTTGGCCCTGACTCTACATATGTAATGGTTCAACGTTTAACTATGACACAAAATGGGTAAAAAGAAGTGTGTTACCGAAAACACGTTGGTCTTGGGACTTCAAAGAATCCATTGGACTTGATATTTCCTAAAGCCCGCACAAAATGCACATAATGCTGATCATTTCAACGAGCAACCCAAGAGGAAAACCCCTCTCGTTTGGGTCAAAGAGTAAGAAGTGTCACAGATAACAATTAAACTTGCTTTATTCTGTTACAGATTCACTTGGTTTTATCTTGTAGGAGCATGACTTGACATTGAATGCTTAATGTAGTCCTCTCAGGTGAAAACATATTATTCAACTGATACCAAATGATTAGTCTGGAAGAATTACATGGCAATAAAGTAAACTTGAACGACAATTAGAATCCAAGCCAGTAATCAAAAGGTAGTACACACAGCTACAGTATGTGTGGGAAGTGTTTTTTGCAGAGCGTTGTAATTGTTGATGATATCTGAGATGGCTCTCTCGTTCACACTCAAATGACAAACAACTGGGCGGGAGCATGATAATTGAATACAAATTGAAGGTAAGTGGAATTATAAAGTGGTATGCTAGAACACACACTCAAGAGGCAATTCTCCAGAATACACAAACGGCAATATTACTAACTACCCCTCTGGACAGCTGTGTATTTCCAGGCTTTAGTAAGTTAGGATTGTTTTTGGTCTGCAAACTCCAGGCCCAGAATTCCCTGCAGAGTTGCCCGGGCTACGGGCAGCTGTTGCACTTGTCCCCTTCCCACCCACATCCTTTAGCTAAGGGGAGTGGAAGAAACTCCGTGAGCTGAAATAAAAAGGAACATGGCCTACTGTGGCCAACTGTCCCTCTTCAGCCCCCGCCCCTCGTGGGTGAAAAAAGGCCCCCAGAACATTTACCACCAGGTTGGGAGGTGGTAATGGTTTAAGGTTTTGGGTCGGTTATGTCCCCTGAAGAGAGAGAGACATGCAAATCAGTATTGCAGGTTCCACATGGTATTCCTATTCCAGAGGAAATCATTTTGAATCCTGTTTCTCCCACAGGGAGACATCATCTGGTTTTGATAATCCGGTTGCAGTATGTCTCTGCTGAGCTAATGGAGCACAAACTGGTTTCCAAAATTTAGTTTAAGTTGCTGATCCTCACTATGGTGAAAAAGTGCGACTCCCATTTACATACGCACCGCTATTTCTCCAGTTCAGAATATGATTAGACATCTTGACTTGCATAGCTCATAGAGTAAGGGAGAGTAGCACTTATGTCAACATCTCTACCGGTTACACCCGCAAGTTCAGGACACAACACTTGCCAGGAAGCGCAATTTTTCCACGTGGTGAATCTGCGTGTATTTCTAATGGAGTTACTGCTGCATCTGGGTAAGGAGGATGGAAGACTGAGGAGAAAATATCAGCGGAGCTACTCACAGTTATCTTTGCCTTTTGAATTTTCGTCAGCAAATGTAGGCAAAGGAGATGAATTCCTCATTGCCCACATATATCATCCCTCTAAAACTCTAAGCAGAATTAAGAAAAGTGTCACTGCACCTAGTGTAGTGGCACTTTTTCTGTGCCCCCCCACCGCCACCATGTGTGCGGCAGATGAAAAATACCCCGCACCATGCCTCAGGTTAGGGGGCAATAGCAGCAAAATTTTTGACACTATTGATGCACTGTTAAGGGTTAGCGCCAAAAGTTTGGCACTAACCTCGAACAGTACAAAAGGGCCCAATGTAAGCAAAGTGTGCCCCCTGAGCAGGCGTTAAAAATGCCGAAACGAATGGCCCACAGATTTCTTTGCCCCATTTTTTTGCCCCCCCCTAACGGGGGGACGCCCCCCCTTGCATACATTATGCCTAGCTCAGACACAATGTGGCGCAAGGGGTTACAAAGTGACGCAATGCATGTAAATATGGAGCAGCGATTTTTTATGCCTAATTACCGTCAAAAAAATGAGGTGTGGGGCTGGAGCTTCTTACGTCTGGGCCTAGGAGTGTACAAGCACGTTCGAGACACTTCAGAATGAACATATGTTGCTTAAGGAGGCAGCAGGTACTCAGTGGATTTGAAGTGAAGAGTTGTGTAGCGCATGTCTCACAAACCCACTTATGTGTGATTTGAAACATCTTTTTTAAGAATATAAGGGGCATATTTATACTCCGTTTGCGCCGAATTTGCGTCGTTTTTTTCGACGCAAATTCGACGCAAAACTAACTCCATATTTATACTTTGGCGTTAGACGCGTCTAGCGCCAAAGTTCATGGAGTTAGCGTCATTTTTTGCGTGAACACCTTCCTTGCGTTAATGATAAGCAAAGTAGGCGTTCCCGTCTTAAAAAATGACTTCGATGCATATGCGTCGTATTTATACTCCTGGGCAAAAATGACGCCCGGGAGTGGGCGGGACTAAAAAACCCGCATTAGCGCCGGATTTTAGCGCCTGGGTCAGGGCAGGCGTTAAGGGACCTGTGGGCTCAGAATGAGCCCAGAGGTGCCCTCCCCTGCCCAAGGGACACCCCCTGCCACCCTTGCCCACCCCAGGAGGACACCCAAGGATGAAGGGACCCACCCCAGGGACATTAAGGTAAGTTCAGGTAAGTATTTTTTTTGAATTTTTTTTGTGGCATAGGGGGGCCTGATTTGTGCCCCCCTACATGCCACTATGCCCAATGACCATGCCCAGGGGACAGAAGTCCCCTGGGCATGGCCATTGGGCAAGGGGGCATGACTCCTATCTTTGCTAAGACAGGAGTCATTTCAATGGGGGTTGGGCGTCGTAAAAAAATGGCGCAAATCGGGTTGAGGCGTTTTTTTTGCCTCAGCCTGACTTGCACCATTTGTGGACGCCCATACGCCATTTTCCCCCTACGCCGGCGCTGCCTGGTGTACGTCGTTTTTTTTAACGCACACCAGACAGCGCCGGCGGCTAACGCCGGCTAACGTCATTCAATAAATACGGCGCCCGCACGGCGCTTCAGAATGGCGTTAGCCGGCGATAATTTTTTGGGCGCAAAACTGCGTTAGCGCAGTTTTGCGTCAAAAAGTATAAATATGGCCCTAAATGTTTGTCTTAGTCAACTATCAATTCGGAGCGTTTTCCCATTGAACTAAAGTTGCATTAAGTATGCTTCAATATTTTTCAGTACAGTGCAATTTTATTTTGTACCGGAAAAGCCTTTACGAAAAGTCACGAAGTGCAAACGACAAATGCACTTACATAACCCTTTTAGAAAAGTCAGGGGGTGTTTATCAAGAATGTAATACAATAGCTGCCCGGTCTGGGAGCAGAGATTTCAGCAGCAGATTTACATAAAGCGGCATCTTCTTGGGCACTTGCCTAGGCCGTGTCATGATGAAGAACAGGCTGCGCGGAGGAGGCGCGCCCACACAGCTCCTTTACATTGCATGGCTGTGGCTGACTTTGCTCAATACGCCACAGTCTGTAACGTTACAGAGGCTACGAAATGGCCAGGGAAGTAGTACCTGGTAGTCATTAAATGCCGTTAGATCGACAGGCCCAGTACATCAAAGGTTTAGTACGACTCGGCCCAGATTCTGAGTTTGTCGGAATCCAGGTGTTTTATCACACCTGACAAGTAACAATACCCCAGGGTATGTTATTTATCAGGTGTGATAAATAGCACCTATTACTGGTTTTTGGGGAATAATGTGGATGTTTGTGCTTACACAGCAAAATCCTCATGGTCATTAAGTCAGTCAGAATAACTTTATTCGGTTACTTAAAAAAGGCAAATGCACTGTCTATAACATCAAAAACGTGCATAAAAGCAAAATACAGATTCATAAAACATACACAAAATCAGAAGTTATCACATCGAACAAGAAGTCTCTTCCTAACCCTGAGAGCCCCTGTTAAAAAACTCGCAGCGGAGCGCTGTAGCAATCACAGAAAAATATAAAATGCATGGTATCTTGCATGAAAAAGTTATTACAGGAACAGGGGCCTCGGTCCTCCACCTTATGGCTACCTAGCGGAATCGCCAATGACCAATGTAACAGGTTCAGCTGAAATCTAGTCAAGAAGAAGCGATGATGGACTGCCGTAAGTACAGAAAGATAAGGCTCCAGTTTTTAACATAATATTAGACAGGACCGAAGGTTTAGACAATTCGGAACCCTCTTACTGAGCTCCTGTTAGAAAGAAAGTGCTCCTTAACCCATGTCAGATCCCTCTTAGTAATGGCATGAGGCTGATCAAAAAGATCTGGACGTCCCAAATTATACATTGAGTCCCTGATATATCTAAGCCAGGGGATGTGGAGTGCACTTTCTAAAGTCAGGCAATCCTTTATTACTGCATGATTAAGGGTTAAAGCGGAACTAGACCATACCCTAATCCATCTACGCGGGGGTGCTGTGGCCAATATGTCCTCTATATGTCCCATCCCCAGCGCTTTGTGGAAAATATAGTAAGGTACAGATTAAGGGACGCCCAACAATTTTCTAAGGAAGATGTTCTCAACAATCTGTGAGTCCTTCGCGTCGGCATAGCCCCAAAAATCGCTCCTATAACTGTAATTGTGAGGCACTTAGCCTGATGAACTTTTAGCAAAGCCTGTACAAGCTTAGCCCCTAACTTTCTAGCAAAATCCCGGGTAGCTGCCGTTGCGCTCAAAAAAGCGTTCCTTTTTAGCCTCCTTTGGGGAGCCAATAGCCCACGCTCATCAAACAGGACCACAAATACGAAAGACACCCGAGATAATTCAGTACCACCACCTTAAAAAAAAATCTGGGGCTTTTTCGAGCCAACAATCATGATATGTGATTTCAAGAAATTTGTACGCAATCTAAAGAGCTCATAAAGGTCATGAAGGTGGTCACCAGCTGTTGCCAATCCACTGCAGTCCTAGAGATAAAGACTGCATGGTCTGTATACAAAAGTGTAGGTAATAGATGTAGACCTGCCCTTACAGGCCTCAGCTGATTAATGTACTATATAGATAAAATCGGGGCCAGAATACAGCCCTGCCTGACCCCCCTCCACAAATTAACCTGCCCTGACAGGCCCTCAGCCTGATAATACTGAACTGAGGCTACAAGATTATTGTGGAGCTCCTGTAAAAAAATAAAAAATATTAGAGTACACCCCAAGATCCTTCAATATTAACCACAATTTGGACCTGTTTACGCGATCAAACACCGGTTAGGTCCATAAATGCCATGAACAGTTTACCTTTCTTCACTAACGTGTATTTACAGGTAATCAATTTTAGGTTCAGGCACTGATCTACGGTACCCTTACCAGCCCTGAATCCATTTTTGTGCTCAGAAATCACAGTATTCTTCTCTGACCACTCTGTTATTCTTGTGAGGACAACCCTCCCCAAAACTTTAACAGTCATGTCTAAAAGAGATACCGTCAGATAACACTTAAGGTCAGATCTAGAACCTTTTTCAAACACAGGGACAATGATAGCCGAGGAACATGCCTCAGGGATACCTACCCTACACACAGCATTCCCCATAATAATTTGTGTCCATACTATCAGCTCGGTTTTAAATAGATCCACGAGCACCCCATCAGGGCCTGACGCTTTGTCCTTGAACATGGATATAATGGCACCAAGCACATCCTCCTCAGTTAAAGATAATGAATAGAACACTGCCTCACATGGGCTCCTCCACAGGAGTAGGCCTCCCCTCTAACTTGTCATAAATACCCTGAGAATGAGTGACCAAAATATCAGGGGTGATGATGCAATCCAACACATCATTACTATCTTCTTTAAAAAAAGGGCCTGTTAATCACAACCCAAAACTTCGCACTATTTGCCAAGAAACATTCCTGCAGGAGGGCCTCCAAGGCAGTCTCTGTAATACCTTTCTTCTGCTCTGCCAGTGCTTTTCTCTATAAGAGCTCACCCTGTGGGGTGTGCTCAAAATTTGTGACTTCTGAACGCTCAAAAAAATCATCCTCTGCTACAACACGGAAGCACACAGATGCACACTGACTCTCCCATAGGAATCAAGGATGCTTTTCAAATGGAGAAAATTCTCAATCGCATTTTCCCACACAAAAGAGTTATAAAAAATTACCACAATTGGGCAAGGGGCTTTCTTAAAACCTACCTCCACTGCCAACACATTTTCTGAACAAGTCACCAATTGGTGTGAAGTATACAGGACACTCAGTGATACTAAGGTAGTGAGCTCCCCTCTTGCTCTGCCATGATTCGATGGAATGGCAGCACAAAAATATGAAGAAAACCCATCCAAGAAAAAATAATTATTCATATCCCAGATTTCCTGCAGACCAATAATATGTTGACCTGCCAAAAAGTCACCCTGCCCCTTATAATCCTTCTTACTCCTGATGTCCGCGATGTTCCAACTAACAATGTTAAGTAAGGATTCAGGATTACTTAAGTTGCCCCCTCACACATCCCTCCTGCACACATCCTCTCCCAGCCCTATCCTGCCTCAACCACAAGCAATGGGGGACACAAGACAGTACCTCAAGATGGCAATCAACAACTCGATCAGTGCACACCTGTGCCCCCACTGGCTTCTCACTGTTCAAGTGCAACCCCTTGGGTGCGCCATTCAGTCAGTCTGTACAATCCAAACCATTCAAGGGATGAAACGTATTAGCTGTGATAAATTGATTACTGTTTGCCTCTTCCCCCAATACTCGCATCCTTACTGATGGCAGTGGCCTGGAGGGGGGTAGTGGGAGAAACCCAAAGGGAGGACTCTAATGCCAGACATGGTCATAAGAGCACTGGCTCTATGAAGATATAATCTTCTTGCACAAACAGCCTGGCTAAAGTTCAAAACAATGCAGTCCCCCTCAAAATCTTTGGTTCCGTACCCTACCCAACCCACCCTTCTCACCATGATTAAATGTGGAGAGGCTAATTATTCCCCATAAAGTTGTCATACCAGAACTTTGCCTTCCGCATTAGCTCAGACGTAGATTCATCCCCCGTCCTTCAATGGTGTCACACCTCCTAAGATCACAACAAGAGGGGTAGACTCCGGCGGTAGCTTTAGCCTAGCCAAACAACCCTAAGGGTGGTTCCTATTCTCTTAAGAAGAGCTAATTTGCACTGACCTAACCTTCTCTCTCTGGGGACTGCTGCATGTACATTTTTAGTGCTACTAGGAACATCTCTCAGTACATTCCTCCCTCTAGCCATATGCAAATCTAAATTATGCTGCACACTCAAAGGGTTACCAGAGCCCCTCCTTTTATCCCCGTGGGCCTCATGGCTCCTGCCAGGAGGAACAGATGTGGTACACGGAGGGGGCATTCTTATCCTACCCGAGACTGCCTCATGCCCGCTGCACGGTTCGCCCTCGTGAACACTTGAACCTTCCTCTGAACTTGGGGAAAAATACTCCCACCCCGCAAGCAAAGCCATCAGACCCTTCATTGATAGATCAAGTGCCTCCACCTTTTCAGGTAAGCCCTCTAATGAGCTATAAAAAAATGTTTGAATGTCATCAAAAAAAACTTGAGTACCCCCTCCAGAAGACATTATAACCGAAAATCAGGATCCATAGTTTCAATCTGAGAGGTATTAGATGGGAGGTTTACCTTATCAGTGGGTGAAACATTGATTGTAGGCTGCAGTGCCATGTTGAACACATGTAAACCTTTTAGCTTTTTATTTATCTTCCTTTTTCTTTGCCCCACCCTCAGTATCAGTCAAGATGGGAGCCATCTGCCCCTAGCCTGGGAGCACCGAACGAACATCAACAAAACTTGCGCATGCGTTATTGGCTGGGGCATTAGATTTTGACCCACAGTTACTCTTCCCAATTCCCAAACTATTTTCTGCATTTTGTACTGCCTTTGTCAGAGCCCAAACCGCAGATGTAAGATAGGACATAATGGATGCACGTTTGGTTGGATTACAATGTGACTCCTGCTCCATATGCTGAATACTAGTTGACTTCTCTTCCACATAGCAAAACATTGTCAGGCAGATGAAAGGGAGGTGGTCCTGCCTCAGGTGCAGGACTGTCCTGCCTTTTACCCAGGTGCTACTAAAATGCTGCAGATGCTGCCAACACAGGGGCTGCCTCCAGGGGCCCTAGGCAAGCAGGGGAATGGAGTCCCCCTCCTCCAGGAAGGTATGCACATCCCACACTGCGGGGAAGCCAACTGCACTATATAGGGCTACTAAGGTGCTGCAGGTGTTGTAAACACAGGGGCCATCTCCAGGGGCACTTTGCAAGGTGGGAAATGGAATCCCCCTCCTCCAGGAAGGTATGCACCTCCCCTGCCAAAGGGAATCCATTCTGAGGCCGGTGAGAATGAACCAATGCTTGAGATTTGTAATAAACTTAAGATAGGGCTACATATCATGCATAATCAACATAGAAAGATTCCTTAACACACAGGGCTTCAACAGCTCGGTGGACAGCCTGAGTTCCACAAAGTGCTTGAGACATTAGGTTTTCAGGTCTTTCCTACTAATAACATCAAAGCATTCAGGCTTCTCATAGTAGTCAGAATGACCTAGAGCGTATAAAAAATGTTTGATATAAGACAACCAAGCAATTCGTAGAGATGAGCATGTGTTAAGGTGGTCCATGATAATGGCACAGCCTTTGAGGGCTCCCCCGTGGTCCCAGAAGCTCATAAAGGGCTAAAAGAAAGCATGTAAAAACTAAAGTTACAGCGCAAGTGTGAAGTTCACAGACCTTTACACTGAATGTTTAGGGTTCGAGTCCAGCCAAACTTGTTTCCCTTTTCTTTTTTTTATGTAAAAATGTTTAAGGCTCATACTGAAAGGTGATCTTACTCTTTTTAAATAACAAATACATTTTTCTTTTCAAATTGTGCAGATATATCTCATTCTAATTATATCATACATCAAAGCCTATAAACTCGTTCTTTCTCTTCCGCTCAGTGTCTCTCTTTCTCTCTTTCTTTCAATCTCTTCCTCCCACTCACCCACTCAGACACTTATGCACATACTCACAGACCCACTCAGGCTCTCACACACCCATTCACAGACCCACTCATAGCCTTGTGCACCCACTCACGGCCCCAGTCAGACCCTCACTCACCCGCTCATAGTCCCAGTCAGACCCTCATGCACCCACTCACAGTCCTATTCAGACAGTTAAGCACCCACTCACAGACCAATTCAGACTCTCACACACTCACTCACAGACCCACTGACAGTCTCATGCACCCACTCACAGACTAGCGCAGACACAGATGCACCCACTAAAACACTGATGTATGCACTCTCACACCCAGACAGCCACTCTCACAGCCATTCTCACCCCCAGATGCACAATCTGACACCTATTCTGATACCCAGAGAGGCCATTGGAAACTTCTGCAACACAGGACAAAGGGCATGCACAGCATGGGGTTGGGTGGTTAGGAGGTTTGGCCACAGGGTCTGGCTGCAGGTCAGGTCTTTCGGGCAACCTCTGTTTCACACGGGCAAAGGCCGGGCATGGTTGGGTGCTTATTGGGGGTTGGCCTCAGGGCCTGGCTGAAGGCCAGCGGCAGTGGTTGGATTAACATATAGTAATAAAAATTACTATACGTTAAAAAAAACATAGAAATTCATTGAAAAAAGCAAAGGTTTCAGGGACGTTATAGTTGGGAAATAGAATTTGAAAAAACATAGAAATTCACTTAAAAAAACAAAGGTTACGGGGATGCTATAGTTAGGCTCACATTTAAACAAATCAAACCACAGAAATTCACCAGTGATAGCTATCTTAAGAAACTATAACTCATGCACTAAGGTAACTATAACTTGCACCCTCGCCATGCACAATTTTACAAGCATCATGTAGTAATTTGGAGGATAGAGAGCTCATCCTTATCAGAGATAGTAATCACAGTACTATTTAGACTGGATTATTTTAAGAAAAATCTTTTGTGTCTAATTGTCTGTTCTAATGTTTTTCGAGGGTGTTAATTTTGAGATAGAGTATGGAGCGGACACGTGTGTTACCATAGGAAATGAGAAAGGATTTACATTGATAAAACTTCACCTCGCCGCCCCTGGTCTTAATCCTGTTTGAGTCCATTAAGGAACACAGTTCTGATTCCCGAGAACGGGGATGAAACTATTAGCATTTTATGTCAATATAGCAAAATGTAGTATTTAATGCAATGATGGTTTTCAGCCAGGCTAAAAGATAGTGTGAGTGGAAGTGCAACTAGGAGAAGTATATGAGGCACTAAGGTTGAATTAATAATCATGGAGTTAATAAATAAGAGAGTTCTATTGCAGTTTTGGATTCTGACTGGTCCTGTATGAAAATCAGCAGAATAGGTGTATTTTACTTTATTTTATTGAAGAGGAAGGGACACGAGTTGATGGATAGTACTAGGGAACGTAAAAGTAAATAGCATGAAAGATATTAAGGGTTCGATTACCGCTCATGGATATTATTACAGTATAATAACTAGATATATGTTTTCTAAATTTTTATTTCATTCTTTGAAATTTTAATATAATTGGTTTGCAGATAATCGTCAGATTGGGTAGAATTTTTTTAAAAAGGAACAAAGGGAGATGAAAATAATATGATAATTGGGCCTCGAAACTGTACCGTTTTGTATACTGCTGCTAACGGACGATCTCGGACTTGTTTGACAGTGGGCTCGGTTTGCTTGCAGGGCCCGAGATTATTCGTTCACAACAGCGTATTTATGTATTGAGACAGGATGTAACAATGTACATATTGGTGTTTCACTCAATAAATTGCTTCGAAGAACTGACGTACTCTCCTTTTCTTTTTGATTATTCTCTGGGTTATGAATAGGGAATAACAGTGCATATTAATTGGCGTCACTGTATGAAACATGGATTGACTTGGGCTCAAGGCTGTTGCTCTACATTTTGAAATCTCATGGATGTTAGGAGGTATTTATATTGATTATCAGCCCTGGAGAAGCCTCTGTGACGCAAAACACGTGTTGGCTGCGGCTGATTTTGTGTTCCAATATCCACTTCATAAAGAAAAGTACATTTGGGTTGGAAAAAGAGTAACGTCGTTTGGAAATACTCTTCGTGATCTTCAATTTTGTTCTCCGATCACTTTCTGCTTTTCCATATGGACACTGATCTGGTAACGGGACCAGAGATCTGAGACTTTAATGCCGGGCTTTTCTCCTGATATACTTTTTGATGTTTTATTTATATATATATATATATATATATATATATATATATATATATATATATATATATATATATATATATATATATATATACACACTCAAGATATATATATACACACACACACACACACATATATGTATGTACACACATAAATATATTTAAAAGCTGTTTACTTACCTGCAACATACTTACATTTCCCATGATTTTTGTTGTAAAAGGCATCCGTTGTAAATGCATAATTGTTGTAAAAAATGTAATTCTAAAAGCCATTAGTTGTAAAGGCATTTTCGTTCTAAAGCCTTCATTGTAAAGGCTTCTCGGTCTTTAGCCTTCATGATAAAGGCTGTTTTCTCTTCATTATAGGTATTCATCCCAAGTTGTCTGACAAAGTTCAACAGAGCCATAATTCATTTCTTAAACTGTAGCTTCCCAGCATTGATACAGTAGGTCCCTATGCCCTCCTTGTCAAATAGTAAACCCAAATATGAGGAAGTCGCTGTAATACCAATTTGTGTACTGTTGATTGTTCTATCGGAACACTTTGCTGACCTTCTTCCACATTTCATGATAAAGGTTTTGGATTGATTAACTAAGGGGCATATTTACATCGAACTGGCTGCGCGCCGCATCAGTACTGAAACTCAGGGATGCCTCTTATTTACAAAAATAAGGAACACCCATGTGTTTCCCCTACTGCTGGAGCTAAATATAGCTGCCAGCGCCAATGCAGTGCATGGGTGTCTGCGTTGAAGGGAATGATTGTTTATGTGCAGGAAGGGGTCCCTTCCTGCACATAAACAATCTGCAATGGTGATTTAGCACTTCTATGCGTGATGCAGAATGTAGCACACATAGAAGTAGCAAATTGTCATTATTGAATGAATGTTTATGTGCAGGAAGGGACACTTTCTTGTACATGAACAATCATTAATGGCCTTTTGCTCTTTCTATGCGTGCTGCAGAATGCAACACATATAGAAAAAGCAAAAATGAGGAGAACTAAAAGTATTTCTCCTTGTTGTGCCGTGCTTTTAGTTTTTGGTGCTGCCTCAGATTTACATTTCCTTGTAAATCTAGGGCAGCATCAAAAGCAATGGGTGCTGCAGTGGAATGTTCACAGCTACACCCATTGCACGCCCCTCTGCTGCAGAAAGCTGTGTCGGAGGGGCCAGTATTTACAAGGTGGTGTTCAGCTATAAAAAGTGGCTTAGCACTGCTTTGTAAATATGGTGCACTGGACAGTGCCATCCGAGCATCACTATGAGTGGTGCTCTAGTGGCATGTAAATATGCCCCTAAAATTCCTAGATTCTGCATATAAATGACAAAATTAGTAAAAAGGCCCTGGAGGCCCAGGGTAGTTTAAGCCATAAGAACGACTATGTCCGCATAGAGGAGGGCTGGGATATGTTGATGTCCATTTTAGGGGAGGTCCTTACATTTACAGGCTAACTTGGTCCCTAAACTATTTCTATAGAATGAGAAAAGAAAGGGTGCTAATACGCAACCCTGTCTTACCCTTCTATCTATGGTAAACAGTTGGGTACACTCTCCACTGACACTATAACAAACCCTAGCCCTGCATCTGGAATAAAGCTCCCTTAAAAAGTGGATGTTTGTTATCACCACTCCTAGTTCTGCCAAAATAGTCCATAGCTTAGCGTGGATGACAGCGTCAAATGCAGGCGAGAGGTCTACAGAGGTCAAGTATATATTCCCCTTTTTGATCTTAGTGTACTTCTCAATTAAGATACTCAAATTCAGTCCATGCTGGATGGACCCTATACCAGGGCAGAATCCATAATGTAGATGTAAGAAATGGGGTCTTTGGTTGACAGTCAGGTTACCCCCTGTTCAAGCAAGGACCCCCACTCTAGTCAGGGTAAAAGAGAATCACCCTCAGCTAACCCCTGCTTACCCCCTTGGTAGCTTGGCAGAGCAGTAGGCTTAACCTCAGAGTGCTAGGTGTAAAGTATTTGTACCAACACACACAGTAAATTAATGAAAACACTACAAAATGACACAACACCAGTTTAGAAAAATAGGAAATATTTATCGAAACAAAACAAGACCAAAACGACAAACATCCGACATACACAAGTCAAGTTATGAATTTTTAGAGATTAAACTCAAAAATAGCGCTTAGAAACAAAAATGCTTCGATGAGATGTTAACACGGCGTCGTGACGGAGTCGTTCCCAACAAGCCAACACCAGCGGCGCCGGACACGGAGTCGTGTAGACCCGACCCCCAAGTACAGTACCTTTGGTGAAGAGTGAAAACAAGCCGATGCGCGAAGTCGGGGATCTCGGCGTCTGTGCGAAACGCTGAATCCGCGCACTTCGAGCGGTGTCGGTCACGACGTGGCGCGGCGACTTCCACGGAGTCGCGGACTTCAGCGGGGCTGCTGCGGCGTCGGGCCTGTGAAGAGCGTCGCCTTCCAGCGAAGGTCACGGCGTCAGGTGCAGGCGGCGTTACCGGATTCAGCAGCGGCGTCGGTCTGGAGTTGTCCGAAGTCAATTTTCTTGGATTTCCACCAGCTTTTCTTTCAAGGGCCCAGGGACTGGATCGGGCACCACTTGTCAGAGCAGGAGTCTCTCCAGAAACTCCAGGTGCTGGCAGAGAGAAGTCTTTGCTGTCCCTGAGACTTCAAACAACAGGAGGCAAGTTCTACATCAAGCCCTTGGAGATTTCTTCACAAGATGGAAGGCACACAAAGTCCAGTCTTTGCCCTCTTACTCTGGCAGAAGCAGCACTGCAGGAAAGCTCCACAAAGCACAGTCACAGGCAGGGCAGCACTTCTTCCTCAGCTATCAGCTCTTCTTCAGGTAGAGGTTCCTCTTGGTTCCAGAAGTGTTTCTAAAGTCTGTAGATTTGGATGCCCTTCTTATACCCATTTTAGTCTTTGAAGTCACCTTTCTTCAAAGGGGACTCACACCTACTTGTGAAATCCTGCCTTGCCCAGGCACGGCATCAGACACACAGCAGGGGGTTGGAGCCGGCATTGTCAGAGGCAGGCACAGTCCTTTCAGATGAGCGTGACCACTCCAGCCCTCCCTCCTAGCAGAGATGGCTAATCAGGAAATGCAGGTTACACCCCAGCCCCCTTTGTGTCACTGTCTAGTGCGAGGTGAAAAACAACCCAACTGTCAAACTGACCCAGACAGGGAATCCACAAACAAGGCAGAGTCACAGAATGGTTTAAGCAAGAAAATGCTCACTTTCTAAAAGTGGCATTTTCAAACGCACAATCTTAAAATCAACTTTACTAAAAGATGTATTTTTAAATTGTGAGTTCAGGGACCCCAAACTCCACATGTCCATCTACTCTCTAGGGGAATCTACACTTTAATCATATTTAAAGGTAGCCCCCATGGTATCCTATGAGAGAGACAGGCCTTGCAACAGTGAAAAACGAAAATGGCAGTATTTCACTGTCAGGACATATAAACTACATTACTATATGTCCCACCTTATCCATACACTGCACCCTGCCCTTGGGGCTACCTAGGGCCTACCTTAGGGGTGCCTTACATGTAAGAAAAGGGAAGGTTTAGGCCTGGCAAGTGGGTACACTTGCCAAGTCGAATTTACAGTGTAAAAATACACTTACAGACACTGCAGTGGCAGGTCTGAGACATGATTACAGGGTTACTTGTGTGGGTGGCACAACCAGTGCTGCAGGCCCACTAGTAACATTTGATTTACAGGCCCTGGGCACCTCTAGTGCACTTTACTAGGGACTTAACAGTAAAACAAATATGCCAATCATGGAGAACCAATTACGTACACATTTTACACGGAGAGCATAGGCACTTTAGCACTGGTTAGCAGTGGTAAAGTGCTCAGAGTTGAAAAGCCAACAGCAACAGGTCAGAATAAATAGGAGGCAGGAGGCAAAAAGACTGGGGATGACCCTGCATAAGCAAAAGTCCAACACGACCCCCTACCAGCCTAAAGCCAGGGGAGAACAATCAATACCTTGATGTACTTCCCTGAATGGCGCTATAGAACAAGGACCCAGGCCCACAACAGCAGGGGCATGTTCCAGTTCTACGACTTCCTGACTCCAGTTGGATCCCTCTGTCCATACTCTCAGGGCACACTAAGCTAACCCATGGGGAACCATTCTCCACATCTGCAGACACCATCTGTGCAGCACCTAACTTTACTTTGCTCACAGATGTATTGCAATGGGCAGATAGTACACCAGGGCCAACACAGTGGTGTTGCCCACTCCACCCCTGGGGTGTGACTCTCGTCCCACACCCAGGGGCAACTCTGTCCACCAGGACAGCAAGCCACAGTGACCCCAGACAACTGTCAGGGATGAGAGCCCGACCTCAGGCCTCTCCAAGCACTGTGACTGCGGAGAGTGGGGGGCAGTAGCCCCAGGTGCCTGACACCCTTTGACCACTCTCCCTTCCACCAGGTCATAGAAGATAACCTGACCCTGGTCCTCCCCTCTGGGGCTCTGTACCCTCCCTCCAGGAGCGGCACCCCCAGAGTAAAAAATTGTCAGGGTGCTTGTAGAAGCAGTCCTGCACAATTCTTCCACCAGTGCAGGGATGTTAACCTGCAACTGATCCTCCAACCTGGGGTCTGTACCTTCAGGTTGGACCAGGGCCAGGGGTGAGGCTTCCCTCCCCCTGCCCTCTCTTCTGGGGTCCTGAACCACCCAACTAGGAGTGGCCCCCCCATAAGACAACATGGTAGGGGCACTGTTAGCAGTAGCCCCTTCCTCCAGGTCAGGGTTTATCCCCTGCACCTGATCCTCCAGTCCAGGGTCTGTACCCACAGACTGGACCACTGCCTGACAACCCAGGAATTCCTGGGGGGCATACCTACCCCCCACCAGGTCAAAGTTTACCCTCTGAACCTGGTCATCCAACCCAGGGTCACCACCCTGCGTTTGAACCACTGCATGGCACACCAGGACTTCCAGGGGGGCACACTTATCCCCCTCAAGGGACACACTGTCCCCAAGGGCCACACAAGACTCTGGCTGGCGCAGGTCTCCTGACCTCTGCCCATCTGACAGAGTCTGGATTCCCCCCAACCCAGAAATGGTCTCACCAAGGTCATTCCTGGGGGGTTCTGCTCTCAGAGCTGACCCCTGACCCTCCAGGTTCTCCACTGGGGTCCGCAAACCCCTCTCAACCCTCTGTCTGGACTTCTGCACCCCCTCACTAGGAGTGGTACTGCCAGACACCAGAACTGGTGGGACGCTGGCTACAGCCGCTCCCCCAAGTTCTCCTGACACTGTGGGATCTCCCTCAACAGATGGTCCTATGGTACAGGCTAGGCTCCCCTCCTGGGATTCCCTCATGGAACCCTCCAGGACCTGGGACCGGATCTCGGGCACCTTGGACCTCAGCCCATCCCCATTCCCTCTCCTCAGAGACTGGACATGGAGTCCCTCACCCATCCCACTACACTGGGACCTACCTGGGACACTACAATCCTTCCCTACCTCACCTGGTTGGGAAATACCTAGACCACTTCTCTCAGGAGCCCCCCCAAATGCCTCTTCAGACTCTCTGGTACTCCAGGTCTGCCTCCATTGTAAGCTCCCTGGGGTCAGATAACTCACACTCCACCTGGTGTTGGCGTAGCTCTGGAAAATAAGGACTAGACATATGCTCTCCAGCAATTACATCACTCAGCCCCTTACATGAATTAACCAAAGTACCCTTCACCCAACCATCCAGTGACTCTGCTTTGAAAAAGCACCCCACATCACCCTCCTGAGACTGGTGAGACAGTATCTGACTGTCCCTGACACTCAACCCACACGCTTCTGGGATGTCTTCACACTCCATAACCAGGACTTCTACCTGGGGGGAACCCCTCTCCCTGTCACTCTCACCTAGAGTCAGTAGAATGTCCCTCCCACCAGTAGGAATATGACTCCCCATGCCAGTTCCCCAATCCACCTCAGGGACCCTGTGCATCACTGGAGCTACCTCATACTCCTGAACCTCCTGGTGTGTGTTAACTCCCTCCTTCAAGTAGGGCACCACATCTCTGGGCATGTGCACTTCTTCAGCAGCACTAGATATAAAATTGTTCCAGCTGGATTCAGCCCTCATGACTTCCAGCTCCTTCATTTTGAGCTCATAAGCCCAAATCCTCTTTTTGATCTCTAAGTCCCTCCTCCTTTCTTCCAACTCCTTCTCCCTTTGCATCCTCAACTCCTTGAACCGGCGAGCCCTCTCTGCCTGTCTGTCCTGTAACTCTTCAGGAGTCAGACCCTTGGATGACACCCTGCTACCCCTCCTGGGGACCCTCCCCCCAGGCGTAACAGGTACCTCCACTACACCACTGTGTATCCTCTGCACTTCCCCACCCACATTCTCCTCCTCTGTGTGCCCTCCAGCCTTCTTGATTGTCACCCAGGCCCTCTGTGCCTTTTGAAGCTCCCCCTCCCTGGTGGAGCTCTCAGTGGGACAGTCAAGATCTTTAAGGAACTGTTTCAATTGAGCAACTGAGTACTCCTTCAGTTTCTCTATTTCAAACACATCTCCAGCTGTTGCATCTCTGGATTGAGACATGATGGTCACAAGTGCAAAGTTCCAAAGGCAGAAAATAAGTTCCCAATGAAGTAAAAAGAATCAGTCAAGGGATCAGCAAAATCATGGAAGTAGAATAAAAAGAGTCCCAAAGAGGAAAAATCGAAGATCACCAAACAAGTAGTATGTGGTCACGTAGTGGTCTGAACTCAAACAGTAGTGTACACTTAATTACTGTATGTCAAGTACAAATACAAGTCCAAATCCCAACCGCTGATCACCAATGTTAGAAATGGGGTCTTTGGTTGACAGTCAGGTTACCCCCTGTTCAAGCAAGGACCCTCACTCTAGTCAGGGTAAAAGAGAATCACCCTCAGCTAACCCCTGCTTACCCCCTTGGTAGCTTGGCAGAGCAGTAGGCTTAACCTCAGAGTGCTAGGTGTAAAGTATTTGTACCAGCACACACAGTAAATTAATGAAAACACTACAAAATGACACAACACCAGTTTAGAAAAATAGGAAATATTTATCTAAACAAAACAAGACCAAAACGACAAACATCTGACAGACACAAGTCAAGTTATGAATTTTTAGAGATTAAACTCAAAAATAGCGCTTAGAAACAAAAATGCTTCGATGAGATGTTAACACGGCGTCATGACGGAGTCGTTCCCAACAAGCCAACACCAGCGGCGCCGGGCACGGAGTCGTGTAGACCCCCAAGTACAGTACCTTTGGTGAAGAGTGAAAACAAGCCGATGCGCGAAGTCGGGGATCGCGGCGTCTGTGCGAAACGTTGAATCCGCGCACTTCGAGCGGCGTCGGTCACTACGTGGCGCGGCGACTTCCACGGAGTCGCGGACGTCAGCGGGGGTGCTGCGGCGTCGGGCCTGCGAAGAGCGTCGCCTTCCAGTGAAGGTCACGGCGTCAGGTGCAGGCAGCGTTACCGGATTCAGCAGCGGCGTCGGTCTGGAGTCGTCCGAAGTAAATTTTCTTGGATTTCCACCAGCTTTTCTTTCAAGGGCCCAGGGACTGGATCGGGCACCACTTGTCAGAGCAGGAGTCTCTCCAGAAACTCCAGGTGCTGGCAGAGAGAAGTCTTTGCTGTCCCTGAGACTTCAAACAACAGGAGGCAAGTTCTACATCAAGCCCTTGGAGATTTCTTCACAAGATGGAAGGCACACAAAGTCCAGTCTTTGCCCTCTTACTCTGGCAGAAGCAGCACTGCAGGAAAGCTCCACAAAGCACAGTCACAGGCAGGGCAGCACTTCTTCCTCAGCTATCGGCTCCTCTCCAGGCAGAGGTTCCTCTTGGTTCCAGAAGTGTTTCTAAAGTCTGTAGATTTGGGTGCCCTTCTTATACCCATTTTAGTCTTTGAAGTCACCTTTCTTCAAAGGGGACTCACACCTACTTGTGAAATCCTGCCTTGCCCAGGCATGGCATCAGACACACAGCAGGGGGTTGGAGCCGGCATTGTCAGAGGCAGGCACAGTCCTTTCAGATGAGAGTGACCACTCCACCCCTCCCTCCTAACAGAGATGGCTAATCAGGAAATGCAGGTTACACCCCAGCCCCCTTTGTGTCACTGTCTAGTTCAAGGTGAAAAACAACCCGACTGTCAAACTGACCCAGACAGGGAATCCACAAACAAGGCAGAGTCACAGAATGGTTTAAGCAAGAAAATGCTCACTTTCTAAAAGTGGCATTTTCAAACGCACAATCTTAAAATCAACTTTACTAAAAGATGTATTTTTAAATTGTGAGTTCAGGGACCCCAAACTCCACATGTCCATCTACTCTCTAGGGCAATCTACACTTTAATCATATTTAAAGGTAGCCCCCATTGTATCCTATGAGAGAGACAGGCCTTGCAACAGTGAAAAACGAAAATGGCAGTATTTCACTGTCAGGACATATAAACTACATTACTATATGTCCCACCTTATCCATACACTGCACCCTGACCTTGGGGCTACCTAGGGCCTACCTTAAGGGCTTTACATGTAAGAAAAGGGAAGGTTTAGGCCTGGCAAGTGGGTACACTTGCCAAGTCGAATTTACAGTGTAAAAATACACTTACAGACACTGCAGTGGCAGGTCTGAGACATGATTACAGGGTTACTTGTGTGGGTGGCACAACCAGTGCTGCAGGCCCACTAGTAACATTTGATTTACAGGCCCTGGGCACCTCTAGTGCACTTTACTAGGGACTTAACAGTAAAACAAATATGCCAATCATGGAAAACCAATTACGTACACATTTTACACGGAGAACATAGGCACTTTAGCACTGGTTAGCAGTGGTAAAGTGCTCAGAGTTGAAAAGCCAACAGCAACAGGTCAGAAAAAATAGGAGGCAGGAGGCAAAAAGACTGGGGATGACCCTGCATAAGCAAAAGTCCAACAGTAGATCTGACAAAATTCCATGAGATTTCGCCCAATCCTGTAGTCCAATCAGGATGATGCAACCAGCTATCTTTGTTAGTGAATCAAGGAGGGAGATCGGCCTGTAGCATGCACAGTCCACTCACAATTAGGGCCTAAGTGAAATATGGGTTTAGAAATTACATATTAGGGGAAAAACATGCAAAACTCCTCATGCTAAAGCCTGGAATACATGGCTTTACATGATGGGAAAGGAAAGGACTTTACTTTCAGATTTAACTGGAGTGTAGGAAGCACACTCTATTTACATTTTCTGTAGATATATTATAAGGATATTACAACTGTAATATTCAGGCCATTTCAAAGGTATAAAAGGCACCAATAAATAGGATGATGTGACACTTTTTTGGAAACTCAGGTACACCAATGAAGTTGCTTGAGAAGCTAAACAAGCTGGAATCATCACTGACATTAAAGATAGCATCTGAGAGGGTAGTAGTTTTTATTGAGTATGGTCTGCTGTTAACCAGAATATGAACTAATATCCAAAAACTAAAAATCACCAGGTGGACCCATTATACCCAGTGCCAGCAGTTATCACACATACACCTTTGTGAAGAAAAACACTTCCATTGTAACAAACTATCTTTGCAAAAGATCCACTGGCAAGGGAAGGCAGCGAAAGCAACTAGAGACTTTCAAACAAGCTGTAGATGCAGTTTCTCAATACCAATGAAATCAAATATTCACATGGGTGGGCCAGAGTTCTCTATGGAGTGTTCTTGGCTTACCTTTTAAAAGAAATCTCCAATCTCACATGTTCTGTGATGCAGGTAACACCAATTCAGAAAGTAATACTACGAAAATAATAGTAGAGATCAGACAAAAACTAAGCTTACATAGGAAAATAGAGATACATTTAATATTTACATTTTACCACTAAAAGATGAAAAAATTAAGAAATGGGAACACAGCAGGCATGAACGTTTATCAAACTCAGTGGGACCAACAATTTTCTTGCATGACCACATGGCACCATTACATTCTAAGTGGGTGGAAAAAAAGCTGAAAAATTACATATTTCGTTGGGTCCTTTTTATAAAGACAAAGGTGAAGTGGTAGACAACCCTAAAAGTGCACAATGCAGGTCTGTAATTGAATTTACGACTTGGTGCATGAGGTAACCATATAACTTGGAAGATTTCTTCGGACTCAAAGCAGGCAAGCAAGAGTTATCCAAGTGTGGTAGTAGATGTGCGTTCTACAGGGTCAGCTACATTGGGGAAGGAGTTGAAAATCGCATCTCCTTTGAAGAAGAAAAGGATACCTCTCCCTGCTGACACTGTATAACATTACTGAGGCACAGAGCGATTCTTGATTGGATCTTATGAGAAGAAGAAGATGGAGATCAAAATGTGACGACAAAAACAACGGAAGTTCTGACAATATGTATGTCTCCTTAATGTGTCTCCTAAACAGAAGCAACTTTACCTTAGCAACATAATTGAACATTGTAATCTCTTTGGACACAGCCTCTTTATTGCTGTCAACAAAATATAATGTTGCAAAGAATAATGCGGGACAGGAGACCAGCAGGGGCAGGTCAAGGTAATTTGTCCCTTTGGTTCCTGAGAGTCCTAATAGGCTAGAAAATGTGTCAATTTCACTGCTTCTTGACAACCTCTTCCCCTAGAGTCACTGTCTTATTGCAGTTCCAGCATCAAAGTATCTCTTACCCTCCTATTAACTATTAAATGAGTATAATGGGTGTATGTTATAGGCCAACAATAAACTTTCTTGCACTTTCTCTGTTTCTCTCGTAATCTCGCTCACTTCTTTGATAGGTGCAGCGTTAGGGATTCCTCTGTCCAGATGAAATCCCACAGGCCCAACTAGGGTTACATTAGGCTTGACACATGTTGACAAGAAGACATTCAAGATTGTAACTCACCCCCTTGTGTTTAGAGCATCGATACAAGGAGATGCCAATAAGATATTAACGTTTTCCTACCAAAGACAATTTTAGTCAAATTGCTTTACCCATACAGGGGCTTGAGGGGCGTGAGAATACTACTGCAGTCCAAACCTATAAGGAGCGTCTGTCACCACAGAAACCCACCCTAAGGCAAGCCTGGCAGTCAGTGGAGAGGAGCGAGAAAGATGATGAGACATACCACCTTGCATGGCTAAGGGCTCAGAATCCTTTTAGTTACCAGAAACAGGGTAGGAGTGAAGGGCAACTGATACATTTTGTTTAAATAAACTTCATTGAATTTTTGAATCTAAAGAGAATAATTAGGAAAACGGAAAGAAAAAAAGAAAACTAGACAAAACAATGTTGTTCAGCCAGAACTGGCCTCAACAATTTGCATAGCAGATATACATAGACAAAACAATAGGATGGACATTTCAAATGAATTATACATCTTGTCACCATAAAGACAAATTATAATTTTCATCATTGACTCCTAAGAGATCAGCGAAAAAATAAGTTTGCAAAGAGATGCATTGTTGGCTTTTAACAGCACCGTACCCCCCACCCTAACTCAACTGGTCTTCTGTCATGACCAGAAGCTATAGGAGTCCGAGGGGAGAAGATGGCGTTCAAGCTATGCTTTTCAGAACTAACCTAAGGTGTCTGTCTCCATGAATGGTGATTTGTAGCCCAGCTTCTTGGGAAATCAATTTGCCGAAACGTCAGAGGGGGAGAGTTCAGGGCTCATGTCAAGAAGGGATCCGGGTCTACGTCACTTTGTCGCTGGTCTGCAAAAGTCTGAGACCACAAAATTTTCAGAAGGGCATCTAGTATCAGAGCAAAGGTTCTCTTGTGATGCCAATGGTACTCTTCCCTGCACAGTGTGATGCCTTCTGCTGATCCCCAGTGTTGGACCTGGCCCTTTTTGCGGGGTCATCTACAAACGTTTCGCCTCCTTCCTCCTATTTTACCTGACCTGTTTTTTTTGGCTTTAGGACTCCGGGCACTTTCCCACTGCTAACCAGTGCTAAAGTGCATATGCTGTCTGTGTAAATTGTACTGTTGAGTGGTTTATCCATGATTGGTATATTTGATTTACTAGTAAGTCCCTAGTAAAGTGCACTAGAGGTGCCCAGGGCCTGTAAATCAAATGCTACTAGTGGGCCTGCAGCACTTGTTGTACCACCCACATAAGTAGCCCTGTAATCATGTCTCAGACCTGCCACTGCAGTGTCTGTGTGTGCAGTTTTCAACTGTAAATTCGACTTGGCAAGTGTACCCACTTGCCAGGCCTAAACCTTCCCTTTTCTTACATGTAAGGCACCCCTAAGGTAGGCCCCATGTAGTCCCAAGGGCATGGCGCAGTGTATGATTAAGGTAGGACATATACTAATGTGTTTTAAATGTCCTGACAGTGAAATACTGCCAAATTCGATTTTCACTGTTGCCAGGCCTATCTCTCTCATAGGTTAACCTGGGGGATGCCCTTAAACATGATTAAAGTGTGGATTCCCTTGGGAGCAGATAGACATGTGGAGTTTGGGATTTCTGAACTCACAATTTAAAAATACAACTTTTAGTAAAGTTGGTTTTGAGATTATGTGTTTGAAAATGCTACTTTTAGAAAGTGGGCATTTTCTTGCTTAAATCATTCTGTGAGTTTGCCTGTTTGTGGATTCCCTGTCTGGGTTAGTTTGACAGTTGGGCTGTTTGCATCTCCCTCTAGACAGTGACACAAGGGGGGCTGGGGTATAGCCTGCATATCCTGATGGGCCATCTGTGCTAGGAGGGAGGGGAGGAGTGGTCACTCACACCTGAAAGGGCTGTGCCTGTCCTCACACAATGCATTCTCCAACCCCCTGGTATGTGTCGGAGGCCTTGCCTCGGCAAAGCAGGATTTCACAAACAAGTGAGACTTTCCTTTGAAGTAAGCCTACTTCAAAGGCCGAAATGGGTATAAGAAGAGCACCCAAAACCACAGACTTTAGACACTTCTTGGGGTAGACACTCTACTACACAGACACTTCCTGGAGAAGGGAACCAGAACCAGAACCTGCATCCTGCCAAGACAAACTGCCTGGCTGCCCAAAGGACTCACCTGACTGCTTTCTGTGAAGGACTGCTGCCTTGCTGTTGGCCTGCTACCCTGCTTCTCTCTGGCTGGGGAGAGAAGTGCTCTCCAAGGGCTTGGATAGAGCTTGCCTCCTGGTCCCTGAAGTCTCAGGACCAAAAAGACTTCCTCTCTACAAGAAGGACTCCTTGTGCGGCAAAAATCGACACACAGCCTGCCAGAAACTACGCACTGCCTGCACTGCAGTGAAAAGTTCACTGCACGCCGAACCGGAACGATGCATCAATATGGCTGGGTCCCGTTCAAAGGCAGAGAAAGTCATGTCGCACAACTGCGCTCTCCATTTGTGGTGGAGTTTAAATGCCTCTGTTGAAAAGAGATGAGTTTCTTGCAAGTAGACAATATGAGCCCTGAGGCATCAGAGTTGGGCATGTATTTGGTGATATTTGTGAGCTGTACCCATTACCCTGACATCCCATGTCAGTATGTTATAAGAATTTGTAGTTGTTGACATGGATAGGACAAATGTAAAGTCTTTGACTTGTAGCCCACCCTCGTGCCTCCCACCCCTTCAAAATAACATGTACTGTTGTGACAGAAGACAAGTAAACAACCCCAAAACAATAAAACTTCAACACAGGGTCCGGCAAAGCACATTTGTTAGACCAGCATATCAGACCAATCACAATGAAATAGGAACTGTTTCAACTGCTTTAGTGACCTATGTAGCACAGTTAGAGAAGACAAAAGTGTAATTGCCCCTGAGGGCGCCGCAAGATAAAGCATTTGGAGGTGAGTATATAACATTTCTGCACATTCTAACAGTCATTAAAATGAGGAGAATAAGAAGGAGGAAGAAAAACATTACTTAACCAATCTGTGCATTCCAGACAGTCTGGGAGACCATGATCATCCAATAGTCCCTTTGGAAGAAGATCCTGAGCCTCACAGTTATAGATGTGGAGGGTGGAGAGACAAAATCACAGTATCCTCAGTCAGTGGGAAACAGTGCCGTACTCACATTGGAATCCAAGTCTGATGCTGCTGCGCTGAAGGAACTAGATGGGGGCCGAGGAGACCGCTGCTGTATAGAAGTCCTTGTGGCCAACACTGCATGCAGCCCCTCTAGTGCTTGTTGAGGGGACGGAGCTGCCCGGGACATGGGAGCAGTGCGTTCCCCTGTCAGTGGCAGTGCTTTGGGGCTGCGAGTAGCATCCAATGTAGTTGGTCGATAGGCATTTCGATAGTGGGCCTCCAGCCAGTCCCATATCGCTTCAGGAGTATCAAAGAATAGGGAACATTAAGGTATAGGCATTCTCTCTATCCTTCTGCAGGACCACATCCCGGTCCCTAAAGTTCAGAATGCATGCTACTATAGGTCTTGGGGGAGCACCAGATATCAATCGGTATGTATGCATTTTATAAGCTTTCTCCAAGACAAACAAACAAATCTCAGAGTCTCTGTGGCACCACCTTAGTTCTCAGCCAATCCTTGTTGAACTGTGTTGCGTTGGGTACCTCCACTCCCTCTGGCATTCCAATTATTACACACATTATTGCGCCTCACCTGCCTTTTGCATCTTCAGTCCTTTCTTGCAGAAGGCGTATTTGTGATCACCGACCTTCCAGTTCTGTTGTGTGGGAAGTCTTTTGCGGAATCAGGGTTGAGAGGTCTGGTTCAGTAGTTTTAACCCTATCTGCCAGTTTGTAGTGATCATCACGAAGCATACCCCAGTTAGATGCCAAAGTCTATATGCGATGCTCATGCCCATTCTAGAATCTCAGAGTTCTTGCAGGATAATATCTAGTTTGTCCTGTCCTATGCTAGGTGCAGTAGGAGGAATAAAATCTACTTCTGCATGATCTGAGGATCCATTGGACCGGGCACATGCTGATTGTGAGCTGTTGTGACTCGGAAGTGGAGTCTGTTTCATACCCTTGGTGTGACCAACACTCCAGGATGGGGGCGGTTTGAGTGGTTTGGGGGGATACCTCACCCCATATCCTACAGAGGGCAGTACTGGATATCACTTTCACCAGAACATTTAGCGGATGCTACAAAGGTGAACTGTACAAGATGCGCTGAAGGAGTATCAGATTTTCTTGTTGGTGTTTTTTTAGCAAAAATGAGGCGAGTATCTGGTTATCATCATTCATAGAGGTACCGCCCCAGGGAGATATAGGCTCTGAGTCTAGTTGAAGAGTGCGGTGAGCAGACAGACCAAGGATTGGGGAAGATTGTCATAACAGGTGTCCAATGTGAGCAACAGGAGGCAATGGTCATCCACGGCAGGGAGCAGTGGCGCCAACATAACCAGAGGTCCCTGCTGCAGGGTTGTATATGTGGATCAAGTTATCATGGGGCAAAAGAAGTTATAATAAAACTTTGCAGCAGCAGCTTATCTGTCCCCTGCCTTAGTAGTGCTGTGTCCCTGTATGGAAGTTGCAGTAGAGATCAGCAGCATGCTGCAAAAGCCCCCGCAGGTCAAGAATACTGTTGTTTAGGAGGAGAGGGCCAACTCAGCACACCAGGAGGGGAAATTATCCAAGGGGCTAGGCCACCAAAGGAGAACAGCGTTGGCTCTTTGCTGTTTATTTTGCAGCGCTATATTCTGACCAGTCACACTGCACTAATCTTCTGTCCCCACTTTCCAGTAAGGAGTCTAGCGTCCCTTCAACTTGCAGGCCACCCGGGCTGCCTCTTCCCACAAGTGCTGTAGCTCTTTTCTGGGGCTGGCCTCGTTAGCAGTTCAAAGCGTGTCAGCAGCTGCCAGGGAACAAAGAAAAGCCGCCACGGGCATCAGCCACAGCACCTTGTCCACCGCATGAGACTGCGCCGCACTCTCCCTCATGGCCAGTCGGGACGGCATATGATGTCAGGCTTTCTAGCTTAATTTTCAGAGCTGCGCGCTCTCAGCACATGGCTGTCTTTGTACAGGGTCACCAGCTCTCGTCAGGGTGGCCGCTCCATTGAAGGCCGGCAGCCCTGCAACCCAGTGCACTGAGAGGCGAAGCAAACCAGTGCCCTGTCATAGGGTGACCACCTGGCATTGAGGCAAATTCTGGACAGGACTGTAAAAAATTCAAGACAAAGGGTCAAAATTCAGGACAAAAATTCAGGACAAAAGGTCAAAATTCAGGACAAAAATTCAAGAACAAACGCCAGTTTTACCTACACACCCAAGAGAGGCCATGCCTCACTATGTTGACAGTGCATTTATTTACTCTTTTTTAACATAGCACTATTTATTCACTGTGGTCTTTTTGTGATTGCCTCCTGGTGTGCTACATTCAGGTGTCACATTGCGTCCTGGTTCAGTAGTAAATTAATGACATTCAGCACTGTGTCAAGGCCATCACCACTACCCAAATCTACCAAATCTTTCTTGAAGAGAAAGTAACAGCAAACATTTTATTATGTTTCTGAACACTTTAAAACCCCTGGCAAACAGTTTGGGAAACATTAAGGTAATTAACCATATTGAACAAAAACATCTGGCTCACCCCAACCGCCCATGGACTTTCAACCAAATTTTTTTTTAATGAGGCGGGGTAGATGGTTTGGGCGACAGTCTCACACCTAATGTCAGCATGTGAGGTACCCACAACTTGTCTGTAGTCTCACAGCACTAGAGTGTATGTCTTGGGCTCTACATTTATCTCAGAAATGGGAGCCCAGACTACCAATCAAAGATAATAAAAGAGGAGGAAGAAATCGAGATTAAATGGGAGATCCACGGTAAATGATGCAAAGGGTTGTTGCTAAGAACTGGATAAATAAGGAAGAGAAGAACAAGGGACAATTCATAAATCAGACAAGATGGGTCCACCAAGACTATCGGAAGGTATTGGGTACCTGGGGAGTTGTCTCTGCACAAAGGAGAAACAGAAGAGGCACTGTCAAGTGGTAGAACAAGCAACACCCATCCACCTTGGCAAACTCTTCTGGCGCAATGGTCCGCTGTTCATGCCTGTGAAGGGTGAGCAGGGGTCAAGGTTGTGCAAGGCAATTACCCGCTTTGTCCATGTCTTTAAATGGTTTTGAAATTGAGCAAAAGCCAAACTAGTGATCTGGGTTATCCCTAAGTGTGAAGTACACATAGAATCTTCAAAATATTTGGGATGTAAATTGAACAAATAAAATGTAAAAATGTAAAAATGTAATTAATGTTTCTTTAACATATGGAACTGTTTTCCCCTTTATATTCAATTAGATCTCAGACTGAACTGGCAACCAGTTACCGTTTGATACCTAGTGATTAATATCTACCATTCTCCCACTGATTTGCAGGATGGAAATCTCGGTAGAGTGTTATGGACCCTGCAAGCCCAGTTTGCTTTTTGGTCTTCTCTTCTGTTTTCTGTAGTGGGCCACGTGGCACTAGTGAAGATGGTGTGCTACCCCCATGATAGTATTATTTTGCAAACCTTCCCCTGCTCGTCCTTCATTCCACAGACATGCCACACGTCTGATTTGGTCGGTGCAGCGCCGTCGGGTAGCTCTTTCCACTCTAAAGCTACCCATGACTGCGGGTGGATTAGGTCTTCTGGACTTAGAATGCAATTATTTAGCTGCACAGGTCCAATGGGTGGCTCGCTGGCTTTCTGCCCACTTCCCAGCGTGAGATGGGGTTTACCAGTAAAGACTTTTAAGGAAGGCTTAATGCACTGCTTATTGTTTCCTACTGACCATTCTACGGATCACCATCCGGAGTTATCATGCACAGCTTTCTCTTGCCTTGCTAGAACCTGCAAACTCACTGACACGAAGAAACCCTATGCTCCTGCACTACCTTTGCTAAGCCCTTCCCACTCGCACAGGATGGCTGTGCTCAGAGCAACTCCATCAGTGGCAGGTTGCAGGTGTCTTAAAATTGGGGGATTTGTTTCTGGACGGCGAGCTACAAAATTTCCAAACCCTTGTGGTAGACTACCATCTTCACCCCTGTCAACCACCCTAAATAATCATTAAATGCCCTATTTCATGTCTGCCACCTAGCACTAACCCTACAAGAGGTGTGCCACAAGCTCTACACCATAGGAACTGGTTTGCAAATTGATAGAATTGGTGTACCTTTCCTGCAACATGGAAACCACTCCAGGTCTTCTCGTCATACTACCTGAGTGATTGATGTGGCCAAACCTCTGCAAGATAAGGACTGGACTAAAATACTGGACTTTCCCCACAAAGTAACCCACAGCTGTCACTTTAAGTACATTCATAGTGCTTCCTTGGGAATGCATTCCACCCGTTGCTCGCCATTGGCCTTTTGGCCAATTTATTTGTTTTATGCGATGCAGGTTGAGTTCTTCCCTTCCCTTGCCTAAGCCTCATTTACAGTATCCTTCCGACCACTGCACTCTAGTTCAATGCACTCTACACCACTGCACCCTGACACTCTACTCTGCAACACTGCACTGGCTGCCACTACACTCTACACCACTCTACTCTGTACTACTACATTCTGCACCAATACACTCTATTCCACTGCGCTCCATGCCACTCTACTCTGCCCCATGCCTCTCCATGCCACTGCACTATAAACAACTTCACTGTATGCCACTGCCCTTTGCACTGCACCACTGTACTCTTTGCCACTGTTCTCTGTACCACTCTACACCTCTACACTGACACTCTACAACCCTGCACTCAACTCCACTCTACTCTGTATTACTGCATTCTATGCCACTGCACTCTAGGCACTATACTATACTCTACTCTGCACTGCACCAATCTACGCCACTGCACTCTATGCCATGAGTCTGCTCTGCACTCTGACACTGCATTACTGCACTCACTGCCACTCTATTATATGCCACTCTACCCCCCTGCACTCTATGCTACTCTACCCCATGCCATTCTATGCACTCTGCGACAATGCACTCTAAACAACTGCACGCTACTGCCCTCTACTCTGCACCACTGTACTCTACGCCACTGCTCTCTGTGCCACTCTACTCCACTCTACATCACTGCACGGACACTCTACTCCGCAACACTGCACTCTCTGCCACTGTACTGTACACAAATCTACTCTGTACTACTGCACTCTATGCCACTGTACTCTGCATCACTCCACTCTACGCAACTGCACTCTACAGCACTATACTCTACTCTGCACCCCTATACACTACTCCACTTTACACCACTGCACTCTCTACCATGCTAGTCTACTCTGCACTCTATGCCACTGCACCACCCTACACTACTGCACTCTCTGCCACGCTAGTCTACTCTGCACTCTATGCCACTGCACCACTCTACACTATTGCACTCTCTGCCACTCTAATGCATGCCATTCTAGTCAACTGTACTTTATGCCACTCTACTCTGCCCCACGCTACTTCATGCCACTGCACTCTAAACCACTGCACTCTACGCCAATGCACTCTAAACAACTGCACTATACTCTGCACCATTGTGTTCTACGCCACTGCTCCTATGACACTCTACTCCACTCTTCACAACAATGGCACTAACTTTTAGCCATGAACAGCAGCCACTCTGGAGTATAACATGGCTAAAACACATTGGCAAAGCCAATAACTCTTGCGTAGACGAGACCTATTGGCTTTTCCAATGTTTGTTAGTACTATGAGGTACAGAAGTCCCTGAAAGAGCTGTGAATGTGTAGTCCTTATTCTAAATATGCATTTGACCCCTCACCAGGGGTAGTAAGTGCTATCTAAATACAATTACCTCATAATATACGCTGCTACAAAATGCGCAAATACATTTAAGTTAAATAAAAAAAAGTGCTTTTCAAATACAGGTTTGAATAATGTACAGTTTATACCTAGAACTAACATTTTTTTTCCTAACACTCCATTAAAACCACACAGTCCACAGCTCACCTTGAAACACCCTTACAGTACCTCTCTAAAACAAAATATCTTTGCCATCAGAAAGCTTCAAGTGACTTACTTGATTAAAGTCAATGAATGCTTCCAAGCCCCTTTGCATTTGCAGTTTTAGCAGTTGCGCACATTTGCATTTCTTTAGGAAAGGAGCCCCCTGGCAAGAGGCCTTTTCTTATCTGTCTGCCCCTCCCTCCCTCAGAGCACAGGAGACTCCCTGCCTTTCAATCCCACTGGGGAAACTGATCTGCCCCTAATCTCGCCCTTCTGTTGGTTGTCTTTTTGGTGAAAGGCTAAAATTACGGACAAATGCCATCCATTAAGCCTTTCATCACGGACAACAGACGACAGGGCGAAATTACGGGCAGTCCGTGAAATGTACGGACAGGTGGTCACCCTCTGCTCTGAAGATCAGCGGAAGAGGCTGTGGTCCTCGCTGAGCAGCTCCGGGCTCAGGAAATGAGTGAAGATGAGTTTGTTAGGTGCCGCCAGGCCTCGAGTTCTTACTGGGCTGCAGCCATGCGAACTCTGCAATGTCTGTCTGATGTCATCGGCGGTGCCCTCTACTCAACTCAGCAGTTTGCAGGACAAAAAGGGATTATCATAGTCACTCTGCTAATCTTGGGGTCTCAAAAAAGTTCAGGATGGTGGTGGATATTTAAGTTTCTCAGGCACCCCTTCAGGGATTCACAAAAATATGCCTGTCATCTTAGATGGCTAGCCACGCCCTCCCCAAGGACAACTAATACATATGACACACCACTAACAGACCAGTTCCCTCTCACTGGGTCTGTACACTTTCACCAATTCTAGTCCATATATTTTCAGACACTTTTACATGAGGAAACACCCATAGAATGTTGAGGAAAACCACTTGCATCGCTCAGTGTAGGGTAATAGTGCACAAAAAAATTAGAAAGCCTCTTACACTACGTTGAGGAATGGTTGTACTGTGCACACAAATTATACAGATATCATCAGAAAGCCTGCAACATCTCATTCTGCAGTGTATGCCTAAAACTGTGTGACCCCGAGCAGGGGAAACAAGCCTTTCAACCCCAGATGGACGAGATTCAAACCCCTTGTAACACCATGCTGATGGGCAATCTGCATCTTAATATACACCTATCACTGCCTGTCAGGGTACGCTATTGTGTTACTTGTGCAAAAAAGTGATTCAAATTGTGTTACTGATTCTGCTTAACTCTTTGTCCTACATACAATTTTTAATGCTTCGAATTGAAAAACTTGCAAAACTGTTACTCATCCGAATATAGACTTCACTCAAAGGAGGCCATATTGACCCTTCCGTCCAAGTCAAGATGGATAAACCACATCACAATAAGTGAAATGATTTAAAAATACAAACTGTCCATATTTGTTCATACTGGTCCTACACAGTAACTGCTCAACGTTAAAACCAATCATTTGGAGTAAACCTTCTCACATTGGACCAACTCTTAGTGCATTCTAATTGAAACAAATGTAACAACAGATTTCCCAAAAGACAACAAACCCCTGACAACCTGCAAACCCTGAATCGCTGAAATATCTCTCTACTGTAGGTAAAGAGTGGACGCCAGTTTGGTCTGACTGCTTAAGGTAACACAATGAGACCTTCAAACGCAAAATGCCGGAGGGAAAGTCTCTAAATGACAATTAGTGTTTCAGTGCCCCTAACTGAGTTACCCATAGTAGGGATCAAGCACTCATATAGCCTCCTCTGGGAAGGAAGACTCTTTGATCATCATATATCCAGACTGATCAGGTTTTGACTGAATGCGTCGGCACACAAATCCAGTGATGATAGCATCACATACTATACACCCAAATAAGCAATGATACGGTAATGGTAAATGCAATTCCAGAGGTGAGTGCTTTCTCAAAGGAACTGGCTTACCTCTATGTCCCACATACAAATAAAATTCAAATCAGCAAATTATGTATTTTCATTAGTTTGTATGCTGATCTACAACAAGCATGTTTAATTCCATCACCAGATATCAAATGTATATCAACGCATCATATTACCCTGATTGGTAAAAAAAAAATGTCCATGTCGAAATTAATCGCAAAAAGGTTTCAAACACAATTACACAGACAACCTCCGACCCATCTGTTACTGTTAACCTCAGCATACAACAACATAGGTACAATATGACTAGATTTGTAAAGAAAAAAAGGGAACCGCAGAGGAAGTTTATGATTTTTTATGTTCTAAAATCCTCGGCTTAATTTTCCATGTGGACTTCCCAATATGGTTTTATTGCAGGGACACATGATATCATACACTACATACCTCCTGTACAGATATTGAGAGTTTTGCGGTAATTACAAGGTTTGGAAGCCCACATCAAGTTCTTTGGTCAAAGTAGTGTTTTTGCATGCACAGCAATTACTCCATGGAGAATGACTGTTGTTGAAGACAAAATCCAAAGATATCCCCGATCAGCTATGGGTTTCCCAATTTTCTTCTTTTTTACCAAATTTACTTGATGCTTCTTAGTTCTCTACAGGAAAAGCAAAGGAGCAGAAATTGCATGTTTACCATCATTCAAAATCAGTTAGTGTTTTCTAGTCGTCTATTGGTAAGAAGATGATGGCCTCAATTGTGAGTTACCCGGTGCTAGAGTGAAATTGTCACATGGGAAATTCACATGATGATTTACAACTGGTATGCACTAAATCCACTCAGGGACATGCGTTTATGACTTAAAACCCATGGTGTGGGAAATTACTGAACTGGACCACTTTTTCTGTCCATACAACCACACAGAATTTCCAATTCCGGGGAGTTTAATGCATATATTTGCCATTTGATCTGAGCAGGTGGTAAATGCATGCTGTGGGCTCTGTGTAGGGTGACGTGGGATTACCAGAAGCAAGGGAAACATTTTTCTAGAAGAGCATGTTGTAACGGCTGAAAACATCCAATTAGGTTTGTCCTCACCCAGGAAAAACCGGTGTGGAAAAACTTAACACCAAATAATCTGGTCGAATTAAATCATCACATGAAAATATGTTTTAATTTCATCCACCCGACTTGTACCACTATATGTAATGACAAACAATTCTATTTGACTGGTTCTTTCAGTAGCTCTATTGCAAGCTAATCAAATTGTTACGGTGTGGTCCCATGTGTGGTTTGCATAGCCCCTTTGCTGGATCCCCACATTCTCTTAGCCTAGTTGCTAAAGTCTCAGCAGTACCATCCAGCTATCAAACAAACACAGTGTGATGAGTTACCACACATATGGAGAGTCCCTTCCACTACAGTCAAACAAAGGACTCTGCTAACTATTTACATGTGCCATGAGTTGACTGTGAACTAGAGGGACTACTTTTATAGAAAGGTTGTATTGCTGGCTTTATGACACTCATACAGTGAATACTGAAACTCACACATTCTAGCCACCATTGTGGCCACCAAAACATGGTTAAGACCAACATGAGAATCCATCACAAAGACTGGTTGCCAAAACTTGACACACCAGTGGGAGACATGGTAGCATGTTTCCTCCCATACAAAGAGAGCGAGGAAGGAAGTTATCTAGCTACACTAATAACTCAAACAATACCAACCATGCTAAGGCCAGAGTGATTACTGACTTTGTTTGATTCCACATGAATGTAATCTTCTTATTCCGATGAACATAGCAGATTTACCACAAGTGGAAGTTGTACAGTCAACTTCTATAGAGTCCTACCCAAGATGAAAACAAATCTTGAAACAGAGCCTTCAAACTGAAATAGAAACACAAAATGGTCTGCTTTTTCAAGGCACAGAATTCATGTTGTAGCTGCAATCTCTAGGAATGACCCACAAAACAATACAACCTTGTTGACCACTGTGGTACTCAAACATTTTAAGAGGACTCTAAGAAAGGTTATACAAATGTTGCTGAGATAGAAAAGGACAGTAATGGATAGGCTCTTGACCAGCTTCTCATAGTGTGCTAGATCACAACCCATATTCTCAAAGCTCTTACAGCAGATATTGTGGGATCTATCCAGACGCAACCCACATGCAGTTCAAAGTAACTGGCTCTAGTGAGATCTTGAGTTACAGACAAAACAGGGAGGACAATATTACTGCCATGATATGATCCCAACAGTGAAATATTCTGAAAGGATACTGGTTACTGTTATGTGACCACCACCCATGGAGCGAGTTCCAAACTCCCTTTGAACGACAACCACTCAGAGTGATTTCCAAATAGATACAATGCTCTCTGATCAATGAGGATAAGAACTTGTTTTAATGGAATATCTTTCACTTCACAAAACTGAGTGAATCAAGTGAGTTATATGATATGACACTTTATAAAAACATTTAGCAGAGAACAGATGTGATGAACCAACTTCCTGTGCCACCATCCCAGCATTATTATAATGGAAAGTAAAAGTTCTTCCTTGGCATCTGTAGAATAATCTCCTACAATACCAGGGCTTAACAACGAAGCCCTGTACATATGGATCATTTTGCCATCTATGACTCCATCATTGACTGCACAAGAAGTACAAGGACATTGTGATTTGAGAATTAGCCAGCACCTTTCCTCCCAGGGCCACCTGATTCATGTTCATGGTTTGCTTTGACTAAGTTCTTGAACTTATGTGTGGATGTTGTATCCAAAAGAGGGGACAGTCGAACCTGATGTGCTTTCAGGTAAATAGTGATCCCAACTTATGAGGTCACTGATGCAAATAAACGGATGAGGAAGAAGAGTTACTGTGAGAAAGTGACAGAGAGAGAGAGAGACAGAAAGAAGGAATGAGAGAGGAGATGAACTGGAGAGAAAGTGTGTATATGCTTTAGGTGCTGTTGGGCAAGAGTGGGTTGAAGCCTTAAAAAAAAAAATCTCTCACCAGTGTTTCTATTTGTTTGACTTTTTAGGTTGTATGAAAGGCATGGGCTGTGCATTGGACACTAAGTGGACAGTGGAAATTAAGGGGTCTCTTTATAAGCCCCTTGTGTCAAAGTAGAGTCACTTTTTTGTGATGCTTCGGCGACACAAGCAGTCCCGTACACTGCACCGCATTTACAAACTGGCGCAATGGGACCATAGCACCAGATTGTGAAGCCCTGAACCACATTATATCTGCGCCAGGTATAATGTATGCCAGGTGGGGTGCCAACATTAAAAGCTAAGCAGAACTGTCACAGTGAAATTTACTAAATTTCACTGCGCCATTCTGCACCTTCACAGTGTCACTTTTTTAATGCCTCCTCAGGCATTAAAGTGATGATGGGCTTTTTAACATGGGACCCTCCTCGCATTGTTGAGTAGCGTTGGATTACCAACACTACTCCAGCACTGCGTCACTTTTGCACCAACAGGTGTGCAAGAATTTCCTGTTCATCTGTGGAATCATACGCCACGGAGCATGGTATCATAAATACAGTGTTACCATAGCTTTGTGACTGGGTCTGGGGCTGGCCCTAGAAAACTGGCACATCAATGCCAATGTGCCAGTTTCTAGTAAATAAGGCCCCAAGCATTTCTGCCTCATTAAGGGATGCAAACGTCAGAGAAAACACAGCTCTTTAAAAGGTCTCTCTGCTCTGTGCTGCTCTCACTGTCTCTGCAGCCAAGTGTCACAGTGGCAGGTTGTAAGAAATTGGATTACTTGTACTCAAGGAGCAACCAAAAGACTGTCAGGGTGACATCACCAGAGAACCCGAAATTAACCTGTGCTCAGTGCTCTGGTAGCTTGGCACATAGCAGTTAGGTTTAACTTATAAGCAATATGTAAAGTATTTATGCAGCACTTCAAACAGTAATAGAGTGAAAACACAACACAAGAAAAATATCACACCATTTTAGAAAAATAGAGCTACATTTAATATATAATTTGACATCCAAACAACATACTTTCAATCAGTAGAACTGGAGATATGCAATATTCAAAATTTAAGTGATGTTAGAAATTGGGTCTCTAGTTGGCAGAGGTATACACCCTTGTCTAAGTTGGGAACACAGGCCTAATCAGGTTAAGTCACTACACAATCTAAATTATCCTTCACTCACCCTCTGGCAGCTTGCCACAGAGCAGGCAGGCTTAACTTAGAAGGCAATGTGTAAAGTCTTTATGCAATACCTCATACAGTATCACAGTGAAAACACCACAAAAGGAACTCCATACCAGTTTAGCAAAATAGATACTATGTACCTGAATAGAATAAGACCAAGTCAACAAAAATCCAATATGCACAAGTAAAGATATTACTTTTTAAAGGTTTAAATGAGTCTCAATCCTTAAGAATCAGTGATTGTATCCTTTTAACACACATTACCTGGGATGCATCCTAAATAGCAACGCAGAGGAGCCGCACAGGAGGTGGTGCGTCAGAAATTGAGAGGATGCATCAGATCCTCCAGTGCAGCAAAGACCATGCGCCGTTTCTTTCCACGCAGCAAGATAGTGCATTGATTTTCAGGGGTGCAGCTGTGGTTCCTCACTGCGATGCAGGGATATTTTGACTCCTGCGAGCGATGCGCTGAAAATCCATAAGGTGCTGGTAGAAAGGAGCAGGCACTGCATCAATCCGGTAGGCGATGAGGCGATTTTCTAACCACAAGGCTGGAATTGCATTGATTTCTGCAGGCATTGCAGGCATTGCATCCATTTTTAGATGCACAGGGATTTTCTTCTCTTTGGTAAAGTCTTTGTTGGCCCTGAGACTTCAGAACAGAAGACAAGCTCAATCCAAGTCCTTGGGAAGCACTTGTGGAGGAAGGCAAAGTCCTTCCAGCAGGGTCAGGGGCCAGCAGGGCAACAAGTAGGAGAGCAGTTGTTTCAGCAAAGCAGTCCAGATGAGTGCTTTGAGCAGCCAGGCAGTCCCTCTGACACAGTCCAGTCACAGGTCCAGAAATGTCTGATTTGGCGGGGTCACAGACCCAGTATATGTATCCAAAAGTGCCTTTGAAGTGGAGAAAACTTCAAAGAGTGATTTGGAAATGCACAAGTTCCCTTTTCAACCCAGTCCTGTCTGTCAGGTGCCCTGCTGGGGGTTATCAGTTCTTTGTGTGAGGGCAGGCCACTGGCATTAGAAGTGTAAAAGAGAGCCCCTCTACCCTTCCTGCCTTCCTGCCCAGGGAAACCCATCTGTATGTAGATGAATGCAGATGTAGCTGAGTATCCGGTGTTCATAGCTGTCTGGGTGGAATGCACAAGGGGAGCTATCAGCACAGACCAGATGTGGATTGGAGACAGGCTGTAAGGCACAAATGGCAGTAAGTGCTGAGAAATGCCTACTTTCTAAAAGTGGCATTTCTGAAGTAGTAATATAGAATCTAACTTCACCGTAAGTAGGATTTCTTACTACCATTCCAACCACAACAAATTTGACTAGTCTGTTACTCTCAGATCAGAAATTACTACTTAAAAGTATATACGGGAATCTCTAATGCTGGCCTATGAGAGGAGCAGGCTTCCCAGTAATGAAAAAAGACTTTGGGAGTTTTTCACTACCAGGATATGTAAAACTTACAAGTACATGTCCTACTTTTTGCTTACATAGCACCCTGCCCTATGGATCCCCTAGGGCCTACCTTAGGGGTGACCTTTATGGAAGAAAAGGGGAATTTAAGGTCTGGCAGGTAGTTTTAAATGCCAAATGAAGTGACAGTGAAACTAAACATACAGGCCTAGCAATGGCAGACCAGAGACAAGGTTAAGGGGCTTCTTATGTGGGTGGCACAATCAGTACTGTAGGCCCACTGGAAGCATTGAATTTACAGGCCCTAGGCACACCTAGTGCACTTTACTAGGGACTTACAGGTAAAGTTAATATGCCAATTGGGTATGAGCTAATGTTATCATATTTTAGGAAAAGAGCACATGCACTTTAGCACTGGTTATCAGTGGCATAATGCCCAAACTCCTAAAGCCAACAAAAAAATGAGGTCAGAAAAAGAAGAGAGGGGAGGTTAAAAGTTTAGGGTGACCTTTTAGAGAGCGCCGTTTTTCCACAAGTGAAAATAGTGCCAAAAAGCCCAAAGCGCCACTTGTGCTTACCTGGTCATGCGAGACTGGGAGAAAGTCACAAGTTCAGGCTGACCACAATGGAGCGCGGGTCGAATACAGGGACCAGGTTAGTCCCGCTGAAAAGTTATCTTCTCAGTCCAGCCAAAGAGTCCTGCTAGCGGCAGAAGGGGCCACGAGGAGCAGAGAAATGCCTCAGACATTCATCACAAAGAGCAGGCCTGGCTTTATGGACAGGCGTCGCTGTAGTGAGAAAAGCCTGTTGTCAATGAGAAAGGTCTAGTCAGGGCTTTGCAATGACCTAATTGGTTGTGTAGCTAGATGGGGCATCTTGATGGATCTTTGCATTGGCCTGCTCTAAGAGTGACACGGTGTTGGCACCTGCAGATCCATTTCCTGTTGTGAAGAGCTCAAAAACGTCAATTCAGCCTTTCTAAGGACACACTATGGGTCCAGGACCAAGGGGCACCACTCGGGAGTCAGATGCTTGCTCCAGCAGGATCTAGGTGCTGGTTCAGTTAGTTAGGAGCCTGTTCTGCCACTGTGACTCTCAAAGGGATGGCAGCAGACTAGCCCTTGGAGTCACTATCGGAGTCCTGGATTCAGATGCGGTCAAAATCACTCTGTCTCTGGCCTGAGGACAGCAGGGCAGCAGGGCAGCCTCTAGCAAGGCAGCAGTCCAGAAAGGCAGTAGTGCAGCAGGGTAGTCATCCAGCAGATTGGCAGGCCTTTCAGCAGCAAAAAAGTCAGTCTTCCTGGCAGAGTCTCCACAGGTCCAGAAATGTACTGAAGAGTTGCTGTCTGAGGTTCAGTACTTATACAAGGTGCCTCATTTGAAGAGGGAGAAGCTTCTAGAGGTTTCACTTTGAACTGCACAGGTTTTCTACCTCCCTGTATTGGCTTCAGACTTGTTAAAGGAGGTATGCAGCCCTTTGTGTGGAGGCAGGACACAGCCAATTCAGCTGTAAGTAGGGCGATGCCCAGCTTTCGCCTCCCATCATGCCAGTGATGGCCCATCCAGCAACACCTAAGCTTTCTATTGTGTACGGTTGTCTAGGAGGAATACACACAGCCTAACTGTCAGCTACACCCAGTCATGTGACCTAAAGACAGGCTGCAGGCACTAAGAGCCACATGTACATAAATCAGGTTTTGCGACTCGCAAATTGTGACTCATATCGACTCACAATTTGTGAGTCACAAAACCTGATGTACAACAGTGTCAATGACACTGTTTGTGATTCCCAATGGGGTTGCAAATGACCTACCTCATGAATATTCATGAGGTAGGTCGCAACTTGTGACCCCATTGGGAATGGCCGCCCTCACACGGATGGTGGCCTGCTGGAGACAGCAGACCACCATGTCTGTGACTGCTTTTAAATAAATCCGTTTTCTTTTTTAAGTGCAGCCCGTTTTCCTTAATGAAAAATTAGATGCATTTCAAAATCAAAAATGAAAAGTTTTCTTTTCATTTTTTCAGAGCAGGCAGTTGTCCGTGGGACCCCTTCCCATTTGCGAATGGGTTAGCACCAGTTTGAAACTGGTGCTAACTGCGATTGTTTTGTGACCGCATTCACGGTCACAAAACAATCATACATACCATCTGGATTCGGTATTAGGAAGAGACGCCCTTGTCACGCCCCTTCCTAATACCGAATTCCAGTTTGGGCTTTATACATCCCAAATAGCATTTTTCAAGTGGCAAATGGCCCAATTCGCCGTTTGCAACTTGAAAAATGCTTCGTACATCTGGCCCCAAATGAATTAACCACTATTAACTGTTTCAGTGACTGAATGTGAGATATAAACATGTATGGTGGAGATACTGTGCTCATGCCTCGTGTACATAGAAATTGTTAATTCTTCAACCATATGGGTTTGCTACTTTGTTAGAGGATGTTAGTCTGTGATGTATAACATGTTACGCTCGTCTGTTACGCATTTGCAAAATTACAAATAATTAAAGAGAAAGTCATCACTCAAAAGAGTTCAGCTTTCAGACAGGTCCCTCATAGGGCTGAGCTGGCTGGTACTCTCCTGGAACAAATTCAGGTAGTCCAATCTAACACTTTGCTGCCATGATTTGATGGTATGAATCTGGGATCAGATCAGACTGGACATCAGAATGACAAAGACCTTTGTCTGATTTTTTTGTTTGAATCTGTTGATTGAATTTCCATTGTACAGTACAAAATTAACGTAGGCTACGCATATGACAACACACAGCAAAGGCAAAATACCACGTGTTAAATAGCAGATGTTTCCCCGTTAGAAATTTACAAATGCTGTAATTGGGCGTAGATGAGAAACAGCCACTGAGGGAGTCAATAGCAAGAGGGAAAATACTTAGGACCATTCCAGCGTGTAACATGTAACTAAGCATTCCATTACTTTGCATATAGCAGGAGGAAAACATATTAATTAATGTGAAAAGAAATAATAAAAAGGGGTGGGACTGACAACATTGTTACAGATAGTTTTAGCAATAGGTTAATTTTGATGAAAACTGAGTATGCAAGAAACACAAGATCGGTAATACAGTAAACAATACGACAGTGAACCCCACCCAACTCCTACACCCCGCATATAAAATGGGGGTACCCATGGCTCTGCCAATATTTTGCACATTGTTGGAATCAGGAAGGAAGATCCATCTCGAAGGGGTTCCAGTACCTATCCCCGCTAAATGACTGATAAATAATAATGGATAGGATTCGTCTGTATTTTTACTATGGAGGGGGGCTCCGCTACTATCTATATCATGTGTGGAATGAGACTGAAGCTCAGATAGGATAGTATCACAATAAGTGTCGATAGGATGTTTCCTTAGTCCAAGATTATCTTCCCTGTACAGGGCAACGCTCTCCGCCTATGCCCAATTATGCAGCAAGCGTGTCCAAGCTGCCAGGGGTGGGGGTTCAGGGGATTTCCATTTGCAAGTAATACGTCGCTTGGCTACTAATAGTCCTAAGTCCAGAAAGCGGGAGGTGGCCCTGTGCTTCTTGTGCCTGCGATATAGACGCATGATGCATATTTTCCATTTGTGCAGATTCAGGCATGCAGTGCATGTGGATAAGTGGGAAGTAATACTCAACCAATAGCTATGTAACTGTGGACAGGTCCATAGCATGTGTAACAGGTCTGCAGCCACCAAACAACAGCAAGGCAAGCGGCGTCCGTTTTGTGGTAATAACGATTTATGTTGGCTGTTAAAAATGGAGTCTTTGGTTGGCAGTCAGGTTACCCCCTGTCCAAGCAAGGACCCTCACTCTAGTCAGGGAAAAGGAGACTCACCCTCAGTTAACCCCCGCTCACCCCCTTGGTAGCTTGGCACAAGCAGGCAGGCTTAACTTCAGAGTCTAGGTGTAAAATATTTGTACCAACACACACAGTAACTCAGTAAAAACACTACAAAATGACGCAACACAGGTTTAGAAAAATAGGTAATATTTATCTAAACAAAACAAGACCAAAACGACAAAGGTCTACCATACACAAGTCAAGTTATGAATTAAAAAGCTAAAAGACTCTTAAATCCTGAGAAAACAGTGCTAACGCTGTTAGCGTGAAAAAGTACCTGGGTTGCGTCAAAATAACACCGCATGGGTGAGTATGTGTCGGAAAAGGCTAGCGATGCGTCGATTTCTCACTTGCAAGTGAGATGTGCGTCGCTCGTCCTCCGGTCGGGTCGGAGTGTGTTGTTTTTCCTCTCTGCAGGAGAGCGATGTGTCGATCTGGACAGGCACCTCAGTTCCGGGCAGGCTTTGCATTGTTTTTCCACACCCAGCGCGGTTTACGTAGAAAATCCTGCCGCATGGTATCAGAGAAACAGCTCTATGTGGGTTGTGACGTTATCAGCCTCCGTCAGCAGGTGTTGTGCATCGTTTCTCCAACTGTGTGCGTAGATCTTCTAGCCACAATGCAGATGGCGCACACATTTCAGCCGCGAAGCCAGTGGCGCGTCTTTCTTAGCAACGTCTCGGAAGGTGTGTCGAAATTTTCCCCGCACAGCGGTCTGTGCCTGGATTTTCAGTCTTGGTCTGCCAGCTTCACCTTTCAAGGGCCCAGGAACTGGATAAGGCACCACTTGGCAGGGCAGGAGTCCCAGCAGAGAGTCCAGGTGCTGGCAGGAAAAGTCTTTGATGGCCCTGAGACTTCCACAACAGGAGGCAAGCTCAGGACAAGCCCTTGGAGATTTCTTCACAAGCAGGAATGCACAACAAAGTGCAGTCTTTGTCCCCTTTCACAGGCAGAAGCAGCAACTGCAGGATAGCTCCACTAAGCACAGTCACAGGCAGGGCAGCGCGTCTCCTCAGCTCCACAGCTCTTCTCCTTGGCAGAGGTTCCTGTTGATGTCCAGAAGTGATCTAATTTTCAGGGGTTTGGGTGCCCTTCTTATACCCAGTTCTGCCTTTGAAGTAGACCTACTTCAAAGGAAAGCCTCTCTTGTTTGTGAAATCCTGCCTTGCCCAGGCCAGGCCAGGCCCCAGACTCACACCAGGGGGGTGGAGACTGCATTGTGTGAGGGCAGACACAGCGCTTTCAGGTGTAGGTGACCACTCCCCCCCTTCCTAGCACAGATGGCTCATCAGGATATTCAGGCTAAAGCCCAGTTCCCCTTTGTGTCACTGTCTAGAGAGAGGTGCAAACAGCCCACCTGTCAAACTGACCCAGACAGGGAATCCACAAACAGGCAGAGTCACATAATGGTTTAAGCAAGAAAATTCCTACTTTCTAAAAGTGCCCTTTCCAAACACACAATCTCAAAACCAACTTTACTTAAAAATGCATTTTTAAATTGTGAGTTCAGAGACCCCAAACTCCACATCTCCATCTGCTCCCAAGAGAATCTACACTTTAATCATACTTAAAGGTAGCTCCTACCTTTAAGTATGATTACCTATGAGAGAGATGTTAACCTATGAGAGAGATGGGCCTTGCAACAGTGAAAAACTAATTGGGCAGTATTTCACTGTCAGGACATATAAAACAGATTAATATATGATCTACTTTAAACATACACTGCACCCTGCCCATGGAGCTACCTAGTGCCTACCTTAGGGGTGTCTTACATGTAAGAAAAGGGAAGGTTTAGGCCTGGCAAGTGGGTACATTTGCCAAGTCGAAATGGCAGTTTAAAACTGCACACACACACACTGCAGTGGCAGGTCTGAGACATGATTACAGGGTTACTAATGTGGGTGGCACAACCATTCCTGCAGGCCCACTAGCAGCATTTGATTTACAGGCCCTGGGCACCTCTAGTGCACATTACTAGGGACTTACTACTAAATCAAATATGCCAATCATGGATAAACCAAACAACAATACAATTTACACAGAGAGCATATGCATGTTAGCACTGGTTAGCAGTGGTAAAGTGCTCAGAGTTCAAAAGCCAACAAAAACAGGTCAGAAAAATAGGAGGCAGGAGGCAAAAAGATTGGAGATGACCCTGTAAAAGGAAAAAAGTCCAACATTGGCTGAGATGCAGCAAGCCCTATGTAAGACATACAGCTGATGGAGCTTAAAATGGGCATTACGTGGCACATGACTTGGGCTCTCCAATATGGCAGCTCATTCCTTCTCCATGCAAGGACGTGTTAAGTCAGCCTTCCAGTGCTTTCGTAAGGTTGTGATTGGTTGGCCATTGTGAATACGTAGAACCAGCAAACTAGCGTATGAGGCATCTGCCCATTCCCATTAGATGGAGAAACTGTACTATGAGGTGTCTTGGGAGTTCATGAATCATATTGCCCCATCTGCTACCTAAGGAAGCAATCCATGAGTTGTATAACAAGAATTAACCAAGGAACAGGCCATCGTCTTCCATCAGCGTCTCGTAAGGAACCAGGGCGCTGTCACGGTACAGGTCGCCTAAAGTGTGCAGGCCAGTGGCATACCAAGAGGACAGTTCCACTGTCAGTGTAAAACTACCACTTCTGGGAGTTCCAAACAATGCCAATGCTGGTGCATAAGGGACTGTGTGCCTTCTAAGAGAAAGACACTGGTAGTAGCATCAATAGGCCTCTCTCAATAGCAAGGAATCGGGTGGCTGTGTGTTGGTGCAGGGGTGAAACAGTTGGAGCATAGCAGGTAAGGTCCATGCAGGTAGGTGCGTGGCTCTGTCTTTCAGGTTTAAGCCTGCCAACCTTTTGGCAACCCACTGGATTTGAGAGTCAAGCTAGCACTGCTCAAAGTGCGGTACAGCGAATCCACCCTGATTTGTGGGCAGCCAAAGTTTCACCAGAGCCAACCTGCATCTGGACATGTGCCAAAATAATTCACACACTTGTCTATCAAAGGAGTGAAAGAATGCAGCTGGGATATAAAGAGGGAGATTGGTGAAATAATATAAAAGGTGGGGTAAAACCACCATATTTAAAAGTGCCACCTGTCCAGCAACAGATAGTGGGAGCGTGCACCAAAAGGACATCTGGGATCTGAGGGATGTGACAGCATGGGTGATGTTGCCATCAAAGGGGTCTGTGGACGAATAGTATGTGCACAAGGTAATGAAAAGTATTGGATTGACATTCCATCTGCCTGCCATTGAGAACAAAGTGTGAATTGGGGACCTCTGACTGGAAGTGGAACGGGCAGGACTTCTTCCAGGTAACCTTTGACCCAGAGAGGGATGCAAAATGGTGGAGAGTTAAGGCTATTGTAGAGGGAATGGTGAGTGTGTTTCTAAGGTAGAATAATAAGTCATCAGCAAATAAATATAAATATGTGCATCCCATTTCCTAAGGGTATGCCTCAGGGTCCACCTCTGTCACGCTTTGCTGTTGCTAGTGGATCAATTGTCAGGGGAAAAAGTAAGGGGGAGAGCGCGCAGTCCTGTTGTACCCCTGTGTATGGTGATCGGTTCTGAGATCAGGGAGCCCGGTTTGACCCTAATCAATGGTTGGGTATGCAACAATTTCACTAAGCGGAGATAGCTGTGGTAAATGCCATAGAGACTGTTAAAGAGATAATCCCATTAAAATTAGTCAAAAGCCTTTCCTAAATCTAGGACCATACACCCGGTGACTTGGAAGAAACGGTGTAGGTTCAGGGAGGTATTGCAAGCGGGAACAAACCTGTTTTGATCCGAGTGGACCAAAACTGGGACAAGAGGTGGCCGGCGATCCGCAAGGATTTGGCTAGCACCTAATAATCGGTAGACAAAGATCATTTCCAAATTTGTGTAATGTTGACCTTTGTGGTAGTAGTTACAGTTCTTGCTGCGTTGCTCAACTGACCGTGTAAACACTGTATGGAACTGCAGATCAGTCCACACATAAGGGGCTGCTTTAATTTATTTTAGCCCCAGTAATCGTCCTGTAATCAGGGTACACATAGTTTCAATCAATATGGCTTGTGGTGTTTAAAATATTAGATATATGATGTCACTGCTTAATGAATCTGAAACGTCATGCTGAATTTAAGAACATACCCAATGTTTTTTCCCTTTTCTTGAGAAAGAATAGTAACATTTCAAAGATAAAAAATGAATGTCCTCTCTCATCAAAACTGGGTTTTAGGCAATTTACCATGAGTAGCTGTTTAGGGTGTCAATTCGATCCTGCCTGTTATGAAAGAGAACAAAAGACAATACAGCAATTGGGTTAGTTGATTTCATTTTCCTCCCAGCTTCACTGTGGAAAGTACTTGAAGGTGTGCCGGAGATAGTATACCTCTTCTTCGAATGTCGGCAAACCTTGCTGCCGATAAATACTGTTGTGGCGAAGATGCAGAACTGATAAGTGTGGGGGCCGTGCTGGGTGCTGGAAATGCTAACACCAGCGAGTCCACTGATGCTATAGTAAGAGGTGGCTCAAAATCAGGCCGTAATTTCTTAAGATTTTATGTTATTGACTCATACCGTTCAGTGATCCACAACTACAGTTATGCCAGCAATTTGACTCTTCTATAGAGAATGGCCCGATAGATTAGAAACAACAGCAGTTTCATTGGCATATGTATACACCCGAACATCTGTGAAGTAAGCAGTGGTTTTGTACATCCTGCACGTTTTGTATACGTTTTTTACATGTAACCCGCACATAAAGATTCAACTTTGCTTACATAAACTCTAGTGTGTTTACTAGAAACGAGGTAGAACAGCTTTGCTGGCTCCAAAACCTTAGTCTCTTTGCACTAATTATTCTTAAGGATCTTGTGAACTTCACTGTCAGAAGACAGTGGAAAAACCAAGAGCATTAGCCGGCCAATCTTACCTCATGAGATTCTTTTGCAGGTTTGTTAGGTACGTTTAGGGCAGTTTAACCCCCTTGTTCGCCATTGCTATGAAATGCATATTTTACAACAAACGCTTGGCATTTTAAATAGGACGCTTTATCTAAAATATTTAAAGAAAAAGTACGTTTTCAATTGGTGGATAGCCGGCACATGTTGCAGTGTCTCCCAAAGTCAGAAATATTGAAGATAACTTATCCATGTCTTAATCTGTTATTTTTTTTTTTGGACCACCGTCTTGACAGAGTTGAAATTACTAATAATAAAAGCTAGCTCTGCAATGCATTTTCAACAGACAACCAGATGCATAAAAGTGCATACCCAAAACATATTGGCCATTCAAAATGCATTCAATTTGGGACCATAAATCTGTAATTTGAAGGCTCCTTCCACGGGAACTTTCTCTCTCTACATATTTACTTAAATCTGACAATATGGAGACTTCAGACAGCCCTTCTCTTTTGTGCTGCATAGAGCTTATACTTTTTATGAATACATCACATCTCTTCTGTCTCATTTTCACCTGCACTCCTTACTTAATAAAACTTTAAAGCAATCATATTGTGTTCTGGATGCTCTACAGGAGAACGTCTAATTAAATCCTAGTTATGGCTGCAGGTGTGTGTTGTCTGTGTGCATGCCGGTGGTGGGTCTTGTGGTACTTGTGTTTGTCAGTGCCAAATGTCGGTTGATGTGAATGCATGGCTGTGTGAATGTGTGCTTTGGATGGGTGTGGGGAGAAGGCTTTGGGATTGAGATGAGATAGGTGAGGGGGGACGGGAGACTAAGGGTGACTTGCTGCCATCAATGAGGAGGTCCGAGCCTGAAAGGATCTCTGGAGGCGAGCCAGGACCTCGTGAATGCCTTCCAGGAACACATTGCTCTGTTGGACTTGAGCTGCCAGTCCCTGGATGGCATTCATGATGGTGGACTGACCCACAGAGATGGACCTCAGGAAGTCAATAGCCTCCTAACTGAGGGCAGCAGGGCTGACTGGGGCAGAGGTGCCTGTGGCGAAGGAGACGCCCACTCTCCTGGGTGAGCAGGCACGGGCAACTGGGTGGGGAGAAAGAGGGAGGGCGGTGCTAGTAAGGGGGGTGGCGCACAATGATGTTGCTGGGGTGGTTCCAGATGGGTCTGCCACCGCCAGGGAGTGTCCATCGGAGGAGGAATCAGAAGATGATGTTGTCGATCCAGTGTCCCCCATGGCACTTCTCTTGCCCTCAGTCCCACTGGGTCCCTCAGCCTCGTTGGTATCAGCCTCCTGGGTCCTGTGGGCTGCTGCTTCTCCACTTGCATGTGCCCCTTCTCCTCTGCCTGATGATGCCGATGCACACAAAGAGAGAGAAAGAAAGGGAGGGAGAGAGAAAGATAGGGTGGATACAGGTCAATGCATACCTCTCATAGATACATATCAACATGCACATCTCTGACATATCATGGCAGGCCATGCCATTACAAGTGCACTCCAAGTCTGATACTACCTATTGGCCAAGGCAAACTGTAATAGGAATTGAACATCAGATGTGCACACAAGTTGACATATTGACATGATGAAGGCAGTGACTATGCATAGCAGCATGGGAATTGCTAGGGCTGTGTCATACATGACATGAAAACCCTATGGTGATATTTCAGGGACCTCCCCAGTGACTTACCACATCTAGTACCATCCCATTGTTGTAATGGCAAGCCAACACAATGATAGCTGTAAATACTACATTTGCTGTGCAATCTGGCCCCATGAAATCTCTGTTACCAGTATCCCATGGGTGTTTCCCTGCAAATGCCCTACACTCTTAAGTTAACATATGTTTGCCTTGTCAGCTATCAGGGCAATACTCCTGTCCCATTGAGGCTCTCCCTGTGGTGTGTTAGAAATGGGGTCTTTGGATGGCAGTCAGAATACCCCCTGTCCAAGCAAGGACCCTCACTCTAGTCAGGGTAAGTCACACACAAGCCAAATTTAGAAGGCAATGTGTAAAGTATTTGTGCAATAAATCATGCAATTACACAGTATAGCACCACACAAATACACCATACAGTGTTTAGAAAAATATATAATATTTATCTGATAAGATGCAGGTCAAAACGATTAAAATGCAATAAGTATATGTTGAGATATCACTGTAAAAGTGATATAAAGTGTCTTTAATCTTTTAAAAGCAATAAATGACTCTTTCAAGCACAAAGTACCTGGTTTGAGTTCAAAATCTCAGCAAAGAACTGCAGAGGAGGCGATGCATGGAAAACAGGGGGGTGTGCGTCAATTTCTCGGGCTGCACACAGCAATGCGTTGTTTAGTTTACACGCAGGGAAGGCTTTGCTTTGATTTCCGGCACTCTGGCTTGGATCCTTTTCGGGTTGCAGGGTTTTCGGACGCCCCAGGGGCGATGCGTGGATTTCTGGCACTGATAGGACAAAGTCACATGGGCTGCGTCGATCCGGTGGGTGTTGCGTGGAAATTTCTACCGCATGGCAGGCGCTGCATCAATTCCTCTCTGGAAGTCGGGCTGCGTCATTCCGGCTTGGCTGTGCGTCGATCCAGTGGGCCGTACGACGAATTTCCGTTCGCTACGCTGGCGCTGTGTCGATCTTCTCGTTCCAAAGTCGGGCTGCGTCATTCCGGTTTAGCGTGCAGTGAATTTTTCACTGCGATGCAGGCGGTGCCTCATTTCTGGCAGGCTGTACGTCGATTTTCGCTGCACAAGGAGTCCTTCTTGTAGAGATGAAGTCTTTTTGGTCCTGAGACTTCAGGGAGCAGGAGGCAAGCTGCATCCAAGCCCTTGGAGAGCAATTCTGAGCACAGCCAGAGAGCAGCAAGGCAGCAGGGCAACAGCAAGGCAGCAGTCCTTCACAGAAAGCAGTTAGGTGAGCCCTTTGGGCGGCCAGGCAGTTTTTCTGGGCCGGTTGCAGATTCTGGATCAGGTTCTCTTCTCCAGGAAGTGTCTGAATTTGTAGGGGCAGAGGCCCTGTTTAAGTACCCAAATGTGCCTTTGAAGTGGGGGACACTTCAAAGAGTGGCTTAGAAGTGCACAAGGTCCCCTTACAGTTCATTCCTGTCTGCCAGGGTCCCAATAGGGGGTGTGGCAGTCCTTTGTATGAGGGCAGACTCCTGTTCTTTGACATGTAAGTGTCAGGCCCTCCACCCTCTCAGCCCAGTAAGACCCATTCAAAATGCAGATGTATGCAAGTGAGGCTGAGTATTCTGTGTTTGGGGTGTGTCTGAGTGAATGCACAATGGGAGCTGTCAACTGAACCCAGCCAGACGTGGATTGTAAGGCACAGAAGGATTTAAGTGCAGAGAAATGCTCATTTTCTAAAAGTGGCATTTCCAAAATGGTAATATTAAATCCAACTTCACCAGTCAGCAGGATTCTGTATCACCATTCTGGCCAAACTAAATATGATCTTCCTACTCTTTGCAGATCAGCAGCTACCATTCAAACAGTATATGAGGGTAGCCCCAATGTTAGCCTATAAAGAGAGCAGGCCTCACAGCAGTGTAAAAATGAATTTAGGAGGTTTACGCTACCAGGACATGTAAACTACACAGGTACATGTCCTGCCTTAGGCCTACACAGCACCCTGCCCTATAGGTTACCTAGGACATACCTTAGGGGTGTCTTATATGTCAAAAAAGGGCAGTTTTAGGCTTGGCAAGTACCTTTAAATGCCAAGTCAAATTGACAGTGAAACTGCACACACAGACCTTGCAATGACAGGCCCGAGACAAGGTTAAGGAGCTACTTAAGTGGGTGGCACAATCAGTCCTGCAGGCCCACAAGTTGCATTTAATCTACAGGCCCTGGCACATATAGTGTACTTGACTAGGGACTTATAAGTAAATTAAATAATCCAATTGGGTATGATCCAATGTTATCATGTTTAAAGGGAGAGAGCATGTGTACTTTAACACTGGTTAGCAGTGGTAAAGTGTGCAGAGTCTTAAAAACAGCAAAACCAGTATCTAAAAAGTAGAGGGAGGCAGGCAAAAAGTTAGGGGTGACCACCCTAAGGCTGTCAGGTCTAACATGGTAGAACTTTGATGCCAGCCCCACAATCAGTCCATGGCAGCTACAGTACGATATCTATATTGTCTCAGTTATTGCAGGAGACTACCACAGATGGGATCGCACTTACACCTCAGACACACTGATGCAGATGGATGGAGGTGGTCAGACACAATGCTTAGGGTGTCCAAATTTACACAACCATTGGAAATGTGAATTCTACATTCACTGACAACATAGTATTGTCACACATCTACGAGATTTACCCTGCCAGGGTGACTGATACCCAATGTCGATATGCATATACCAATGACCACAATCACAGCCACCCACTAGTAAGCCAACCAATCCCACTCAAGTCTGTCATGTGCGAGGTAACAGTCAGTACTTACCCCCTTGTGGCTGCTGTGCTGCCCTCAAGTGCCCATCAACCTCAGGGTAGGCCACCGCCAAAATGCAGGCCATTAGGGAGGATCAGGGTCCGACAGGCACCCCTTCCTCATTGGGAGGACATCCCCAACTGGGCCTCCATGGTCTTCCAGGCCCAGCGTCTCAGGTCCTCCCACCGCTCCCGACAATGGGTGCTCTGCCGGCTATGGACCCCAGGGTCCGCACTTGCTTGGCAATGGCACACCAAATCCCCTTCTCCTGATGGGCGCTGACCTGGATGGGTGACACAGACAGAAAGAGAAAGTAATAAGATTGGCACAACATCAACAGCAGTGGACTACACACATCAGACACACAACATACCCTCCCACATCTATCGTAACGGCTCACACGCCTTAACTCCATGCCCTCAGCATGCATGTACCCAGTGGTCAGTATGCCTACGCCATTCACCCTGACACACACCCCTATCACACACGACAAAGGCATGGGGCTCACCTGCTTCTCTGATGCCCCATGCAGCTGTCCATACAGGGGTAGGACCTCTTCCACCATCTTCTCCAGCTCTTCTTGGGTGAAGGCCGGGGCCCTATTACCTGCAGGAAGTGGCATGATGGCTTCTAGAGACAGAACACAGCAGCTCACGTTGTGGAGGACTTGCTTGTAGGAGTGTCAGGGGTCAAGTGAGCTAGGCTGCAGAAAACGGCAGTCACAGCCGCCGCGTACATGACCGACACAGCCGGCGGTGATTATCATTGGCCCCAGTCCCCCATAGGCAGCAATGTAAATCAATGAGAAGTTGCACAGCAGTTGCAACTGCCTACCACCATGACGGCATTCGGCGGCAGACTTGTGTCACTTACATCTGCCCTGTGCTGCAGGACAGGCGGCTGCCATTTTATGAACAGTCAATGACTTGTAGCAGTAAAATATAGTGGATATTTATATGTCCTGAATGCTGCAGGCCCATGTTGTGCGAACATGGATGGGCTCATACATGTCACATTCAAGGCACAGTGCTGACAAATGGGTGGATGTCAGATGTAGTCTATGTCCACCTACTCACTGCCTTGTAGGCGGTGTGACCCCCTAAGTCACTGACATTTCTACATACATGGTCCGTGCGAGACCCATCTGTGCACACAACATGCAACATTACACATGTGTTGTATGCCAGAATCTATAGTACAGGGTCAGCAATGGGCATGAAGGCTGGTTGGAATGGAGATACTGCATACACTATTTAGTATGTTTCCACTGTTCTAGCATGTCTGCAGTGTTAGGTATTTGGCACAAGATTTTGTACAGCTAACATGTAAGCATTGTACTGTCTCTCCTCTCTGTCCTAAATTCCATGTCATGAGGATAAGGAAGAATGCACCGGTGTACCGACCGCTAGTCGACCTCGCTACCTTGGAAGAGAGACACATCATCCAGACCTAATCGTCTGAATTGTCTGACCATCATGGACCTATGTGCCCAGCTGGAGCCAGATCTACTGCCTAGCATCCGCAATCCCTATGCCATCCCTCCCACAGTAGAAGTCCTTTCAGGTTACGGTGGGCTTGGCTGCAGGGATGGCACAGCCCATGTTCAGTATCGTGTTGCAGGATGTACTGTGTGTTTTTCTGAAACACCTGGACACCTACATCAGGTTCCCACAACATGCTGATTTGCCCACTGTGAAGGCCGACTTCTATGAGCTTGGATACATCCCTCATGTGATAGGGGACATTGATGGCACCCATATTGTGTTGGTCCCTCCCACTGTTAATGAACAAGTGTATAGGAACAGGAAAAGCTATCACTCGATCAATGTGCAGGTGGTGTGCGTAGCAGACCGGTACATCTCCCAAATGACAGCCAAGTTTCCTGGATCTGTGCATCACACTTACATTCTGAGGTACAGCAATGTCCCACACATATTGGCACAACTACAGAGAGAGAGAGGGCTTGGCTCATTTGTACTTATCAATATGGATGAGTGTCTCTGTTGTTGCACTTGTCAACACAATCTTCCCTGTGGCTCTACCTGGATTGTTACAGGTCCTACCTTTATTCACACAGGTGACTCAAGCTATCCTAACCTTCCCTGACTGTTAACACCAGTGGGGTACCCTGCCCCAGACGGGGATACTCGTTTCAATGAGGCCCATGGCAGGTGAAGGCGTGTGATAGAAAGGACTTTTGGCCTACTTAAGGTAAGATTCCGGTGTCTACATGTCTCTGGAGGTGTCCTCTTCTACAGACCCCAAAAGGTGTGCCAGATCATAGTTGCCCGCTGCATGCTCCACAATCTGGCCCTGAGACGTATGATACCCTTACAGGCAGATGAGGAGGTGGTCACTGCACCAGTGGGTGATGATGGTGACATGCAAAGCGAAGAGGCGGCAGATGACTATGGTGCAGCTGACTCTAGGACAGAGCTGATTAATTCGTACTTCCAATGACATACATACATGTATGTTGTGTGTGTTGTAGCAGGTGATATACTTGTACTTTGTTTAATGACAATTGCCCTCCTGGCCAGGAACATCAGTGGAAATATACAATTTACCTATCCCAATATGCTGGTACTGGTAGATGACAGATTACATGCCTGAAGCAGACGTATGTTCTCAATGCGGGATGCTAGTTTAACCCCTTCGCTGCCAGGCCTTTTCCCCCTCCTGTGCCAGGCCTTTTTTTGCCTATTTGGAATAGTTCTCCCTTAGGCCCTCATAACTTTTTGTCCACATAAGCTACCCACACCAAATGTGCATCCTTTTTTTCCAACATCCTAGGGATTCTAGAGGTACCCATACTTTGTGGGTTCCCCTGAAGGAGGCCAAGAAATTAGCCAAAATACAGTGAAAATTTCATTTTTTTCAAAAAAATTGGAAAAAGGGGCTGCAGAAGAAGGCTTGTGTTTTTTCCCCTGAAAATGGCATCAACAAAGGGTTTGGGGTGCTGAAATCACCAGCTTCCCAGCTTTCAGGAACAGGCAGACGTGAATCAGAAAAACACATTTTACAACACAATTTTGGCATTTTACTGGGACATACCCCATTTCTACGATTTTTTGTGCTTTCAGCCTCCTTCCAGTCAGTGACAGAAATGGGCATGAAACCAATGCTGGATCCCAGAAACCTAAACATTTCTGAAAAGTAGACAAAATTCTGAATTCAGCAAGGGGTAATTTGTGTAGATCCTTCAAGGGTTTCCTACAGAAATTAACAACTGAAAACAAAAATATTGAAATTGAGGTGAAAAAAACAGAAAGTTTTCTTCACGTTTTACTCTGAAACTTTTTCCTGCAATGTCAGATTTTTGAAAGCAACATACCGTTACGTCTGCTGGACTCTTCTGGTTGCGGGGATGTATAGGGCTTGTAGGTTCATCAAGAACCCTAGGAACCCAGAGCCAATAAATGACCTGCACCCTGCAGTGGGTTTTCATTCTATACTGGGTATACAGCAATTCATTTGCTGAAATATAAAGAGTGAAAAATAGCTATCAAGAAAACCTTTGTATTTCCAAAATGGGCAAAAGATAAGGTGTTGAGGAGCAGTGGTTATTTGCACATCTCTGAATTCCGGGGTGCCCATACTAGCATGTGAATTACAGGGCATTTCTCAAATAGATGTCTTTTTTACACACTCTCTTATATTTGGAAGGTAAAAATGTAGAGAAAGACAAGGGGCAATAACACTTGTTTTGCTATTCTATGTTCCCCCATGTCTCCCGATAAAAATGATACATCACTTGTGTGGGTAGGCCTAGCGCCTGCGACAGGAAATGCCCAAAAACACAACGTGGACACATCCCATTTGTTTGACAGAAAACAGAGGTGTTTTTTTAAAAGTGCCTACCTGTAGATTTTGGCCTCTGGCTCAGCCGGCACCTAGGGAAACCTACCAAACCTGTGCATTTTTTAAAACTAGAGACCTAGGGGAATCCAGGATGGGGTGACTTGTGGGGCTCTGACCAGGTTCTGTTACCCAGAATCCTTTGCAAACCTCAGAATTTGGTTAAAAAAACACGTTTTCCTCATATTTCGGTGACAGAAAGTTATGGAATCTGAGAGGAGCCACAAATTTCCTTCCTCCCAGCATTCCCCCAAGTCTCCTGATAAAAATGATACCTCACTTGTGTTGGTAGGCCTAGCGCCCGCGACAGGAAATGCCCCAAAACACAACGTGGACACATCACATTTTTTGACAGAAAACAGAGGTGTTTTTTGCAAATTGCCTACCTGTAGATTTTGGCCCCTAGCTCAGCCGGCACCTAGGGAATCCTACCAAACCTGTGCCATTTTGAAAAATAGAGACCTAGGGGAATCCACGATGGGGTGACTTGTGGGGCTCTGACCAGATTCTGTTTCCCAGAATCATTTGCAAACCTCAAAATTCGGCTAAAAAAACACGTTTTCCTCACATTTCGGTGACAGAAAGTTCTGGAATCTGAGAGAAGCCACAAATGTCCTTCCACCCAGCGTTTCCCGAAGTCTCCTGATAAAATGGTTTCACCGTTGACACGCACCTTGTACAATTCTTCATGTGCACACCGCAAAAAGATTAAGGTCACCCGGATTGCACATTAGCATAAGCGTTAGTTGGCCAACAGAAAATGGCCGCAGTGCGTCTGACGTTTGTGTGCGTATCACCGTGAATGCACACAGACGATTGCCTGGTCAGCGTGAAGTCAGGCTGGAGCGTGCGGAAATAGACCGTTGCTCTAAAAGATGTGCGTGTGTGGGGCCTCAAGAAAATTTAACCCTTAACAGTACATCCATAGGCTATCTGTGGTGCGGATCCAGGCGTAGTATCATGAATGTCACCCAAAATCGACCCACGCATCAGCCGAGCCATCCAAGCAGCACTCCAAAAGCCAATCGAAACTGTGACAGATAACTGTTCCCTGGAACACGTGTGGAGATCCTGCTGCCATGCTCGTCACCACTGTTAAGGAGTCACACATTGGTAAGTTGTAACTTTAAGTTTATTTCTTTGTGATAGCAGGCCATGGCAGCTCAAATTTTGCCCCGGTCTCTCCAGCCCTCGTAACCGCCTTCCTGGGAATCCTCACCCCACCTATATTCCAACATGCATCATAATCCTTAATGCATGAGCTGTCTTGTCGAAAAAGAGAAAAATTCAAGTGTCAGAATGGGAGAAAGCTGAAAGCTGTAAGAGTGGCTTTAAATGGATTGAAGAGGACAAGATGGTTTGAGGATTACGCTGCCTCAGTATTCCATGCTGGCACATTTAATCGCAGCAGACACGTGTTTAAGAGGAGGGCTTTAGGAACCGGCACATTTTTATTTATAAATTAAGCACTGCCTTGGAGCAACCCCCACCCGCCACAGCTAGTGACAAGTAATCGAATTTCATTTACACCAGAAGCTGCAATATGATTATGTTAAATTACGGAGGAAATTGATTAAAGCCTATCGTCACGTAGGTCTTCATCGATTTCTGAAACTGTGCAAGCCTATTTTATAGTTATTTACAAGATGGATAATAAGTGAAACGATTGTATATCTGTGATGCGATTCCCATATTTTTATACATCTGAACTCATATTCATCATAATGACTTGTAAGAGTCGAAACTGCTCAAAACCAATTTAATTTTTTTTGTGGGGAAACTATTACTTGTTATGTTGTTGGGTGTATCTTTTTACATGGTACATGTGGACGCCAGCAGACCCTAAAATACAAAATGGTCAGAAAAGATCAAACGTTTGAAATATGTCCTTTGGAGACTCTGAAATAGCTACTGCTGTTAAGCAGCTGTCTAGTGGTGATAGAGAAAGTTACAAAGTTGTGAACTGCCTGTAAAAATATATTTTCTAGACTGCTCTAATTGGCCATACAACTTAGATATATATATTGACTTCATCTCAACCTGACAACCTTTGGAGGCAGGATACCAAACACACTTACTATTGACTAGGTATACATTCCGTACACTGTTAAAAAATCTATGCACACTGACATTTTCAGAAAGGACTGCTTTGAAAAGATACTGTATCTATGCAACCTTTTCAAAGAGCAAACTACATGTCACTTCAGCACCTAGGTCAGAATTTCTGTTTTCAAAATAAAAACGGAAGGTTTTGCCCCTAATCGATCACTTCCAAGTGCGAGAAAGATCAAAACGTGGGCGATGGTATTAATAGATCACCATAAATCAATGCGCACTATTAGTATAACATATCAAAAACTAAACACAGTTACAGCAATGGTAAGTGCTAAACAGCAGGATGCGTCCACATTGCCATAACCCAGCTATTCACAGACAAAGAATAGCAAAGCCTCTCTTGACTTGCACTATTGTAATGTGAATAAGGTCAAAGATTAATCACGGGGAATGTAAGAAACACACATTCACAAAGCAAAAACAGTTAATGTATATCTATAACTTTTATGGATCTTATTGCCTTCAAGTGGCAGTGGATCACTGACATTCAAAGGAAGAAACCATTTTACGCTATGTAAACCCCAGCGCGATCGCGCTGCGTGGAAAATGAAAATATAAAGTAGTCCGGAAAGCATGCTGAAAACATCGAGCCTCGAATGGTTTCAAGAGTTTACTGGTGCTGTATAGGTGGGCTAAACACCGGAAAAGGCATGATGTATGCATGCCTTTCACAAATGAAAGCAAGCAGATTTTAAAAGGCAAGGCCATGAACCAATGAAGGTGACTAACGTGATATGGGCGTGGTTAGAAGCCCAAAGAGAGATTACAGCATGGGACAAAGCTCTTTGCACTCGCCCATAAAAACTATTTGATCGGCCCTTCACTGGTTTAACCCGAATGTTTAAATGCATAATTTAATCTGCAAATAGATGTCGGGTTGGTTTAAGAACATACATAAGCTGAAAACCCTACTTGCCCTGTTAAAGCTTTGAATAAGTGATGAAGGCCCTGATGTACAGAGCTATTTTACTGCAGCAATGGTCTATTTGGAGCCTTTGCGATCGCAAAAAGCAAAAAAAAAACATTTTAAATTGTGATGTGGTAACACGTTACCAACTCGCAATTTGGATTTGCAAGTAAATACCGAAGCAGTACTTAGAAAGGAGCGTTTAAAGAGTGTCCCTTCCAAATACTGATTTCCTAACTTATGTATTAATGTTCTGCGACTGAAATTCGGCCCTAAAAGGAGCCCGGGAGCCATTCACAAAAGGAAAGGGGTCCCTGAAAGGGGCCTTCCCCTTTGTAAATATCGACAAAAACATTTTGTGTCATTCCTTGAGCAAAAAACGAGTAGTGAACATGTTCGACATGAAAGAATTGTAGAGCAATGGGACATTCTGCATAAGAAATAATGTAAGAGTCAGTAACAATTTGGCACATAAACAACCCAATAAATCTGCCCCTTGCATATTTAGGATTGAAAAAACAGGTATCTGCACCACAGTGTATTTGAGGATACAAACCAGAGTCATGCTAGAACAATTCCACTCATCTATACAAGAGGTACACCCCAAGAACAGACACATAGAGTTAATCTGCAGCACAAAAGCAGGTCTTACTCGTTGTCTATTTATCTTGTTTCCTCGCCCACTGCAAAAGCCAGCTTGTCTTATTTAATTTTATTTGCATTAATGTATTACTCCACCCCCCTTTTACTTGAATTATTAGTCTTCCAACATATTACCTTGCTTTCAGGCCTTGATCTAAGTAGGGATCATTGTTCATGTTACTTCTACAGCAACCATGGATTGTTTTGTCAACTTTAAAGTCTGCATTAAACTAACTAGACTGCCAAAACCATTTTGGGTAATCTATGTAATTATGGAAATTGCCAGCTAAAAAGGGTGTGAGGTGGAACGTATGGGTTTTTAAAAACAGATTAGAACAGTGGTTCCCAACCTGTGGTCCTGGAATCCCTGAGCGTCTGTGAAGCCTCCTTGGGGTGTCCGTGACTCCTTAGAAAATTAAATAGTATTAACAGATTAATGAAGTGTATATAAAGTATCTAAATGTAAAATTGAAAATTCATAAATGTCAAGGAATTTGGAACTGGAGGCTAAAAATTAAATTAGTATCAGTTTGAATCGCGGGAGCACTGCAGGAGCATCAAACAGGCTATAGTATGGACGATGTGTGGCTTCAATTAACTTTAGAAAAGCTCCAATCTTCCTACTGAAATTAAAATTTGTATTTTTTTTATTTATATTTGTTTGCAAATTAAATAAAAGGTGTTATCATTTGTGTATGTTTTTGATGAATGATTGTTTCTTTATTTTTTGCATATTGTTTTTCAGTTCAAATCATCAGCAATTGTAAGCCGGGGTCCCTGGCTTCCAGCAGTGACTCAGTGGAGGATCCCTGATTCCAATAATGATCTAGTGGGGGTCCATGGGTTCCAGTTCTTATAAAGTGGGGGGGTCCACAGAAGTCAAAAGGTTGGGAACCACTGGATCAGAATATGTGATAAATGAGTCATTCAGCTGATCACTGGATGTAGGAGAGCAACAAGAGGCAGGGGTGACATTGATATAAACAGTTTGTTTTTTCAGCTATGAGAGTTAAATATTCAAGGAACATACACCAGGACAAGGGATGGCCACTGGAATAGGAAGAGGTGGGTATGAGATCGGAGGAAAGCCCCAAATCCATGTTTGCCCTTTCCTGAAGATTATAAAAGGGGAAGTATAATATTGAATCTGGAGTACAACTGTGACTGCAAAAATAAATATTAGTAGCTAATTGCACAATGGAATACCCTTTTAACCATAAGACAACTCAGAACAAAATATTCCTGTTCTCAATGATCTGGGAAGAGTGTAACTGTTGATTATGTGGAGACTATTTGGCATAAGTTTCACAAATGGGATGCAGCTTACATTTGACCTGGCTACACGTGATCCCTCCTCTGGGACACACAATTCCTTGGTTAGATCAAGTCCATTTGTGAATGTTTGCTTTGAGCAATTCAGCTTGTTTAATGTTGATTTACATGTTTCCAATTCAAAGTAAAATTCTACACTTATTTTAGAGTGCTCAAAGAGAGATGGGAATATTTCATATTTTTGCTAGGTATTTGGACTCTATAGTCTGGAGTAAACACCGAATCCTGACCTATCTAAGTAACACATGAGCCTGTTACCGGCAGGTGCCATGGTTTTCACAGCATGTGCTCAGTGTACCATCCTATTTAACGCACATTTTTCACAAACCCCTTTAATACAAACCATTGTCTCCAATGGGGGCTTGGGGGGAGCAGAGGGCTTGCCCGGTCACCCCCCGGGCTTATAGGGTGGCAGCGGGATAGCCCACAGCGGGAGTAAGGGATTAGTTGGGCTGTCCGGATGGGGCGGTGACTGCAGGGTTGGTTTATAAGGCAGGGGCAGGGTGTGGGCGGCCTCTTTGGCCGTTGACACACCCAGTAGGCATTACTGAGTTCTTGGTAGGAGTTTACCTGGTGCTTTTTGTAGGTGTATAGGCGGTATTGGAATTTTGGGAAGGAGTTTAGATAGTGTTTTTGTGGTTGTTTACCTGGTGTACGTTGGTCATGGAGCCCAATAAAGTGGTGCAGGCTCTAAAAGTTCTACAGGACGAGGGGAGGGAGGACCTGATCAGAGAGGGAGTTTTAGAGCAGGCCTGGGTGGGGCTTAGAAGGCCCAAGAGGCTTTCGGCAGAGGGCGTGACGGCTGTAATTATTGCATGCCCGTCACCCGAGCGAGCCCCCAAAAAATTTAAAGCGAAAAGTGTTATGGGGAGGAAAGTTGCGTGGTCGCCGGAATGGCTTTCAGAGGATTATGGGGTGGAGGGAGGGACCTTACCGTCGGTCAAGCTTGGTCAGTGGGGTGGTGATAGGTTTCCGAGGCGTTCCGGAGCCTCATTTCGACAGCGTGTGGCCGTGGGAGGAAGGGGGGCCGGCTCCTCTAGTGCGATGCGCGTGGTCAGCCACACGGGGGAGAGGACCAATGGCACGCACGCGCAGTCAATTCGGCGCGCATTTAAAATAAGGAAACAGCTCAACCACCTGTGGACAGCGGAGGGAGCTTTTGGGAAATACATTAGAGGAAGGCACATTAGGGGGCGTGCCCAATATGGCGGCGCCCTCCGATTGCTGTCAGCATCGGGCAATGAATTTTGAGGAAAGGCCTTTAGGCGGGGCACGCAAGATGGCGGCGCCCGTGTCTATTGTTGAGGACACAGTTATTATTAGTTCCAAGAAGGAGGTAGAGGAGCAGGGTGGTCGGAGCAGCGTGGATTGTGGAGGAAAAGGTACTCTTGATGGTGTTTTTATATATAAAGAAGGTAAAATGATTCCTTGGGTGCCTAGAGTTGTTAGCCCCATGCTGCATAAGGTACTGGCTTGGGAGGTGGATAATCAGGCAGTATTTAAGGTTGGTGAGCAGGTACAGTTTATGGACAGTAGTGGTATGGTGCTTAGAGGTACTATTTGTGGGGAAGCTAGTGGTGATTGGAAGGCAGGTAGGGCTCAGGTTATGCTTGATTTTTGGCAATCGGGCCAGGGTGTGGGCCTGGCTGGGTGTGACAGTCACCATGTTTTGGTCCGACATGGGGATCATGCGGTGCATCAGCAGCTTGGGCGGCTGGCTGGTGTTAAGAGTTTGCTGGTGAGGGTTGCAGCACCTGTCAGACACCGGGCTGAAGGGAGGGTCAAACCCAGAGCGGTTTACCCGACATCGTGGGTGGCAGCTCGCATGGAGTTCTGGGTTAGAGTGACGATCCAGTTTTTGATGTGTGGCCATCTACTAGCCGGGACGCTGGTTCCAATTTGGAGCACATAGAGGAAGAACTGCTTGATTATGATGAGGATGTGGAAGCACATGTAGCGTCAGTGCCGAAGGGTGTTATGATGGAGACGACTAGAGTGGTCCAGAAGGTGGTCCAGCGCGATCATCTTGGGGGACGTCGTCAAGAGCTGGTTGTTGGAAATTTACCGAGAGGTGAGGATTATGGATTGGTTTCTGTTGAGCTTGGGGGTGGTAGGGTGAGGCCGGGTGATGCAATACAAAATGCCGATAAGGTCATATGTGGTTTGGTGGGCAAGGAGCGAGGGAAGGGAAGTGTGGATGCTTCCACCCAGGTAGGTATCAATTCGGATGACGTGTCAGATAAGTCGGAGGTGAGTTTGGGGATTGGTTCTGAGGTTTTAGGTAAGCCGGATATGGTTAAGGCAGGTGATGGGCAGGTTACACCAGGTACTGGGATGGGTGAGGGTTCAGGGTGCACTTCTAAGGCTAAGAGGTTACCTTATATGGGAGTGTTGATGCCTTTGGGGGCGCATCTCACTCAGAGTTTGAAGGAAAACATCTGGAAGGGCGAGTTTATTGACGTTTTTAAGTTGTTACATAGGGAGGTCCAGGCTAAAGAGGGTTCGGAAGAAGAGAAGTGGGAGCTACCTCGTAGACCTAGAGTTCCTACCACAATTGAGAATTGTACGTCAGCTTTCTTAATTTATGCAAGTGTACATTGCGAGCGCTATCCGGATAGTTGTGTGGCACTGTTTAAATACATGGACATTGTGCGTCGCGCTCAGATGGATTATGGAGGTTTTGGTTGGTTTAGGTACGATGAGGAGTGTAGAGCGAGGAAGGCCATGCATGCAGATAAGGTGTGGGGTGAAATCGATAACGAGCTCTGGATGCAGTGGCTAAGGACGGCAAGGAATGCGCCTATGACACATACGGTGAGTGGTTTACCTGTGCAGTATAAGCCCTTTCAGGGGCGTCCCACCCAATTTGGGGTGGGTTTTGGACACCGAGGGCAGTTCCCGCATAACAGGGCATGTTGGTCGTTCAATAGTGGGCTTTGCAGCAGGCAGCAATGTAAGTTTCGACATGACTGCTCCAATTGTGGAGGCAGACACCCAGCAGATCAATGTTATGGTGGGCTCCAATGGGGCTGGCAAGGATCACAGGCAAGAGGTGTTGAGAGAGGTAGGGGGCAGGTGCAGCAGTTGGCAAGTAAAGGGCCCTACACCTATTAAGTCGGATGTGGTGAGTTATTGGTTGCGATTCTACCCCAGTGTGGAGGAAGCTAAAATACTGTTTAGAGGTTTTCTGGAAGGTTTCAGGTTGTGTTACCAGGGCTCTAGGCTGCATAGATGGGCTAATATTTTGAAGTCTGCGAAGGAATATCCTGACGTGGTGAGGGCTAAGATGAGGAAGGAATTGGAACTGGGCAGAATTGTGGGCCCCTTTTCGGAGTGGCCTTTGACAAATTTGACTATCTCACCTTTAGGGGTGGTGCCCAAGAAGCAGCCAGGATAGTTTAGTTTAATTCATCACCAGTCGTGGCCGGCTGGGGCCTCTGTTAATGATTTTATTGCCAGTGAGGATACGGTTGTGCATTATGCTTCGGTGGATGAGGCTATTTCGTTGGTGCGGAGGTGTGGACGTGGTGCCGAAATGGCAAAATCTGACATCCAGTCAGCTTTTAGACTTTTTCCGGTTCACCCAGAGGATTTTTCTTTGTTGGGCATGCAGTTTGATGATGCAATTTACGTAGATAGGATGTTACCGATGGGTTGTTCGGTGTCATGTTCTTTGTTTGAGATGGTTAGCACATTTTTGCAGTGTTTTTTTCAGTTTCAGTGTGGTTTCAAGTTTGTGACCCATTATCTGGATGATTTTTTCTTGGTTGGAAGGCCTGATTCAGGTGAGTGTGGTAGGGTGTTGTTGGTGTTCGAGTAGATGATGACCCACTTTGGGGTTCCATTGGCACAGGAGGAGATGGAAGGGCCTTCAACATGTCTGAATTTTTTGGGTATTGAGTTGGATTCTGTAAACATGGAGGTGAGATTACCACAGGACAAGGTGCAGCATTTGGTTTCGATGTTGGAGGAGGTGGTGCGTAAACCTAAGATGGAATTGCGGTGTACTCAATCTTTACTTGGTCATTTGAATTTTGCTTGCAGGGTGGTGAGAGTTGGCAGAAGGTTTTGCAATGCGTGGAGCGGCTTTGCTGCATCATCATATTCAGCTTTGGGCTGGTGTTAAGAACGACTTGAGGATGTGGATTGGTTTTCTTCATGGGTTCAACGGTGTGACTATGTTGGTGGAAGAGTCTGATTGGTTTTGGCAAATACAAATTTTTTCGGATGCGTCTGGAGCTAATGGTTTTGGCCTTTTTTGGGACGGGCATTGGGCGGTGGAAGCCTGGCCATTGAGCTGGAAGGAAGTTGGGCACAGCATTGCCTTTTTGGAATTCTTTCCCCTGGTGGTTGCATTGTCCATTTGGGGTCCCAACCTGGCTAATAGGAACGTGGTTTTCAAAGTGGACAATCAAACTGTGGTCCATTTGGTGAACTCGCAAAGAGCAAGGGACTAGAGAGTGCTTAGGGTGTTGAGAATGTTTTTGTTGAATTGTTTGAGATTCAATTTAATGTTCAAGGCTAAGTACGTGCCTGGCATTGATAATGATATTGCTGATGCACTATCTCGTTTTCAGTGGCAGAGATTCCGTGGGCTGGCACTGGGAGCGGATGTGCAGAAGACTGCAGTACCTGGGGAGTTGTGGGAGATAGGAGTGTGAGGATGTTGGAGCCGGTACAACACTCCATAGCTCCGTCCACGAGGAGGAGTTGTTTTCAGGCCTGGTTGGAGTTTCTGAATTCAGGTGCTGTAAAACAGGAGGGTGGGGTGGAGGGATGTGCAAGAAGGCGAGAGGATGCTGTTCGTTTTATTATGCAGCAGATTGAGATTGGGTTGTCTGCGGTTACGATAGCGGGTAAGTTATCGGGGGTTTCATTCTACGGTAAGTATTTTTGGAGCTATGATCCTGCGGAAGGGAAAATTTGCAGGAGAATATTGACGGGTTGGGCAAGGTCGGGGTGCTCGAGTGGATCGTAGGCGCCCGATTACATCTCAGCTATTACGGGCATTATTGGGGGTTTTGGTTGAGGTTTGTTTTTCGATGTGGGAGGTTCGGTTGATGTCACTTTGCATGTCTTGGCTATTTCATGGTGCATTTCGGGTTTCTGAATTGCTAGGAGTTAGAGGAAAAGAAGGTATTTCACGTTTGGATGTTCAGGTAAGAGGTTGGGATATTTGTATTTGGTTACGTTCATCTAAGATGGATCAGTTGGGAAGGGGCCAGGAGGTCATAATAAGAGGTAAGGACTCTTGTGATTGTCCCCTTAAGCTTTGGATTTCCTTTGCCGGATTGTTGCCAGAAACATCCAGGTTGGTATTTGTTCACCAGGACGGTTCCTTTTTATCAGCTCCTCAATTGCTTGCAGTTTTGAAGATGGCAATTAGAAGGTTTGGGTTGGATCCACAATGTTATGGGACACATTCATTTCGGATTGGTGCTGCCACAGAAGCGAAACGGTTGGGTAAACCAGATAAAGCTATTATGGATTTGGGGAGGTGGAGGTCTCAATGTTTTCAGCGTTATGTGAGGTTTTATAAATAAGGATTTGGTACTCTTTAATTCTCTTCCTCCATTCTTCTATCCGACTGCCACCCCACTCCCCACCCCCTCTCTGACCCCTCCACCTTTTTTCCTTCTTTCTGTACCTCTTTATTATTTGTAAATTACTTATGTTTGTGATGTTCTTTTGTAGGTCGTGGCGGGGGCCCGGACAGAGCCTGTTCTGTGTGGATTGTGGGGCATTCGTTCATTTGTTGGGTGGAGAAACAGGCATCATCAAGGCATTTTGGTCAGCAATTGGGTTTGGGTGGGGCAAGGATCAAGATTAGTTGGGTGGGTAAGAGTGGCATGAGGTGGGGAGAATTGTTATATGTACTTTCTAAAAGACTTGAGCAGGGGGTTTGTCCAGATTTGTTGGTTATTCATTTGGGAGAGAATGACTTGGTGCCGCTGACGGGTATTGGTCTCTTGAAAGCCATGAAGCTGGATCTGGGGAGGATCAAGCAACGTTGGGCAGGTACCTATATTGTGTGGACTAGTTTGGTGCCTAGGAGAGTTTGGAGAGGTGCAAATTCATTTGTAGGCATAGAGAAATGGCGTAGGAAAGTTAATAGGGAGATGAGGAATTTTTGTAGGTCGCAAGTTTTTTCGGTTTCGATTCATGAGAATATAATTGGTTCGGATGTGGAGTTATTTAGGCAGGATGGGGTACATTTATCTTTTCTAGGTAACGAGCATTACCTGTTGGAGCTTCGGATGATGATTGCTGAGTTGTTGGGTGAGAGACATTGGGATCGGTAGGTTTGGTCTTTGGGTGGGGCAGGAAAACACCTATCGGGTTTTCCTGTGTGGCAGGGTTTTTTCACAGAAAGCCTTTGGGGGGGGAAGGGGATGGATGCTAAAAGATGAGAGGGCAGGGAGTTTTCACAGGCAAGGGTAACTACAGAAGGTGGACAGCAGGACAGATGGGTAATGGATTGGTCTGGTCAAGGTGGGGATGGGGCAAGGGGTAGTGGTGAGGGGTAAGCTTAGAGGGTGGAGAGGGACTAGGAGGACATATTTGTATTAGTGAGGATTTATGTAGTTTTGTGAGGCTTTTATGCCAAGGTTATTGTGTTATTGCCAGACCTGTTCTATTAAAGCAGCCTTTTACCCCTTAAAAGGAGTGTTGTGGTCTGTACACTGTTTTGCCCGATGGAGGTTTGGGGGGAGCAGAGGGCTTGCCCGGTCTCCCCCCTGGCTTATCGGGCAGCAGTGGGATAGCCCACAGCAGGAGTAAGGGATTGGTTTTGCTGTCCGGATGGGGCTGTGACTGCAGGGTGGGTTTATAAGGCAGGGGCAGGGTGTGGGCGGCCTCTTTGGCTGTTGTCACACCCAGTAGCCGTTACTGAGTTCTTGGCTCACCTGCCCTCCCGTTGGTTTTTGTTTGTTGGTGGCTTTAGGATGATGGGAGAATTTTTTCTAAGTTTTTTGGGGTCATGTATTGGGTCGGATGAGGTTGGGTACTTGCTTGGGGGGTTGTCATGGGTGTTTTTGATTCAGATAGCTCTAACAGGACAAGTCTGCCGTTTGGGGGTTGGTTGGGATCTTATTAATATGTGTTTGTGGGGCGGGTGGGAATTATACTGCTGGTAGGCAGGTCTGGATTGATGGGGATTTTCACAGAAAGTCTTTGAGGGGGAAGGGAGTGGATGCTAAAAGATGAGAAGGCAGGGAGGTTTCACAGGCAAGGGTAACTACAGAAGGTGGACAGCAGGACAGATGGGTAATGGATTGGTAGGGTCAAGGTGGGGATGGGGCATGGGGTAGTGGTGAGGGGTAAGTTTAGAGGGTGGGGGAGAAGCTAGGAGGACATATTTGTATTAGTGAGGATTTATGTAGTTTTGTGAGGCTTTTATGCCAAGGTTATTGTGTTATTGACAGACCTGTTCTATTAAAGTGGCCTTTTACCACTTAAAAGGAGTGTTGTGGTCTGTACACTGTTTTGCCCGATGTTTACATGGATTCTAGGGGCTTCGAGAAAGTTACTTATTTTTCAAACTATTGTCCTCCCTCCGACAGACACCCCTAACAATTCCCTAACTCTCTCAACTACTCCTCAAAATTCCTACCTCACCAGCTCCCATCTAACTGTGCAACCCTGCCATGCCAAGTGTGCCAGGTCCGTGTGTGACTAGCTGCTCCAGCCCAGGCTTCACGGTCTGTGACTTGTAGACCTCTCTATAACGACATCTATTGGACTCCAAATCCCAGCATGCACAAGAAAAACCTGAAGTGGCTGAGTTATTCAGGCACGGAACCAGTAAACTTGAGCCTGTTCCATTGTTTATTAGAGTCAGTATCAAGGCCCTTGTCATGAAATCCCAGAGTCACGACAATACTTCTGGAAGCTTATATGTTGATGCAGTTAACCTCCTGTGTCCATCAACCTGACAGGAAAGGTTCACTCGCAGGCAGGACACTGACCCGCTCACAGGCTGAGATTCTCGCGCCCCCGCATCAGTTTTTCTGCACATCCTCATCTCTATAGGCGGCAGAGCGAACTGGAACAAGTAGGGACTCAGCTCACACAACCCGGAGTGACGGCTCGCATAAGGCTGAGCTAAGCCTTCCGGGCCAATAGGTTGTTGTATTCCGGTTTCTCTGGGGATGGGTGTGACGGTCTTTTAGGCGAGTCATTTTTTACTAGCCAATCGCATGTCTTACTGGGAAGGACACCCACAAAGCCACGCCTAGTACCGCCCTCACCCTGTCAATCAGATTAAATCGGCGGTCCGATCTCCTTTCCTTCTCTTCGGATTTAGAAGTTGTGGGAGATCGGAACTAGAATATTTGTTATCGGATGTTTGGCGTCTCCTGCCTGGACAAGAGGTAAGAGCCAGTTTCAGAACCCGCCTGTCTGATTCAGGAGGGTTTGGCATGCAGGGTGTGGCGGGTTCAGCACGCTGGACAGAGCCGGGCGCTGCTGGCGAGGGCGGGAGCGCCACCTGTTGTTATTATGTTGGCTTTAGTTGATGCACCTTCGGCAGCGCCCAAACGGCGACCAGCGCATCAGGACCTTGGAGAGCGTTACTTTTAGTTCAAGTAGAACGAGGCATCATCGATGTTATTTAATTATGTTTATCACCTTTTAAACAAAGTAAAACAAGTATGTAACAGTAGTAGGGCTCAGAAAAGCAAAGAGAATGCGAGCTCACCCAGCTCAGCAGGTAACACAAAGGCATCTTGGTGTGTGTGTGTGTGTGGGGGGTGGGGGAAGTTTGGTGTATTTAATAATATCTGTTAAAGGGTTTATAAACCCGTGTGCTTTAACTGTGGCGGGGGCGGGGGCGGGGTCGTGTGAGGAGAGAACATTATTATTATTATTATTACATTTTCAATTAGAATTTTTTTTGTTATTGTTAAACCTTAGCCATTTTTATATACTTCTTAAGCACCAACATTACATTAAATTATTATAGACTGTACATACATCAAATCACCGTTTGGTCTAAAAAAAAACACCCTGTACCCTTTGTGCTTCCATTCCACCTCAATTTCACGTTATTTTGAATGAAGTAAGAACGGAAGGAGAACGCGGGCGGAAAGGGTGGATGATTAATAAAGGCTAGAGGGCAAAGGATTAATGAAAGAGAAACACATGAGGCAAGTCGAAAGATATGGTTACCATGCATTATATCGTTGAGAAAACATAACACAACATATACACGATTTAGGATACTTCTGCTTCGTGTTGCATGGTTATGCTTTTGATTGTTGATAGGTTGCAGACTATGTGGTACAAAGGAGTCTTTTCTGGATTTGCTAAATACTTATGTATTATCTAGTTGGGTATCAGCTGTTTTGTTCTTTGAATGTGATTATGGTTATTTTACGAACTTCTCTAAGGGGTACATGTATACTCAACAGCAAGGGCCTCATTACTAGTGCTATGCTTTTTTTTGCTTGCAGCACTCCCCTCACCAGCGTTACTGACACCATGGGTAACTACCCATTAGAAATTAGGAGCAACAATAACATTTATACGCAAAGACCCTGGTTACTCCTCATTTCTCCTGTATCTCATCCAAATACTAGACTGCTTTCAAAGCCAAAATGTCCAGGTAAAAAACACCGGACCCATGGTGATCCTGCAGATCTCATAATGTCAATGTGGCTATTACAGGGGTCTCCAACCTTTTCTATAGTGAGAGCTATTGCTGACCAATGTAAACCTTTTAGAGCTACTGCCTAATATAGGTATTCCGTCACAGTACATAGAGATGATGCAACTTGAAATTTGCCCTTGGACTATGCACGAGTTGTTTCAATCAGTAACGAGCATTAATGACACATGATCTGTATCAAAAAGGTTTCCCTCTGTGGTCCCCATCCACCAGTACTGTCCCTTTAGTCTTGTTTATGAATTAACTCTGTGAGGTATCTCATTTCCTGAATAATGACTTAAGGTCCATTCGTTGATGTACAGAAACGATCACTAGCCTAATTCCTTAAGATTAAGAGCAATAATTTCTGGTGTCAGAAACCGCCCGAAGGTTGTCGGTAAGAACATCCCTAAATGTTTTACTTCCCTAGGTGAAAATATCAATGTACACCACGTAACACCTCCTCTTAACAAGCATGCAGGCGTATAGGAAGTTATTTTTAAACATAATAATTGCAACCCTATCCAGAATCATTACCAATAATCGGATTTTCAGTCTGCATGCTGACTTCATGCTTTTCTGCCAGAAAGAGAGGAAGAAAGAAGAAATGGCAAAATACATTTGAAAGAATTGAAGAGAAAAAAGAAAGAAAGAAAAGGGGAGGGAGAAAAAAATAAATGGATGGGAAAGAAAGAAAGAAAGAAAGAAAGAAAGAAAGAAAGAAAGAAAGAAAGAAAGAAAGAAAGAAAGAAAGAAAAAAAAAAGAAAAAAGAAAAAACAAAGAAATGGTGGAAGGAAGGCAGGAAGAAAGGCAGGGAGAGAGAAAGAAGTAACAGAAGAAAGGATGACAAACAGTGAGGAAGGATGAAATAGAAAGAAAGAAGGAAGAAACACGAAGTAAGATAGAAGCATACAAGAAAGAAAACAACAAGAAAGAAGGAAATAAACTGAAAATGGAAAGTAAGAAAAAGGAAATAAAAGAGAAACAAGGAAAGGAGATGAGATAAAAGAAGGATAAATGAGATAAAGCAGGAAAAAGTAAGCAGAACACAATACAAATGAACAAAGAGAAAGAAAGGAGGAGAGAGAAATGAATGTGTAAAAGAAAGAGAACGAAGGAAATGTAATTTTAGTGTGTTGGACCTGGCTTTTTGACGGGGACATCCCCAAACGTTTTGCCTCCTTCCTCCTATTTTTTCTGACCTGTTGTTGTTGGCTTTTGACCTCTGAGCACTTTACCACTGCTAACCAGTGCTAAAGTGCATATGCTCTCTGTGTAAATTGTACTATTGATTGGTTTATCCATGATTGACTATTTAATTTACCTGTAAGTCCCTATTAGAGTGCACTACATGTGCCTAGGGCATGTAGATTAAATGCTACTAGTGGGCCTGCAGCACTGGTTGTGCCACCCACCTCAGTAGCCCCTTAACCTTGTCTCAGGCCTGCCATTGCCAGGCCTGTGTGTGCAGTTTCACTGCCACTTCGACTTGGCATTTAAAAGTACTTGCCAAGCCTAGAACTCCCCTTTTTCTACATATAAGTCATCCCTAATGTGTGCCCTAGGTAACCCCTAGAGCAGGGTGCTGTGTAGGTAAAAGGCAGGACATGTACCTGTGTAGTTATATGTCCTGGTAGTGTAAAACTCCTAAATTCGTTTTTACACTACTGTGAGGCCTGCTCCCCTCATAGGCTAACATTGGGGCTGCCCTCATACACTGTTGAAGTGGCAGCTGCTGATCTGAAAGGAGCAGGAAGGTCATATTTGGTATGGCCAGAATGGTAATATAAAATCCTGCTGACTGGTGAAGTCGGATTTAATATTACTATTCTAGAAATGCCACTTTTAGAAAGTGAGCATTTCTTTGCACTAAAAACTTGTTGTGCCCTTCAATCCACGTCTGGCTAGGTTTAGTTGACAGCTCCATGTGCATTCACTCAGACACACCCCAAACACAGGGTACTCAGCCTCACTTGCATACATCTGCATTTTGAATGGGTCTTCCTGGGCTGGGAGGGTGGAGGGCCTGCCCTCACACAAAGGACTGCCACACCCCCTACTGGGACTCTGGCAGACAGGATTGAACTGAAAGGGAACTTGGTGCATTTCTTAGAGACTCTTTGAAGTCACCCCCACTTCAAAGGCACAACTTAGTATAAAACAGGGCCTCTGCCCTACCTCATCAGACACTTGCTGGAGAAGAAATCTGAACCAGAAACTACATCCTGCCAAGAAGAACTGCCTGGCTGCTCAAAGGACTCACTTGTCTGCTTTCTACAAAGGACTGCTGCCTTGCTGTTGCCCTGCTGCCTTGCTGAACTCTTGTCTGGCTGTGAAAGTGCTCTCCAAGGGCTTGGATAGAGCTTGCCTCCTGTTCCTTGAAGTCTCAGGACCAAAAAGACTTCTCTCTTCCTCTTGGACGCTCCGTGCGCCGAACTTTTCGACGCACAGCTTGTTTCGCGGCAAGAAAAACGCCGCACACCGACGCTGATCAACGCGACGTCTTCGGGACGACCGAAACTTTGACGCACGGCCTCGCAAGGACAACGCCGCCCGACTTTCCAGGAGAAATCGACGCGACGCCTGCCGTGAGATCAAAACTTTGACGCACGGCCTCGCAAGGACAACGCCGCCCGACTCCGCCGGAGAAATCGACGCGACGCCTGCCGTGAGATCGAAACTTCGACGCGCAGCCCTGCAGAACGACGCGCAGCCGGAAAACAAGCAGGAAAATCCACGCACAGACCCGGGACATCTGGTACTCCCCGCAAACCACAGTAAGAGACTGTCCGCGCGCCGGAAAACGACGCACGACTCCCCGCGTGGAAAATAACGACGCAAGTCCGTGTGTGCTGAGGAGAAATCGATGCACACACCAGTTTTCCACGCACCTCTTCTCCTGTGGCCCTCTGAGGAGATTTTCCACCAGAAACCAGGTACTTTGTGTTTGAAAGAGACTTTGTTTACTTTCTAAAGACTTAAGACACTTTCTATCACTTTTCAGTGATATCTTTACAAATTCATATTGCAACTTTGATCGTTTTGACCTGAAGATTCCCAGATAAATATTATATATTTTTCTAAACACTGTGTGGTGTATTTTTGTGGTGTTATGCTATGGTGTTGTATGATTTATTGCACAAATTCTTTACACATTGCCTTCTAAGTTAAGCCTGACTGCTCGTGCCAAGCTAACGGAGGGTGAGCACAGGCTGATTTTGGATTGTGTGTGACTTACCCTGACTAGAGTGAGGGTTCTTGTTTGGACAGAGGGCAACCTGACTGCCAACCAAAAACCCCATTTCTAACATTGGTGATCAGCGGTGAGGATAGGACTTGTGTTTGTGCAGTGACATACAGTAGCTAAGTATTTCACTACCTACCCACAGTTGAAGGTCAACTTGATTTTTTATCTCTTTTTTGACTTTTGGTCTCTGATGTCCTCCTGGATATACTATTGATATTTTGGACTTTGGATTTTGGTTTTTGCTGGTAAGATCCTATCAGAATGGGATCGCTTACCTACTTATTCTTTTTGCCTACTGACCACCTCACTAAGGCTGACCTAAGGAAGCTTTGCAGAGAATGTGGCCTTCCTGTAGCAAAGAGATCTACTAAAGCAGAGATGCTACATGCCTACATAGTCTGGGAGGAAGACAGATGGGCAGAGAGAGAGGCAGCAAGAAACCAAATGACTAAGTACCCCTCAGAGGAGGAGGAGGACGACTCAGATGAGGAAAGAGACCCAGTGAAAAAGGAATGGCTCATGGCTCAAGCACGGTGGATGGAAGAGCTAGATGAGTTTATTGAAAGGGCTGAGGCAGCAAGTCTCTTAGCCCTGGAAGAAGAAAAGATTGCAGCTCAAGAGCTGAGCTGTAAAGAGCTGAAACTGGAGGCCGGAAGGGCTGAGTCCAGTTCAGATGGTGGCAGCAAAAATCTTGCATCTAGTACTGCTGAAGAAGGGCACAAGCCCAGAGATGTGGTGCCCAACTTGAAGAAGGGAGTTGACACACCCCAGGCAGTTCAAGGGTATGAGGTAGTTCCCGTTATGCACAGGGTCCCTGAGAAGAATTGGGGAACTGGCACAGGGAGTCATATTCCTACTGGGGGAGGGACACTTTACTGACTCTAGCAGAGAGTGACAGAGAAAAGGGTTCCCCCCTGGTGGACGTCCTGGATATAGAGTGTAGAGACATCCCAGAAGAGTTTGGGTTGAGTGTCAGGGACAGACAGAAACTGTCTCACCAGTCTCAAGAGGGTGATGTAGAGTGCTTTTCCAAGGCTGAGTTACTAGGTGGTTGGGTGAAGGGTACTGTGGTTAATACATGTGAAGGGCAGAGTGATGTAATTGCTGGAGAGCATATGTCTGGTCCTTATTTTCCAGAGCTACGCCAACACCAGGTGGAGTGTGAGTTCTCTGACCCCAGGGAACTTACAGTGGAGGCAGACTTTTGGGTGAGTACCAGAGAGTCTGAAGAGGCATTTGGGGGTGCTCCTGAAGGGAGTGGTCTAGGTGGTTCCCGACCAAGTGAGGTGGGAGAGGATTGTAGTGTCCCAGGTAGGTCTCAGAGCCTAACCTGTACCGTAGGGCCACCTTTTGAGGGAAGCCCCGCAGTGTCAGAAGAACTTGGGGGGATGACTGTAGACAGCATCCCAACAGTTCTGGTGTCTGGCAGTACCACTCCTAGTGAGGGGGTGCAGAAGTCCAGACATAGGGTTGAGAGGGGGTGGCAGACCCCAGTGGAGGATCTTGAAAGTCAGGGGTCAGCTCTGAGAGCAGAGCCCCCCAGGAATGACCCAGGTGAGACCGTTTCTGGTTTGGGGGAAACCCAGACTCTGCCGGATGGGCAGAGGTCGGGAGACCTGCGCCAACCAGACTCTTGTGTGGCCCTTGGGGACGGCGTGTCCCTTGTGGGGGGTGAGAGTGCCCCCCAGGAAGTCCTGGCATGCCAGGCAAAGATTCAACCTCAGGGTGGTGACTCTGGGTTGGATAACCGGGTTCAGAGGTTAAACTTTGACCTGGTGGGGGGTAGATGTGCCCCCCAGAAAGTCCTGGAATGCCAGGCAATGGCTCAACCTCAGGGTGGTGACTCTGGGTTGGCTTACCAGGTGAAGAGGTCAAACTCTGACCTGGTGGGGGGTAGGTGTGCCCCCCAGAAAGTCCTGGCGTGCCAGGCAGTTGTCCAACCTCAGGGTGTCGACTCTGGGTTGGATGGCCAGGTTCAGAGGTTAAACTCTGACCTGGTGGGAGGTAGGTGTGCCTCCCAGAAAGTCCTGGGGTGCCAGGCAATTGCCCAACCTCAGGGTGGTGACTCTGGGTTGGCTAACCCGGTTCAGAGGTCAAACTCTGACCTGGTGGGGGGTAGGTGTGCCCCCCAGAAAGTCCTGGTATACCAGGCAATGGTTCAACCTCAGGGTGGTGACCCTGGGTTGGAGAACCAGGCTCAGAGGTTAAACTCTGACCTGGTGGGAGGTAGGTGTGCCTCCCTGAAAGTCCTGGCCTGCCAGGCAATGGTTCAACCTCAGGGTGGTGACTCTGGGTTGGATATCCAGGTTCAGAGGTTAACCTCTGACCTGGTGGGGGGTAGGTGTGCCCCCCAGAAAGCCCTGGTGTACCAGGCAGTTGTCCAGCCTCAGGATGGTGACCCTAGGTTGGAGAACCAGGTTCAGAGGTTAAACTCTGACCTGGTGGAGGGTCAGTGTGCCCTCCAGGAAGTCCTGGCGTGCCAGGCGATTGTTCTACTTCAGGGTGGTAACTCTGAGTTGAATGGCCCAGTTCAGAGGTTAAACTCTGACCTGGTGGAGGGTCAGTGTGCCCTCCAGAAAGGCCTGGCGTGCCAGGCAATTGTTCAACCTCAGAGTGCTGACTCTGGGTTGGATACCCAGGTTCAGAGGTTAAACTCTGACCTGGTGGGAGGTAGGTGTGCCTCCCAAGAAGCCCTGCTGTGCCAGGCAATTGTCCAACCTCAGGGTGTTGACTCTGGGTTGGATGACCAGGTTCAGAGGTTAAACTCTGACCTGGTGGGGGGTAGGTGTGCCCCCCAGAAAGTCCTGGCGTGCCAGGCAATTGCCCAACCTCAGGGTGGTGACCCTGGGTTGGGGAACCAGGCTCAGAGGTTAAACTCTGACCTGGTGGGAGGTAGGTGTGCCTCCCAGAAAGTCCTGGTGCGCCAGGCAATTGTTCAACTTCAGGGTGGTGACTCTGAGTTGAATGGTCAGGTGCAGAGGTTAAACTCTGACCTGGTGGAGGGTCAGTGTGCCCTCCAGGAAGTCCTGGTGTGCCAGGCAATTGTTCAACTTCAGGGTGGTGACTCTGAGTTGAATGGTCAGGTGCAGAGGTTAAACTCTGACCTGGTGGAGGGTCAGTGTGCCCTCCAGGAAGTCCTGGCGTGCCAGGCAATTGTTCAACTTCAGGGTGGTGACTCTGAGTTGAATGGGCAGGTGCAGAGGTTAAACTCTGACCTGGTGGGGGGTAGGTGTGCCTCCCAGGAAGTCCTGGTTTGCCAGGCGGTGATCCAGTCTGAGGGTACAGACCCTGGGCTGGAAGACCAGGTTCAGGGTGTCCCCCCGGACCTGGAGGGAGGGGCTACTGATAACAGTGCCCCTACCATGTTGTCTTCTGAGGAGGCCACTCCTAGTTGGAGGGTGCTGGACCCCAGAAGGGAGGGCAGGGGGAGGGGAGCCTCACCCCGGGCCCTAGTCCAACCTGAAGGTACAGACCCCAGGTTGGAGGGCCAGTGGCAGGTTAACAGCCCTGCACTGGTGGAGGAATGGTACAGGGCGACTTCTGTAAGCCCCCTGGCAATGTTGGACTCTGGGGGTACCGCTCCAGGAGGGAGGGTACAAAGCCCCAGAGGGGAGGACCAGGTTCAGGCTGTCATCCCTGACCTGGTGGAAGGGAGAGTGGTTAAAGGGTGCCCAGCACCTGGGGCTACCGCCCCCCACTCTCCACAGCCACAGTGGTTGTAGAGCTTTGAGAGGCCTGGGGCCTGGCTCTCATCCCTGGCAGCTGTCAGTAATCACTGTGGCTTGCTGTCCGGGTGGACAGAGTTATCCCTGGGGAGGGGACAAGTGTCCCACCCCGGGGATAGAATGGGCAACACCACTGTGTTGGTCCTGGTGGTACTATCCTGCTCCTGGGATACATCTGTGAGCAATGTAAGGTTAGGTGCTGCACAGACGGGATCCGCAGGAAAGGAGAAAGGTTCCCCATGGATGGGCTTAGTGGGCCCTGAGAGTATGGACAGAGGGATCCAATTGGAGTCAGGAAGGCGAAGAACTGGAGCATGCCCCTGCTGTTGTGGGCCTGGGTCCTTGTTCTGTCGCCTCAAACAGGGAAGTACATCAGGATAGTGATTGTTCTCCCCTGGCTTTAGGCTGGTGGGGGGTCATGTTGGACCTGGCTTTTTGACGGGGACATCCCCAAACTTTTTGCCTCCTTCCTCCTATTTTTTCTGACCTGTTGTTGTTGGCTTTTGACCTCTGAGCACTTTACCACTGCTAACCAGTGCTAAAGTGCATATGCTCTCTGTGTAAATTGTACTATTGATTGGTTTATCCATGATTGACTATTTAATTTACCTGTAAGTCCCTATTAGAGTGCACTACATGTGCCTAGGGCATGTAGATTAAATGCTACTAGTGGGCCTGCAGCACTGGTTGTGCCACCCACCTCAGTAGCCCCTTAACCTTGTCTCAGGCCTGCCATTGCCAGGCCTGTGTGTGCAGTTTCACTGCCACTTCGACTTGGCATTTAAAAGTACTTGCCAAGCCTAGAACTCCCCTTTTTCTACATATAAGTCATCCCTAATGTGTGCCCTAGGTAACCCCTAGAGCAGGGTGCTGTGTAGGTAAAAGGCAGGACATGTACCTGTGTAGTTATATGTCCTGGTAGTGTAAAACTCCTAAATTCGTTTTTACACTACTGTGAGGCCTGCTCCCCTCATAGGCTAACATTGGGGCTGCCCTCATACACTGTTGAAGTGGCAGCTGCTGATCTGAAAGGAGCAGGAAGGTCATATTTGGTATGGCCAGAATGGTAATATAAAATCCTGCTGACTGGTGAAGTCGGATTTAATATTACTATTCTAGAAATGCCACTTTTAGAAAGTGAGCATTTCTTTGCACTAAAAACTTGTTGTGCCCTTCAATCCACGTCTGGCTAGGTTTAGTTGACAGCTCCATGTGCATTCACTCAGACACACCCCAAACACAGGGTACTCAGCCTCACTTGCATACATCTGCATTTTGAATGGGTCTTCCTGGGCTGGGAGGGTGGAGGGCCTGCCCTCACACAAAGGACTGCCACACCCCCTACTGGGACTCTGGCAGACAGGATTGAACTGAAAGGGAACTTGGTGCATTTCTTAGAGACTCTTTGAAGTCACCCCCACTTCAAAGGCACAACTTAGTATAAAACAGGGCCTCTGCCCTACCTCATCAGACACTTGCTGGAGAAGAAACCTGAACCAGAAACTACATCCTGCCAAGAAGAACTGCCTGGCTGCTCAAAGGACTCACTTGTCTGCTTTCTACAAAGGACTGCTGCCTTGCTGTTGCCCTGCTGCCTTGCTGAACTCTTGTCTGGCTGTGAAAGTGCTCTCCAAGGGCTTGGATAGAGCTTGCCTCCTGTTCCTTGAAGTCTCAGGACCAAAAAGACTTCTCTCTTCCTCTTGGACGCTCCGTGCGCCGAACTTTTCGACGCACAGCGTGTTTCGCGGCAAGAAAAACGCCGCACACCGACGCTGATCAACGCGACGTCTTCGGGACGACCGAAACTTTGACGCACGGCCTCGCAAGGACAACGCCGCCCGACTTTCCAGGAGAAATCGACGCGACGCCTGCCGTGAGATCAAAACTTTGACGCACGGCCTCGCAAGGACAACGCCGCCCGACTCCGCCGGAGAAATCGACGCGACGCCTGCCGTGAGATCGAAACTTCGACGCGCAGCCCTGCAGAACGACGCGCAGCCGGAAAACAAGCAGGAAAATCCACGCACAGACCCGGGACATCTGGTACTCCCCGCAAACCACAGTAAGAGACTGTCCGCGCGCCGGAAAACGACGCACGACTCCCCGCGTGGAAAATAACGACGCAAGTCCGTGTGTGCTGAGGAGAAATCGATGCACACACCAGTTTTCCACGCACCTCTTCTCCTGTGGCCCTCTGAGGAGATTTTCCACCAGAAACCAGGTACTTTGTGTTTGAAAGAGACTTTGTTTACTTTCTAAAGACTTAAGACACTTTCTATCACTTTTCAGTGATATCTTTACAAATTCATATTGCAACTTTGATCGTTTTGACCTGAAGATTCCCAGATAAATATTATATATTTTTCTAAACACTGTGTGGTGTATTTTTGTGGTGTTATGCTATGGTGTTGTATGATTTATTGCACAAATTCTTTCCACATTGCCTTCTAAGTTAAGCCTGACTGCTCGTGCCAAGCTACCGGAGGGTGAGCACAGGCTGATTTTGGATTGTGTGTGACTTACCCTGACTAGAGTGAGGGTTCTTGTTTGGACAGAGGGCAACCTGACTGCCAACCAAAAACCCCATTTCTAACATAGTGCAATTGTCAAAGCGTACTATGTGAAATCAGAAGTTCATGAAAGCAATATGTTTTTCACAGTGAACGTTTTCAAGTACTCTATTAGACGATGCATGTAATTCTTTCAGGCTTCTTACTAGACACTGCATTTTTTTTTAAGTCGTGCTTCTTGCTGCTCCTGCACTGTCAGGTTTCACGCCTCACAGAACCAGATGCACAGAACTTGATAGTGCAGCCTTAGAAGACAAGGAATTTGCAAAGCCTGGGCTTTAACTGATAGGCAGCAAGCTGTGTCAGATGCCTGGGCTTGTAACTCCCATTGCCGTTCCACCATTTGGATTGGGAGGATGGAGATGAAGGATTTGTCCAACAGGTAATCATTTTCTGCAGGGTGATTGTTGTAAAGGCACATTTAAGTTTTGTTTGAGGTCTAGGCCTAGGGCATCTTAATTTGCGGGTTAAGTTTGAGGGTTAATCGAAACTGTTCTTTTAAGGGAGTTTTTGAACTAAGAGTGATGATGTTATAATAAGGATGAAACATTCGCCTACTATTGGAGTAGCTCACAGATAAGCAACAGTGATTTTATTGAATCATTATTAATGCATTGTCAGCGCCAACAGGTGCTCAAGTTAAGTATCCAAACTTTGCTAAGTTTGCTCGGGGACGATTGGCTTCTACAGTGATTAAGGAATGGAGGCAGATATACAGCACTTTAAAATCGTCAATTTATTTTTAAGGCTTCATTTTGCAGATATTCCCTGAGTGAGGTTGACCATGTATTCAGTGTTTTAGATGCATGCTGTTCTGGATGTCAATGTAATTGCATATGGCCGTTTTAGGTCTGGCTACAAACAGCTTTAGTTGTTATCATTCGCATGTTATCAACACTATTAAAACATGTAGTAGTATTATATATAGCGAGAGAGGACAGAAGGTTTGCTTTTGTTAATATTTGGTTTGTAGGTCTTGTTTATGGTGAACCATTGCTTCAAGAGGTTCCCGGCATTTCGTGGACGGTTACATTTATCCTTAGAATTGCCATTTGTTTTTTGGAAAATGTAGTTCTTAAGTTTCAGCGCAGATGCAGAATGATGACTGCAAGGACGGGATTTACAATATTTTATATGAACCTTACTGAATTTTTTAGTGCTAACGGGATTTTTTCTGGCAGCTATTTGTGAGCCATAAATTGGAATAGAAATTGCCTGCAGTTTGACATGGTACATCTTCAGGTCTTAGATGTGAAGAAATTGAAGTACTGCTCAGTATTTGACTTAAAATTTTATTTTGTTCTATCAGCTGCCTAGTTTTTATTGTCCGAAGTAAAAATGCATTACTTATTGTGAATATTTAATGCTGAGACATTTTCCAAAGTATGAACGCCCTTGCCAATATGCAGCGTTTCTGGTTGCTTGATCACTACCACATAACATGTTATTCAAGCGGTATATTTCAATTATTATTAATGCATGATATCGGTAAATACAAATAGGTTCACAGGTGCGTTTTAATTGTGTCCTTATAGTGCAGTGGTGCATGTGTGATTCTTGCCTTAACCGTCGTATCGAATATTGATTAAAATCCCGAGTCACATTAATGAACTCCGAATTCGCAGTTTGACACTTTACATGAGTGGTTGTTTTTAGTCGTAGCCTTCATTTTAATGGATTTTATTCTGCATTCGTACAAGGTCGTGTTTGCAGTTATTCAGACCGCATTTCCAATTTGTAACATTATACCAGAGGCCTGATTTGTTTTTGGTGCTGTATTTAATTATGTGCTGAAAATGAATTAAAGTAATGAAGTGTTTCCACATTAGATATTTCTGGTGTGTTCGGCAAGCTAATTTGTTTTCATCATGCAGGGAAGGCATGTTATTAATCCTGGTGCTTTTTAGGTCGGGGTTTTGACAGCACAGCAATCAAATAAGTCCAATGCTAATAATATACATAGGGTGTGCCTTGGGTCCCGTCCTCCAACTATTGGCAGTTTTGCATCAGCCTCCTTCGTTGGTTTCAGACTGGAGCAATGGTGTCTTGGCTCAGCCCAGTGGAGCGTTCATCTCTCTCCTAATGCTATTGGCTGTTTGGGTATATCCTTCTAGCTGCACTCAAGAGTTTGCCTTGAACTGCTTCAGGGACTCTTTTACAGGCACCGGTTGTGCCCTGTCTCGGCTCCTCTTTACAGGCTGATCCTCTTTCACCAGCGTTTTCTCCTCATTGCTGCCAACACCTCTTTATCCAAGAGCTGATGAGCTCCTTGTTGTTGCCACTGCCTCTCCTTTGTTCACTGGAGGTGCCCTTTTGCTATAGCCCTCTTACCGCCCTATACCCAGTCTCTCCATTCATTCTCTTGCTCCTCTCCATTCTTTACAACTATGGGTTGGCTTCTCACCAGAAGCTCGTGGGTGTTGGGTTTTCGCTCCTCCTTATTTCCAGGCTTGTTGAGTCTGTAAGCTGGTGCACTCAAGTTGTAATATCTATGGGTCAGTTTCTGCATTAGCAGCGAACTTTAGGAATGTCAGCACAGTGCTGATTAGGGACTTCTAAAGCGCTTTGATGTCATACTAATATCTGACATTGCGCTACATAAGTGTCAATAGACACTGCAAGAAGTTACTGTAAATGGGTCTGCCAGCCTCAGTTGCAGTGTTGTTGCCCGTGCAACCCCGCCTCCTTCAGTTAGATAAGCTGCCTTTCATTTCCCTAACTTGCAGAGAAAACTGTATTGGGTGGGTGGAGACAGCTAGTTTGCTGATTGTTCTGCTAAGTCCCATTTTGTTATTGAAGCACAAAGGCATGTCAATGTAGGTGAGCAACAGCAGCCCAAAACAAAGCAAATATTTATAATTCTGATATCTGACCAACTTTTTGGGTTGCAAAGCAACTGCCCCAATACTGCACCCTGTTTTACTGCCCAACCGTATTTATTCATTTCATTCGTGTCTGTTATTTACTATGCATTATTTTTCGCAGCACACTTTTTTAAGCATTTAGGCATCTCTGTTATGTTATGTGTACTGTAATTGCGCACAACACACCCAGTAGCGTATCCTGGTGTTGAAATGGGAATTGATTGGGCTGTGCCAGGGTCAGGGCCATGTGAAGAGCCGCCAAGTCTTTAGTTTCTTCCAGAATATAAAAACTGAGGTGATGTTCAGGGGCAGGTCATCCCAGGCATTAGAAGTGAAACAGGAAAAGGCATGACTGCCGGATGTGGTTGCTTATATGCAGGTATGTTTGTGAGTAGGAGTCTAGCTGGGCAGAGGTGTCTGGTAGGTTTGTGGTAGTTTAGGTGATTGATGAGGTACGTGGGGCCAATTTTGTGTAAGGGTTTGTATGTGTGCGTGAGCAGGCTAAAGAGCACTTGTTTGTGGATTGGGAGCCAGTGGAGCTCTTTGAGGTGCAGGGTGATGGGGGTGTAGGGTGAGAGTTGAGGGTGAGTCCTCCCTCATAGAGTGCCAACATAGAGTGAATTACTACCTCCAGCTTGCTGGTAATGAGGGCTTGGATGACTGTTCTGTGAGTGTTGGTGTTGAGCCATTTGAAGATCTTCTTGAGCATTTTTAGAGTGTGCAGTCAGGGACAGAGACTGTGCTCATATGGCCTGTCCTGGTGAGTTGGTGTTGATTACTGTTCTGAGGTTCTTTGCGCGGGTTGATCAGAGAAGTATGGGTCCAAGTTTGGCAGGCCACAATGTGAGTCCCAGATTGAGATGTTTAGCTGAAGATTACTACTTCTGACATGTCTGGGTTGGGCTTGAGGGCCATTGGTTTTAATCTATCTGGTGGCTTTGGTCATGCAGGTGGAGAAATTGGTCTGTGTGTTTTGGCATCTTGTCAGAGAAGAAGAGTATGAACTGGGTGTCGTAAGCTTAGGATATGACATTGATTCTGTGTGGTACAGAAGATCCGGGGGAGTGGGTCATATCGGCGTTGAACCGAGTGGGGCTGAGTAAGGATCCTTGTGGAACTCCGCAGATGAGGTTGACACTGTATGTTGTGTTATGGATGTGTTCGTACATTAAACTCCGACCTATTGGCTTTGGTAGCGCTTGTTATTTTATTGTTAATTATTGTGACCTTTCTTAAAACACATCAAGCGAAGAGCATTTATGGTACTATGGCAGTGTTAAAATGGTTTTGCTTTCTGCAAGCCATGCTCTAACGTGGCAGCTAGTTGGTAATGTCCGTAAAGAAGCGACAGAAATCCAAAAAGCAAATACAGATAGATGTGTGTTTTAATTGTTTACTTTACAGCGTAAAAGTGCTTGTGTTATTCATGTGCCCGGTGTCATTTTGAAGATGTTTTTTAGCCAGAGACAAGTTTGTATTTGGATTTCTTTCAACCTTAAAAAAGTCGTCTCATTTGGTGATTGTGCTTGTTTGAAATAAAGTTGAATCTCTTTGTGTTGCTGCCTTGTAATACAGTCTCGGCTGTGTTTTCAACTGGACACCTACTTTGCACGTGTTTATGGTGAACCATTGCTTGAAGTTGCTTCCCTGAGTGATCTCGTCGTTATTAGTCAGAGGGTTAGCTTTGACATCCCGTTGCTTCCTACCGATGCTTTCAGGTAACAATAGCAGATTAAGAAACATTTGCAAGCAAATAAAACTTTTTGGTTTGAATTGCAATAAATTCGCATACACTGTTCCTCAATGTATGCAGCTGAAAACAGAAATGTTAATTTACTTGAAGGTGGTTCCTGACCTTCTGCCGTTACCTGAAAGCGTTACAAGCTACATGATGTTAACACAAACTCACTGTCTCTGTATATTACGTAAAACAAGTGAGAATGGAGACAACTTCAGGTTACGCTTCACGGAAAAAAACTGTAAAAACACCCACTTGAAAATACATTAAAGGTCCTTTGCAGAGCCGGGTATCAAGAGAGAGTCTTTATCGTCCTCAGAAAGGACGTTTCTGGTTTTTTAACACCATGCAATTCGTTCTGCGTTGGCGGGATACCTCCTCGGCCAATTCTAGTGCAAAGGCTACGATTTGAGTAAATGCATTTCTACACGTGTAAGTAAAACCACATGTAGGTACGAGAACGATATCCACGTGCATAAAGCAGTTGCGAAATTTCGGCAGGAAATTCCCTGAACAGATAAAATGCACGCATTAAGGGACACTGTCGTTTTGGGCATCGCATGTTATTCCCCATTGGGTTGTGACACAGAGAAACATCAGCATCTCTGGCATCGGTATTTCCACCCTTGCCTTCCAGGCTTCTTGTAATGGGACCCAGTACATAGTAGCAGTGCTCTAGTTGTTGTATAGATATGAATCTAATGTAAACATAATACAAATACAAAAAACATTTTCAAGGGTATGTATGAAAGTATATTAGTTGTTAAAAAAAATATTAGTCCCACCTATTGCCTTTGCCAGTGCTTGTTTTCATGATGCTTTCAGATGAGCCCAATAAATTTGCGTCAAATTCAACAACTGTTAACTTACAAAAAACAGAGGTTTATTTGTTGAATTTAGACGCTTGGTGAAATATAGGTAATTTTTTTCTTCTCATTTGGATTGGTTGAAGAGCTTTCACTGACCCTCAATGTGAAACATTTCTCAATTGAATAGGTGTTTGATTAGTGCTCTGCCTTATTTACCCATAGTTCGTAAAGTGGTTTAGCTGTTTTAGAATTAGAGGATAATTAGGGGGAGAGTGCTACTCAAAGACATAATTTATCTTTATCACCTGTTGAAATAGTTTGAAATAAGGGATATTGATGCCTCCCCCTGCTAAGAGATGTCCTTGAGTGTTTCCTTTTCTATGGGGATGAGGCAAGACGTTTGTAGAGGTCCAGAAAAAATAACAGTGCTCACCTGGACGTTTATTCAACTAACTGCCAAGGGTAGTGGAAGTGACATCACATAACCTTTGACCTAAATTACATCACAGAAACTGATGTCATACGACCATTGATCCTAAAGGTCCCAGGACGTGCATAATCTTAGCACTGAGTACATCACAATAATTGTTGCCACTGAAGTTCCATAATATTGAATAATGAGTGTTTGTTTTATATTTTACCTATATTTTACATAGGGTGCTGGGATGGTATTCTGAGTACTATTTCTCTTTTCTCTTTGTCTTTCTTAAAACATTATGCTTTCACGTGAAGAGGAAGCCGTAGTGCCACAAAACACAGAACAACACTGGGAACCTAAATTATGTATGCCACAACTGTAATGACTTAATGGTTATCCTTCTGTATAACTCAACGAGAAAAGTACTTATCAATGACGTAGACAGGCAAAACAACATTGAAAAACGGTAGCAGTTATGTCCTCATTTATTAACTGATATGGACTGTGGGGCTTATTCATAAATGTAAACTCAATTGTAAACCTAATTTTCCAACCAGATTCCCCTCAGTTATGCCTGCCATGGATTAACAAAGGTATTCCTGGCAGGCATAAGCTATTTTTACATTTCGCCTGTACAATGCTTGTGCTATGCTTGCAAAATCTCTTTTAAGGAAAAAAAAAGAAATCTTAAAAAGGGCTTAGAGCCTTTCCATTACTTAACTTTACTTTAAATTGGTTGGCTCCAAAGTCAGTTTTTTTTCCTTTCTTCTTATTGACAGTGCCTTCTCATAGCCTCCAGCTTCCTTCCGGGGCTTCCTGTGTGCCCCTGCCATGGAGCATGGACCAAGTACTGCTTACTGTCTTTGCCTGCGCACCCTGCAGAGCTACTATTTATTATTTTGTAGTGTAGTACTCCATCAGAGAGCATCTCTTTGCAGGCTGTCTCTAGCCAGCCACCCCACCCTGCCTACATTTGTTGTTGCTTGCCCAGTCCCCCCACCACCTCCCTTCCATTGCTGCCTACCTCCTCTGACCTCACATTTCTTACCCTGTCCACAGCTCTCTGCTCCACCTCTCCCATCACTGCTCCCACCACTGCTTGCCCCCTCTGACCTCCTGTTGTTTGCCCTATCCACAGATCCTCTGCCTCTGACCCCCTTCTCTTCTTCCCCCCCTCTGACCTCTCATTGCTCTTCCCGTTCACAGATCCCCACTTTCCTGACCACTGCCATTGCTTTTCCCATCATTGCTTGCCTCCCCATTGCCTCTAACTTTCCTTGCTCGCTCGTCTCCAACACACCTAATTTATTGCTTGTTTTACATGTGTTACCAACATTTGCTTTACAAATATATTTTTTACATGCACCACTTTCCAGACATCCCTCCCCACCACCCTTGTTTTCACCACAGTTCAAGCTATGCTGCCCTTAAATTATACATGTGCAATTAACAAACCCAAGATCCCCATTTTTTGACATTTCATGGGTACGATCTAGTGTTTTGGCGTGCCGTGTATTGCTTTTACAGCCGATGGCAGTATCTTTATAGATGGCAATTCTCCAGGGATCACACAAACACGTTGCCAGAGACCACCGCCACAGCAGGTAGGCTTCTAGCTCCAGGGGAGCTGTCTACACTGGATGGGGCCTTCATATTTATTCAGGAGTGAGTACAGCATTTGTGACGGATGCTTGAAATACTCACCATCACCGCAAGCATATTTTACTAGTAATAATCACTACAAAGGGGCGGTGCACTGAATAATTATTGCACATTTAGCTGTTGATTCTGCTGTCATTGCACACGATGTCTGGCAAATTTGCATCTTCTGTTTTTTTTAAATATTCGTATATGATACACATACCTATGTAATCTAACTATGACTAGTATCATGGGGCACTGGTAATTAGGAGTAATCCCATAGCAGTAATTAAGGGTTGACCTGGCGATATCTCTTGGGGTCACTCCCTCTTTCCTCCGTTGATCCCCCAAATCACTGTGCACTGTTTTTAGACATATTGCACAGCAGCGCGGGTGTTGGACCTGGATCTTTCTTTAGAGTTCTCCCCAGACTTTTTGCCCTTCTCCTCCTATTTTTCTGACCTCGTTTGTTGGCCCTAGGACTCTGGGCACTTTATGACTGTTAATCTGTGCTAAAGTGCATAAACTCTCCCTTGTAAACTTGGTATCATTGGCTTACACCTGATTGGCTAATTTAATTTACCTGTAAATCCCTTGTACAGAGGTATCCCTTATATACAGGGCCTGTAAACTAAATGCTACTAGTGGGCCTGCAGCGCAGCTTGTGCCACCCACAGAAGTAGCCTTTCAAACCTGTCTCAGGCCTGTGTGCACAGTTTATTGCCACATTAGCTTGGCAAGTCAAACTAATTGCCACGGCCTAAACTCCTTTTTTACTACACTTAGGCCTAAACTCCCTTTTTACTACACCTAAGTCACCCCTAAAGTAGGCCCTAGATAGCCCCATGGCCAGGGTGCTGTGCATGTAAAAGATAGGACATATGACTTTATGTACTACATGTCCTAGTGGTGACAAACAGCCTCTTTAGTTTCTCACTACTGTGAGCACTACTCCTCACATAGGATTGCATTGGAAATGCCCTAACATATGTCTAGGTGGTATGTTTTGATTTATGAGAGGTTGCGTAGGCATGTTTGATATGGTTGGAATGGTAGTGAGAAATGCTGCTTACTGGTGTAGGTGGATATTTATTACCATTATAGAATTGCCATTTTTAGAAAGTGAGCATTTCTCTGGGCTTATGACTCTGGTGTTCTACAGCTTGACTCCAATCCACGTCTGGGGCAGAGTGACAGCTGGGCTTTGTGCATACTTTTCAGACAGCCTGTACACAGGGAGGGTGAAAGTGTATAAAGAGTACATCTGCATATTGAATGCTCTTCCTGGGGTGGAAGAGGTAGAGGCGGGGCATACATGCATCTGTAAAGGCTGTGCCCTGGCCTCACACAAAGGGCTTGTTTACCCCCTACTGATGTCTGGAGCTTGTGCTGAAGAAGAAAGGGGACATTCCTGGAACCAGTTAGTGCTGGTTGGAACTCCCTCTTCCACTTTGTTGAAAATTTACAAAATGAGTATCAGTACAGGGGGTTGTCCCCTACATTTGTAGACAATAAGAGAACACTTTTTAGACGTGGGACCGAACCTCTCCCAGCGGGACTACCTGACTGCATAAGATGACTCATCTGGACTGCTCTGCTTTTATTGGCCTGCTGTCTGGTGTCTGCTGGGTGGCCTAAAGGACTCATCTGGATTGCTTTTCTGTATGTTTCCCTGCTGCCAGCCTTTTCCCTTACGCTGGACTGCCAAGGTTCTGTGGGGCTGCTCGAAAGAACCGCCACTTGAACTTCTTGTTGTGTGCTGGCCTGTCTGCTCCTCTGCGTCCCCAGGAGCCCAGCAAGTGGGGAGCACTGAGTCCTGCTCATTGGCCCTTGTACAAAAACTAGTGCGAGAGGAGAGCTTTATCTTTTGGATTAGCATGTGAGGTGCACTTTATCTTTTGAAGTCAGTGCCTGCTTGGGTGCAAGGAAGCATCTGTGTCACCCGGTGTGGGCCCCCCGCCGACATGGGAGAGGTCACGAGGAGCAGGGGAACTAGCGCGGAGGAGCGCACTATGTGTGGTGCCCCCCGGGCACAAGGAGGCACCTGCTTTAGTGACCTCACCACCATGGCCTGAGCCAACACACAAAGGGATGCCCACTCTCTGGGGATGCCGAAGTGGTCCCAGCTGGCTGGATGGCAGGGCTCCACTTTGTGCCCCCGAGCTAGAAGGCTCCTTCAGCAGAGGTGTGGCCTGCGAAGAACAGCAGAGCCAGTGGGAGCCACCCCACCCCTCCCTTGTAGCGCCAGAGAACCCAGAGAAGATGCCTACACCCGCACGAGTTCTGGATGGGGTGCAGGGGCCTCGTGTATGAGGACCTATTGTGCCGGCTTCAGGGAGACCAGGAGAGGACCCCCGACCAATCAGGTGGGGGCTCAGTGTCTGGTGAAGAGGGTAGCTGCTGGGTTGAGGAGCCTCATGGCAGGGAGGACCAGCGGAGGCCTCCCCTGTGAGGAACGTGCAGCTGCTCCAGTGGTCTCCTCTATTCCTCGCATGTGGGGGAGCTGGTGAGGTCCCCCCTGGGGGTGGGTGCCGTTTCCCTCCTTTTCCCCCTCCCCCTTTTCAGTGAAGGCTCCCTTAGTGTGGGGTCCCGGGGTGAAGAGAGGGAGTACCGCAGTGATTGCAGCCCTACTGTAGTGTCACCGGAGCACAGGTGATAGGGCCCCACTAGTTAGGTTGTACAAGGAGCACAGGTGCTTGACCACCTTTATGTAAGACAGGCTTGGTGGTGGATTAGCCTGTGGCCTGCATTAAGTGTCTGTGTCTTGTTTTGGTCCTCATTGGTTCTGCATTTCTCATGCCCTGATTTATATTGCTGATATTCTCTGATTGAGTTAACCTGCATATTCCAGGGTCCACTGTGCCTGTAGGAGGAGGGTTTATGCCCTATGGAAATTTTTTCATTTACTTTGGTGGTAATGATATATGCCCTACCGACATGTTTTCATGTTATGTGCATTATGATGATACTGATGATCAGGTGCTTGGTCGCTTTTGCAGAGTCTTTGTAACCTGTTTGATGATCTGATAACTGATTGCTTTTGCAGAATATTGGTAACCTGTGTGATAATCTGACAACTGCTTGTGTAGCAGGGTATTAATGATACATGCCGTGTTTGGTCTAACTGTGTTTTATGCAATACAGTTTATTTTTATATAGCTTGGTGTCAAGTTTTCTTTGTAGTGTATTTTATGTGTCACTAGTGTTGTGTGTAATTGTGAAAACACTTTACACATTGTCTCTGGGATAAGCCTGACTGCTTGTGCCAAGCTACCAAGGGGGTAAGCAGGGATTATCTTGGGTGTGTAGCTCCATCGCCCTGACTAGAGTGGTGGTGCTTGTCTGGCTGAGGGACCTACCCTAGCTAACCAGGAACCCCATTTCTATCAGTGGGCTGCTGTGCAACATGGCTTAAAGGGAAAAAGCACTAAGGCGCAATCAATGCTGCCCGCATCGTAGTGCTTTTTTGAACTTTATGCAGCATTGAACAACACCTCAAGCTGATATGCAACATATAAAAACATTGTAGGAGTAAGTGGACTTTGCACAGGTAAACCTATTGGCTTTGCTAGTGCTTGGTACTGACACAGAGATCTCAGCCATGAATGCGGTGTATCTTTTATGAGTAAATTACAATCATGGCATGAGAATATGGCCATTCCTGTCCACTGTAAGGTGTGGTTTGCCTTGGAAGATAGTGAATGACCTTAAGCTTGTACCTTTGTGTGCATTCACAAACTTCCATCATACCTCTTTCCAGCTTGGAAAGTATTGTACTTTCACTCCAGCAAGGTGTTGGTATAAATCCCTTGCCAGTGTATGAAGGAGAATGGATCACCACCAGATTTGGTGGGAGTTAGGTGAAGGGGTTTCTCCACAGGAAAACATATTTTCACAGCAGACAAAACAATCAAAAATGTTCATTGGATCAGAAAAAACTATTACTGTGAGGAGTTTTCTGCTATAGAGAACTCCGTATATAGCAGCACTGGATAATAAACTTAGAAGTAATGCCAAGAAATCCACATGGAAACCTTGAGCAGCTTTATATGTGTATCCTAGTCAGAATTAGTGAAATCCGAAAAGTAGCAAAAGTACACTCCGACATTACACATTCAAAGGCAATGTCACAACGTTCTTTGTGAATTACCCCATACATTGAATGGAAACCTTGCTAGTTCTTTAAAATATTCCTTATTGTTGATTCATTTTGATTTGTATTAATTTTTAAGGCACTCTCAGACGTAAGAACAAGCGTTGAAGATTTTGTTCAAACACATAACGTTCCTTGTAGTTACAATAATGAAACATGGCAACAACTTGTTCAAAAATCTGTGTGTGAATTCTTTAATCTATTTATTAAGTCACAGGAGTGCCCTTTGTGCTGCTTAATTGGATGTACAGAGCCCAATGTTCCAGATCCAGTCCCAGTTCTAGCAGATGATGTAGAAAGTAAATAATGCTCATTAAGACACTGTTTACATTCTTTTCCTTCACTGATTTTGACACCAATGAGGGTATTTTTCGCAAATGCAGTGCTAGGCGTCACAAGGAGCAAGCCAGTGATGGCAGCTGCAACCCTTGGTAGCCCCTAAATGATGCACCGAGTGGTGAAAGGCAATGAGGAGCATAGAGAAAGGATACAGTATATTGGGAGAGAACATCATTTTAATGGCACTGAGCCACCAACACTATGAAAGGTTTAGAGATGGCCAAGAGTTTTTTCTCAGTTTTCCCCAGTATTCACATTTGATTAATACTAGTAGAAATGCCAGTAAACCTGATGAATTACATGGCACAAGTTGATTGATATTAGTCTCATGTAACACTGTACAGGTGATGTTTTTGCATACAATGCTCAGGGGGAGAATCACTGTTTTGTCCTCAGTCAGCTTACAGGATGAGATGGAAGACGGACGGTTATATTTTGATCTCTTGCTTAAGGTTTGGCAAGAAAGAAGGGGGTATTTTATAAGAAAAGTACTTAAAAATCTGAAAACTTATATACATGTTGTTTGACACTGTTTCCCTCTATCTGTTGTTACTACTTTTACTTTCAGGGAAAGTGTTGGAATAAATAGTACAGGGGAAATAGGATTTCTCAGTTGTGCACATTTGTGGAGTGTGGATTTTGCAGAGGTTTGACTTTTTATTAGGGTTAAAGCTTTGGGATTATGGTACAGGCGTTTTGCTAGAAAAATAACTTTATTGCGTATATCATTCTGTTGTAATGCAAAGAGAAGTTAAGTCCATTCTACTTTGTTAAAGTTTTTTTCCAGTACGAGCAGTACTGTAGGCACTATTTTGTCCTATTTTGTGAATGCAGTGAGGTTGGTCAACAGTATTATGTTTGCTGTAGAGAAACTGCTGTCTGAGTAACTCAGATGACCTTGATTTTATTATTTGAAAGACATGGTTTTAGGGAAGAGGCAAATATCTTTGCACATACTTTGCTGTCAGTATTGATTAATGAGATGGACTGGTAGTTTGTGGTTAACCAAAGGCATTGTTTTGTTTATATATGAGGGTAATATTAGCTTCTATGAATGATCTCAGAGGGTCAGCCGTTGATTTGAAGGAGAATAGAGAAATTAGTTTTGTTGAAATATTTTGAATGTATTGAAAACATTCCGGTGGGGAATCATCATGCCTTGGTGCCTTCCTTTTCTTTAAATATTTAATACTGTTCATAATTTCCCATTTTATAAAGCTGACATGAAAGCTATAATTTTAAAGACGAGCTTGAGTGGGTAGTTGCATCTGAGGTTAAGATGTCATCAGTAAAGAAATGTTTTTATATTTTTTGAACTACCTCCAGTATTTTTGTGTTTTTCACTTTGATCTCACCTCAGGGGTTCTATATGAAAAACACGTTCGCTTTCTCTTTCTTGTAATTTGGTAATCTGCTAATGTGCTTCACTTCTGTTGCCATCAGCGTGATAGCTAGAATTAATGATCGCTAAAATGTTGTAAATTATGTAAATTTATCATCAATAAATATGATCTATTTTAGCAGTAACATAAGTTAATTCTTCTTTACCTTCTTCTTGCAAAAGTGTTGATGATTTCTCCACTTAAGGCAGCTTTGCAGGCATCTGATATAGTCTTTGTTGAAACATCAAGAGTTGTTTTTGTTTTATAGAAAGTTTTTTATGAAAGTGGTCAAATGTTGTTAAAATTCTGGTTTCATTAGTGGGGCCATGACTAGCCATCAACGTTTTAAAAATGTTCTTTATTGGTTTAAACATCATAAGAAATAAAAACAACATTTCCTGTATGTTGGACCTGGCTTTTTGACAGGGACATCCCCAAACTTTTTGCCTCCTTCCTCCTATTTTTTCTGACCTGTTGTTGTTGGCTTTTGACCTCTGGGCACTTTACCACTGCTAACCAGTGCTAAAGTGCATATGCTCTCTGTGTAAATTGTACTACTGATTGGTTTATCCATGATTGACTATTTAATTTACTTGTAAGTCCCTGGTAGAGTGCACTACATGTGCCTAGGGCAGGTAGATTAAATGCTACTAGTGGGCCTGCAGCACTGGTTGTGCCACCCACCTCAGTAGCCCCTTAACCTTGTCTCAGGCCTGCCATTGCAAGGCCTGTCTGTGCAGTTTCCCTGACACTTCGACTTGGCATTTAAAGGTACTTGCCAAGCCTAGAACTTCCCTTTTTCTATACATAAGTCACCCCTAATGTGTGCCCTAGGTAACCCCTAGAGCAGGGTGCTTTGTAGGTAAAAGGCAGGACATGTACCTGTGTAGTTATATGTCCTGGTAGTGTAAAACTCCTAAATTCGTTTTTACACTACTGCGAGGCCTGCTCCTTTCATAGGCTAACATTGGGGCTGCCCTCATACACTGTTGAAGTGGCAGCCGCTTATCTGAAAGGAGCAGGAAGGTCATATTTAGTATGGCCAGAATGGTAATACAAAATCCTGCTGACTCGTGAAGTCGGATTTAATATTACTATTCTAGAAATGCCACTTTTAGAAAGTGAGCATTTCTTTGCACTAAAATCTTGTTGTGCCCTTCAATCCACGTCTGGCTAGGTTTAGTTGACAGCTCCTTGTGCATTCACTCAGACACACCCCAAACACAGGGTATTCAGCCTCACTTGCATACATCTGCATTTTGAATGGGTCTTCCTGGGCTGGGAGGGTGGAGGGCCTGCCCTCACACAAAGGACTGCCACACCCCCTACTGGGACTCTGGCAGACGGGATTGAACTGAAAGGGGGCTTGGTGCATTTCTTAGACACTCTTTGAAGTCACCCCCACTTCAAAGGCACAACTTAGTATAAAACAGGGCCTCTGCCCTACCTCATCAGACACTTGCTGGAGAAGAAACCTGAACCAGAAACTACATCCTGCCAAGAAGAACTGCCTGGCTGCTCAAAGGACTCACCTGTCTGCTTTTCTACAAGGGACTGCTGCCTTGCTGTTGGCCTGCTGCCTTGCTGAACTCTTGTCTGGCTGTAAAAGTGCTCTCCAAGGGCTTGGATAGAGCTTGCCTCCTGTTCCCTGAAGTCTCAGGACCAAAAAGACTTCTCTCTTCCTCTTGGACGCTCCGTGCGCCGAACTTTTCGACGCACAGCTTGTTCCGTGGCAAGAAAAACGCCGCACACCGACGCTGATCGACGCGACGTCTTTGGGACGACCAAAACTTTGACGCACGGCCTCGCAAGGACAATGCCGCCCGACTTCCCGGGAGAAATCGACGCGACGCGTGCCGTGAGATCAAAACTTTGACGCACGGCCTCGCAAGGACAACGCCGCCCGACTCCGCAGGAGAAATCGACGCGACGCCTGCCGTGAGATCGAAACTTTGACGCATGGCCTCGCAAGGACAACGCCGCCCGACTCCGCAGGAGAAATCGACGCGACGCCTGCCGTGAGATCGAAACTTCGACGTGCAGCCCCGCAGAACGACGCGCAGCCGGAAAACAAGCAGGAAAATCCACGCACAGACCCGGCACATCTGGTACTCCCCGCAAACCACAGTAAGAGACTGTCCGCGCGCCGGAAAACGACGCCCGACTCCCCGAATGGAAAATAACTATGCAAGTCCGTGTGTGCTGAGGAGAAATCGGCGCATACACCAGTTTTCCACGCACCTCTTCTCCTGTGGCCCTCTGAGGAGATTTTCCACCAGAAACCAGGTACTTTGTGTTTGAAAGAGACTTTGTTTACTTTCTAAAGACTTAAGACACTTTCTATCACTTTTCAGTGATATCTTTACAAATTCGTATTGCAACTTTGATCGTTTTGACCTGAAGATACCCAGATAAATATTATATATTTTTCTAAACACTGTGTGGTGTATTTTTGTGGTGTTATGCTATGGTGTTGTATGATTTATTGCACAAATGCTTTACACATTGCCTTCTAAGTTAAGCCTGACTGCTCGTGCCAAGCTACCGGAGGGTGAGCACAGGCTGATTTTGGATTGTGTTTGACTTACCCTGACTAGAGTGAGGGTTCTTGCTTGGACAGAGGGCAACCTGACTGCCAACCAAAAACCCCATTTCTAACACTGTACATGACCGTTCACATGCGTGCCACATAAAGTGTTTTAGTAGCCTCCTTCTAGCCCTTATGCACATCTACCAATTTATCCAATTTAATTGTCCACCAGTATTACTATGAAGCAATAAATGTTATATGAGTCACTCATGGGGGAGGTGAGGTCTGTTTTTGGGGAGGTCCATCAAGTTTGCCAGTTTGCCGTCCGGGCGGCCAAGTCTTCTGTTAGTTGCTTGTTTGTTCTTGCAGCCTTCATATATTGCTATTCTGCTGTAGTCTATTACATCTAGTCCTTTTTTTTATTGACTGAGTTTTCAAGCACTCAGGCTGACCAATGTATAGATATTTGCCTTTTGTCCAAGACTGTGCCCAATGATGCAAGTCTTATTTACATTTAGGTATTTTTCTTTGTGGTAAATATTCCTAACAAATGTTGCTGAAGAAATCTTGTCAGCAGAAACCCTGTTGGTGCATAGACACTCTTCACTATTTTATTCCAAAGCTCTGCCACTTTACAGTCGTCCCACATCACGGGGATAAATTCAGCACCTGTTGATCCACACCTTACGCAAGCAGATGTCCTATCTGTATAAATTAGTACTAGTTGTTTTAGGGTAATGTATATTGTATTTACATAGTGAGAGTGAATCAGCTTAAACGTGCATTGGGAGAGATTTGTTTGACTTTCTCACAGGCTTTGCTACAGTAATAGGGCCTCATTATGACCCTGGGGTCCATTAGACCGCCAGGGCCGCTGGTGTGGTCAGATCACCGCCAATGTGGTGGTCCGACCGCCATATAAGAACCGTCGTGGAAGCGCCACGGTCTGACTGCCGGCACCACCATGTCACCGCCAGCCGTCAGATATCATAATCTGCAGGGTAGAGCTGCAAGCAGCGCTGCCCTTGGGGTTACAAGTCCCCTCTCCACCGGAGGTTGCACGGCAGTTCCACAGCATGGGCAGTGCCGGGGCCCCCATGGACAGCCCCGTCACGCTTTGCACTGCCTGCATCATTGTCAATGTTGTGGATGGTTTTCCTGCTGGGCCAGTGGGCAGAAACTGTGTTTCTGCTCGCCGGCCCAGCAGGAAACTTATAATAGGGCCGAGGGGGGCGGAAAACTGGAGTGGTGGTTTTCCGGCCCAAAGAGTTTGGTGGGAGGCCGCCCGCCAAACTCGTAATGAGGCCCATGGTCTCTCAGTCTCTCTGGGCATGCCTGTGCCCATTTCTCTTTTGCAAGTTCAGTATCCTCTTTCCTATCTCCTGTTAGTGCTAGGTAGAGGTTCGAAATTAGACTCCTACCCCAATCCTGCCAATTGCAGTATTCCCCACATTACTTTTACTTTTGGGGACACTTCTGGGAAGGTGGTCCAAATGTCTCTAATTGTGCACACCAGTCTGGCTTACTGAGTGATTTGACATGGGCCCACACCAAAGCTTTACATGTTTAATCAAAGGTCTGAAATCTATTGCTAAGGAACAAGTCCCCAACATTCTGACAGCTCCCTTAACTCCATCTTACCATGGACATGATCCAGGCAATATGTCCGAAAGGGTTAATAGAACATAAGAAAATATCAGAGGCACATGGGATTTCTAGGGGATCGATTTGAGCACCTTTTCCCAGACCCTTCCCAGCTGAATGATCGTTAGTTTGTTATTCCCCAACATGAAGACATTAAGCAGGGTTTTTGAGGGATGAGTCCCCATTAATTACCTCTTTTCCCAGTTGTTGCTTTAATCAAAGCAATACACTGCATTTTTCAGCAGAGCTGACGCATAACATGGTAATAAGCCTGGAAATCCCTGTCCCCATTTCAGAGATGGCAACTTCAGAGTTTCCTGTTTGACCCGGCTATGTTTGCCTGCCCTTGTTGCAAAAACTATAACACAGGGCACATTGTTGCAAGGCGTAGAGACACCCGTGGAGGAAAATCATCCTACTCCATGGATGTTAACACATCCCACAATGCCCATGGAACGCCTCCCTTGCGCAGAGTGAGGCAGAGCAGAGACTTACGCTGCCTTGCCTTACTCCATATCTGTGAGGCCACTCTAAGCCAAGGAAAGTGGGCATGTGTGGCTTCATAGATATGAGTTTAAGGTTTGCCCTGCTGTTGCATCACAGTAAGTGATATGACGGCGGCACAAGAAGCTCATAAATATGCCCCTTAGTTTTTATACTGTCATCAGTGCCACCAGACCTAACAAAGACCACCAGAGGAAGAGAGGCTCTAGCCCCTCAACACCTCAGAAAAGGTAGTTAGAGGCATTACCTAGACAAAGATATCTTTGGGATCCCACAAAGTTACAGGTCTGCAGGGAGACCAAAGGGAAGTGCAGAGCTGGGCAGCAGACAAACTTCCACACAGAGCTCAATGTGACTGCAGGCTTTACTATTGTTTACATATTTGATCACCCCCTGGGAGGAGAGTGGCGGTTCTGATGGGCTGATTGTCAGATCATACTGAGCTACCTCTAGGGAAAATCACCAATTCAAAACAAAATATCTCTTCCCTTCTCACTTCCCTCCTGTCTCTCGCTCTTCTTGTTTCTCACAGTCCATCATTTGTCCCTCTCCTTTTTTCTCTTTCATTCTGTCCATCTCCCTCCTCACTTTGCCTCTCTCTTTTCACTCTCACCAGTCTCCCTCATTCTTTTTTCTTCCTCCTCCCTTCTCCTCTATGTTAGTGCATCTTCCTCCTCATGCAATACCTTTCTTCTTTTTTACCCTCCCTCTTCCTCCACCTCTCACGTTGACTCCTGTACATATGTGGCACCGCTGCAGCTTGCAGTGCACCTCCTCCGGCTCTGCGAGTGGCCCGGCTGGGGAGAGTTTTTTGAGAGGCATACGAGAAGTAGACTTAAAACTTTATAAAATGAACACATAAATAGTCAGAATGGACGGCGTAATCAAGTTACTTTAATGAACTATCACTTTGGAAGCAAATCAATATTGTAAGTGTTCTGGGCATCGTGAGACTGAGGGTATCAGCCTGCCACATTCTTCTAGGGCAGTCGCGTGCTGGGCACACAGAGCCAGGGCCGTTAGCCGTATAATTGCAAAGTAAACTGACTTTCTAGATACCTTGTTTCGTTTTGAGCAGCGTAAGAAAAACAGCAAGACACTCGATCTGTTCTTCCTCTAACTCGAGTAAAGTGCTAAATTTGTAACTGCCAAACTGATCTTTGTTGTCAGATTTACATGTGCAAGCGAATTGATTCTAACTGCAAACATGAAACAACTCCAAGACTTTCTATATGCTTTGGCAGTCAGGGGCTTAGGACATTTTTTTAACAGAGGCGTCAGACGGCACTGACAATGCATTCTACATCGTTTATGTAACTGAGCAGATTAGTGACAAGAGACTGAAGGTGGGGCAGGGAGACACTGCACGTGCAGCACTCACGGCGGCTCAGCGACTGGCCTGGAACTGATGGTGCGGGGCCGAGTGGGCTGAGGAATAGGAGACGCGAAGAGGTGGTAGCAGACAGCCTCTGCTTGGGAGACAGCAGCACTATGTACGCACATGTCTGCCTTTATGGGGTGGGCATTGAGGAAGGGCTCGGTGTTGGGTAAGGGGGGAGTTGCCCGAAGGTGTGTGAAGCGTCTGCTTGTTTTGGGCTCGATATCTTAAGCTGAGCCAGCGCCAGACACCTGACGTGAACCAGGCTCGAGCTCTCCGTGGCTTGCAGCTGTTGAAAAATTGGGTGATTGAGTATTTACTGAGAATAAACAGAGACAAGAAATGGAGAAGGGCGTAGAATTGGGGGAAGGACAAGAAATACTTTGTAAAAGAATTGCCTAAGGAGAAGCATATTAAAGGTGATTGTGTAGTTCACTGGACGATTAAGGTAGAGTTGATGACGTCCAAAGAGTTTATTACGAGGAGATACACCATTATATACCCAAGGGAGGGGTAATGATGGTAGACAACCTAATCTTGTGGTTGGAAAGTACATTAGGGTCCAGATACCCGGGTTTGTTGAGGAGGGGTGTAAGAACTTGGAGTATTGGTTGGGGGGTATTCATCAAAAGAAGGCAATAATCTGAGGAAAACCATGCAAAAGATGGTCATTTCCAATAAGAGGTTAAAATTTTAGTCTGAGCAGGGGAAAGCTGTGGAAGTGAGGCAATGCGCCTATAGGTTGCAAGATGTCAAGGTGTGGAAGGTAGTCAGAGTATCTATATGTCATAATAATAGTTCTGATGGGTGGAGATTGGAGTGCTCCGAGAGAGAAGAATAGGATAGCATTTTTTTTTTTATGTGAGGAAATATGGCGTTGGAATGCCTCTTCCGGAACAGAGAATAAATCTGAATTTACTCTATCTAGTGGAACACAGATTGATTCGCAGGGTAGTGTTCCTGTTTCTGATTTCCACGTTTCTGTGACTCAGTAGGTCGTCAAAGGGAGTATATATATATATATATATATATATATATATATATATATATATATATATATATATATATATATATATAGTACCGAAGCAGAGCCGGATGCTCGTAGTGGGCATCGGGCGTTTCCCCAGGAGGCTGGAAGGGTGGGGGACGGTTTTGCAGTGGTGCTGCAACATCGGCCTCCAGTAACAAAAGCAGGGGTCTTGCCCCACAAAATTGCCTGGGCTGGTTTGGGTTCCCAGTCCGGGCCTGAGATTTGATGAATCGGTATTAAGTTAGGTACTGTTAGTTGTGTGCGTCTGTGGGCGGCAGTATAGAATATTTTGTGCATGTGTGAACACTGGAAATGTGTGATGTTGGTGTTTGTGTGTGTTGTGTGGAAGGGAAGAGAATGAAATTGTGGAATGCGGAGCTCACAGGCTAAAATGCAGGCATGTTCTGGAATGCTGGTTAGAAGTAAATAGGCAGTTGGTGGTTGGCGTTTTGCAGGGATTTTGTGGAAGTTGTTGCTCCTCCTTCATGTACCTTGTATTCAACATACAAAGAGTATCTTCATGTCAGCCATAGTATTGTGTCCTTCCGTGAACACTGAGGATCAACATAACACTAGAATCGCTTTTTAGCCAAGCTTCAGAAAATCAATTTTGCGAGCAATGTATGCACGGTATTAAAAGATTAATACAACATGAGTAGTGGGAAAAAACACTTAAGTGTCATCTTCAGTCACTAAGGCAGTAACAACATTTCCCCTTATCTCAGTTCCGAGTGACAGTCGGAACTGTGCATCATACAGTGCATACATTTAGGAAAGGTAGTCTATTCTGACCACACGTTTTCGTAAACATGTTTCATACATACCCTGTTCTTGGAGCAGATCCCTGAACCAGGATCAGTGGTGCACTTAAATAGGGATTGACATTCATCGAAAGTCAGATATTAAGGCGTGGAAAATATTCTAGAGAGAGGAAAGATTTTAGCTCTAGTCTGTGAGAAGAGCATCCAATGTGAGCAAACCTATGTTTCGTGGGGGCGTAACATCAAGGTGGGGGAGGCGGGAGGGGAGGGTGTTTGGAGTGTTACACCCTGCAATAAATGTATTTTCTGGTAAATAGTTGGGTAGAAGTGATTTCAGTCCGTTATGGTGAGGTGTCTGTCAGATTTGTAAACACACGCAGACAAAAACATACACACACTCTCCCTCTATTTTGAAAGTCCTCAAATATGTTTGTTATTTTACAAAATATTTGTGTTTTCTCTCAGTTAGTACCCCTACCAAACTGCATGCCTCTCCTTTTCCACTGCCCCTTAAGCCCCCGCATGAGCCCTGCTTGTCGTATAATGTATTTTAACATTATTGTAATGTTGGGGTTTCCAGGGGCCCCAACATATGGGTGACGCTTCGGGGTATAAATAAACCACTCAGCACACACTTTAAGTTGTTCTTGTGTGAAGCGGTCGGGTCGGGCCTAAGCAGGAGCAATTTCTGCAGCACAGACGTTTCTCTGCTCGCTGCGCCGCTCCCTCTGCCGGCCCCGATCACGCCTCTCTTTATTTTATAGCTCCGGGCCGGAGGCCTCGGAACAAACCATTAGTGGAACAAACAGAGATGACACAGTACTTGAACATATGGGGATCTCACCAGAAGACTCCCCCACTGTACTGTGCGCTGTCGGATGGCCGGTTACATCACCGACCAGCGACACCACATTTATGTGGCAGGGTGATTGTTGGAAAATGTGAATTTTGCACCCCCCTCCCCCAATCGTACTGACCAAGCTATGCCCCTGATGTCCCGCCCCTCATAAACGGGCTTTATTAATGAATGCAATGTCATTTGCTAAGCGTCTTGAAAAATTATGAACATCTGTGAAGGCCTGAGGCACATACTATTACGTAATTATATTGTATCCTATCTGCGATTGCTCAAACGCGTTTAATGAAGATTTCAATAAAACTGGCTCACACCTCTCAACTTATCTCATGTCAGATGCGAATAGTATACTTAACATTGTGGGCGTCTTGGCCTTGTCATTACAATAAGGAAACAAAAACTGCCAGAAGGTAAACAGCAAAACCACGGTTGTTCAAGCCACTTACATCTGACCTGTAACTATATGAAAGCTGTGATCTCGTGACTGAGGGCCGCATATACAAAATTTATGAATTAAGATTTCTTAATTGCGATTCTTACTCAATTGCAATTAGGAAATCGCAATTCGTAATGTAAGAAAAGTTAAAAGTTCTCAATAGGGATGCGTAATGGGTCGCAAATCGACTTACCCTCGAACTACCACATGAATAGTCATGAGGTATGTTGCAACTTGTGACCCATTAGGAATGATAGCCATCACAGGGATGGTGGCCTGCTGGGGTCAGCAGACCCCCTTGTCTGCTAATGCTTTTTATTAAAGCACATTTTTTTAAATGCATTTCCTTAAGGGAAAACGGGATACATTCAAAAAAAGAAAATTCAACTTTGAAGTTTACATTTTTCAAAGTAGACAGTGGTCCATGGGACCACTACCTGCTAATAAAAAATATGTGCTTTCCATTGGACCTCTTCCCATTTGCCAATGGGGTAACACTTCCTTCATGGAGTTGGTAAAATATGAATGTTTTGCGCCTATTATTTGGTTGCAAAACATTCATACATCCCATTTAGAGTTGGTATTTCAAAGGTACGCCCTAAACACACCCCTTCTAAATACCGAAATGCAAACACAAATTGTGATTCAGTAACGTGTTACTGAATCGTAATTTGAGTTTTGTACATATGGAAAAGCATTTTTGTGATTGGAGATGGACAGATTAGCCATTTCCAACCACAAACATGGTTTGTACATATGTCCCGAGTTCAGTTTATGCTTCACATATTTGTCTGCCACTCTCAATTCATTGAGAACCAGTACAGTATTTGTCTGTCATAGGATTGACAACCATTGCAGCAGGTGGTCTGTCCTTTTGTTTCCTTTCCACCTGTGTGAAATAGTTTATTAGTGTACACATGTATGTATTTATTTATAATATTATGGTATTAATAAACTGCGAACTCGTAGTACAACAATATATTGGTGATATTAATTACATGCATGTGTTTACACAGAAGGAGAAAAAACACAAGGCTTTACATTCAGACTAAATCTGCCTTTTGAGTGGTTTTCTTCCAGTCCCCTCTTTCATAATAAAGTATTTTCCATCCCCAAATCTTTTACAACCGGATGGCTTGCAAACATGGAGACTTTGGGAGCCCATATGAGATCCCCCACAGCTACTATGTTCTGCATGTAACTTCATTGTATAAACCCGAGACCCTCTCATCCATCTCCCGATCAGTACTCCCACTGTTGGGGGTAGGGCAGACATGTCTAACAGCCTCTTTCACCATTTAAGCTCGAAGAGGACCCCACACATCTCTTGGCGTAATAGTTTCTTGTTTCAGATAGGTGCAGGTTTCTACTTTTTCATTAACTAGAGTGTTATGAGGTGACTCAAGCCAGGTAAGTTTATAAAAGTATTTATTACACGTTTCCAGTATTTATGATAAGAAGCACACCACCACCAGCCTTCCTCCTTCACCGGCTGCCCAGAGTTCTCTGAACAACAAAAGCCTGAGGCAGCAAGGGGCCACAGCTTACAGGTTTAAAAGAAAACATTCTACCTCTAACAACCATGAGCAGAAGCGCTCGCTCTAACAGGAGTAGTAAAGTCAATGAAATAAATACGTCTGGAAGAAGTAAAATATAAATAACATAAATATATAAGATGCATAAGTTACCTGAGTGTATCAGGTGCAACAGCTTTCCCCTTTTGAAAAATAAAGTTAATACCAACTAGCAAATTGTGACCCACAATTAGCTTCACATTCCTAGTGAGGCATGGGAGCTCAATTTTCCAGAATATTTTCTGCTACAGAATTGATTGCGCAGCCTAGCAAGATCGCAAGCAGGTGTCAGGGCATTTAGGCCACTTTATATGAAGTTGTTGACTCCGCCCATCAGAGTGTCAACAGGAAGGCACCTGGCCCGGATGGAGGTCCTATAAATCTAATAAATTGCAACATTGAACTCTGGGTTCCGCTACTGACCAGTGTTTTCAACAATCTTGAACACTCCCTGATACTGAGTTCCTGGACTACTTCAACCATTGTCTCAATATTCAAAAAAGACAATCGTCACAGCCTAGTTGCTATCCTCCTATTTCTGATGGATACAACTACCTGTGGATTCCTCACCTCATGAATACTCCCATGGCGCCAGCATTCGACGGAAATCTTCTTACTAGTCTCTGCACGTCGACGAGGACGTCACTGTCTCGCACGCGACGCCGTCTGACGTCATACAGGCAATAAGAGGTCCTCGACGACGTGCAGACGCCAGTTCCCTTTTTTCCGTGCATTCGAAACGGTTATCTTCGAGGGAGCAACTGTTACTCTTGCGGTTACAGTGTATATCTTGCTGCGTACTCTTTCTCTGTGGAAATAATGTCGCAGAGAAAGTCTGGATTTAAGCCTTGTCGTGAGTGTGGAGGCAAGATGTCGGTGACGGATCCTCATTCCGATTGCCTTTGGTGTTTGAGCTCCGACCACGACGTCTCGACTTGTGATTCATGTCAGCACATGAATCCGAAGGCCCTTAAAGAACGCGAGGCGAAGCTGTTTATGGCCAAGTCAAAGGAGAAGCATCACAAGAAAAAGTCTTCTCCAAGACATCGGCGTCATCGAGACTCCCGGCGCCGTAGAGAATCTCGGCGTCATTCAAGGGAGGCTCGTTCCAGGTCTCCGGATCGGCGCCGAAGGACATGGGAGGTCAGCCCCACGGTGACGCCGCATCCTTCGACGCCGTTGCCCTCTCCGGCGTCTCCAACTTCGCCTGGACAGGCGTCGGTGATTGAGGTATTGGAGCCTCAAGTGTTTTCTCCGGCGCAGACGCCGAGGCCGGCGTCGGGGTCGCCTCCAAGTCAGGCACCCCAGTATCCGGCTTTTCCCACCCCTGGAGCCGATAGTTCCGCATTCTTGAATGCGATGTATGCCATCTTCCAACAGATGGCTCCAGGGGGTGCTCCGGCTGGGCCTTTGGCCTTTTCTTTGGGTGATCCTGCGCCTCTTCGGCCGGCACCCTTTATGCCCTTTCTCCCATTTGGGAACGTGGGCTTGGCGCCAGTGTCGGCGCCGGTGGCCGCTCCGGTGGCTTCGGAGGGATTGGCCCCAGGGATTTCCATCCCGTCGACGTCGAGATTTCGGCCTGTGACTCCGGTGGGTCCATCCGTTTCAACTGCTCTTCAGTCGGCGCCGAAGTTACCTGTGGCGCCGGATGCGGCGTCGGTGGCTTCGGAAGATCGGCGCCGATCTCCGACTTCGGCGGAGGTATTGTCGACTCCGCGGATTGAGCAACGACTGCATTCAAGGAGGCGTGCTCTCCGGGTACTAGAAGAGCAGGAGTACCAACGAGCCCTAGAGGAAGGAGAGCTAGAGGACTCGGGTGATGGGCTGCGTGGACTGGAGTCGGCCAGTGGGCTGGACACTTCCCCTGAGTGGGACCTTTCGTCCCCGGGGGAATATACCGAGGAAGCTGCTTCCTTTCATACAGTGGTACGGAAGGCAGCTAGTTTTTTGGACCTGCCTTTGCCGGTGGTGGAGGCGAAACAAAACCTTTTGATAGAGGTGTTGCATCCGGCCTCAGCCGCGGCGGAGCCTCTATTACCTTTTAATGACGCTCTGCTGGATCCGGTTTTAGAGGTGTGGAAGAAGCCGGCATCTTCCCCAGCAGTTCACAGAGCCGTGGCCAGGAGGTATCGGACGGCTCCAACTGATCCTGGTTTCCTATCTAGGCACCCTACGCCGGAGAGCTTGGTTGTGCAGGCCTCCTGTTCGTCCAAGTCAGCGCCTGGTTCTTTTCCGACGGTGCCTGGGGACAGAGATTCAAAAAAGCTGGAGGCGCAGTCGAAGAAGATTTTTTCGTCCTGCAGTCTGGCATTAAAAGCCACCAATGCAACCTGTATCCTGGGGAGGTATATTCATGCTCTGATGGATGACATCTCCTCTTCGTTTACAGAGCTTCCCCAGGGTCTTTTGGATCTTGTCTCTGATGCCCAGGCTGCTGCGACCCAAATTATCCAGACGGGACTGGATACCACCGACTCGGTAGCCAGAGCAATGGGCACAACTGTGGTGGAAAGGAGACAGGCCTGGCTCCGTAACTCGGGCTTTTCGGCAGATGTACAGTCCACATTGTTGGATCTCCCGTTTGATGGGGACAAACTGTTTGGGGCTAAGGCTGATTCGGCCTTGGAACGGTTTAAGGAGAGCAGGGCCACGGCTAAGTCGTTGGGACTCCAAGCTCCTTCTTCCACGGCCTCTTCCAGATTCTTCAGGAGGTTTCGTGGATTTGGGCGTGGCTCTTCCTCCTCTTCCTTTCGGGGAAGATATCAGCAACCTGCCTCTTCCCATCCCTATAGATCTTTTAGGGGGAGGGGTAGGGTCCGCACCAGGGGAGCTTCTCAGCAGCACTCTGCCTCTTCCTCATCCTCTGGCGGGGTGCAGCAGGGGAAGCAGCCTTAGGCTTCCACCATTTCCCACTCACTCCTCTCCTGTAGGGGGAAGATTACAGCATTTTCTCACCAAATGGGAGACTGTTACGTCGGACACTTGGGTTCTCAGTGTTGTGGGAAAAGGCTACACCCTTCCCTTTCGGGAGTTTCCGCCCCTCATCCCGCCCCGCCCTTCGTATTGTTCACAAGAACACCTCCTGTTGCTAGAACAGGAGGTAGAAGTCCTCCTTTTAAAGGGCGCGGTGGAGTTGGTCCCGGAGCAGGAAAGGGGTCAAGGAGTTTACTCAAGGTATTTCCTGATTCCCAAGAAGGATGGTCGTTTGAGACCAATTCTGGACCTGAGGATCTTGAATTGGTTCCTCAAGCAGGAAAAGTTCAAGATGCTGACCCTAGCACAGGTGCTTTTGGCGTTGAACATGGAAGACTGGATGGTGTCTGTCGACTTGCAGGATGCTTACTTTCATATCCCGATACTCAAGTCACACAGGAAGTATCTCCGGTTTGTGGTGGGATCGCAACACTACCAGTTTGCGGTCCTTCCGTTTGGTCTTACTTCAGCACCTCGAGTCTTCACGAAGGTGATGTCGGTGGTTGCGGCAGAGCTCAGAAGGAAGGGGATAGCAGTATTCCCTTACTTGGACGATTGGTTGATCAAAGCCAAGTCCCCGGAGCTTGTGTTGCGTCATCTGCAGTCAACAACCCAGTTGTTGTTCGACCTGGGCTTTTCGGTGAACGAGCCCAAATCTCACCTAGAGCCCTCTCAGCGCCTCCTGTTCATAGGGGCAGTACTGGATACAACATTGGGTCGGGCCTTTCCTCCGCCTCAGCGGATTCAAGATATTCAGGATTTGGTTCCAATGTTTCGAAATGGAGCGGTAGTTCCAGTCCTCAAGGTCCTTCGTCTGCTCGGTCTTTTTGCCTCCTGCATTCTGTTGGTCACGCATGCTCGCTGGCACATGAGGGCTCTTCAGTGGTGCCTCCGAAGGCAGTGGTCTCAACACAGAGGGGATCTAGAGGGTACTGTCAAGATCTCCAGAGATGCTGCTGTGGATTTGAAGTGGTGGATTGCAAGCAACAATCTTTCACAAGGAAAGCCGTTCCAGCAGTCGCCACCAGTGGCCACAGTCATAACGGATGCTTCCACTCTAGGGTGGGGAGCTCATCTGGGGGATCTGGAGATCAAAGGTCTTTGGTCTCCAGAGGAACAGATTTTTCACATCAATCTGTTAGAGTTACGGGCTGTACGTCTGGCTCTCAAGGCCTTCCTCCCTTCCCTTCGTGGTCAGTCGGTACAGGTCCTAACGGACAATACTACCACGATGTGGTACATAAACAAGCAGGGAGGAGTGGGGTCGTACCTTCTCTGCAGAGAAGCTCTTCGACTATGGTCCTGGGCAAAGGACCATCGGATTTGCTTGATAGCAAACCATCTGGCCGGAGTTTTGAACGTACGTGCGGACAGTCTCAGTCGCCACTTCTCGGCAGACCACGAGTGGCGTCTCCATCCAGATCAAGTCCGTTTAATCTTCCAGAAGTGGGGGTTTCCTCGGGTAGATCTGTTCGCCACTCGAGAGAACGCGCATTGTCCGTTGTTCTGCAGCCTTCAGTATCCGATGCAGGAAGCGTTGGGGGACGCGTTTCAAATGACCTGGTGCGGCCAGTTGCTTTACGCGTTTCCTCCCATACCCTTGATTCCTCGAGTATTGAGGAAGATTCGCCAAGACCGGGCTCTAGTAATCTTAATAGCTCCGGATTGGCCAAGGAGGGTGTGGTACTCCGACCTTCTCCAACTCTCAACGTGCCCGCCGCTCCATCTCCCTTTCAGGGCAGACCTCCTCTCACAGTCGCAGGGGCAGGTTCTACACCCCAACCTCCAGAGTCTGCACCTACATGCCTGGAGATTGAACGGGGCAACCTGAGTTCCTTCTCTCTCCCGCCTGAGGTAGTGGATGTTATATTAGCGGCCAGGCGACACTCCACTAAATCTATCTACGCTAATAGGTGGTCTAAATTTGTTGCGTGGTGTGGAGAGAGGCAGATTGATCCCTTACATGCTCATCTATCGGACGTTTTGTCTTTTGCTCTATCTCTGGCGCAGAAAGGTTGTGCAGTGGCTACCATTAAAGGTTATTTATCGGCCTTGTCAGCCTTCATATGTCTTCCAGACCAACCATCTTTATTTAAATCCCCTATTGTTATCAGATTCTTGAAAGGTCTTCTAAATCAATATCCTCCAAAGCCATTCGTTATGCCGCAATGGGATTTGTCCTTAGTCCTGACTTTCCTTATGGGGTCCCCTTTTGAACCTATGCATTCTTGCCCCTTGAGGTATTTGGTTTTAAAAACAGTCTTCCTGATAGCTATAACATCAGCAAGGAGAGTGAGTGAGTTGCAGGCCTTATCAGTAAAACCCCCTTATACAACTTTTTATGGGGATAAGGTGGTGTTGAGGACCAAGGCTGCTTTCCTCCCGAAGGTTGTTTCACCCTTCCATTTGGCTCAGGCAATTACTTTGTCCACGTTCTATCCTCCGCCTCATCCTTCCAAAGAGGAAGAAAGACTGCACCGTCTGGACCCAAAGAGAGCGTTGAGCTTCTTTATCGATAGAACAAGGGATTTCAGGCTGGAGGATCAGCTGTTTATTGGATACGTGGGCAAGAGGAGAGGAAAGGCAGTCCACAAGAGAACACTATCCAGGTGGGTTGTTCTTTGCATTAAAATATGTTACTCTTTGGCAAAGAAGGATCCTCCTGAGGGCATTAGAGCTCATTCCACCAGAGCTAAGTCGGCCACTTCGGCCTTAGCCAGAGGTGTTCCTGTGGTCGACATCTGCAAGGCCGCAACTTGGTCGTCCCTTCACACTTTTGCAAAACATTACTGTTTAGATTCTGAGGTTAGAAGGGACGGCCATTTTGCACGGTCAGTGCTGCAGGATTTCTTGGTTTGACCATTTAGGCACCCACCGCCGGGCGTGGTACTGCTTTGGGACTCTATTCATGAGGTGAGGAATCCACAGGTAGTTGTATCCATCAGAAGAACGAGTTACTTACCTTCGGTAACGACTTTTCTGGTGGATACATTAGCTACCTGTGGATTCCTCACGGTCCCACCCGCCTCCCCGTTGCCTTTATGGTCTTGCCAAGTAATTCTTGAGTGCGCTCCTCTTGGTCTTTGAGGGTGCAATAGATGTATATATAATATATTTATATATATATATATGTATATGTGTATATATCTTTATGTATATACTTGGTGTGTGTATATATTTTAAAAGAGAGAGTTTTATATATATATATATATATGTTCATAAAAAGATTTACAGTTATTCATACAATGTGGTGTATTTTTACAATATAATGGATATTGCCTTGCTCTTTCATTGCATTGCCTGGTTGTTCTCATGCACGTAAAAAATGATTGGTACTGACGTCTGCACGTCGTCGAGGACCTCTTATTGCCTGTATGACGTCAGACGGCGTCGCGTGCGAGACAGTGACGTCCTCGTCGACGTGCAGAGACTAGTAAGAAGATTTCCGTCGAATGCTGGCGCCATGGGAGTATTCATGAGGTGAGGAATCCACAGGTAGCTAATGTATCCACCAGAAAAGTCGTTACCGAAGGTAAGTAACTCGTTCTTCACTGCCAGTACAGATCACTGCATCCCTGCCAGCATGGACTTCGAAAACAAGTAGGTACAATTGAGCAGTGCCTGAACTTAAATCGAATCATAGGCAAGTACACAATAGCCAAGCAAACACCTCTCTATCTTGCATTCATGGATCTGACCTCAGCATTTGATTGTGTGAATCATTCAAAACTATGGCAACTTCTCCTCTCTAAAGGGCTGGGCAAAGCACTTGTACATTCCCTAGACTACATGCATGAGAATATGAAAGCCAGAGCAAGGCTTGACTTTAATGGTGAAGTCTCCAATGAGATAAAAAATTGTCAATGTGTGAGGCAAGGCTGTGTGTTGGCCCCCCTATTGTTTATATATATTATATATCAGTGAGCTCAACCGTTGGTGAACCACCATTACCACCAATGTTCCAAAGGCGAATGGTGTCTCACTCCCTACTCTGCTTTATGTGAACATGCAGTGCTGAGAGCACGTACTCCTAAGGCCCTGCGTCTGTGGGTGTCCTTGTTTTTCAATTTATGGCTACTCTCAAACTGCAAACTAATTTTTGGGAATTATATATTGTAGTTTGCGTCCCCAAGTGTTTCCAGTTTTGTGCACTTTCAGTAGGTCCAAATCGATTAGAAAGCACAAGCACTTTTTTTAAATTTAGGTGTCACTTTCGATTCAGCTGGTTCTTGGGCACCTACTATCACACACACAATAGGCAGAAGCTATCAGGAGCAGTTGGCTCTCTCCTCAGCCTACCTCATCGCTCCGGGTGGAAGGGCATTTTTACTACTTTGACCACTGCATCCCCCTTGCAACATACAGGGCTGAGATATGTGGTATTGCAAACCATGAAGCCATTCAGGGGGAGAAAAACTGATTTTGCAGAAAAGTTCTCTCTCCCCCTCTTAGACTTGTTAGGTGTGGTTTACCCTGTCTTTTTGCTTCTGACCTCCTGGTTTTGATCCTTAGCTGAATTTTATTTTTGCTGACCTTAGGACTCTAGAAACTTTACCACTGCTGACCAGTGCTAAAGAGCAGATGTTCTCTGTTTAAATTGTATTGGTGACTGGTTTATCCATGATTGGCATATTTGATTTACTAGTAAGTCCCTAGTATAGTGTACCGTGTGTGCCCAGGGCCTGTAAGTCAAGTGTTGCTAGTGGTGCTGCAGCACTGATTTTGCCACCCACATGAGTAGCCCAATAAGCATGTCTCAGGCCTGCCATTGCTGTGCCAGTGTGTGGAGGTTTTAACTGCCATGTCGATCTGGCAAGTGCACACATTTGTGAGGCCCAAACTTCTCTTTTACTACATGTAAGTCACCCCTAAGGTAGACCCAAAGTAGCCCCATGGGCAAGGTGCACTGTATTAAAAAGGTAGGACATGTACTGGTGAGTTTTACATGTCCTGATAGTAAAATACTGCTAAAATTGTTTTTCACTAATACAAGAGCTATTTTTCTCCTACAGTATAATGGGGATTGCCTTGACGTATCCTTTAAGTGTAATTATCCTTTGGGAGCAGATAGAGATCTGGATTTTGGGGTCTCTGAAATCACAATTTAAAAATGCATCTTTTGGTGAAGTTGGATTTTGAATTATAGGTTTGTAAATGTCACTTTTAGAAAGTGGGCATTTTCTTTACTTAACCATTCTGTAACTTTGCCAGTCTGTGGCCTGTAAATCAAATACTACTAGTGGGCCTGCAGCACCAATTGTATCACCCACATGAGTAGCCCTGTAAACATGTTGCAGACCTGCCACTTCAGTGTCTGTGAGTGTCTATGATTGCAGTTTTAAACTGCCATGTCAACTTGGCAAGTGCACCCACTTGTCAGGTCCAAACCTTCCCTTTTACTACATGTAAATCACCGCTATGATAGGCCCAAGTCAGTCCCATGGGCAGGGTGCAATGTATCTAAAAGGTAGGACATGTACTGGTGTGTTTTACATGTCCTGATAATGAAATATTTCTAAATTCGATGTGCACTATTGCAAAATCCATCTCTCCCCTAGAGATATGCAGTTTGGGATCTCTGATCTCACATTAAAAAATACATATTTTGGTGATGTTGGTTTTTGAATTCTAGGTATGAAAATAACACTTCCAGAAAGTGAGTATTTTCTTGCTTAACCATTCTGTGTCTCTGCTTGTCTGTGGATTATACGTCTGGGTCAGGATAACAGTTGGGCTGTTTGTGAATTCACTTTAGACAGTCACACAATGGGAGCTGAGGTATGCCCTCCATATACTGATGGGCCATCACCAGACTGATGGGTCTTTCTGAGCTAGAGTGGTGGGATGAGCTGACACCTGCACCTAAATAGGGCTGTGCCTGTCCTCACACAAAGTGTCTCCATCCCCCTGGAGTGTGTCTGGGGCCAGGGCAGGGAAAGGCAGGGCCTTGTGCATTACAGAGACTTCACTTTGAAGTTTGTCCACTTCAACAGCAGAAATGGGTATAAGTTCTGGACCTCTGACCCCACATTGGTAGAACACTTCTGGACTGAGGGCATTCTGCCAGGAAGAAGCTGGATGCTTTAGGAGGGACTGCCACTTTGCCTGTTGCTTTGTTGTGCTGGCCTTCTGCTTTCTGCTTCTACGCTGGGAGTGAAAGGCCTGGACTTTGCTTTCTACATCCTGCTTCCAAAGGTACTCCAAGGACCTGGACCGAGCTTGCCTCCTGTTAAGAAATCTCAGGGACATCAAAGACTTCATCTGCCAGCACCTGGGATCTCTGGCTGAGAGGCCTGACTTGTTAAGTGGTGCCAAATCCAGTCCCTGGGTCCTTGAGAGTGAGTTCTGGGGTAACAAGGATGAAAGGAGCACATCGACTCCAGAGCGACTTCGTAACCGGTGCCGCTTTCTGACTCAGCTCCGCTCCCTGCACCGGAGCTGTGGTCCCCTCTGAGTGCAACGACTGACACGCAGCAGGGCCTATGCTGCTGTAGTGCCCCTAAAGTCCTGCCACAATGCGAGTCCAGAGCGCTGTATCACTGAGATCCATGGCACCCGATTCTGACTCTGCCACAGCACCTGTGGCCTCATGGTGTGGTCTCGACACAGCAAAGTCAACGCCTCGCATCTTGACCTGCTGGATTCATCAACCCGCCTTGATATAAGAAAAAAACCCTCACAACCGACGCCGCATCACCTCCCCTGCAACCATAAGGAAATGACACCACACCTCCCCTGCCTAGCAGTAAGGAACTAATGCCTCAACATCTCGGTGGAAGTAAGTAACCAATGCCACACCAGATCCACCGACGCCTCACCTCCTCGACTCCGTGCAACATCTTTGTTTCCTCATCATTTTCAGAGGTTCTGCACCCCAAGTACATGCGACTCCGTGAAAGGCCAACAGTCCCTCGCGAGTAGCGTCAAGCTGTTGGAGACGACTCCATCAAGACGTCATGAAAGCCCCTATTGGAGCTATTGTGTTTCTAAGTGCTTTACTAAGATTTAATCTTTGAACATTTGTATCTTTGCTTGTGTACATTGGATTTTTGTTGTTTTGGTCTTGTTCCACTCAGATAAATATTGGTTGTTCTTTCTAAACCAGTATGGAGTTTTTTTGGGTGTTTTCACTTTGTTACTGTGTGTGTGTGTGTGTTTGTGTACAAATACTTTACACACAGCTTCTGGGCTAAGCCTGACTGCTAGTGCCAAGCTACCAAGGGGGTGAGTAGGGGCTATCTTAGCTGTGTGACTCCCTTACCCTGACTAAAGTGAGGGTCCCTAGTTGGACAGGGTGCAAACCACTGACAACCAGGGTCCCCGGTTCTAACAGCCCCTTTATCTTCTTCCCATTTCATTTGCAATGAGGAACTGGGTTTGATTTATTTCGGTGACTACATTAGAGCCTGCCTTCACCTCATGTGGCTATTCCTTTGGAGAAACGAGGAGGTGGCCCTCACTAGAGATATAACCATGGACTGCTTAGCATGCAATAATGGCTGTAGTATACCATTGATAGCGTATGTGAGGAACATTTTCCAGGGGATTTGGCTGTTTTAAGCCTTTTTGGAACGTTGCTTTAGTGGCAGAAAAGCATGTGAAAACGTTATTATTGAATCAAGCCCGATCACATAGACTTGCTGTGGAATCACTAAAGCCCACTCTTGCAATCTGTTTGCATCAGAGCCTCGATAGCCCACTGACTAATTATTTGTTTAGTGCTTGCGGGCACTGGGAATTATGTTTGTTATTTCGCTTTAGGGTGGATACTGTTAAGTATTTACTCTGTTTTCCAGTGGGCTTTAAAAAAATACATTGGCACCTGCCTATGTTCTTGTGTTGGTAGATCTGGGCAAACAATTTTTGAAAAATAAAGTTAGTACTAACAACACAAATACAAAACAACAAAGATAAACAATGGTACTCGGGTAATATAGAAATCCTTGAACTTAGCAGGCATGACAACATTATGTGGTACTCTGTCAGAGTGATAGGGTGCATCTTGACACATATTTTGCTGCCTGCCATCACAAACTTGTATGTTTTCACTTGGCAACACACCATCAAAACACTGAGCATTGTCACTGGGCACCAGTATATTCTCATCAACCCTACTACCTGAGATTGCTTCAGAGTTTATCCACCAGGAACTACCATTAGAGTGGTGATCACAGCCTTTGGATGTATGATGGAACAATGAATGCTGGAACCACGCATGCCTGACCAATGCGGTCGGAACAACGACCTTTTTGTTTCCACGAATGCCTTTACCTCGCTTGCTTTTACAACGATTTTTCATTATAAAAGCATGCCTAGTAAAGGCATGTGTGGGACTGGCATGTGTGGTTCTAGCATGCATAGGGGCCCAAAAGTACCCCACCCCAGTACCCCACCCCTGTTTACCCTGGCCCCCAACCCCTAAAACAAAACTACCCCGGATACCTCCCACCCACTCTGAGCCCTAAACCCTTCCCTGACCTCGACCACCTACCCTAAAAACAACAGACCAACCCTCACCCGCCACTAAAAGCAAAACTACCCTGATCCCCCCACCTCCCATCCCCAAAAAACAAACTACCCTGGTCCCCCACCCCTGCCCCTAAAAACAAAAGTACCCTGATCCCACACCCCGCCCCTAAAAACCTAACTACCCCAATCCCCCACCCAAAAAACCAAACTACCTCGATCCCTCCACCCCCAAAAAACAAACTACCCCGATCAGCCCACCCCCCAAAACCTAATTGCCCCAATCCCCCACCCCCCAAAACCAACCTACCCGATTCCCCCACCCCAAAAAACAAACTACCCGATCCCCCACTCCCTCCCTGAAAAACCAAACTACCCCGAACCCACACCCCCAATAACCAAACTACCTGAACCCCCACCCCACCCCCAAAAACCTAACTGCCCGATCCTTGACCCCCACAAACCAAATTACCCCACTCCCACCCCCAAAAACAAAAGTATCCCGACCCGAGCCCCAAAAGCCTAACTATCCTGATCCCCCCAACCCACCCCCAAAAACCAAACTATCCTGATCCCCCACCCCCAAAAACCAAATTACCCATCCCCCAAAAACAAAAGTACCCCAACCCTCCACCCCAGAACAAAACTACCCTGATCCCCGCCCCTAAAAAACAGAACTACCCTGATCCCCCCACCCCGCCCCTAAAAAAAAAAACTACCCCAAATCCCCCAACCCCACCCCCACCCCCACCCCCACCCTAAGCCCTTAATCCACCCCTACCCCTAAAAACTACCACCAACCCACTCCCCTTACCTGACTGCGTCCTCTCCCGATGCACTCTCCCTTCTTCTCTGCCTTAACCATGCATGTGCATTGTTCAGCACTTGCTTGGTTAAGACACAAAAAAAGGGAGTCGTTGTTAATGGTTCTGCTTGTGTTACAACATAATCGTTGTTCCAGAGACATTGTTCCGAACGTTTCTCCAGCCTTTGACCATTTGAATTTTCTGAGCTTGTTCAGTTGTAATTTTAACCACATCTTATCTGCTCCACCAACCATTGTTATGCAAAAGAACTGATCCTTTAGAAACCTTCTCAACACACACAACATTTAGATTTCCCTTTCCTTATCTTTGTGGTAATCCTGACCAACACCCAGATTCCCACATTCAATGTTACATTCCTGACATTGTGTTTTGTCAAAGGTTTCTTTAAGTTGACTTTGAATAGAGCAAACCCTGTCAGCACTAGTAGAGGACTTATGAGGTCTTCCTTTGCTCTCTTCTCTTACCCTGTCAGGGCAGACTGAGACCTAGGCAATCTTTTGCTTAACAATAAAAATGTGTAAACACCGTTAGTGCTACATGGTGTCACCAAGTAGGACCAGACCTTTTCCCTCAGGAATTATTCCACTTCAGAGACCATGGCTAAAACTGTTTGCTCTCCCTCCTTCAGAATTTTATTCATGTGATTAACAAAGCCATTTGAGGAGGGAGAGTTATGCGTCACCTTGAGATGCATAATGTGAAAACCATTAATGAAATCCTTCATGCAAGCCAAAGTAAAATGAGTGCCATTATTGGTGACAATCTCCTTGGGTGCCCCGTCTTTACCAAAAACTCTTCTTACAACTTGATGATAGAATCAGTTTTGGGAACTGAAGTGAAATCAAAATATACCCATTTAGAATGATAATCTACCTACACTATCAGGTAACTTAGGCAACAGATCCAATGACCTAGCAAAATCCATAGCTATTTTATGCCAAGCTTCCTCTACTACAATATGAAGTGGAGATTCATGAACATTCGAATGCTTGTCTGACACCAAGCAAGTGGTACAATCATTTATGAATTTTGCAACCTGAGATTCCATGGCAGGCCACCAGTAACATTTTTGGTATTTTTATTGGTGCTGCTGAAACCCACATGACTTGTACATATGGTCTTAACAAGACTTCAACATGTCTTTCTTTAGGCCAACCATCTTTTATGTATTTAAAATTAGGTTGGGAAATAGGATCCTGATTTGGCGATGCCACCCAGTCCTTGTGTGTAATTGTGCCTGTTCCAAAATGTCATTAATTAGGGCAACAACACACTCATTATTATGATTATTGCCCATGCACTCCTCCACAACAGGTAATCTGAAAAGGCAGTCATCCCTTACATTTCCACCATTTTTCAGTTAAGTTATATGCTTCCAACTTGGAAAGCAATCTGACTAAACGTGCTAACAGTTTTCCAGAATCATTTCCACTGAATAAGTGTAGCAGTGGTTTGTGATCAGATCAAAACATGAACCCCAAATGAATGACTTAAATCTTTCAACCGCCCAACAACAAGCTAATGCCTCACACTCAATTGTACTGTAATGTGTTTCAGCAGCACTGAGTGAGTGAGAGGCAAAACTGATGGTATATTCTTTGACCTGTGCAAATTGTGAAAACACAACTGTCAGACCAATTTGACATGTGCCAACTCTAATGACACTCTTTCTGCAGCAACAAACTGAGATAAAGCTGGTGCAGATATAATAAGTTTCTTAACTGTTTGAAATGCCTTATGCACTGTATTTGGCCATAAGTATTTCACACCTTTTTTTTGTAGATCTCTCAATGGTTGGACAATGAATGCATAAACCTGCACAAAATGTGACCCCAGTACCCAGCGTGAGAGTGCCCTTGTTTCGGCGGTTGGGCTTCCTCAATAGGTTTAATGAAAGAACATTTTGGAGAGATTCCACTTAGTCCTAAGGAATGCCCTATATAATAATTATTTCGAGGTATGAACTTACATTTGTCAGTACAAAGCTTGATACCATCTTATTTAAATGCAAAACATTTGCAAGAATACGGTTGTGATCCATTAAAGATTTCGCAAAAATAAGAACATCATCTTGGAACGCCTGCACACCAGTCACACCCTCCAAAATGGTGTCCATTAAATGCTGAAACACAGTAGCAGCAGATGCTGGCCCAAATGGCATCCTGCCAAAAAGGGCCACAAAAGTGGGCAGATCCTGAGAGTTCTAATCTTTAAGGAATCTGATGATACGCTGACTTTATGTCCAACAATGAATACAATTTAGAGTCACCAATGTTGGCCAATAACTCCTGGACCTTGGGAAGTGGGTGGCAATCAACTACAATGTTCTCGTTAAGGCTTCTGTACCCAGTTTCTCAAGAAGACTTTTCAACTCAGTTCTAACACTCAATAGAACTGATCTTACTTTGTGTGTGACTTTATGTGTTGCTTTTTAAAATTGATAATGTACACATAATTTTTTATGAGCCCAATTTTGTCACCGAAAACTTCAAGAAACCTTTTGATATTATCTTCTTCAGAGTTCTGTCCATCAACATTGACTAACAAAATAGGTACATTAGATATTCAGATGAGTCACCACCTGGAACCAACATCAGCCTAATCCAACAATGTGCCTACCCTTGATTGCTAAATACAATTTTATTAAGGTTTTCCTATCAAGGCAAGTAACATAGGCCCTGTAGACCGCCGAAGTCCCGCCAGCCACAAGACCGCCAGTGATGGTGGTCATCAGACTGCCATATTATGACTGCTGGCAGCTCTCCACCATAAATTGGGGGGAAAGCCGCCAGCAGCCATACTGGCGGTTGGCAGTGCAGTGGAGTTTACTCTGCTGGCACTTCCACGTCAACACAACACTGCCACGCCTATTACAACTTAGTAATAGGCGTGGCGGTGTTATGTTGGCAGCAAGCACCATGGACCACTTTCCCTCCCTGACGACCACCGCGACCACCAGGTAAGGTGATCGACCGACAGGGGAGGGGGAGAGGGGTGTTGAGTGTTGTGTGCGTGAATGGGGGTGTGTGTTTGTGTGAATGGAGGGGGTGGGGGTGTTGTGTGTGTTTGTGTGTGTATGCAAGTGTATGTGTGCGTGTGTGAATGCATGTATGCAGGGGGTGTTGTGGCCGTGTGTGTGAGTGAATGAGTGTGCATGTATGTGTGCATGTATGTATGTATGTCTGATGGGGTTTTGGGTGGAGGGGGGTTGGGGAGTCCTGCAGTGGCGACAGGAATAAGCATTCCTGTCGCCAGTATCAATACCGCCTGGGATTCCATGGTGGGGCTGCTGCCACGGAATCCCTGGTGGTAAGGATGCTCACAATACCGCAGGCGGTGTCAGGTGGACCGCCGAGTCGAAGGTGGTCCACCTTCGCCCAGGCGGTCCTACCCCCCTGGCGGTACAGGTGGTGAACTAGCTGCAATACAGCCAGTTCACTTCCATTTTCACAATTTGACGGTCCTGCACCATCACGCTGTCGGCGGTCTGGCCGCCACCGCCAGCGTGGCGGTCCAGGACCACCAGGGTAATTAAGACCCCTTTAGTCCTCAATGTACCCCACCACGTTGATGTCTTGTTCCCCATATGCTTTGGGAGGTACATCCAGTTTTGCAACATCACATTCAGACCCCAATCCGAGTTGAACAATGCGTCAGAAATAATAGTTATGAGTGCTCCTGAACCACACATAGGCCCTCATTCTGACCCTGGCGGTTTGAAACCGCCAGGGCAGAGGGCCGCGGAAGCACCGCCAACAGGCTGGCGGTGCTTCTTGGGCAATTCTGACTGCGGCGGTAAAGCCACGGTCAGAAAAGGGCAACCGGCGGTTTCCCGCCGGTTTACCCCTGGCCCAGGGAATCCTCCATGGCGGCGCTGCTTGCAGCGCCGCCATGGGGATTCCGACCCCCTTCCCGCCAGCCTGTTCCTGCCGGTTTACACCGCCAGGAAGAGGCTGGCGGGAACGGGTGTCGAGGGGCCCCTGGGGGCCCCTGCACTGCCCATGCCATTGGCATGGGCAGTGCAGGGGCCCCCTAACAGGGCCCCATAATGATTTTCAGTGTCTGCTTTGCAGACACTGAAAATCGCGACGGGTGCAACTGCACCCGTCGCACCCCTGCAAATCCGCCGGCTCCATGCGGAGCCGGCTTCCTCTTTGCAGGGGCTTTCCCACTGGGCCGGCGGGCGATCTTCTTGAGATCGCCCGCCGGCCCAGCGGGAAAGTTAGAATCACCGCGGCGGTCATTTGACTGCGGTGTTTGGGCGGTGTCCGCCCAGCGGGCGGCGCCCGCCGCCCGCCGGGGTCGGAATGGCCCCCATAATGTCTAGCGTTTGAGTTGCACCCAAAGTTACTTGACACCCAGGGTATTTGACTTTATCTGTGGACACAGTATCAATCTCAGGATTCAAAACTAAATTAGAAAAATGTAATATGCTGTCAGCATCATAGAACTCTACTGTAAAACTTTACTGGATTCCTACCCATCCTGCTCACTCTGTGAAAATGACCGAGTTTCTTGCACTTTGTGCAGCGTTTACTAACCCCTGGACTCTGTGCATAATTATTTAAATGTGACTTAGATCCATACCTAGAACAAAACACAAAAATGGTTAGAGTTGTGTGATGCATATATTTAGAGTGGTTATCCTCCACATGAATGACATCAACATGTTCCGAACCCCCCACAAAATTCACACATGTTGGTGACGAGTGAATATTCTCTGGAGACATCATGCTGGTAGAAACAGCAGATCGTTCAATACTTTTTGCAATGTCAAGGACCTCGCCTAATGAAGGATTTTTGCAGCTTAGGAGCATCTCCTGTACCTTCTTGGAGCAACAACTGTCCACAAATTGATCCCTAAAATATGTGTCAATAGATGGCCCAAAAGTGCAGGTTGCTGCCAAAGCCTCTAAAGCAAAGATAAAGTCCTCAACAGACTCATCAGGTGATTGTTTCTTTTTAAATAACTTACATCTTTCTAGGTTGTTCCATGAATTTCTGCTTTAGCCTAGTGATAGCTTCTCAGGGTTGATTTTAATATCCAAATTGCCTAGATGATGCAACTGCTTTAGGGAATTTACTAAAACATTGTCGGTCCTCCTGGCCTAAGTGACTAAATGAAATGGCAGCTTTGTACTTCGGGTCAAGTTCATAAGCACCAACAGCCATACATTTTTTTTCAAAAGATCTAAACCATGCACACCATTTAACAGTAGGTGTTCCTGGATTTTGTAGAAATGGTGAGTCTGAACAAAATTTGTGGAAGCCATGGTATTCATGTAGAAAATTGGATTGTAAATTCAAAGTGCCGAGAACTTCCAAACTAAACCTACAAATGAGGTGCTGTTAAAAATAATATACAGAGTTGCTGAAGAGACTTTGTTGCACATGTAGATGATTTCAGTGAATGTTGGACATGGCTTTTTGACAGGGTCATCCCCAAACTTTTTTGCCTCCTTCCTCCTATTTTTCTGACCTGTTGTTGTTGGCTTTTGAACTCTGAGCACTTTACCACTGCTAACCAGTGCTAAAGTGCATATGCTCTCTCTGTAAATTGTACTGTTGATTGCTTTAACCCAATTGGAATATTTAATTTACCTATAAGTCCATAGTAATGTGCACTATATGTGCCTAGGGCCTGTAGATTAAATGCTCCTAGTGGGCCTGCCGCACTGATTGTGCCACCCACTTCAGTAGCCCTTAACCTTGTCTCAGGCCTGCCATTGCAAGGCGTGTGTGTGCAGTTTCACTGCCACTTTGACTTGGCATTTAAAAGTACTTGCCAAGCTTAAAACCCCCCTTTTTCTACATATAAGTCACCCCTAATGTGTGCCATAGGTAACCCCTAGAGCAGGGTGCTGTGTGGGTAAAAGGCAGGACATGTACCTGTGTAGTTTATATGTCCTGGTAGTGTAAAACCCCTAAATTCGTTTTTACACTACTGTGAGGCCTGCTCCCTTCACAGGCTAACATTGGGGTTGCCCTCATACATTGTTGAAGTGGCAGCTGCTGATCTGAAAGGAGCAGAAAGGTCATATTTAGTATGGCCAGAATGGTAATACAAAATCCTGCTGACTGGTGAAGTCGGATTTAATATTACTATTGTAGAAATGCCACTTTTAAAAAGTGAGCATTTCTCTGCACTTAAATCTTTCTGTGCCATTCAATCCACGTCTGGCTAGGTTTAGTTGACAGCTCCTTGTGCATTCACTCAGACACACCCCAAACACAGGGTACTCAGCCTCACTTGCATACATCTGCATTTTGAATGGGTCTTCCTGGGCTGGGAGGGTGGAGGGCCTGCCCTCACACAAAGGACTGCCACACCCCCTACTGGGACGCTGGCAGACAGGATTGAACTGAAAGGGGACCTTGTGCATTTCTTAGCCACTCTTTGAAGTCACCCCCACTTCAAAGGCACAATTTAGTATAAAACAGGGCCTCTGCCCTACCACCTCAGACACTTGCTGGAGAAGAAACCTGAACCAGAACCTGCATCCTGCCAAGAAGAACTGCCTGGCTGCTCAAAGGACTCACCTATCTGCTTTCTACAAAGGACTGCTGCCTTTCTGTTGGCCTGCTGCCTTGCTGAACTCTTGTCTGGCTGCAAAACTGCTCTCCAAGGGCTTGGATAGAGCTTGCCTCCTGTTCCCCGAAGTCTCAGGACCAAAAAGACTTCTCTTTTTCATTTGGACCCCTCGTGCGCCGAAATGTTTGATGCACAGCTTACTCCGCGGTGAGAAAATCCAGAAAGACGCTGCTCGACACGATGCCTGCGGTGCGACCGGAACTTCGACGCACGGCCTCGCATGGACAACGCCGCCAGACTTCCAGAGGGGAAATCGACGTGACGCCTGCTGTGAGAAAGAAAATTCCACGCCCAGCCTCCCGGAATGATGCGCAGCCGGATAACAAGCCGAGGAATCTACGCACAGACCCTGGGACATCTGGTAATCCCGCGATCCATAGAAGGAGACGGTCCGCGTGCCAGAAAATGACGCCTGTCTTCCCCGAGTGAAAAATAATGACGCAAGTCCGTGTGTGAAGGGGCGAAACCGACGCACACACCATTTTTCCTCCCGTAGAATGACGCACGTCTCCCAGCATGAAAAATAACTACGCAAGTCCGTGTGTGAATGGGCGTAACCGACGCACATACCATTTTTCCATGCATCTCCTCTTCTGCGGCCCTCTGCGGAGATTTTCCACTCCAAGCCAGGTACTTTGTGCTTGAAAGAGACTTTGGGGGTCATTCTGACCTCGGCGGTAAACGTCGCTTACCGCCGCCATAACACCGCCGCGGTAAACCGCCACGGTCATTCTGACCCGCAACTGGCAAACCGCCAAAAACTCGACATCCACAAAAGTCCGCCACACCAAAGGTCAGCGCGAAACTGGCGATGACCAAACCTCCACCGTCACACCAACAGAAATACGCCCATACCATTCCGACCCACAAATCCCTGCAGCGGTCTTTCAACCGCAGTATTCCATTGGCGGTACACACCGCCGCGGTCAAAATACACACACCTTTACAAAACACAACCACATTGGATAATTCAAAATACACACACCTGAGACACATACACACACCACTCCCACACACCCAATTAAATATAAAACACACACCCACATCACCCACAAACCCCTACGACCACAATTGCGAGTGAAGGACAGAGAGATAGAGCACAGCATAGAGTACACCATCACACAGAGGCAAATCACAACATCACCCACACAATTTCCACGCACAAAACACCATACACCACCACACTCACCACACTCTACAACACATACACCACCCCTCACCTCATCCACACCACCCCATGGCACCCCAAAGACACCCCAGGTTCTCTGACGCAGAACTCAGGGTCATGGTGGAGGAAATAGTTCGTGTAGAGCCCCAGCTCTTCGGGGCACAGGTGCAGCACACCACCACTGCCAGGAAGATGGAGCTATGGCAAAGAATAGTGGACAGGGTCAACGCTGTGGGACAGCATCCACGCAATCGGGACGACATCAGGAAGCGGTGGAACGACCTACGGGGGAAGGTGCGTTCCATGGTATCAAGGCACAACATTGCGGTGCAGAAGACTGGCGGCGGACCCCCACCTACTCCCCCAGAATTCACAGCATGGGAGGAGGAAGTCTTGCACATCCTGCATCCTGAGGGCCTCGCAGGAGTAGGCGGAGGAATGGACTCTGGTAAGTCAAATCTTCACTACTCCATTCCCCCCACCCCACCTGCATGCCAAATCATACCCCCACCCCCATCACACCAACTCCTTGCAAATGGCTCACCATCACATCCCACCCATCCCAAAACCTAGCCCTGCGTGCGTCCCCAAAGCATGGACACCCATCCCCAAAGCATGCCCACTGCACACACCCATCACCCCCACAAGCCACCGTCACAAAAGCCCCCACAAGGGAATGCCAGCACTGGGGGACACGGCCACCCACCCATTACACGAAATGCCACACACAGAAGCAATAACCATAGTCTTATACCCCTGCAGGACCCGAACGCCACCACACCGCCACGGAGGGTCCAGAGATGTCCATCCCAACCCCAGAAGAGGCCCCCAGTGATGACAGCAGCTCTGTCTCCCTGGACCCTGATGACCAGCCCGGACCATCGGGGACCTCGGGACGGTCGGTTCCCCACAGACAGCCACAGGCTACACCAGACCTAACCCCCTCTGGGAACACCAGCACAGCTCCCACCCAGCGGGCCCATGCCTCTGTCCCCAGGACACGTCAATCAGCGGTGTGTCCACCACTACAGGGCACCCAGGTTGACCCACCACCCCAACAACAACAGGGACCTGGGGGCAGTGGTAGTGGGCACACCGTCCAGGGGACAGAGGCCCAGGGAAACAGGGGAACTGGGAGGGCTGCTGTGCGACGGGGGGGGACAGGCCCAGGGAACCGACTCTCCAAGAGGCCCTCTCCTCCATCATGGGAGCATACCACCACTCCCAGGAGACGATGGCTACGGTACTGGCCAGGTTCCAGGAGATCCAGGTCATGCAGGAGCAACAGTACATGGGGTTCAGAGAGGAACTGAGGAACATTAGTTCCGCAATGGGGACCATAGTCGTGGCCCTAACCCAGATAGTCACCACATTGTGGGACCATGTGGCACCACAAAGGGCCCCTGTCACTAGCCTGGACCAGGAACAGCCTACCACCTCCGCCGGCGCTAGTGGACAGGAGGCCCCCACACAACGACAGGCCACCAGAACCCCACCTCCTGCAGAAGAAGAACCACCCCGCAAGCGGAACCTGAGATCTCACAAGAAGACAGAGTAGGATGCCAAGACCCCCGCCAGCAAACGATACCCCCTGATGTCATCCCACTGTCCCACATTGTCACCCTATCCAACCTTGAACTGCCCCTGCTCCATCCTTCCACAGGCATATGGACAATGCACCTGTGCGACTGAGAACTGGACTCTGTCATGGACATTACTCCACCATCACCCATCCCCGTTTTACAATCATGTTCCTTAAATTTAGCACTTGAATTAAATCACTTCTTGCACAAAAAAAATCTGGAGTCTGCTTGTATTTTGAACAAATGTATTAGACATAACGTGCCAAAATGTTCAGTTACATTGTGATGACAACATACCACTGTCACACAGCTGTAGTCCATGGGCAAACAAAGCAGAGGTCACGCAGTGGGGCCCACAGCTCTGAAAACGGAAGGGAAAGTCACAACTCAGTTAACAGGAACTGGGGGGGAACTCAGACAGTAGAGAGGCAGGAGACTTTAAGTAAATGTAAAATGGCGTGGTTGATTCGTACCTGTGTGCTACTGAAAATACTGTTGTATCACTGTGTCCCTGTTGTCTGTGTCGTCCCCGTCGTCCTCCTCCTCTTCACTCTCCACAGGCTCCACAGCTGCTACAACACCACCATCTGGACCATCCTCCTGCAGGAAAGGCACCTGGCGTCGCAAAGCCAGGTTGTGAAGCATACAGCAGGCCACGATGATATGGCACACCTTCTTTGGTGAGTACATTAGGGATCCCCCTGTCATATGCAGGCACCTAAACCTGGCCTTCAGGAGGCCGAAGGTTCTTTCTATAATCCTCCTAGTTCGCCCATGGGCCTCATTGTAGCGTTCCTCTGCCCTTGTCCTGGGATTCCTCACTGGGGTAAGTAGCCATGACAGGTTGGGGTAACCAGAGTCACCAATTAGCCACACACGGTGTCTCTGTAGCTGTTCCATCACATAAGGGATGCTGCTATTTCACATGATGTAAGCGTCATGCACTGACCCAGGGAACTTGGCATTTACATGGGAGATGTACTGGTCAGCCAAACAGACCACCTGGACATTCATAGAATGATAACTTTTTCTGTTCCTGTACACTTGCTCACTTCCACTGGGGGGAACCAAGGCTACATGGGTCCCATCAATGGCACCAATGATGTTGGGGATATGTCCAAGGGCATAGAAATCACCCTTCACTGTAGCCAAATCGGCCACCTCAGGGAAAACAATGTAGCTCCGCATGTATTTCATCAGGGCAGACAACACTCTGGACAAAACCTTAGAAAACATAGACTGAGACATCCCTGATGATATGGCCACTGTTGTTTGGAATGATCCACTTGCCAAAAAATGGAGTACTGACAGAACCTGCACCAGAGGGGGAATCCCTGTGGGTTGGTGAATGGGGGACATCAGGTCTGGCTCCAGCTGGGCACACAGTTCCTGTATAGTGGCTCGGTCAAGTCTGTATGTAAGAATGACATGTCTTTCTTCCATTGTCGACAGGTCCACCAGCGGTCTGTACACGGGAGGATTCCTCCATCTCCTCGCAAGTCCCAGCGGACGGTGCCTAGGAAGGACAACATGGAGCACAGAGTCAAGCAACCCACAGGTACGTAACCACAGCTTGCACAGTACACGATTCGCTATGCATTGAATGGCTTGTATGAGTGGCAATGCAAGGCCTAGGCCTGTGTGACGCCGTAGAAATTCAGCCATGTGGGCCCTTGAAATGGCGGCTGCCTGACCTGTGAAGTGTGACAATGGGATGTGAGGTCAATGCGCTGGCGTGGCACACCGTGGCGGTAGGCGGTCGAAGACCGCGACGCAAAGCAGCATTGGTTAACATTGAACCCTATGTGGCTCAGGAGCCAATGACAATGTGCGCCGGTGGTCGCGGTACACACCGCCGCAGTACGCACCGCCGCGGGCGTGACCGCCATTTTCTACTTGCTTAATCACTCGAGACCTGATCATCCACAGGAGAGGACCTATACTGCAAGTGCTGCTGTGAACTCGGTCTGGAAGATACAATGGCTGCTGCGACTGGGGAAAGGGCCCCTGCCTTCACATCTGAGGAATTGGAGAAACTTGTTGATGGGGTCCTGCCCCAGTATGCGCTACTCTACGGTCCTCCAGACCAACAGGTAAGTACACTGGGAGCACGTAGTATGGGCTATGCCTGTGTTGAGTGGGGTGGATGTAAGATGGTGGGGAGGGGAGCGAATGAGGAGTCCACAACAGACGGGGCACCCACTGCCGCAAGAGGTGGGAGGACATCTGCCGCGGGAGCAGAAAGACCGCCGAGGCTCTGCTGGGGATGGCCTCCCAACGTAGGAGGGGTGCCAGTCGTCAATTGACCCCCCTGATGTCCCGGATCCTGGCGGTGGCCTACCCCGATTTGGATGGGCGCGTGATGACATCACAGCAGACACAAGGGGGTGAGTATCAGCACATTCCGCTATATTAGCGCTCAGTGGAGGCGTCTGGGTGGGGGAGGGGGGCTGTGGCTATCTCTAGGCCAGGGCGGTTTCTGTAGGCTAGGCCCCTCCGTTAGACATGGCCCTGTGCCCCCGCCCCCCACCTCTGTAGGGTGCTAAGTACAGCTATCCATGGCCCGGGCTCACCTATGTGTGCATTTGTCGTCCATAGACTTGTAGGCCAAGTCACTATAATTGAGTAGTGTACCCCGAGTGCGCGGCGTAGTGCAGGGGGCTTCTGTGCCTGTCCTCTCCGCCAACGGTGCCGCCAATGCATGCACTCAACATGTCTTACTTTCTTCCCCCTCCCCCTTTTTTTGGTTTTCCTGTTCATGTGTGCATTAGCATCATCAGGCGGAGGAGAAGTGGCATCGGCGCACGAGGGAGCTGCATCTCACATGGCCCCGGAGGGCCCTGCAACCGACTCGGAGTTAACCAGTGAGACGGAGGGTGAGGGGGGCTCCACAACGGGGACCCGTGGAGACGTCAGCGACACCGACACGTCCTCGGAAGGGAGCTCCCTTGTGGTGGCGGCAACATCCGTGCCCACTGCAACAACAGGTACAGCCAACACCCAGGGCACCAGCTCTGCCCTCCCAGCAGCCCCTCAGCTTCTGCCCCGTGCCCGCTCGGGCAGGAAGCCGGCCATCTCCTTCGCCCCTGGCACCTCAGGTCCTGCCCCAGTTACCCCTGCTGCCCTCAGTGCGGAGATCATTGACCTCCTCCAGACTCTCATTGTTGGGCAGTCTACCCTTTTGAATGCCATCCAGGGGGTAGAAAGGGAGGTGCATCGGAGCAATGCATACCTGGAGGGCATTCATTCGGGTCAGGCTGCCCATCAGCGATCGTTCAACGCTCTGGCCTCAGCACTGACGGCAGCAATTGTCCCTGTCTCTAGCCTCCCCCCTCCAACTTCCTCAACCCAGTCCCACTCCCCTTTTCCTCTGCCTATCCCAGACACACCTACAGACCAGCCTGCACACACCTCAACACCCAAGGGCAGCTCATCCAGACATAAGCACCACAGATCACACAAGCATTCACCCAAGCAACATCCACATGCAGACATGCCAACAGCCACTGCCTCCTCTGTGTCCCCCTTCTCCTGGTCTCCCTCCTCCCTCCCTGTGACGTCTCCACTCACACCTGCATGCACACCACCATCAGCCACTACGTCCATCACCACCACACCCACCAGAACAGTCCACACACGTGCAGTCACCACCCCCACTGCCATTTACACGTCCCCTGTGTCCTCTCCCAGTGTGTCTGTCACTCCCTCTTCCAAGCCACACAAACGCCGGCAGCCACCCACCCAACAGCCATCCACATCACCACAGCCTCCAGCACAAGCACCTGCACCCAAAGACAGCACACTTGACTCTCCTACAACCACATCCTCTCCCTCCACTCCCATACCCACTGCACCTACCCTTCCCATTGCTCCTAAAAAGTTGTTCCTCTCCAAAATTAACCTCTGCATCACCTGACCCACCCCCTCCATCTTGTAAGAGTCCAAACAGCACCTCAGCCACCACAAGCCCTGCACCTACTAGGACCATCGTTCAGGGCTATTGGAGTCCACCAGCTCCTAGGGCAGGAACATCGGCCAGCAGCAAGGGGACAGCCAGCCCACCCCCTGGGAAAAGAACCAAAAAAGGGAAGGGCTGCGCGACAGGCCTGAGACGGCTGCCCCCAAGGACACCACCCTTGCACTGTCACCTGGCCCACCCACAAAGGGAGTCAAGGGCCCCAGAGATTCGGCCAAGGGGGGCAAGGGCAGCAGGGTGGACAAGTCCGGCAGCAGGCAAGCTGCCCAGGAGGGCCCCACCAGCCCCATTTGGGGTGTGACGGAGGACACCCACAGGCCCAGGAGTCCAGCACAGGAGGGCCCCGCAAGCGATAGGTCGGATGGCGACTGAGCAGGAATGATTGCCCAGATCTGGTTCCCTAGGAACACAAGACAAGCACCGCTGAACAGGGCCCCACCGTGAGAAGCACTGCTGAACAGGGCCCCGCCAAGAGAAGCACTGCTGAACAGGGCCCCGCCGTGAGAAGCACCGCTGAACAGGGCCCGCCGTCTCTGCACCGCTCCGCTGGGCCCTTCCTGTCAAGCACCGCTCCGCTGGGCCCCGCCGTCTCTGCACCGCTCCGCTGGGCCCTTCCTGTCAAGCACCGCTCCGCTGGGCCCTTCCTGTCAAGTACCGCTCCGCTGGGCCCTTCCTGTCAAGCACCGCTCTGCTGGGCCCTTCCTGTCAAGCACCGCTCCGCTGGGCCCCGCCGTCTCTGCACCGCTCCGCTGGGCCCTTCCTGTCAAGTACCGCTCTGCTGGGCCCTTCCTGTCAAGCACCGCTCCGCTGGGCCCTTCCTGTCAAGCACCGCTCCGCTGGGCCCCGCCGTCTCTGCACCGCTGGGCCCTTCCTGTCAAGCACCGCTCCGCTGGGCCCTTCCCGTCAAGCACCGCTCCGCTGGGCCCCGCCGTCTCTGCACCGCTCCGCTGGGCCCTTCCTGTCAAGTACCGCTCTGCTGGGCCCTTCCTGTCAAGCACCGCTCCGCTGGGCCCCGCCGTCTCTGCACCGCTCCGCTGGGCCCCTCCTGTCAAGCACCGCTCCGCTGGGCCCTTCATCTCAAGCACCGCTGGCCCATTGGCAGGGCCGGATCTGTGTCGGGCAGGGCTTCACGAAGCACTCTGGGCACCATGCCTCCTCCATAACCAGTGGAGTCTGTAATCCACCAGATGGACTGTGGCTTTGCACTCCCCAGGATGGTACAGTGGGCAATCCAACCACTGTAGAGACTTAAGAGACTGTGGCTTTGCACTCCCCAGGATGGTACAGAGGGCATGGAGGCCACTCGTGGATCTGGCGTCGTGGACTCATGTGGCTGAGGTGCCCCCCCTTCCATTCCCCCTGAGGTGCCTGTGGTTTTATTATCTGATGCCCCAGCAGTGTTCCCTCCAATGGAATCGGGTCTCGTGTTTGGGCTTTGCCCATGTGTTTATGCACATTGGCCCACGAACAATGGCATGTAGCCAATATGTGCAGGACTTTTGGACTATGTATACATTGTTCATGTTGTGATTTATTTATTTTAAAAATTTCATATTTCACTTAAGTTCAAATATGCTTTAATATACTTCTATTTTAATGTTCATTTTATTTTGTCTTTGAATTATTCCGGGGGGTTTGTGGGGTGTAAAACTGACTTGTTGCTCTGCATTGGTGTGTGGGCATTTGGGGGGGGGGGTCGCGTATGTGTGTGCTTGTAATCTTTTCTCCTCCCCCCTCCCCTGTGTCGTAGGTGCAGTACTCACCGTTGTCTCCTGCGGCGGCGTTCGTGCTCCTGGTAGAGGAGCAGGTAGACAATCGCTGGTAGGATGTTTAATTCGGGTTCCATGCTGTCCAGATTCCTCGTGGAGTGTATAGAGGTGAGCGTTTTCCCGTTCATGGTCTGTTTCCACCGTGTTTTTATCGGCGGGGCTCCCGCCCCGGAAAGGTGGCGGATTGGTGGGTCGTGATAGGGTGGGCGGTACATTGTCTGCCGCCTGTCTGTTGGTGGTGACCGCCGTGCTGTTTGTTTGCCCCACTGTGGCGGTCGGAGTGTTAAAGTGGTGGCCTGTGTTGGCGGTTCCCGCCAGGGTCAGAATTCCATTTTTTTTTACCGCCTGCCTGTTGGCGGGTTGGCCGCCGCTTTAACACCGACCGCCAGGGTTGGAATGACCCCCTTTATTTACTTTTTAAAGACTTAAGACACTTCATATCACTTTTTAGTGATATCTTTACAAATTCATATTGCATCTTTGATCGTTTTGACCTGCAATTACCCAGATAAATATTATATATTTTTCTAAACACTGAGTGGTGTACTTTTGTGGTGCTATATTGTGTTATTGTATGATTTATTGCACAAACGCTTTACAGATTGCCTTCTAAGTTAAGCCTGACTGCTCGTGCCAAGCTACCAGAGGGTGGGCACAGGATAATTTGGATTGTGTGTGACTTACCCTGAGTAGAGTGAGGGTTCTTGCGTGGACAGAGGGTAACCTGACTGCCAACCAAAACCCCCATTTCTAACAGTGAAAAGTACTGCCAATAAGTTAATTTCTGTGAGGTAACTTGTGACACTTGTCAAATTTTTATAAGCACGACAACGCAACTCCCAGTTTTCCCAAACTAAAATGGTGGAAAAAACATGGCCACCATTCGTCTACAGCATGATGATATAGCTTTAATTATTGCCTTATTAAAGTGCTGTTTCAGTAAACAAGCGTGTGCCCATGCGCATGCAAAAACTGCTGCCAGTTAGGGTCGAGCTCCACTGTGCATGAATAGATGAGTGTGTGCAGGAGAGGTGCAGCAATTAGGGCGGTGGGGATGAATGAGAGCATGGCATCGAGGTGTAACGAAGAAGACTCACTACCAAACCAATCAAATAAATAAATTGAGTGTCTTTTCAACAATGTCTTTAAGAACATCAACTAGGTTCGAATCTCAAAGTTCTTTCATTAAACACGATTGCACTGTAACACAGATTAGGCCATTGATTAACAGCCCTCTCACAAAGCCCACTGCAGGTTTACCTTTTTTCTCTCATGTTTTCCCACAAACTTGGATTATAATCTTACCTTCCATGTCATACTCCGCTGTGTGATTCACCTTTGATGCTTGATGCATATGTTGAAGACACTGCCTAAAGAACTCTCAATAACTGGCAATTGCCAAAGGGCAGTGGCTTCTTTTATCCCTAAGCTTGACTCAAGAAAGCAGCAAGACCTTGCAATGTCTTAAAGATCCTCTTGTGAGATCACTCTAGACCTTGCCCTTTCAAACCACTTTTGCTTTGGTGAAGGGCAAGTCTTAGTTAGCCTTTAGACTCAATGGATGGAACGTGAAGGCCACACTAGAACCTTTGCATCTTTTCTCCATACTTACTGCCTCCACACAAGCAAGAACATGAACCCCTCTAGACAGTTGGTGGAGGAAAGGACGGAGGGACATAATGTGAGGCACTGGAGGAGGTGAGGGTGACAATATTGGCTGACCCGATGACACTGAGGGGCTGGATCCTGACAAGCACTACCTCTTGAAGTGTCTGCAGAAGCTTTCCCTCCTCTGGTCCCTGTGTGAGCTTCCAGGAGATGAGGGGCCAGCATCTCTTTATAGGCTTTAGAAAACTCTGTGGTCAGGTCATCTGTCCCACCATTCCTTCAATAGCAGCTACTGAGATGGGGTGCCCATGGTGATCTTCCAGCCACACCTATCTCGCCCAGGTACTTTTCAATATGAAGGGTTGGAACATTTACTCAAAAAGTATACAAGTAGTCATAGTCAGCCTATTTTTATTATACTAATATTGAATTATTCATTAGCAGGAGCTGGAAAAAGACACTGGCAGCCTAGAAAAAGTGCTTTTCAATATATGTTGTGTGCTTGATTACTGACAAGAGTGTGTTTGTATGAAAGAAACAGCATACAGATGTGTGAGTGTGCATCTCTGTGTGAGTGTGTGTGTGTGTGAGAGAGAGTCAGTGACAGGTAGTGAGTGAGAATGAGAGATATTTAGTGTTACTAAGGAAGCATCAGTGAGTCAGAGTGGGTGAGAGCAAGAGTGACTGCAAGTGAGTGAGAGAGGGCAAATAAGACTGAATGAATAAGAATGAGTGTGAGGGAGTGTTACAGAGTGGGTTGAGAATCAGTGACAGTGATTGATTGTAACTGTGAGTGAGAATAAGTGAGTTATAGTGAGTAACAATACATGAGAGTGGGTACAAGTGAGTCAGAGTAATAATGAGTGAGAGTGAGTGTAAATGATTGAGAGTAAGAGAGTAAGAGTGAGTGCAGAAGAGAGAGCCTTAATTATTGTATATGCAAATTAATGAGTGATTGTTAGAATGAGTTTGAGCGAGTGAATGTAAGCAAGCGTTAGTAAGAATGGAGTGTTGTGCCTGTAAATTGACCTTGGCATATTTCTTGGCTTAGAACTACAGGATGTAGGAGGAGGCAACGATGTCATATTGCTGATCTTGACATTCTACAGGCATTTTTTGACTTAAGGGTCACCTATGGTACTTGGATAGCACTAAAGGGAAAATTCTGGTACTGGAATAGTGTATGCAATTTTTAGCATGATGGTCACCCATGGCAAAATATTGGCCTTAGCACAGTGGGGGTAATTTTTGACATAAGTGGGCATTCATAACACTTTTGAAAAAAATCGGTCAGCTCCTGTGGAGCGTCAGGTTTCATTGGCTTAACACAACATCAAAGGAATTCCTGGACAGATCTATTGTGCCCTGCACTGTCATAGGTTCGCGCAAGGTGAAACATGGCAACGCAAGGGCTTAATTTAAATTTACCAAGCCATGCTAAGCCACCTTGCGTGACCCTCTGGGGCTTGGTAAATCCAGAGTAATGCAAGACAGTGCAATGTGCTGCCTTGCCTTACTCTGCACTGGGAAGCAATTACATGGGTAGGGAGTGGCTGATCCATGCATCCAACCAGGCTTTTTTGCACACTTTCAGATTACTAAGAGTAGGAAACCTGAGAACGAGCCAAAATTGTACACCTTCCCAATAGAGGCGCAACAAGGAGAAATACCTTTATCTCACCTCAATTTTTCCTGTTTCTACATGCGATGCATTCAACAGCACACTTAGAAAGAGAAAAAAGCCTCTAAGGATTGTTTTTGTGCAGGAAGGTATTCTTGTCTGAGTTGGTGCTAGGCAGCACAGAGTGCGCCAGCGCATAGAGAGCAGGAGTGGGTTGCATGATGGAACCACGCATGCCATTACCACATATGCCTTTACAATGCGACAGTTAGCATGCGTATGCCATTACCATGCATGCCTTTACAATGAAAATTTACATATTTTGCAGATAAGAATAAACCATTTATATATATATATATGTATATGTATACAAACACACATATCTATCTATCTATCTATCTATCTATCTATCTATCTATCTATCTATCTATCTATCTATATATTTACATATTACCTTATCAACCTCAATCTCTAGGGCAAACCACCCATAAACCCTAAAATCACCCTTGGCACTCAAATACCCCTACCCATCCTAAACCCTAAAATTATCCTTGCCACCCAAATGCCCCTATTCATCCTAAACCCTAAAATTACCCTTGCCACCCAAATGCCCCTACCACCCTAAACCCTAAATTAGGTCGATGTTTTACCCATACAAAGACATAGAAATTCAACAGTTATACTTATCTAAAGAAACTATGGGGGTCATTCTGACTCCCGCCGGCGGCGGTAATCGCATGCCCGGCGGGAGCCGGCGAATGACCGCCGGTCATTCTGAGTTTCCCGCTGGGCTGGTGGGCGACCGCCAGAAGGCCGCCCGCCCGCCCAGCGGGAAACCCCCTTCCACGAGGATGCCGGCTCCGAATGGAGCCGGCGGAGTGGAAGGGGTGCGACGGGTGCAGTTGCACCCGTCGCGATTTTCAGTGTCTGCCATGCAGACACTGAAAATCTATGTGGGGTCCTGTTAGGGGGCCCCTGCAGTGCCCATGCCAATAGCATGGGCACTGCAGGGGCCCCCAGGGGCCCCACGACACCTGTTCCCGCCAGCCAGGTTCTGGCGGTGAAAACCGCCAGAACCAGGCTGGCGGGAAGGGGGTCGGAATCCCCATGGCGGCGCTGCTTGCAGCGCCGCCATGGAGGATTCCCTGGGGCAGCGGGAAACCGGCGGGACACCGCCGGTTTCCCGTTTCTGACCGCGGCTGTACCGCCGCGGTCAGAATGCCCATGGAAGCACCGCCAGCCTGTTGGCGGTGCTTCCGCGGTCGTTGGCCCTGGCGGTCCATGACTGCCAGGGTCAGAATGACCCCCTATAACTCTTACTGGAAAGTAACTTTGGAACAACGAGTTATAGGGGGTTATTCTAACTTTGGAGGAGTGTTAATCCATCCCAAAAGTGACGGTAAAGTGACGGATATACCACCAGCCGTATTACGAGTTCCATAGGATATAAAGGACTCATAATACGGCTGGTGGTAAATCCGTCACTTTTCCGTCACTTTTGGGACGGATTAACACCTCCTCCAAAGTTAGAATAACCCCCATAGTTTCTTAACATAAGTATAAATATAAGTATAACTATAATTGCTGAGTTTCTTTGGTTTTATATGCGTAAAACTTCATCCTAACTATAATGTACTGAAACCTTTGGTTACTAGTAGGTAGTTATAGATCGGACTTAGGGCCTCATTTACCAGGCCTTTGTGCCACTGTTGCATCATTTTATTTTATGCAACGGTGGTGCAAGCAGTGCTCTTCACTGCTCTACATTTACAAACTGATGCATTGGGCCCAATGAAACAGTTTGTAAAGCCTTGTGTCACATTATACCTGTGCCACGTATAATGTATGCAAGATAAGTATTCCCACGGGGAAAGTCACGCAGAACTCAGAGCAGGTGTAAAACTAATGCAGGGCTTTTCTCAATGGGGGCCTTCTTTCTGGAGTAGCGTAATTTTTTTGATGCTAGTCCAGCAATGCGTGAGTTTAGCACCAAATTTCGGACGCATCTGTGAAAATGTGCACCATGCAGCTCTGTTTTGTAAATACAGTGCAACCATTGCATCATTAGGGTGTCATAGGGCAGCACAAGAAATCTGACGCATCGGAGCCGATGCTTCATATTCTTGTAAATGAGGCCCTTTGTTTCCATACAAAAGTGCTTTTTGACTTGCGTATATCTTTGGCACTGTTTGAAAAATCTTCAAAAATGTTCTAAAAAAAAGTGCCACCCCCAGGGGCTTGTTGTGCATGGAATGTTTCAGGCTGATCTGTCAAGCGGGGGCCAAGAAAAAGGGGGATCAAAAAAGGGCATTTCCCATGTTAATTCCCATAGAGTCTTTAGACACGCCTGCAGCCCGAACCGCTGGACAGAATTTGGCAGAAAGGTAGCTTTTGGTCCAGAGATCATGCTTTTTTATTTGGGAAAAATCCATTCAGTAGTTTTGGAGTTACTAAAAGAAAAAAACATTTACATCTAGAGATGCAGATCCTCCTCGAAACCTCCCTGGATCCAGAGGAAAAGCAGGGCCCTGATTAGCTGGCCTCAACCTGACAGAAAAGTTGCTGCCACCATTTTGTTTCTCACATTGGCTGGAAGGTGGGCAAAAAACAGTGTAAAAACATATAAGTGGTCAGCATAGAGGTATCCTGACCCCAAAAGACACAAAGAGGGGTCCATTAGGGACCCCTCATGGGTAAACAAATTGCCCTTTTTTCAGCCGATCCATGGATCATCGAATCCTCCTTGGATCCTCCTCAAATAAAGGGGGAAAGCAAGGCCCTGACCGGCTGCCCACGACCTGACTGAACAAAAACGTGCAAGTTAAAAGAAAACCTAGAATTTCACTGAAAAAGCAAAGGTTACAGGGACGTTATACTTAGATTGACATTTTACCCATACAAAACAATAGAAATTCAGCAGTTATAATTCTCTGAAGAAACTATAACTTGTACTGGAAACTTGGGCAACAAGTTATAGTTTCTTAACATAAGTATAACTATAAGTACTTACTATAGCTGCTGAATTTCTATGGTTTTGTATGGGTAAAACATCAACCTAACTATAACATCCCTGTAACTTTTGTTTTTTTCAGCGAGTCACACTACCAGGGGAGTTTCACAATCCATTTATTATTTAATTTTGCAGCTTCAAAAAGCAGTAAAATGTTCCAATGTGTTTCGGTCTGCCTGGGTCCTTGTTCACAGGACAAAGTGTAATCGTCCTATTTTCGATTTTTGCACACTTAAATCCTTTTTCTGTTTCTATATTGCCAATCACTCCTATGGCATAGGACTTATAATTAACTGCTCCCCTTTCTTTAATTTCATCAGTGACTGGTGTGATGTGACTTCCTATAGTGATTAAAGTTCAGTAAAAATTAAACATTCTGCTCAAGAGGATGCCGCTAGTGCATGTTTATTGTCTCCAAGGTTTATAAATTCATTTTTCTTTCTTGTGTCTCTTGTCTCCGGCATTTGTACATTATGACCGTTGCAGTTGCTGCTGGTACCTATAGTTCACCGATATGTCTCTCATTTCACATATTTTCATTTGTCATTTATCTTTTCACCGTGATTAACTTGTTTCCAAAACAAACCCACCAATAGATTTATTTCTTAATTTCTTTTCCCTATTCATAATTCTCAAGTGTTACAAATGACTAATAATACTTATAATAATATCTAAATATGTCTCACAGTTTTTTCATTCCGTTATAATTTTTCCTCTTTTTCGCATCACTATTTCACCATTTAATATCTCAACATATCCTGTAGGACCCTTCAGTGGGTGAGTTAAGTAATTTCTTGGTTCTGCTGCCCAAGTGCTTCTCTTTATTATTATACTGCCTCCTTTTATCATGAGTTGAAACCCTTAACTTAATGACATACATTTATTTAGTTCTTTTTGTTTTATACCAGCTTTGAATCCTCTTGCATAGCAGTGAAAAGAGTGAATCATGTGTGCTCAGTGCCTATTAAAACCCTGAAAGGCAAAGCTTCCCACAGCTGATGTTTATTCAATGCCCTCTTCATCTCCAGAGTGATAGTCTCATTTTCTCTTGGATATATACTCCTTTTTAGGCAAAAATCTATTAAAATGAAGAAAACAAGCCCTTTATCAGTTGGATATTTAGAAAGGCACATAAAATTCTTTGTCTTGTTTCAATTCATGCGGTGTCCAACTACGTAGAGAAAGGATGCAGCGAGATTCTTTCTGTCTTAGATTCAGTTCTCTATTTCCTCCACATTCCAGCGTCTCTACCTTGTCAAATCTATAGAACTTCAGCTTTGACCAGTCACTTCGATTTCTCAGCTCCATGTGTTTGGCAACTGCATTGCTTCTATCCCTGTTCATTGTTGCTCTCACATGTTCAAGAATTATTTTCTTAAGTTTGCTGATTGGGCTGCCAACATATTGCGGTTCATATAGGCATTTGATCACATATACCACATATTGTCTCTTGCGTGTTATATTCTGTTTCATTTTGTGATTATTCTCTATAGTGATTTCCTGTTTTTCCATAGAAATTGCACACACTTTGAACTGTTTACAATTCTAAAATCCCAGCCTTTTCAGCCAGTTGGTTTTCCTGGTTGAGAAATGACTGTGTACCAATCTATCTTTCAGATTTCTCACTCTTCTATAAGTTATATCAGGATGGCTACCCATTATTTCTGCTACCATTGGATCTAATTGCAGTGCACTCCAATGTTTCTGTAGTATTTGATTTAGTTGTTTGGCTTCTGCAGAGTCGGTTGTGATCATTCGTATATGACTTGTGACTTTTTATTTCTGTTTTTCCCTCAAGATTCTTTCCCTGTCCATTTGTTCAATTTTAGTGAGGCCTGTTTTAATTACCTGTTTGGGACATTTCCTTGATGTAAATTGCTGACATGTTTGAGGGCTATGTTCCTTTTTTTCCTCTGCTGGGAGCAATCCCTTTTGATTCTAGTGAATTCTCCATATGGAATGCTCCACTTTAGACTTTGTTGATGAAAACTTTCAGCATGTAAGATTGAATTAGTTGCTATGTCTTTGTGATGTAGTGTAGTCTGGAACATGTTATTCTGTATATATATATATGTATATATATACATATATATATATATATGTATACATATATATATATATATATGTATATATATATATATATATATATATCTGTATCCAAGAATACTACCCTGGATTCACTGATTTCATACATGAATGTGAGATTTGCCACATTACCATTTAGGATCATGAAGTATGTTTCAAGTTCTTCCACACTGCCATCCCTTATTAGAAAGAGATTGTCAATAACATGCAGCTACATGATTACTTTATTTACATATCTGTCATTCTCTGATGCCCATGCTACTTGTTCTTCCCATAAACACATGGTTATATTTGTGCAGGTTGGGCTAAAGGAAAATCCCATTGCTGTACCGCATCTTCGTTTGTACAGCACTTTGTTGAACAGAAAGCTATTTTGAGTGAGACACATTCTGATCAACTCCAGTAGCATCTGATTGTGCTGGAAAAATTTTAAATTCCTTTTATCCAAAAAGTACTTGCAAGCCTTTATTCCTATTCTGTCCTCTATGCTTGTATATAATAATAGAACATCTATTGTGATTAACTTGTAAATTGGCCGCCAAGGGGTGTCTTGTAGATGTCTCAACAGATCTTCTTTATCCTTTAAGTATGAGCATAGATTTCTCACAAACCATGCCAGGAAGAAATCAACATAATTTGACATTTGTTCTAAAAGTGACCCAATTGCAGATATGAATAGACTGCCTGGTGGATTCTTTGGATTTGTAGGTATTTTAGGCAGGACGTAAATTGTTGCTGTCTTTACATGTTCTGTTGTAGTATATTCCTGTTCATCCAAGTCAATTAAGTCAATTTCTGCCCATTGGTGTAGTTTTGTTTGTAACTGTTTTTCATAGGTTGGAATTGGATTATGATCTAATTTTACATACCATTCCTAATTGGCAATTTGCTTCTTTGATGTAATCTTCCTTGTCCAAAATACCAATATTTCCGCCTTTATCAGCAGGCTTTATTTCCATTCTTTCATCCGTTTCCAATTCTTGCATTGCCTTTCTCTCCTCTTTGGTTAAATTATCCATAGTTCTTTTCTTCGAGATTTGATATGGCTTTTGTATTACTGCCTCGTGAAATATATCAAGTTTGTTTCCTGGTGGCATGTTTGGATAATAACACGTCTTCGTTTTTTTCCCACTAATACCCGCTCCTAATGGAGTTAGGTAAATATCCAGATCTGATGTTACCTCCACTGTTTCCATTTCCTCAAGACTGATGAGAGTTAGCAACCCTGGCCTATCCTCCACCTGCGGGTTTAATACTGGTCCTTTCCTTGTATTCATGTTGTTAGGTTTTGTTTTTGCTTCTGTGAATATCTTAGCCAATTTGATTTTTTGTATGTATTTATACAGATCTATTCGTGTTTGTGTTAAACCAATGTGTGTTAATGAACATGAGCTCAGACCTTTCTTTAAAAGGCTATTTTCAGAGTCAGTAATGGTTCTTCTCGAGAGGTTTATAATACTTAGTTTTCGATTTTCTTCCTGTATATTCAATTCCGTTTGGGCCTCCCTCTCGTTTTGGCCTTCAGTTGTTCCTTTTCTTTTTCCTTTCTTTCCCCCTCTTGTCTTCACCATCTGCCTTGGCCTTTTCCCTTTTCCCTTTCCTCTTTCTATTTCCTTGCCTCTCAATGTTTCCCTGCTAATTTCCCATTGCTGTTGTTGCTGGGTGAGGCGCATTTTGTTTAAGAGGGTTCACTTTGGTCCTGTTGATGTTCCTTCCCCTTCGCTTAGGTCTGTGTCTGTAAGGTGAGCTGAGTTTTTTACTGCTTTTTACTGCTGCAAAATGAAACAAAAAATGGATTGCGAACCCCCCAACCCCTGGTGTGCGACTTGCTTTATACTGGAAACAATGTGTATATATATATATATATATATATATATATATATATATATATGTTTATATTTAGAAAAAATAGAACCTACTGCCAATAGCCAGTAAGTAGCTATAGTTATGACCTAGTTTCCATAGAAAAAACATTTTTTGGTTTGCATATAATTTTGCCTATAACTTTGGTGCAGTTTGACGAATCTTCACAAACTTTTCAAAACTAGTACGCCAGTCACTTTAGCTGCTGTGTGGGATGTTTCGTGGTTAATAGTCAAGTGGGGGGGCCGAGAAAAAGGGAGGGGGCAAAACGTGTTTTCCCTATGCAAGTTCTCATTGGGATTTTAGATACTACAGCCCGAAGCGATGGACAGAATAACACTAAATGTGGCAGAAAGCTAGCTCTTGTGCTAGAAAAAGTGATTTTTGTTATTTGTTGTGAATACATTCAGTAGTTTTGGAGTAATTAAAGGAAAGAGAAATATAGATATCTAGGGATGCAGACCCTTCGCGGATCCACTCGTGGAGGCTCTCCGGACTTGGAGGAAAGGCAAGGCCCTGATTGGCAGGCTGCAACCTGAGAGGAAATTTGCGGCTGCCCTTTTCTTCCTCGCATCGGGCCAGTGGGGGGGAATAAAAAAACTGCCACAAGGGGTCAGGACACAGGTATCCTCACTCCATATGAAAGATGGAGGGGTCCACCAGGGCCTCCATCAAAAACTCCAGCTTCTGTGCTGAGATCTCAGGCAGGCCATACTCAACGTGAGTTGCATTGGAGAGAGATCAGAAAGTGCATGCAGGACATAAGATACCTCCATTTCTCAGGTAGGTACTTCTCATGAAACCATTCAGTAATCTATACGTGACACAGGCTCATGGAAAGAGGAATTGAACTAAAAAACATATACTGCATCATGCCTGAGCTTCGATGCATTTACCAGATTACAAATAACCATAATTTCTCCTAGAGTCTTGGCTGCCTAACTTGAATATCTTCCCCCTGGCTATGATCTATCCTTAAGTGGTTTCAGAACTAAATTCATGCCCGCCCAACTGTTATAGTATGGTCCACATTCAATCTTTCTATGCAGATTCAACAGTTTTAACAAAGAGAGTCAACTTTGGGGAACAACATGTCTTCATACATCTCTTTAAGTTCAAAATCTAGTGACTTGCGAACCAGGACAACATCAGCCCCTCCCACAAGAGTACAAGCTGAAATCGTTAGGAAACCTATTCAGTCCCCACATCCCATTAAATGTGTCTGTGTTTCCTTGAGAATGGTCTAAGCAACACAACGCTTGTCTAAATACACCAGCACATGCCTAGCAATCTATGAGTTGTTTAGCCCCTTCACAATCCATGACAATAATATGAGCATTCTATTTAAAACTATAAAATCACACCTACTAAGCATCTTTATCTGTCGGTATGTTACGTAGCCAACTGCCTACTCAAAAGGGACTTGGGATGCGACAATATTCTAAATACCAGAAACACATTTCCCTCCTCCACCCACATTCACATTCCAGAACATTCAATGAATCAACCCCTCAAAACACCTGTAACCCAAACCAGAAATGAACTGGATGTTCAATACACATGTGAGCAAGTATTCCTCGCCTAACCCCTTCACCTCAATAAAGCAAGATTCAGTTCTATAACTAGAAGTTAACAAGTAGTTAGGATGTCTGTTATCTTGTAGCATTAGTTCAGTCAGATCAAATTAGGCCTCAGTTGTCTCTAAATCTCACTGTAAACTACAGCAATATAAGTGTAGTCTCAATCTGCCCCTAGGTGGTCGGAGGCCGTTCTAACAAGTTAATTCCACATCACTCACCCTTCGTGCTGTATCCATTTGATCTACAGACTCCTTCCAAAATCCACTAGAATCTGCAGGCTTGTTCATTCGAGTTTGTTTCTTAACTAAACCGGCGGCTTTCATGGTATCTGAGAATAAGTAAGATTTCCCCCTCAGCTTAAACTGAGTTAGTCCACATGCAACATAATGTACTTTGTCTCATGGGGTCAAAGCAGTTTTCTTTACTCCCACAAACTCCTGCTAGGCCTCATGGACTTCCATGTTGAAACTTGGGTATATGTTGATGGAAGTGCCCTGAAACTGTAGTGGGCTTTTTTCTATGGCCAGTAGCAGAAGGGTGTTCCTTACACAGTAATTCATTAAGTAACCTATTATGGACTGTGGGAGGTGCCTGGCTGAGGTCTCAGTTCCAAAAAGCAATGCCCCCTTCCCATTAAGAATGTGCCTGTGAAGTTAGATTGGTCTAATATTTTCCCCAACATCTTCTAAATGGAGATTTTATGACTTCTAATGTTGGTAGAATCATGCTGACCCATAATCCGCACATTATTGTGGCACAAATGTACCTTAAGGTCTTCCTTCTTGGTCAATATGACCACCAGTAACTTTGAATTTTGAGCAGCTTTTCATTAGATGCCACCGTTTTAACTGTAAGGTTAGGCAATCTGCATTCTGCACTGTTTACTCAGACATTTTGCTTGTCACTGCTTTTTGTTAGGTGATCTGTTCTGGCCATGAATATACCCATTTTACCATCAATTGATACAAGGCCGCCTTCACATCGGCTCTTCTCTCTGCTGCTTGTGTCCTTGATGTCAGTGTCTGGGGGTCCTGTGCTGATTTCATTACAGCATGCTATTTTTCAGGTCTCCTCAACCCACTTCTAAGAGCTTTTCCTGAAACCTGCCCAGCGTGCAGTGTTCTCTGAAAGCCCAGATTAGAAGATCCATGTGAGGCTTGTGGCCTTCCAACATTTGCCGTGTTCTAGGTCAGTTCCATCCTCTCTAGGCCACAAAACAGCCTCTCCAGCTTGGGCAGAGCAGTGCAGGCGCTTTGTGCAGTCTTGCACACCCTTGCACTACTCAGTCACAGAGGACACTACCCTTCCTTCAGTGTCAGGCCACAGCACCTTGATGTTCTATGTCCTCTTGTGATCCAGCACTCAGAGGCAGAGTCCAGAAGAGGCCTAAACAAACTGGACACTCAATTGATTATTGTATATTTTCTAGCACAGACACCAGCTCAGGAATCCCCCTTCAAGCGGGACTTGGGCTGCATCCTTCTCAGTCGCATGGCCTGCTCAGGCTACTGCTTCGTTCTTGTCTATGTTCCTGGTGGCAAGCAAGGTGAACTGTGCTCAGCATTTAGTCTGTGGGGCAGTCTGAGGATCAGCAGTGACTCCTAATAGAGCTGGGCATCCAAGACCACACACTGCCGAAGGACACCAGTGAACCCCAGAGGGCTCAGTCAGTGTTCCGCAACCTTACTCCTGCCACGTATCTCTACAGGCTAAGCACCATCTTTTCAGACCATGGGATGCATATCTGTTGGATTGTTGAGGGTGGATGTCAGGATCAGGCATGGAGCTCTGCTAACAGGTAGTCGTGTAATTGGTGGCCTGGTCAAACTGCCTAATGTATGAAATCATATAATGGAAAGAAGGCTGTGAGAATATTATCAAACTCCAAAAGGAGTTTGGGTGTAAATTCAGCAAATTAACCTCTGTTTTGCATTACATTCCGTAGGCAAGCAATCCATGTGAAATATATTTCTGGAAGCTTTGGGCCCACGTCACAAAGATTTTCCATGATATAACTTACTCCAAAATTTTACACCTACTCATAGGAAATATCCACCTTGGTTACTTTCATGATGTGTATTATTCTTTTATCAATATGATCTTAATGTTTGTGTCCACAGTCCCAGTGTCTGTCCTTTGTCACTGGCCGCCAGGGTTGCAGTGGCGGTCCGACCGCTGCCAATGTGGTTTTCCGAGCGCCATATTACAACCACTGTGGTAGCGCCACGGTTGTACCGCCAGCATTGCCAGATTTTGTCCACACAACGGTATGGCAGTGCTGTCAGTCCTAATCCACCAGGGCAGCACTGGACATTACGACCCCTTTCTCTGCCAGCGGTTTCATGGTGGTAAACCCGTCATGAAAAGGCTTGCGGAGACAGGTGCAGGGTGCCTCAGGGGGCCCCTGCATTGTCCCTGCACTTGACATGGTCAGTGCAGGGACCCACCTGGCCGGCTCTGTCACAATGGGATAGGTGCTGGTGCACCCTACGCACTACAGCATTGACGCCGGCTCTATTATGAGCTGGAGCAATGCTACAGGCCGTTTCCCACTGGGCCAGTGGGCGTAAACTGCGTTTCTGCCCTCTGACCCAGTGGGTAACTTGTAATGGGTCCGGCACGGAGGCCGCCGCACTGGCAGCAACCTAACCATCGGGTCTTCGGCAGACGGGCTTTTCTGTCCACCAAAGTCATATAAGCCCCTATGTCCTTGGAGTGTGATCATCTTCCATGCCTGTAACTTAGTTGATTCTGTTAGATCATGGACAGTGTAAAACCCAGAATGAGTGTTGGTGCCTGCACAGCTTTTCAGCTAGTGATCCCAATTTGGATACCTTGTATGGCGTGTGCTTGAAGATGCCACTAAGGTACAGCTTCTGTGAGCGATTTCCCTGCAAAGAACTCTCATCAAAGTTGACTAGTCAGTGACAAAACCTGTACAAATGAATTCCCCTGTTCGCGATGTCAGTGTAGATATTTAAGCAGGCTCCATGTCGTGGAGCCAAGAAAATTGATGAACCTGCAGAAGGTAACTTTACAAGTGGTTTTCCATACTCTCCTGGTGTACTTTCTTAAGAATGGTAAGCAAAATATAGGACAACCACCAACTATATTCTAGCTGTAGATTTAATTTGATATAAAAGCATTATTATTTAATTAGTTTATGGGTGCAGGGTCTGAAGACAAAAGGCTATCTATGGTGGATCACCGTTATATAGGATATAGATTACTAATAAAAGGATGAGTAGCTTGTTGGGAGGATGGAAAAGCATTTTTTGGAAACATCATATGACTATTATATATCACAGATATGCACTTCTAAAGTTATTGTAGCCACCAAGGACTCAAAACAGTACTAAATATACTCCAGCACAGACCTGAGGTAAGTCCACCACCACTTATGACTAACCAGAGGTACTGCAACCCCTTCGCACAGAACATAACAGATTAATTTATTGAAAATTAGTAAAACTATATATACATTTATTGAAATCTTAACCCAAGTATATATATATATATATATCAATTAAAAATACTAATATATTTTATGTTAACATGTTAACATTTGTATTAAAAAATACATCTAACCTTTTTAATATTAATTGCAAATATTAATAATTGTTAATAATTTATAATACAAAATAAATTAATATTCTCATTTTAGTTTAGACTTTTTTAAATAAACCTCTGAAAAAAGAATTTTCAATCAATTTAATATGTTTCAATTAACTAAATATGTAATTCAAATTTAAGTTAATAGTGTTGTAGCATTTTTTATTTTGTTCCACATTTAAAATAAATACATAAATCAAATTTTCAGCAATAGATATATATTAAAAATAGCTTTCGTTTTTTTTTAAAGTTTAGTAATTTTCCTCAAATTCTCCAATATTTGACCACATGGGGCTCCCCGCCTTGGTGATTGAGATCTCTGCCTACATCTGTAAAGTTACCAGCAGTAGTAACTTTACTCTTGTAAATTAGGCTCCATACCCTGGCTTCAACCTGCACCCTAGGATGAAGACATGTAACCTTTCACTTTGTAGTAAATTTACTCTCACAATTGGCGAATAACCTAAAGTAGTAAATTTACAGGTAAACGTACTCATGTAGATTTGCACGTGTGAGTTTACTTCTGTGAATAGTTCCCTTGTGCTTTAGAACTTTAGAAATCTTTGAAGCAGAATTATTTTGTAATTTAAAGTTTATGCACTGCGAACACACACATGAATTTGAAAAAATGCAATTTCTTTCAGACTTGTAGGTCTCAACTCAATAGCTTTGCAAAGCTTTGCCCAGATTTGTAGGTGTTTTATAAATAAAAAGCTCATAGATGGGCTGTCAAGCCCACATATCACCTTCACAAAACTTCACTGTTGAGCAATACCCCCAACATTTACATGACTGATCAGATAAATGCCTAAAGACACTATTGTTACCACCCATTATAACCATGTCTTAGTGCTGTGATACAGCACAATCCAAGCACATTACAATTATCCCGTTCTTCTTGCCTTAACCACCATATTCTCGGCCATATCACACCCACAGCATAAAAGCAACTGCTGCTTTAGTGTCATTGGCATCCTCTGGCAAGAACTAAATGAGCCTGGATTTGATTATCAACCCATGTCATATTCAAAGAATATCACAAAGTACTTTTCAGTTTGAAAATGATTGTTTCTCTTCCAGTTTTATCAGTGACACAGACCATCATTGAAATCTATTTAAGATTATCTTTCTCTTGCTAAACTTGTTTTCCTAGACCCAACTACTAATGTTTTACACCTCTGTAATACATTTTAAAACATCTTCATCAACAAGATAATTAAAATATGTGATGACATTCAAGAGTGTAGCAAAGCTCCTGCTGTGAACAAGCCTTAGGACCGACCATAAGCAAACTAGTAACTATTTCACTAATTGATCATCTCACGTATCTCCATTTCAGTCACCACCCATTAAAATATTAGAATTCTAAACAACAGCTTCTGCCAAGAGCAAAATTAGATAGAAAACACACCTATTTAAAAAGCCACCCCTTAAAACATGGAATGGTACAATTCACTATCAAACAATCCTCTTTGCACCAGTTAAATACATCTACACTTAATTCGACAATCACCCTCAACTTGAAGCACTTAACCAACTTCTCTGCCACATATAAGATTGATGATATATGTGTTTTGCCCAACCCTATGCTCACTTTGGCAGTCACAAATTAATTTACACATTATAGTCAGGTATTTGCCAGAGTAATGGCACTGAAAAGACCCCGTTTAAAATTAGGATCTACTTCATAAACCCAGTTAAGAAGGCCCCTAGCTCTCCATCACTGAGCATGGCCTTCCCTGGCATAGACATAAGATTCTGCTCTACCATTTCAAAGAGATAGGAGGGTCCCCCACACTGACTTTTATTATTCACATCCTTCCTTCTGGCCTTTATGACACAGATTACAACACTTTGCCTCCAACTCCTAGAAGGGCTTGTGTGGGGTTACACTAAAATCTCCCTGTCACCAGTGTGCTTCAATTCCTACATACACCTCGCTTGAAGATCACAAATGGTAATGGCCCCAAATGTACCTACACATCACCAATCAGGAAATTCAGAACTAGACCAAAGATAACTTTCTGCCATAGCATCAAAGGTTGTGGTGCAGTCCCTGAAACCCAACCGCAGTAAAACAAAATCACTGTGTTTTAATGCCAAACACACCACCATCATCAGGTTAATTCAACCTCTGCTACTTCTCTTAGTCCAATCAGTCAACTGCACCACTAAGGTCAAAAGCCTAAGAGTTGCACTCTACTCAAAAATGTTTCAATATCTAGATTTTACTAGTGATCAGCATATGCTTCTAAAGACCAGCTCAAAAGGATTAAGTAGAAGATAACAAGAATGATATTGTGAGTTCTGACCCTTGCTGCAGAGCAGGATTAATGTGCATCAGTGTATACATGTGTAGGTCAGAGTGCTGGACTTGCAGAGTGCACTGCATGTCAGTATGTATGCACTTTTCTATGGCAGAATGTGTCCTAGAACTAGTAGAGTAGAGGGTGTTGTATTCAAGGCCAAAAGTGCACGTGCAGAGCAATGTGTGCCAAGCAGTTAAAAAGATGATGATTGAGGCATACTAGGAAAGCTTTGTCTGGGACTCAGTAATAGAATGGCATCAGATGCTGTAGGTCATTATTGAGGAGCACGGATGCCAGAATGTAATCAAATCTATAGGGGAACTGTGAGTCAGTATTCAGATCCATCTACATTGCTGTGTGTATCCCTCAGTATTTAGAAATGGGAGTGCCACAGGGCAGGAATGAGTTGCAATGTCTTAGCTCTGTTTGGCTTCCGCTACTTGCCGCATAAACATTTCTGTAGATCAAGATTGAAATACTTTGCAAGAGCTGTATGTTCTCAGTACTAGAAAGAGTAAGGGGGTCATTACGACCTCAGAGGTCTTTTTGCAAGACCGCCGAGGGACCGCCGTGTGGAAGACCGCCTGTGCAGGCGGTTTGCCACTCGGCATATTATGACTGTTGGCTGCTCTCCGTCGTTATTAAGACAGAGAGCCGACAACAGCCATAGTGACGGGCGGCGGGGAAGTGGAGGTTGCTCCACCTCCACCGCCACGTCAACAGAACACCGCCCACTGAATCACGTCCTGTGATTAGGCGCGGCGGTGTTCTGTTGGCGGTGTGGTGTCGGTGGAGCTGCCCCCATGGCTCCCGTCCCCTCCCGGAGGATCGACGGACCAGGTAAGTCGATCGTCCGTTAGGGGAGGGGGGTGGGGGTGTGTTGGGTGTTGTGTGTGTGCATGGGGGTGTGCGTGTGTGTATGTAGAGGGGGGGTGTGAGTGCGTGTATGCTTGCGGGGTTGTTGTGTGTATGGAAATGAGTGCGTGTATGTCTGTGGGTATGTCTGTATGGATGTGTGCGTGTATGTTTGAATGTGGGTGTGCGTGTATGACTGTGCGTGTGGATGTAGGCATGTATGTTGGGGTGTGTGCGTGTGTGTTGTCGGTGCTTGCATGCATGTTGTGTGTGTATGAGTGAGGTGATGTTGGGGGTCGGGGTGGGGAGGGGGGCCCTGCCACCTTTGGGGGGTGGCAGGGATGGTGGGGGGTGAAGGGGAGGGAGTCGGGGTGGGGGTGGGGGGTGGGGGAGACCCCTATCAGTGCCAGGGAAGGAATTCCCTGGCACTGATAGTGCTTACCGCCATGGATTTCATGGCGGTTGACACTGCTGGAAATCCACGGCGGTAAGCCGGGTCCAAATACCGCCGGCGGTATACTGACGGCCGCTGGGCTGGAGACCCAGGTCTCCAGCCCAGCGGTCATCTCTGCCCTGGCGGGCGGGACGGAAAACCGGCGGATGACCATGGCGGCAACCGCCATGGTCATAATACACCAAGGTAAGACCGCCAGCCTGTTGGCGGTCTTACCGCCAGTTTTACGCCATCCGCCAGGGTTGTAATGACCCCCTAAGTGTTGAAGGTTATGATTTAGATACATCAGTTTGTAGAAGTCTCAGTAGAACTGTGTATACTAAGTGCTGTAAGAGCAGGTGTACTGCAGTTTAATACTGAGATGCATTAATAAAGATGTGTGTACTCAGTGCTGTAGTAGGATGGTAATGCAGACTTGTGAAGAGTAACGGTCTTTGAAGTAAATGTTAAGAATGCAAGGATAGGTATATCAAGGGGGCAGTGAGTGAGTGTGAGATACATTAATTGGCCAGGCTAGTGTGACGTTGTCTCAATACTGGAAATGTAGGGGTCCTACTGATTATGATTTAAGGGCTTTAAGGAGAGTTCACTCAACAATGGGATATCTGAGGTGGTGATGATGACGTTTTAGATACGATGGTACAGCTACAATCATTTTGGCAGAGCTCTCAATGGCTCTCAGCCCTGGAACAGTAGGAAATTTGCCACACATGAGCTCTGAGTTGCCCTGGTAAATCAATATGAGTTTCAATTCATATGTAATTCTGAGTGCTACTAAATGGAAGAGTAAACAGACACTTATGTGTGGGTGTCAGATCTTGAATCAGATTAAGTGTATGTCCTGACATATGTGTGTATCCGAATGCAGTTAGGGATAAGCTGCATCAACAGGGCCTTTAATGGATTTGTTATTTCTTTATCTATGGGGCCATCAAAGAAGAGTGTAGCTACAATGGTGTGTGTACATCTTTATACATGCATCATTGAAGCTACACTTCCTTCTAATAGGCCCCTATGTTTGAAGGCAACACCAGCCTGGTGGGAAACCTCATCACTTCCGGGCACAACTATGTTGTTGCATGACCTCAACTCGTTAGCACTGAAATCCCTACTTGGATTCTCCATTAATCCATAAATCGCTTCCAAGCACCTTCTAAAAAATACTCCCACTGAAAGCCTCCATGAAATCTCTAACACAAAATACAACAGTGACCCCCAGATACTCCTTGCTGTCACCCATAAACCTACTGAATTGGCTTAAACATAACTACATTTAGAAATGAGGCTATTTGAGAATATGAGAATATTTCTATCTATGGTCACTAGCAATAGAAAGCTGTATGCAAGATCCCCAGAAAATTCTAACCGTGTCCTTCCTAAGTCTAAACCCTCGTTCATCCTCTCTGGAAGTACTGTAATGCAGTGTAGTTTTCAGACCAGTGCTAAATAAGTACATTCATTAGTTCATTTCCCAGACAACAGTGAGCCATCCCATACAGGGATCAGAAAGTCAAAAATAAGGCATTCAGGTAATCAGCACAAAATATCCCTATGATCTACGGAGTCCCCCAGGACTCCATACTGTTTCTTATCAATCAATTATAACTCCATATGGAGCCACTTGGTGTCCTACTCACAGATAGCAGCAGTTAGATTCACCAATGTGAAAATGACATAGAGTTGTACTTGGAAGTCTCCTCAAATTCGTGATCCAACACCTTAATGACTGCCAGACCTTGAAGGCCAGCCAGTACCTGCAACTAAATCCAACCAACACAGAATTCCTGTTGTTTGCCAAGAGCTACAAACAAGAATCAATCTAAACCTGGCTCAGGGACAGGAACGTTGAAGGCTTCGAAACACAACTTTCACCAAATGCAAAGTGACTTGGATTCACTGTGGACATTTACTTCACTCTCAACAAAGACATTGCCAAAACAAAAGACACCTGGTACCAGCTCTCTCTTCTAAAGAAAGTAAAACTGTTTATTCCAGAAGGCCACTTGAGATTTGCTGTCCAAGCTCATGTACTCTTGCATCGGGATGGTGGTGACATCCTTCCCCGTTGCCTTCCAGCTCTACACTGGTCCCTCTTAAGGGCATCTTACATATTGCAGCTTGTCTCGTCCAGGACCAGAAAAAATATGATCACATTTCCTACGTCCTGCTGGACCTCTATTGGGTCACTTTGCTCCATCTTTAAAACTACCTGCATCATTTAAGAAGCCATCACGACTATCACCCCTGCTTGTATTGCAGACAACTACACCATTTCTGTTTTTCTTCTGTGTGGTGAATGACACAAATATCAAAAAACAATATCACGTGAAATGGATATTGTGTCAAAAATATTGTGACTATCAAAATATCGTAGGTCAGAATATCTAAGGTAAGATTATCACATTTCTTGGTATATAATATTGTTTTTAGGTATATTGTTGCATTTAATATTGTTTATTTTACTGTAACTATATAATAAATTAATAAAAACAGTATTTATTACAAAGTATATTCATTCTTGGTGTTCGTATTGTTAGTATAATTGCTATTTTTTTCAGTTTGTAACTTTAAATGTGTAATTAATAGCAGTTTGGGTTTGTATGGGATTGGGTGGGAAGATATTGAAATTATACTGTTGATTAGACTAGAGTGGGAATATTAATTCGAACCCCTCTGATGTCCAACACCTTCCCTACAGTTTTCTTTTTGTACATTTCTTTATTGACATTCAAGTAACAAGAACAATGGACATTGCATGGCAGTATTGTTGTTCAGTACAGTAGCACAGGGGCCGTACAAATGTTGCCCCATTATGCATTCTAATTGTAATGACAATAAATGTCCCCTTGCATTACATAATCTCGCCACATTAGACAGGCGATAGTCTCAGCCCACCTCCCCTACAGTTACATAGATTGGAGTGGGAACAGTAAATCTATCCCCTCTGAAGTCCAACAATATCCCTATTTTTGCACAGATTGGAGTAAGAATAGCAAATCTAACTCCTCCAAAGTCCAGCACCTTCCCTGTTTTTGCCCTGACTGGAGTGTGAATAGTAAATCTAATCCCTTCAAAGTTAAACACTTTTCCTATTTGTGTTAACGCTGGAATTGCATTACTCATTTTTGCTATTGCTGTTTAATTTTAATTGTTATTTGTAATATTTTGTATTTTTAATGTGTCTATTTATTTTAAAAATATATTTTCTAATGATTTGATATATTAATTTTATTTATTTAATTGTGTTATATGTTTTTGTTAATATGTGTTTTTTTTGTTATTAGTATTATTTTGTAATTGTTTACATATTGGTATTATATTTATAAAAAAACGATAGAGAGTTCCTTCTAAATCTGTTCAGTAGCTTTTTAGAAATTAAGGTTCAAACATATTTGTATATCTGGACAGTTGCATCTGCGAGAGTCTCGCAAGACAGACATAAAAGTGCCAAATACAAAATGGAGCATTCTGATTGGCCAAGGGAGCTTTTTTTCTCTTGGGCCTATTTGTTCCTGTGTGACTTAGTCCCCTGTCCTGACGTTTAAAAAAAAATAACATAAGGTTATGCCCCCATATGCCCCAAGGGGGGGGACCAACATTTTTGCCACGATTTCACGAGACTCGTGTGGGATCGAAAAGAACCCCAAAATGGTGACTCAGGACCGCATTGTTTAATTAAGGGAAGCGGGCTCAGCCACCCTCCCTGAGCCATTATAGGCATGGGTAGTCCACCCCCAAGGTCGAAATATTTACAGAAGGGAAGGGCCTTGAGGGGCCGATATCTTTAATTAAAGGGGCGGGGGAGCCATTGGGCCCCCATCCCTGAAACTTCAAACGTCCCGGGGACCCCATCGGCCGGAGCTGGCTCACTTGCTATGTCTGGCACAGACAGGGAAATATGTGTTTGCTCCTGCCTGGCAGGAGCATTTTTTAAACTCCCACCAAACATGAGCAAACACAAATCCTGTTATCAGCAGGAGTGAGCTTTACAAATGCTCCTGCTGGCTGAGAGCAGACTTAAGATCTGTTTCCTTTCCCATACTGATGTGGGAGGGTACAAATCAAGATATTGGTCCCACCTGGACAGAGCAGTATAAATAGTGGCTACCTGCTGGCAGGAGCAATACTGGCTCCCGCAGCATGCATGGAGCCGGCTCGGCCTGTGGGGACCCTGGGGCTCCCCCCCTCGGTCCCCAAATTTGTGCAAGGTGGGTGCACTGGGTTGGCACCAGGGCATTCATCAATTTAAAATAGAGCACCTTGGGGATGGAGTCACTGAGGCCAAAATAGGCCCGGGGAGGGGGACAACGCAGACCCCCTCCCCTATACATAACAACACTGCCTGAGAGACATCCCCAGGGCCTTTTTAAGGCTTGGGGAGTGGAGCCTATAGGCCCCCCTCCCCTTAATTAACACATTGGGCCCCTAAGGATGGGGTCCCAGGGAATTAGGCCCTGGCGCAAAATAGGCTCAGTGAGGGGGTCCGTGTGATCCCCCTTCCCTTTAAAAAACCAGCCCTGGGGAATGGGGATCCTCAAAGGCTAATCAGGCTCAAGGAGGGGGGCCAGGTGATACCCCTTCCATTTAATAAAACATAAGTCCCTGGTCAATGAGGCACCCAGGGCTTAATGAGGCTTGAGGACCCTGTGGCCTCCCTCCTCTTTAAAGAAAAAAAAGGCCCTAGGGGATGGGATCCCCAGGACCTAATTGGCCTCGGGGAGGGGGACCATGCAGCTCTCCTCCCCCTTTCAAGAATATCTGGTACAGGGATGGGGTCCACAGGGCCCAATGAGGTTTGTAACGTTCACCACACAGCCCCCCTTCCTTTTTTTATTGGTGTGAACCAGGGTAATGGGGCCCCCCAAAGCCTAATGAGGCTTGGGGAGGGTGCCCACGTGGCCCCCTCCCATTAAAAAAATATAAGGCCCTGGGGGATGGGGTCCACAGAGCCTAATGAGGCTTAGGGAGAGGGGCCACATAGCCTCCCTCCCTTTTAAAGAAATAAAAAGGCTCTGGGGGGATGGGATCCCCCGGGCCTAATGAGCCTTATGGATCATGCAGATATCCTCCCCTCTTCAAACAAATATGACACGGGATGGAGATAGGGATATGGCTTGGGGAGGGGTGCCCCACGGCCCCCCTTGCTTTTTTTATTGGTATGGTCCAGGGAATGGGATCCTCAGGGCCTAATAAGGCTCAGGGACGGGAGGCGCATGGCCCCTCCCCCTTTTTTATTATAATTAGCCCCAGCTGGGAGCCCTGGGGCTGAAAGGCCAACATTATGCTGCGCACGGCAAAGTCTGTGCATGTTATAGGGTTGGTAGCATGCTTAGGGTTTGACTACAGGGTCTGGCGGAAGGCCAAGCGCTGTGATCAACCCCCGCTGCGCACAGTCAGAGACTGCACAGCGTGGGGTTGGCTGCCTGCGTGGAGTTTGAAGCAGGGCTTGGCTGCAACACAGGCCATGTGGCTAATGCCACGCATGAGCAAAGGCTGTGGGTGGTGTGGTGTTGGCTGCCTGAGGGGGAATAAATACAGGGCCTGGTTGTCAAACCCTATGCTGCATGCTATAAAAGGCCTTGCACAGTGTGAGGTTGGTTGTCTGCAGTGGGGTCAACTGCTTCTGGGTGGGGTGGCCAGAGAGCCTGGCTGCAGACCAGGCCCTGTTGTCAATCCCCTGCTCTGCACGGCCAAAGGCCGTGTGCAGCATGGGGTTGACTGCCTGCTGCTAACTTTCATGTATGGTACTAAGTATTACTTTACATTAAGAAAACCCTAGAAATTCATTGGGAAGAAAAAAAAAAAAAGTTACAATAATGTTATAGCAATGTGTGATAAAACGATCTGTTTTTGTTTAAAAATAAACCTTATAAATTCACTGAAAAAAAAACAAATGTTAAAATAATGTTATAGTTAGATGAATATGCCAGTGACAATATTAACGTTTTGAACTTATAAAGCCACAGATATACATACATATATATGTATATCTCTATTATTCCTCCTTCCAGCAATACAACAGGAAAGGAAAACTGCATTCACGAAGGCGTGCTATCAGAGTGAAAATGTATTATTCCATCACATATCCAGCATTGGAGCCCTACGCGTTACTGCAACAAAGCCTTGAAGTGTCCATAGGCAAGGTGGGCAAACTACCTGTCCCTAAAAATAACTGCTGGTGGCCCCATGAGCACTTACCAACACAAAATAATCACTGCTCTAATGTAAATGTGATGTATCTAGGAAGCGTAATTGCAGACCCGCAAGTTGAGAGCATATGGTTCCACCTTATGAAGTGAATAGGTAGAAAATGGGCTTGAATGGGCTAATTTGGTGTTTGTTGGAGGTTACTTTGGTCTGAGCAGTGTTTAGTTCGGGAAAAAAATGTCATGTCCAAAATTATCCTGAGGTAACTGCTGCCCACTTCCACCACTGACCCCACCTAGATACTCCTCTGGCACGCCACCTTTCATCACTTCCATACCATGGCTCTTCCACTGCCCACTTACTTTGGTCTAGTTCACCATCGCATTCTGTGGAGTGAATGCAAGTCCATTGCCAAAGCCTTCCAAAATGTCTCCTTTCTCCTGGGGAATGTCATTTGCGAAATGCAATATAGAACTGCACTGGTACTTACTCCCCCACATAATAATGAGAAGTGTGGAAATGCAAGAGATGTGCAGGGTTCTCAAGACTAGAGTTCGCTCTTAGATGCCTTTGAGTCATTTTCGTGCTACCATCCTTCCACAAAAATACATGTGCCTGTTTACCAAAGCCAGACAAATGGTCTGAAAAAGACGGCTCCGGTCCACCCTTATAGCCGGTGAATGAACCGCCCATATATGTCCGCACTCGAAATGCCATGTGATTCATGGTAATTGAGTACAGGTAAGACTGGATTTTTCCTTGTTTTTATTTCAGAAATAAAAGTTTCCAAAAGGAGTAGAGTAACCCGGTCCTCTCTCTCTGCCTCAGCTCCAGAAAGCTCATCCGGAATGATTTCAATTTACATTTATATTAGGTTTCAATTATTTTCCTAGGTGCACATTTTGTTTTCAATTTTGTGTGTTTACCATGTGCTTCCAGTAGCAATGGACTGGTAAATCACACAAGAAAGAGAAAACGGGGATTTATTTAATATTGAAAAGGAGACAAAATTTCAAATCACCGATTTAGCCTTATTGGAAAGAGAGCCGCAGATGTAGGAAGCCTGCTCTCTCTGGCAATGACTGATACCAATAAACTTCTTGCAGGTTTGTTTTTTTTTAATTAGAAAAAGGTACATTTCTGCCTTTGTGATTCCGGGAGGCATGACACTCACCCCAAGTTCCGCCTTATTACCTTAAGAATGCTACCACTCCCAGTCACGCACGGCTGTGCCCTCTGACGTTGCAAAATCTATGCCGGGCAGTCGCTAACCCAGCCGATTGAGGTGACGCACAGGTTAACAGTGACACGGCCACCTCTCATGCACTCGCATTCCCCCTGCCTCCTGTTCTAAATGTGGTGCGCGCCTCCTGCTTCCACTGAGCTTGAAATAATGGAGGAAATTAATAGGTATCTACAGGGAAAATTGCTCGCAGAAAAGTAGTGTAGGCTTACTCCGCCCCTTGAAGAGGTAAGTGAACGACTCAAATGCTGGGGGTGTCGGAAGGCCTGTTGGAAGTTCAAGCAGCGTCGCTGAACTGCTGCATCTTTCAAAATGAGCCACGATAAATAAATTAATCATTATAAATGTCCACTTTACAGCCGGCCTTGTTGCCCAGGAAATTTTCAACATTACTTGCAGTGGACTAGGACCGGCGGGACCACTGTCTACAGAAGAAACACGGTCCCTAAAAATAAGTGCCAAGGGTGCACGCCCACACTCACCGGAAAAAATAATATCCCTGTTACATGGAGCGTAATCACCGTTGATAAACTATTGCTTAGAGTTAAAGCAGTTCAGGCCATTGGACATGATGTGTGTAAAATGGTGAGTCAATCGTTATTTTGGCTCCTGGGCCTGTAATCTGATCCCGGACGTCTGTGTAATCGAAATTCTTAGTCCATTCCAGCTTCTTAGAGAAAAGGAATTAACGTTTCTATCTTTCAAAGTAAATAGCGTTAAAATATATAGAATAATTGTCTCCTAGCACTGTCTGACTTTTGGGGCAAATTATTTCCTTGGATATTGTCTGCTCATTTGGTTTAACCCCTTTTAATCGCATGCATTTCATGAGGGGATGCTCTGTTTATGTCAGCTCACTGGCTCTGTCATGTCTTGGTGATAAGAGGCTGTGATGGTGACTTTGTACTGCTCCTGTGCTCACATTCGTTTCAGTACAACATTTGACAATCATGAATAGTGTGGAGGAAGTTGACAGACTGAGTGACTCACAATAGGGTCCTTGCTCTTTCAGTTGAATTCTTGACTGCAGGCACTGCTGAGTAATTCATTGATGGGTCTTGTTCCTAGGCCACTCCACTTGCCCTAAAATGGAAGTAAACCATTTTGCTGGTTTATCTACGATTTTTAGTAATTTAAGAAAGCTGGAAGGTTTGCAAGAGTATTTGTGAGTTTTTAGAACTGACAGCCTTAGCCACACTTAGGGCCCCCCCAACTTATTGCCTACCTCCTCCAATTTACCACTGCTAAAAATTGCTATAGTGCTTGTGCTGTCTCTTCTGGTAGCATGGGCATATCCCTATTGGCATATTTAATTTACTTATAAGTCCCTAGTAACGTGCATTACATGTGCCCAGGGCCTGAAAATCAAATGCTACTTGTGGGCCTCCAGCACTGATTGTACTACCCACTTAAGTAGGCCTTTAACCATGTCTCAGGCCTGTCAATGCAGAGCCCGTGTGTGCAGTTTTACACTGTCACCTTGACCTGGTAAAGTAACCCTTTTGTCTGGCTCAAACCTTCCCTTTTTATGCTGTGAGAAATGGGATCTCTAGTTGGCAGTGTTTTGCACCCTGTCCGAGTAGGCACCCTCACTCTAATCAGGGTAAGGGAGTCACACACCTAAAATAACCCCTGCATACCCCCTTGGTAGCCTAGCTCAAGCAGTCAGGCTTATCTCAGAGGCAATGCGTAAAGTATTTGTACACACACACAGTAGCACAGTGAAAACACCATAAAAGTACTCCACCTCGTTTAGAAAAATAGCCAATATTCATCTGAGTAAAGCAAGACCAAAATGACAAAAAAACCAACATACACAAGTAAAGATAAAAAATGTTAAGGATGAAATCTTAGTAAAGCGCTTTGAAACAATACAGCTCCAACTGGGGGTATCATGGCGTCTGGACAGAGTCGCTCCCAATAGTCCGATGCCACTCGTGAGGGAGTGCGGGCCGGTCACGGAGTTGCACGGTCCCCAGGTACAGTACTTTTGAAAATGATGAGGGAAGCAAAGAGGTTGCCTGGAGTCGGGGAGGTGAGGTGTCTGGAGCCGGTGCAGGGTTGGTTCCTTACTGCTAGTGGGGAGGTGAGGCATTGATTCCTTACTGCTACACAGGGAAGGTGAGGCGTCAGTTCCTTACAGTTGCAGGGGAGGTCAAGCAGCATCGGTGGCGAGGCATCTGTTGCTTACAATCCAGCATGGTTGATGAATCTAGCAGGTGAAGACAAGAGGCGTTGACTTTGCGGTGTCTCTGCCGTGGAGTCGGGTGTCACAAATGTCGGTGACACAGCACTTGGGACACACCCTGTGGTGGTACTTCGAAGGCGCTGCGGGAGTGTCGGGCTTGTGGCGTCGGTCACAGTCGTTGTCCTCAGTGGGGACCACGGTTCCTGGTGCAGGCAGTGGCATGGAGTCAGACAGCTAATAATTGTATATACTGATGCTTTCTTCCCCTACAAATGGTTTCAGCAGCCCTTTACAATCCTTTTCAATAATTTAATAGTCACACATTCTGTTATATTTCATAAGTACAACATTATTAGGCACTCGTTGCTAGTTTCTATATAGCGAGCAGCCTACAGGCATCGTTGCCAACAGTTAAGATGGCCGCCGCGGAGCTTTTTCAACGATGCCATCACCTAAGATGTCTGCCGTGTAGCTTCCTCTCCCCTTTTTAAAGATGGCGGGTACCGCTTTTTTCTTTTGGCTCCATAAACGCGGGACGTATAGCCGGCCGGGAGGGTTCTTCTCTGATTGCCATATCTTTTCTAAAAGTAAGTGCTGATGTTTATTTTTGTCAGTATTCCTGCCATTTTTTAGCAACCACCAAACGTTGTATATTATTCTCTTGACATTGGTTGTTTATTATTATGCTGCTTTCTGTTCAGTTTGCAGTTTGTATGAGGCGACAGATATGAAGTGGTGATAGTACTGACGCCACCTTAAAACCCAGTTTTCAATTATATTGCTATGTCCTTTCCATATCATCCTGGCACTTATTTTCTACTTATTTTCTGCTCTAATGCTATCAACACACCTGAGTTTTAATAGTCTCTACAGGTTTGATGTTAAGTATGTGGATGTTGTTTACAATCAGTTGGCTTATAGACGAGATTTAGCTTCTTGGAACTATTACACTCTCGGTGTTTTTGCTGATACTTACCATCGTTATGGGAAGACAGGTTTTGAGTTTGTTTTAACAAATCACAGTGGTGTCACAGAAAAGACAACTCTCATTTTGGTGAAGGGTATGTACTTTGTAATCTGTATACAGTTTTTAGTTTAACCAATGTTCATATAATATTCATAGGTCTTTATCACTCCACGTGTCCTGAAGAGGCCCATACTTATACGGGCCGAAACGCGTCGACCATTACATAAGGAGGTTGCCACTTAAAAATTAACAACATTTGGACAATGTGTACTGTTTACATCCCTCGGCGAATAAGTGCTTTGTGGAAGCAGGATTAGTGGATGTAATCTCTTTTGCAGCCATCTCGCTTATATGTGGATCACAGTTTCAATATACTTCGTGACCTCAGTTACATAAAAAAAAGTTTTGATGGAAAGTGATGAAGAGATATTCAAATAATGTGTGTAGGTGTGATAGATTTGTTGTAACTAAGATGTTGCAAATATGTGCATATAATTGTATGTATGGAATGTCTCAGTTCATTGATTTACTTAGGGTGTCATTGTCCTTAACAATTTCCTAAGAGCTTATCATATTTAAAATACATTACCAATGTTCAACTGATAAGTTCATTGTCAGGAAGTCATTATTAGTATTCGTCCCTACTATCTACCTTTACCTTATCTTGAATAAATTCTTTCTACCCAGGTTAGTAGGGTTATTAGGGTAGACCCCGTTGTTTTTTATTTTTTTATGGAGTCAGCGGTATTGATTCCAAAGTCGCTTTGGAGTCGATGTACTTGGTTTCTTCTTGGTTCCCCTAGAACTCACTCCCAAGGGCCCAGGAACGTGATTTGTCACCACTTGTCAATTCAGGACTCTCAGTAAGAGAGGCCAGGTGCTGGCAGGTGAAGTCTTTGATGTCCCTGAGACTTCTTAAAAGGAGGCAAGCTCAGTCCAAGTGCTTGGAGAATCTTTGGAAGCAGGGTGTAGAAAGAAAAATCCAGTAAAGCAACAGGCAGTGTGGCAGTCCCTCCTACAGCATCCAGCTCTTCCTCCTGGCAGAATGACCTTAGTGCACAATGATTCTAACTTTGTGGGGTCAGAGGTCCAATACTTATACCATTTTTATATATTTGAAGTACGTAAGCTTCAAAGAGAAGTCTTTGTAGTGCACAAGATCCTGCCTTTCCCTGCCCTGGCACCAGACACACTCCAGGGAGTTGGAGGCGGCTTTGTGTAAGGAGAGGCACAGCCTTATTCAGGTGCAAGTGTCAGCTACTCCCACCACTCTAGCTCAGGAAGACCAATCAGGATAGGCAGGGCACCTCTCAGCTCCCTTTCTGTGACTGTCGACACACAGACACTGCAATGGCAGGCCTCAGACATGTTTTCAGGGCTACTCATGTCGGTGGCACAATCAGTGCTACAGGCTCATTAGTAGCATTTGATTTACAGGCCATGGGTACCCCTGGTGCACTATACTAGGGACCTACTAGTAAATCGAATATGTTATTCATGGATAAACCAGTTGCCAATACACTTTTTAGAGAGGAAGCATATGCACTTTAACACTGGCTAGCAGTGGTCCGGTGCCCAGAGTCCTAAAGCCAAGAAAATAGTCATAAAGAATTTGAGGAAGAAGGCAAAATGCTTGGGGATAGCCCTGCAAAAAGGGCCAGTCCAACATATGCATATAAATCATCCCTAAAGTAGGCCCCTGACAACCCAGAGGGCAGTGTGCAATGCATTTAAAAGGCAGCACATGGCAGAAGCGCATGTACTTTTTAGATTTTCATGTCCTGACAGTGAAAAACTCCCAAAGTCGTATTTCACTACAGCAAGACCTGTCGCTCCCATGGGATAGCACTGGGATTACCTTATTCCAGTTTATAAGTGTAACAATCTGTAAAAGATCAACTTTGCAAATTTGGTGTCTCTGGAATCACAATTTAAAATCAGAACTTATGGTAAAGTTGGATTTTAAAGTGTAATACTGAAAATGCCACTTTTAGAAAGTTGGCATTTCCTGACTAGCTATTTGGTTCCTGCTGCCTGTCTCTGATTACTTGTCTAGGGTGGGTGACAGCTGGGCTTTGTATTCCCCCTAGACAGCCACACACAATGGGAGCTTAGGTGTGACTTGATGGGCTATCCAGGGTAAATGGGAGGGAAGAGTTGGACCCAGCCTCACTTACACCTGAATAGGCTGTGCCCTATCCCCACTAATGGCTGCATAACCCCCAGTAGCGAGTCTGGAGCCAGGGCAAGAAGGGCAGGACCACTGTGCACTTTAAAGGCCTGTCTTTAAAGTTTCCCTCACTTCCAAGTCCCAACTGGGTATAAGTACTGGACATCTGACACCACCAACTCAGTACACTTCTGCCAGGAAAAAGGACTGCTGTGCTGCTGAAGGACTGCCACTTCGCTGGACTTTTGCTTTGCTGGACTCCTTCCTTGATGTGCTGTCCTGCTGCCTGCTTTTCCCCTGCCTGGGTGAGAAGGACTGGACCTGCATCACTTGAACCCAGAGTGACTCCAAGGGCTAGTCGACTGTCCTTCTCATCTGATGTCTCAGGGACATAACAGACTTCCAACCACTCTGCTCCTACACTCTGCCACCCATGTCTGTCCTGCCAAGTGGTGCCACCCCAGTCCTGGTCACTTGGAAGTGGACCTAAGGTGCTTGCTGCAGTGGACCCCACGCATCCTCTGCTGTGAGGGCACGATCAACACATCTCTGCAGTTGCGTGGGCAGAAGTGCTTTGGGACCAACACAACGCTCAGTTACCAGGATTTAAGATACTTTTGTTCAATGGCCCCACCCAGGTCCCTGTATCCGGCCCGTGCCCCATCATGGTCATCTTGAAGTTTTGACTTTTTCCAGGTCTGGCACGACCAGAATTCCTATCTGGCGCTTTTGCTTCAAAGCGCTATTTTACAGTTTAATCTTCAAAAGATCATAACTCAATTTCTACTTATTGGATTTTTGTTGTTTTATTTTTGTTTTGTTTATTAAATTCAGATCTATTTTTCTAACGTGGTATGGTATCTGTTTGATGTTTTTTCCGCTGTTTTTCCATTTGAAGTGTTGCACAAATAATATAGACAGTGCCTCTAAATCTAAGATGAGTGATCTGGATTTGACCTCTTCTTTGTTGTACTTGTGCTAAGAAGGGCCCAAATAAGTAGATGAAACTGTCTGGAGCTGCAATGCTCATTAGTGCAATTTTTATATCACTTTCACTGTCTATGCATTTACCTTGACAATCCTTGCCTGATTTACTGTGTCAATAACATGCTATTGGGCACTCCTACCCCTTTGTAATTCCAGGTGGTATTCATACTGATCCCGCTGGGTGCCAGGTAGTTACACACTTACCATGCCACATTCTGAAATATGCACCTTGAAATGGGAGACTTCCCCATTCTGAAGTTTGCAGATTCAGAATGTGCAGTGTTCCCCCACCCCCACGACTTGCAGTAGGTTTTACCTTACATAAATTGTGCTGGTAAACCCCTGCAGGATGTAGAATAAGGATTTGGGTTGCAATCCCGATTCAGACATCCAGTTTTCTCTCGCACCAGGATTTATGAGTGAAGGAAAATGAGCTTCGATGTGTTTTTTAGTAGTTTGTTATTAGTTTTATCTTACTGAAGTTAGTTCTGGTTTATGGTTAGTAATTGGGTCCGATTTTCCCAGGCGCCACCTGATTTCCTTTGTATTTGATTCCAGAAATCCAATTTGATAGCAGATGGTGGCCTTATGCCTCCCGAGTGAAGCGCTTACTGCGCAGGTCCGAGTGATAAACCTAACCTTCATATTTACCGAGGAACTCTTCCTATAATGTCATATTATTTTTATAAAAAATTAAAAAACCAAAGAGGCCGCGATCACCATACTTGCACCTTCGAACCTTGTTATATTTTGGATTGCCTCTCCCTAATCCCTCTTCCTACAGATTGAGAGGAATAGGACATATTAAGGAAGAGTAAATCAGATTTACAGTTAACAAGAGTTTCACTGTAAAGTTATAGGCATCAATATTTATAATAGGAAAAGCAAAAACTACACATTCCGGAAGGCATGATGCTGATGGCTGAAATGCTGGGAGAGGCTGAAGGTGTTACACATGACATGGGACACAAGAGGAAGGCTCTAACGTGCAATGAAGGCTTCTTTACTTAAGTGCCAATGCTTGTGATGAAATAATGCTCAACCTTATCTTTTTAAGCAAAAGCCTGAGGAGGTTTCTAGGCCACTGATGCTTCCTGTACCCACAGCCTAGTAGCATTGATGGGTGTGGTAGAGGTCATTATCACAGAAATAATTGTCCGTCACCCCTGGTATTCACTATTTCTTATGTCTCAAATTACATAACTCGGGTGGCAATTATTTCATGATAATTCTGTCTAGAATGGCTGAATCTAAAACAAAACATCGGTATTTCTGGCCTGAAGAATGCTGTGTAATACGAACCATTATCCAATGGGATCAGTAACTTGGCCAAAAATCCTTGGTATAAAGTTGCTACCTATAATCTGCAACCTTTACAGGAACAACAACCACTAGACCAAGCACAATGGTATTGTTTTTGCTAAAGTCTGTTCTTTTGTAGCCAGATTTTCACCTGTACTGCATATTCTTTTTTTCAGACGTTATAAGCAGTGCTTATCGTTTACATTTAATTCTCCTTGAATGCTTAATACTGATTAGATAAGCTGCGTAATTGTTTTTCTTTCAGTTACTAACATTTGCCCTTCTTCTCACTTGCTGTGAGATAAATATGCACGATAAAGAGTGATTATGTGTAATTAACTAGGCTGTTGCTTAATTGAATACACTTAACCCGCATCTTACCTCTTAACAGATAGCCTTTCAGTCACACACCTGTGGATCACCGAAAACTATTTCAAAACATCTCTGATAAAACGGAGGTTTTAATTACCTCTTCAAAAATCTCAGTGCATTACCTCTGCTGGACTCTTTGTATGGGTCGTCCCCCATCCCTGGCTTCTTCTCTTCGAAATCTTCAAATCTATATAGACTCTGATCTTGGCCTCAGTACACAAGTTGCAAAGATCATAAACTCTTACCATTACCAGCTGAAAACCTTGCATAGAATACTACCTTTGCTGAAATTAGAGCATCTGTGACCATAGTCACATTTCAATCTAGATTGGACCGTACACAATTCATCTTTCTGTCAGCCCTCAAGAAACATCTGGTCAGACTTCCAGTAGTCAACACACTACACTCTGCCTTATTCATAGCCTTAACAAATTGGACTCAATTACCAACACAAGAAAGTCGCCTCACTGGATTTCAGTTCATGCCAGAATCATTTATAAGGCTATAAAAGTTATCCATAAGGTTGTTTATGCTCAGTCGCCAGTATTTATTGTTAGTAAGTTTCAATTACACAAACCACAAAATATATTGCGGGCCGGTCAGCGGAGCAGACCAGTTTACAGCCCACGAATACCACCTTCTGAGGGCGGGACAGACAAGCCTCTGGCGGTCGGAAGCCCACAAAAATCGGGTGTGGTGATTGGACGGTATTGTTTAAAGATGCCAATCAGAGGGTTGGGCGGCAGAGGCCAAAAGGTGGTGCAGTGGCATCCCCAGCAAGGACTGACCTTACCTCATCGACCCACCCACCGAGACCATAAGAGGGGGCGTTGCAAGTCTGGACTAAGCTGGTGGGCAAAACAAAACACAGACAGCCACAAGTACGACACCCTAAAAGAAGGCCTGCTCAAACAATGTCTCTGGGATGCCTTGCGGCTGGGGCAGGCAGAAGCAATACACAGCCACAAGAATGACAGCCTAAAAGTAGGCCTGCTCAAACAATGTCCTTGGGATGCCTTATGGCATGGGGATAGGGGGATCAGGTAGGGGGCAGCAAAGGGTTAGCAGCCGGCGGACATGACACTTGCAGCCTGGGCAACGCCAAGGGTGCAGGGGGGAGGACACCCACAGAAATTGGTAGCAAGGTGGGAGCCTAGAAGCCCAATGATGGGTACCTGACCTACGGGCCATTGTCGAGGAAACACTACACTAGTGACAAACAGCAGTAATAAATTAACCCAAACGACAATCAGGAAGCAGAAAAGAAAATAGAACATATGTGCAACATGTTTATAACCACTCGTTGAGATGATTTAATAAATCTGCGGCCGTTAATACTCCAGCAACATCTCCTCTCTTGTCTGTGCGGAAGAGGGATTGGGGCCTGGGGAAAAGATACTGAGGCACGGATGAGAAACGGCTGTGAGGGGTATGGTGGTGTCTTGCACGTCATAGAGGGGTTTCACATTCAGCAATCATTTCCCTTTTTTGTCCCAAAGTGGTGGACAAATATTTTGGTGACAGTGCATTTTCTGAGGCTGCAGCAAAAATGTGGAACTACCTTCCTCTTCATCTCTGCAGTATTATTCACTATTACTTTAATGGAAACGTTGACCCTTGCTGCAGCCAGAGGCAGCAAATCTGTCTGATGGTGGTAACAAATATATAGAGGCTCCTGTAACATCCATTGGGCAGATTGTCCAGGGCTGGCAAAGTCCCAGCTCTATTAGTAAGGCCCTGCACTGGTACACGTAGACCTGGGTGCTTTAGGCTTACGTCTTGCAGATGCTGGCACTTTCAATCAATCAGGGTGTCACCTTACTTTTTCTCATCATGCCACAGAGTGGGTGGGATCAGGAGCTTAACTGACGCCACCACATCCTATTACGTGACAGGAAAGTGTGTAGTGAAAAAGCAAGAAACTGAAAGCTGGAGCCTATGCACCACTGCAGGTTCTGGCTTTATTTTTAAGCTTCAGTGTTAGAACAGGAAGCCCTGTTCTTGCCTCACGGGTCTACTCATCACTTGCAGCTGAAGTGGACCAGTGCTAAAGGTGAATGTAAATTAAGAGGTGACTTATGAAATATTGTGTGTGTGTGTGTGTGTGTGTGTGTATATGTATGCATGAGTGAGCGTGAGTGGCAGTAGGGGGAGTGAGTGAGAATAAGTGACAGTGAAGCTGAGAGTGCAAATGAGACAGAGTGAATGAGAATAAGTGATACTACATTGGCATGATAGAGTGAATAGAGTGAGTGAGTGAGTGAGAAAGAGTGAGTGAGGGTGAGTCTGTGAAAGAGAGTGAATGAAGATGAGGGCGTGTGAGTGAGAATGAGTGTGTGTGAATGTAAGTGAGCCTGAATGAGTGTGAATGTGTTTGTATGTAAGAGTGAGAGCATGTGCTTATTGAGTGAAAGTGAGTGAGTGGTAGTGAGTGACAAGTGATTGAGTGACAATATGGGACAGTGGGAGTAACTGTAAGCGATAATGAGTGAGTGAAAATATATGACTGAGAATGAGAAAGCAAGACAGAGTGAATGAGAGTAGGAATGAGTGAGAGTTACAGAGTAGTGAGAATGAGTGTGAGGCAGAGTGAGAGAATGTGAAGATTGAAAGTGAGTACGTGTAAGTGAGTGAGAATGAGTATGAGTGAGTGAATGTAAGTGAGCATGCCTGAGTGCAGGGGCACTATGAACACCCCGCTCTAGCTACAGTGAGGGTGTGCCACTTTATGGTTTTCATCAGTCTGCAACTTAGCAGACAGAAGCACATGATTAACACTATAAAGGAATACCAGCATGAATAGGAGAACAAGCAAGAGCAAGGAAGAATGAAAGGTGGGAAGATAGAAAAGAGAAAGAAGGAATGAATATTGAATGGAAGAAAGAGTGGAAGGGTGAATGGATGGATGAATGGGTGGCTAGATGGATGAGTGGGTAAAAGGACAAGTGAATGGATAGGTGGATGGGTAGGTGAAAGGATGGCAGTTTAAAAGAAAATCTGAGAGTGTGGAGGAATAGATGGATGTGCTATTGAATGGGCAAGTCAAAGGATGGATAGATGGATGTATGAATACATAGATGATAGATATGTGGATCGGTGGATGGATGAATAGAAATAGCAAATATCAGCGGGTGGATGGCAAAGTGAAAGGATGAATGGATAAATGTTTTGTTGGAAGAGACAAGGGAGCTTTTCCAGGTAGGGTTGGGCTCACTGTCTGCCATCTGAGCTCTGGTTCAAAGTTTTTTTTTTTTTTTCTGGCTACTTCCGTGTCTGAGAGGGTTTGTGTGTTAATATGTCACGCTTTTTGGCTTACAGAGGCACTCGCGGCAACAAAATGCTAGAATATTGGTGTTAATTCTTGGCATAAGAAGTATACTGTATGCAATTCTTGGCATAAGAGGCATCCACAGTTAAATGCTGGTAATGGCGCACCAGGGTAAATTCTTGTCAATGGGACAACTACGCAAATTGCTAGTATTAATTTTCCAGAGATAGTTCTTGGCATTAGGGAGGACAACTGTTGATTACTTGCCCCTGTGGACTGCGTTTTATTGGGATGACAATCAGACCAGTAAAAATCAGAATCAATGAGCACCGCTGCAACATCAGGTGCGGTCGTGCCATGACTAAACTCAGTGTGCATTTCACTGATAAATACCATGGCCCTGATGACTTGTGGTGGGTAGTGTTGGACTCCCCTGTACACGCTGCTAATAACCCAAGGGCCTTATTTGAGAGTGAGCAACGCTGGGTGTTCAAATTAGGGACTCATACCTGAGGACTTAATGATGACATCCCTTGGTAACTACTCCAGTGTTAAATAACCCCAAGGATGCCAGAGACGATAGCCGGTTTTCCGGTAACGCAGTCCTCCTTTAACCACCGTTTTGTTATCTCAACCCTGACTCATATTCCATATGTCCCTTGGATTAGACTATCCCACCTTTTGGACATTACTTCTCAATATACAGCCACAGTGACGATTACTCTATAGGAGTGTCATGGATGATTAGGTATATTTTAAATAAAGTATAGTGAAATTATTTCCTTGTGCTTTCCCCTATGAGCACTTTTGTGAATTATTACTACTTTTTCCCTTTGTGTTCTGACTTTGGTTCCACCCCTTTTCTATTTCTGGGACTTGGGTACATTGGCTCCTACCCTTTTTTATGTTTTGGTAGTTTCACCACCACTGGCCTATGATTCTTAGTCACACCATTTTACAATTTTCTCATTTTCATAGACAATTTACCAATAAGGGCTCTCCTTGAATTTCCTTTTACCGTAGCCCTTATGTCCGCGACTTGGCATTTGCTAGATTTTACCGTTTACCTGCATTGAGGATTAGGGTTAGTATGTTTTTGCTTACTTTGACCCTTCACAGGAGTCAACCTGCCGTAGTCCTCCTTTGATTTCCATGGTCTATGTCCGCGTGACTTGCAGAGACCAATCGCCACCTCTGGGATGTACCTGACTTCCGGGTTTCTTTGGATTCTTAACGGGACCTCCCGCGTTGGGCAGCCATCTGCAGGAACACTGCTGCAGGGTAGGTCCTTAATGGAGAATCGGCTGCTACTAAGTAAGTACAGAACCTGTGGATAACATTTAACTGTGGGGCACAGAAATACCCCATTTTTGCCATATACGAAGTTCTGAGAATAGCCTGATTGTTAAGTTTGACACAAGTTATGACTACTACATTGATTAGGAGCAAGTATATGCCTTGTAGAATACCATAGTTCCGGCTTTTTGCAGAGACTCTTTATATTTTTTTAAAAAACTATTTTGAATTTTTCAGTGCTGACTCTAGTACCCTGACACTACTTATTATCCACCTTACATCATAACCTAGTGGCTATTTATCCCTTTTATTGGTAGTCCTCTAATCGCCCGCCCATCTTTCTAAATTGACTGCTGACTATGTAGAGTAGGCGAGACAGAGGATTGTTCATGAGGTCAAGATTGCTGACCTCCTTGTATAGGCTGGTTCCAGTTTTATTAACAAGACTTAGATCCACTGGTGATACATTGACTAAACAGACGCTATACCGGTGTTTTCAGCTTTTGTATTAATTTTTCTTGGACTGTGTTTCATTTTCTTTAGCCCATCCACCTGTCTCATGGCAGCAGATTCCTAGGGAGCCATTTCTATAATTTGGGACGGTAAGCCAGTCTTATCATCTTGCCACACTACCACTTATCACCGTTCACTTTTTTGCTCACTGCACGTCACCCACGTGTGCGTGTGCATGATAGGATGCAACTTCATTGAAGTAACGTTTACTAGTGTGTGTTTTATTGTTCACAGGGTGACCGGACTTGCTAGATTAGCCAGTTGTACATTTTTGATAAAGTAAGTGACCGTAGCCGAGTAGACTGATGTTCACAGGCACAGTGAGGTCTGACGTTCGTTCTTAAGGAGAAGTTATTTTTCTTTTTGTCCTGAAGAAGCGTTGTTGGATCCTTTTGGACCCTAGAGACGCGAAACATGTAGACCCACTTGAGAGGGGGGTAAAAATTACTTATTTTCCCCTCCCAATTAATTTTGAGAGAGTGGTTGAGCATTATATCAATACAGTCCACTTGTTTTTTTAACCTTGGCCTTAACCTTTTCTTAATCCAGTGAATAAATTGATAATGAATAGAAGGGTTCTGAGCCAATTTTACTCTTTCCTACTCTCCTTTCCTTATTGATCTTCCTTGGTGGCATCATCCGCCCAGTTATTTTCCAATGGCACATCAATATTGTTAAAGATCTACGGCAAAGTGCCCCCTACATGGGGATCCCGTCAGACATTGCAGAGCCGGTCTGACGAGGAGCACGCCCAATGATGAAGTATGACATCCAATTGAATGTGTGAGGGCTTGTGCTTCTACCTTTAGGGTTGCTCTGTGTTCTTCCTTTCTTCTGTTTGGAACAGTGTACCTTTTTGTTTAGAGTATACCCGGGAGACAGTACACTGGACCATTAATCTCCCAGTCCCCTCTCTTTTTGAAATAGGACAACTGTTAGACCTGGTATCCTTGGTGTGGTCTCCCCTGTCTTTTTTGCCTCTGCTTCCCATGATTTCACTGTGTGCTGGACTCTATTTTTTTCTGGTTTTGTTACTCTGGGCACTTTACCACTGCTGACCAGTGCTAAAGTGCAAGTGCTCCCTGTGTAAATTGTATGTGTAATTGGCTTTTCCATGATTGGCATATTTGATTTACAAGCACATCCCTAGTAAAGTGCACTAGAGATGCCCAGGGCATGTAAATCAAATGCTACTAGTGGGCCTGCAGTATTGGTTGTGCCAACTACACGAGTAGCCCTGTAAACATGGCTCAGACATGCCACTGCAGTGTGTGTGCAGTTTTGAACTGCCAATTCGAAGTACAACCAAACTCAGATTTCCCTGTTGCAAGGCCTATCTCTCGCACAAGTTAATATAGGGACTGCCTTTAAACATCTTTTACGTGCAGTTTCCTTTTGGGAGCAGACAGAGATTTGGAGTTTGGGTTCTCTAAACTCACAATTTAAAAATACATCTTTTGGTAAAGTTGGTTTTTAGATTGTCAGTTTGAAAATGCCACTTTTAGAAAGTGGGCATTTTCTTGCTTAAGCCATTCTGGGACCCTGCCTGCTTGTGTATTCCGTGTCTAGGTCAGAGTGACAGTTGGGCTGTTTTTGAATCTCCACTGGACAGTGACACAAAGAGAGTTGGGGTGAAGCCTGCATTTCATGATGGGTCATCTAGGCTAGAGTGGAGGGAGGAGCTGACATTTACACATGAAAGGGCTGTGCCTGCCCTCACACAATGCAGTCTCCAGCCCCCTGGTGTGAATCTGGAGCCAGGCCTGGGCAAGGCAGGATCTTGTTAACAACAGAGACTTTCCTTTGAAGTTTGCCTACTTCAAAGGCAGAAAGGGGTATAAGTAGTAGACCACAAACCCCAGATTTTCAGAACGCATCTGGATCAAGAGGAACCTCTGCCAATGAGAAGAGCTGGAGGAGGAGTACTGCCCCTTTACTGTGTGTGCTTTGCTGGGTTGACCTGCAGTTGCTGCTTCTGCCTTAAAGAGGACAAAGACTGGACTTTGCTGTGTATCCTGCTTGTGAAGATTCTCCAAGGGCTTGGACTGAGCTTGCCCCCTGTTCTGAAGTTTCAGGGCCATCAAAGACTTCCTCTGCCAGCATCTGGACTCTCTGCTGAAAATCCTACCCTGTCAAGTGGTGCCTAATCCAGTCCCTGGGCCCTTGAAAGGAGAAGCTGGCAAAAAACCAAGAAGAACCAAGTGCACTGACTTTGGACAACTCCAGACTGATGCCACTGCTGGATCCTGTGACGCCGCCTGCAACTAAAGAAGTGATCCTCGCTGGAGTGTGACAACCCTGCAGGCCCGATGCAGCCGCAGCCCCTCTGAAGTCAATGGCTCCGTGAGTCCCGAAGTGCCGTGTCACCGAAGCCCGTGACACCCAAATGCACTGCACCATTCCGTGACTGCCAATATTTTGACCCCGCGGGAAGTGCGCAAATCCAACACTTGGCACCGACACCACCTCACCTCCACAGTCCCACAGCAAGTATACGATGCCTTGCACCGATGCCTCCGCTCCTTCGCTCTGCAGCACCGAAACCGATGATCCCAGACTTCTTGCAATGGCTTGTTTCCTCATTTTCACAAGTTACTGTACCTGGGGTCCATGCGACTCCGTGACCGGTGCCATTGGCGTTGGATTGTTGGGAACTAATCTGTCACGTCGCCGTGATGTCACCAGTTTGAAGCCTTTGTGTTTCTAGGCACTACACTGAAGTTTAATCTTGAAAAAATCATAACTTTGCTTGTGTATGTATTATCGTATTGGTCTTGTTTTATTTAGATAAATATTTACTGTTTTTTCTAAACCTGTGTGGTATCCTTTTTGTAGTGTTTCACTGTACTGTGCATGTTGGTACAAGTACTTTACACATTGCCTTTGGGATAAGCCTAAATGCTCGTGCCAAGCTACCAAGGGAGTGAGCAGGGGTTATCCAAGTGTGTATCTCCTTTACCCTGACTAGAGTAAGGGTCCCTGCTTGGACAGGATGCAAACTGACTCACAACCAGAGACCCCATTTCTAACAACAACCACGGCACATGAGGGGAAGGCCAGGCAACCATGGCAAAATGTTGACCTCAACATACTAGAGGTATTATTTGTATGTGGATTACCCATGTTATATGGACACAACCAAGGAAATCATTCTGCCACTAGCATATTGTATACAATTCTTGGCATAAGGGGGCACTCCGGGCATATGGCAACATGAAGGGCTGGACTGGGAACCTAATGCAACACTGGCACATATTGTCAAACCAGCCCCCTTATGGCATGTAGCACAGTGAGCAAGCTTGACCACTGAAAGTGGGGTTTGGCAGTGTTCTCCCACCAATAAGGTTTTGAAAAAAAATGCAAATATGGTTATTTTTACAATACATATTATGGAACCTTGTTCAATCACTGAATGGGTGGCCGGAGATTAAAGACAGGCTTGCAGGCTCAATGAATGACTACTCTGATGGTGAGAAGTGGGTGGATGAATTATTTCAAGGAAAAATGAACAAAGGCTATTATCTACTTGGTGCAAATATTCTTAATGCACTGACCAAGGGTGGGTGCTCTGGTTTTCATTTTAGTTTCTGCATTAAAATAATATCCCCCCCAAATACTGTTCTCACCAATCCTTATGAAACATAGATAGCATGGATGTTTTTAATACAGTGCACTGATTTAGCACCTCAAAGAATTAAACACAAAGTATTAAGCTTTGATATAAAATGGGAGAGAGAATGAGATAGCCATATAGTGGGAGAATTGCTCAAAAACCTTGCATCAGTCCCGAATCCCACTTGACCATATTGTGTGATCCTAGGCAATTACTTTTTTCACAGTGCCTCCTTTTCCTTCATCACATGAGAGAACCTTGTAGTACATCATTTCAGGGTCTGTGCTGCACAAAAGCAAAAGGTCTATAATGTTACTCCAGCTATAGTTACACTCTAGGATACATATAGGGAACAAAATACAGTTTTCCTCTTGGGTCACTAATAGCATTGTTGTCAGTGTGGTGGTAGGGACATGAATGTGCCAAAGTTTATGACTAGAATCTGTCATGTCTAAAAATTGCCAATCTATTAAACTGTATAAACGAATATACTAAACCGAAATGTGTTGCAAAGATCACATTATTATAAGAAATATACAAGTTTGAATTTTGATGAGTGTTTATCATATATGTACTAGACTGTCTGAGCCAATCAACAGCAAGCCACTCCCCCAAAGCCCTGAAGGTTTGCATTGTAGTGTGACCCTGCAAGAGACAGGAACCACCCAAGTGCAAAAAACAATTGGTTCTGAAGCTCCTTTTTAAAACCATTTCAAAACCATTTGTTTTGCAGTGTTTATTTTTAGAGCACTGAAAGCCTGTAGGCAGAAAATATGTCTGTCTCATCCCCAGCCCAGCCCTTGCCAGCAGTGAAACCAGCCCCTATCCTAATGGCCCACCAGGAAAGCATCTGGTGTCCGTGAGCGCCAGTATGGGCTTGGGGACATCCATGACAAAATGATGGTCCTGGCACAGTGGAGGGAATTGTTGTCCTAAAGGACACTCACTGCACATTTTGAAAACAAATAGGTCATTGCAGTTGCTTCATTGGCATGGCACACAACACACATACTTCAGTCTTCAATTTGTGCTATTTCACAGCCTATGATTTTTTAGTAGAGTTATGTGACACTTATGCTTTAAAGTCACAGGTTAACCCATTTTTAAAAAAATGTCCTTGATGGGAGCCCCCCACCCAACCTGACCTGTCCTAGAAGAAGCTGAGCTGGCTTGGTGGATTTCAGTACAATAATTTCCCTTCACCACTGTCAAAAATCAGCAGCTGGCACTGTTTAAAAGTACTCATACAAAGATTTCTAAAACTGTTTCCTGGAGCAGGGAGTGGATGTACCAGGGTTGTAATGCTCTGAAAGTTTGCGCTCCCCCAAACTTACACTTTTGTGGACATTCACAAACTTATACAAGACTAACTTTCACATTGGAAAAGGTCAGTATTTATTCCTCTAGGGCAGGAGCACCTATCCATGGTGGTAATGAAAAAGGGGGCATCCCTAGAATTGGTGGGTAAGTAGATCACAACACTTTTCCACTGAGAAATGTATGCAGCTGTGGGCGTTTCCAGCCTTATATTTCTTTTGATAAGTTATAAGGTGGCACGTAAAGGGTAACCATCAATTACCCTTTGAGGTCGACACGAATCTTTGGACTCATATAGGAGTGAGATACCATCCTAAAAATCAACATCAATAAGATCAAATCAACAAATACCACTTTCAATATTGGAGTCAGTCATTTATAGGCAACATGACCTCTGTGGCCATGAATCACCACATCAGTTTAATAAAGTTCAAACATTTATTGCCCTTAGATTAACAATGCTAAAATCACGTAAATCAAATGCAAGAACAAATGATAAAAATACAAAATAACATAGGCCGTCCAAATCTATGTAAGAATCTTAACCTAGACAGAATATTTATCATTAAACATTCAAGAACCACTATGCAGAATAATAACAGTAACAGATGAATGTTTGACACAGAATACATTTAGTTATCGCAGATTAATTATTTACAATCAATTTATATGAAACAGTTGAATTTGGATTGTGGCATCCTTAACGATTACTCTAATTCAATGTGCACATTTGAGCTTCATGCAAAAAGAAAATAAGACAAAATTGAATTTGGAAAACATCTGACTAAGGCCCTAACCAAAAATAGCAGGTGGGTGTTCTAAAAAGAGTAGACATAAAAATTTACAAGAAAGACAATTGCACATTTGGTTATACCTCTCCTAAATGGATCAGCAAGCAGTGATGTCTACATCAATGGAGCATCTTCTGCTCTTCTTCATTGGGCAATGACATAATAGGGAACTGTTCAGTAATGTTCGGCCTTAATGCATCTGAACTGACAGTCATGGGTAAAAAGCTAAGACGGCAGGAACACATTTCACTAGCTGTGAAAAGGAAAATCTGCAGACAGCTGAGAACTGCAAAGCACTGACTGCCCTTACATCATTTGAGTTTGTTATATTAAATCCCCAGAAGGCAACTAACTACGTTTCTATTGGTCAGTCTATGAGGAGTATGTTTTCTTCATTTTCTGCATTCACGATTGACTCATCTTCTCTCACTGCAGTCGCCAGTTTCAACAGTAGAAAACCATTGTTACAGGTTATACATGAGCACTAAAGGCTATTGCTCCTGCCCATACATTATCTCATCCCAGGAAGACAGAGAAACCTTACAACATAAGAACATCACTTTTCCACAGTGAGCAAGTCACACAGGCTGCTTAGAGAAACACTGTTGCAGTGTTAACATTTTAGACATTGCCTCAGGAAAATTACTAAAATGTGAGGCCTTTAAAAACAATGCTAAAACATGAAGAATAAAACATTTCATAATATTTAAACTATTAATCTTTTAGTACATATTAATATTCATCTTTCAGTACATTGAACTATGAATAAACAAAATACATTTTTATTAAACCTTTATTATTATCTCGAACAGCATTGTGGCTGACACCAGGGTGATCATATTTTCCAAAACACACATTTTCAGTTTAACCTTTTAATACATGTTATTTTATTTTGTTTTAGTGTTACTATTTTTATTAATAGTGTTTGCACTCCAACACATTTTTGGGAGAGAAAAAAACACAAAAAATACATTTGCACATATAGAAAGAAGTTCCACAATTGCACGCTGCTTACAGTTCTTCATGTGAAAACCCCTCTGCGTCACACTAAATGGTAATTAAAAAAGGGTTTGCAGGAGTACGCATGGAAGCCTGTGTCTGTCTGACGCAGGTTTCCAAGTGCACCATTGCAAAGTCAATAATTAGCAACCAGGGGAGGTCAGAGACCCGTAGGCGCAGATTTCTGACTCGTGAGCGGAAGTATATGGATTTGTTGACCCTTACTGAACAGCACATAGCGTAGGAGCATCAGGGCATTGACGACTGCACGTACACTTATCATGCCACAACACATATATTGAACATTAAGGTAGCACAAACTAAGAATACTTCCGCAGAATAAGTGCGGCTGTATAAAATACATGAACTTCAGTGATTTTTATGGACAGTGGCAAGTAAGCTGTAAGTCAATAGGAAGCTTTGCGTAGGCGGCCACGGGAGACTAAGAGGCTTATCAGGGACTTATTGTAATAGCCACGTGACGAAATGAGCAAAAGCCATGCACGGCCTCAGAACACTTGAATACAACTTCCTATCCAATACAGTATGATACAGAATGGGTGCAAAGCCTATTGTTACCATGTCCCCTGTGTAAGGGGGCGCAACAGCGAGCATCTCTTCCTTATACGTGCCTCATCGCGATTTTTGTCCTAGGCATAATTATGACGCATTTACTACGCATGTAAGCCAGTTAAAAATTCATAAATAGTTCATAAATTATTCATAAATAATTTATAAATAGTGGAAGATTCATTATGTACGTTTTTCATTTGTCTTAATGTAAAATATTTAACACACAGCACAACACGCGCGTGTACACACACACACACACGTTCATATAGGCAGAGGCGAAATATAATGTAAAATATTTAACACACAGCACAACACGCGCGTGTACACACACACACACACACACACACGTTCATATAGGCAGAGGCGAAATATCAGCTTTCTGTTTTCAAGGGTGATAACTGTCAGGCTCGGTGCTGCTCGCCAGGTGCTGAAAACATGTTGTTAGAAATGAATCCTGCTGCACTAATGTATACCGTTGATGCAAGCACGCTGTGATTCATTTAGGTAAAAGCACGTACTGCCTACTCCCTTCTTTCCTGAATGAAAAATGAAACAACCTTACCAATATAGCGACATCAATCACTGAAATAGATTTTAAGTAGCACGTCATGTCATGGTGACCTTGTATGAACCTTTTGCGAATATCTCATTGTTAAGAGTAAGCAGAATTATGGGAAAATCTAAATTCTGAAAATAAAATTTCTGGGAGATGGCCTGATAGATAACACACCCACACAGAATCCAAACACGGCAAGGGTCTTTCTCTACAATCATAGCTCAGTATTGGCCACCGAAACCTATGTCCTCAAAGACCACTGTCTGGGGTTTGCTGTACTCTAAGCGTGTACTGGTCACTCCCTCGTTCTCTTTTCTTCAGCTGCCGTTTGTAGGAATCCAAATAAGGAACTAAACACGACAAAACTCAATTCAAACCCAATACCAAACTTTTTGGTGACTGAATGGCTTTTTCCAATCTAGTAGAGATGATTTATCATTAGGTGTAAGTCTGTTGCGTGTCCCACTATATTTGTAGCCCTATCTGTACAAATGGTGTAGCATTTCTAAAACAGCGATTTTCTAATAGCGATTCCTAGTCTGTAGAAGTCCCTATTAGGAAATCTCTATTTTTGCACATTCTATTTTGCATTTCCTGACTAGTGATTTTTTAGGATTCGCTATTTAGGAAATGCAAAATAGGAATTTTGTACATCTGGCCCCTTGTATGTAAAGTCTGGACAAACTGTTGTTAGTTGTGCCTATGGACTGCACAAATGGAAACATTTTTTTTTTTTTTTAATCTCTTTCAATCTTTTTTTATATAACCTTAGCAATTCATAAGAGTTCTTTGTCAATCCTATCTTATATTTGGTTATTAATTGCATATGCGTTTTTTAACAATCACCCTCACATTATCTTCATTGTTACTCCTTGACTTAGTACATGAGTTGATTAACTATGGTAATGCTACAACATTGTTTGACAGTGCCTTTTTCTATTTCAACATACTGGCTTAAGCAAGAAGCATACTTGGGCCCATATTTATACTTTTTTATCGCCGCATTTGTGTCATTTTTTTACGCAAAAGCAGCACAAACTTACAAACTACAATTGTATTTTGTAAGTTTGTGCTGCTTTTGATTAAAAAAATGACTCAAATACAGCGCTAAAAAAGTATAAATATGGGCCTTATACTGTTGCAAGACAACTGATTTGATGTATGCACTTGGTATTTGTATAGTACAAATTTAGCCAAACGTGGAAGTTGAATGAGAGTGGAGGCGGACTGTGATAATATGAGAATTGGATCCAAGTAATATTAAAATCTTTGAGCCCGATTCACAAAGATTATGCGTGACTACGTGTGCCTTACTCTTGTAGTACTCCTAGCATTATCCCAAATTTTATAAGTACACTTGGCTTACGTTTAGGACCAATTCATGGAGGTATATCTACATGTGTAGATCTCCTCACTCTTATACTTATGCCTACATCTATATGTAAATCCCTACCTGCATGCAGTTCACTAGTTATGTTTAGATACTTACATGTTACCCCATCAGCTTGTTTGCGGGGCAAGGGCATATACAACTTAATATACATCTGTGAAGTTACTACTGACCTCCTGGTCAGCATCTGTTGCCCTCCCCAGTGCAGATCCTCTGGCTTCTGCTGCTGCCTCTGCTTGGGACGAATTGAAAGGCTGCCTGACTCTTAGTTCGAGGCCTACCTCCGCCTGCAGGCTCCTTCCTGCGCCTCATCTCTGGTGGCCTAATGGCCGTCTGAAAGTAAGTATCTTCTGCCTCTCTTTACTCCAGCCTTATTACTTCTGCCTTTACTTCTATTGTTTTCACTTCTTTTTGTTTTCTGTCTCTTTTCCTCATTCTTACATTTTCCCCATGCTGCTGCTGTCCCTGCAGCCCCACCCCATTACGCCCGCAAATCGCTATTCCCGCCCTCCCGTCTCCCAGCGGCTGAACCCCCACCTCCCTCCCCTTCTTAATGGCGGCCACAGTGCTGTGCGAAGGCGACTCCTCTGACCTCCTGGTCAGCATCTGTTGCCCTCCCCAGTGCAGCTCCTACGGCTGCTCCTGCTGCCTCTGCTTAGGATGAACTGAGAGCCTGCCTGATTCTCAGTTCAAGGCCCACCTCCACCCACAGGCTTCTGCCTGTGCCTCATCCCTGGTGGCCTATGGCCATCTGAAAGTAAGTATCTTCTTCCTCTCTTTACTCCTGCCTTTTTACTTTTGCCTTTACGTCTATTTTTTCACTTCTGTTTCTTTTCTATCTTATTCTCTTTTTCTCCCGCTTACACTTTCCCCATGCCGCTGCTGCCCCTATGGCCCCGCAAAGCAATTTTCCCACCCTCCTGCCTCCCAGCTCACCAGACCCGCCCACCTCCCTCCCCTCTTAATGGCGGCTGCAGTGCGGCCGCACCACTGGTGCACCAAAGGCAAGCTCGTCTGCACCCATCCATGCCTGGATGGTGCCAGGCACCACGGATCCTGGATCTCACCCAGTCTGCCGGTTCAACACCGGTACTCTACATGCCCTCAACCGGGAAGATCATCAGCCTGACACCAAGCCAACCCCAGGAACTCCCATAGATCTTTTTCTTGCCGCGCCTGCCCCAGCACCCTCTAAGTACCACCCCACGATCCCGCACTAAGCTCGGAAAGCCACCTCAAGTGCATACTCCTCAACACACGCTCCCTCGTCAAGCACGCGGTAGAATCCTGGGACCTCCTCAACTCAGCAGGCCCGGACGTTGCCTTCCTCATTGAGACTTGGATCATCCCGACCGCTGCCTAGAAATCACCACGGCCATCCCGGACAACTACAAAATCATCCACAAGGACAGAGCCATGTCGCCTGGAGGAGGCATTGCCATAATCTACAAGAACAACCTCTGCCTGAATACCATCATCGAGTCGCAGTCTCAGTCAATGCACGAGCACCTACATTTACATATACAGACCAACCCAAACACCTCCCTACCTGGCACCCTCATCTACAGGTTACCAGGACCCCGAATGCAGTTCTGCGAAGACATCGCTGACCTCGTCGCCCCCAAGCACTCACCTCCTCTGGCCACATCCGACTCGGCGACCTCAGTTTCCACCATGACCCCAGCACCTCAAATCTCATGGACAGCCTCACAACTCGTGGCCTCGAACAACTCGTCAACGACCCCACCCATAGAACCGGACACATTCTCGACCCAGTATTCTCAGCAGGGGACAACACCAGCATCTCCCATACCTCCAAACCTGGACCGACCACAAGGGCATCCACTTTACCTACACAAAGAACACCACACGCCACCACACCCCAACCCGCTGGCAGACGCTGGGGCAAAGTCACAGAAGCATAGCTCACCAACGTACTCAACCACTTCCTCCCACCGGACACAGCAAACGCAAATGAAGACACAAGCAACCTACACCACTGACTATCCTTCAAGACTGCCACATTTCCCTCAGACTGGAAACACGCCAAAATCAGCCCACTACACAAGAAACCCACTGCCAACCCTAGGGAGCTGAAGATCTACAGATTCATCTCTCTGCTTACTTTCCCAGCCAAGGTAACGGAGAAAGCCATCAACCAGCAACTCACTGAATTCCTCTAGACACACTGTATCCTAGTCCCATCTCAGTCCGAATTCAGAAGCAACTACAGCACTGAAACCGCACTCTTAGCAACCACCGACCACATACACATCATACTGGACCACAGAGGCACTGCTGGACACATTCTCCTCAACCTCTCTGCTGCATTTGACACCGTCTCCCACTCCACCCTCAGCGAAAGACTGTATAATGTCGGTATCCAAGCCCTGAACTGGATCAGGTCCTTTCTCACCAGACGAACACAGAGGGTCAGACTACCACTGTGCATATCAGAACCTAAAGTCACTTGCTGCGGAATGCCCCAAGGATCCTCACTCAGCCTGATGCTTTTCAACATCTACATTGCCCCGCTCACTAAGATCACCAAACAACACGAGCTAAAAATAGTCTCCTACGCCGAAGACACCCAACTGATCCTCCCTCTGTCTGAGGACTCTGCGCAAGCCAAGAGGAATTTCCACAACAAGATGAGAGCAGTCACTGCCTGGATAAAGGCCAGCTGCCTCAAGCTCAACTCAGACAAGAAAGAGATCCTCGTGATTGTCTCCACCCCTTCTGCCTGGAATGACTCCTGGTGGCCCATCGTTCTAGGTAACGCCCCCAATTCCCACTAACCATGTGCACAACCTGGGCATCATCCTGGACTCCTCTCTATTGATGACCCTCCAACTTAACACCATCTTCTCATCAAGCTTCTACACCATCCATCTCCTGCAGAAGATTTTCAAACGGGTTCCCCCGGGCATGAGGAAGACAGTCACCCATGCACTCATCACCAGCAAACTGGACTACGGCAACGCACTCTATGTCGACATCATCAAGAATCTTCAATCAAGACTACAGAGAGTCCAAAATGCAGCAGCCAGACTCATCCTGGACATCCCCCGACACAGAGACCTACACTGGTTCCCAGTCAACAAGCATATCACATACAAACTCCTGATCCACATCTTCAAGGCACTGCAAAACATAGGACTGGCATACCTCAACCACCACCTCACCTACTACGTACCCAACAGACGTCTCCGTTCCTCCCAGTCCACACTTGCAGCCTTCCCCAAGATCCAGAAAAGTACAGCAGGAGGAAGATCCTTCTCCTACCTAGCAGCCCGTACATGAAACACAATTCCCTTCAAGCTCGGGCAAACCGCATCACTGAAGTAGTTCAGGAAGGACCTCAAGACATGGCTCTTCGACTGAGCAGCACGCCTACATTCAGCGCCTTAAGATCCTATGGGTGGTTAGCTGCGCTTTACAAATCCATTATTGATTGATAGATTGATTAGTATTACATTGTGAGCATATTTTAGGCGTACGTCTCCCAAGCATTTCTACATAGTTTAGGCAGAGAGTTCAACCTACAATTCACTACAAACTGAAACATAGGCAAACATGCATCGCCTAATTAAAATGTAACACACTGGACAAATATTACTACTGGACACGCATAAATAACTTCCACAACCTGGCCTCTAATCTAGCCCATTGTTCTGCAAGACATTAGGGAAGCAGATATCAGTCAATCAATTATCAAATTTGTAGATCTCACAGCTACTCAGCTAGGGTGTCCGGCGCTTCTAGGCTCGCTGATTTACAGTGCTGACACATAATTACTCAAATGCTTTTTCAAATAGCCAGGTCTAAAGAAGGCGTTTGGAGGTCTGTGTTCCTTCAACTCCCGAAGTTGCAGAGGGATTTGAATTCGAGACAATGGCAGTGAGAAACGAAAAAGAGGAACCAACCCATTTTCCCTCTTAGTTCTTGGGACCACTACCAGCAGATTATCGGCGCAGCGTAGGGATCAAGACGAAATTTATAGTCTGATCTTGCTCTTCAGATGACATGGCCCTTTTTGATGAAAGGCCCTGTAGGTCAGCATGAGCCCTTTAAACTAGACCCTTTCGTTAATGGGAAGCCAGTGCATCTCTTTCAGGTGCTGCTGGATACGACTCGTTTTCAAAATTTTCAAAAAAGCCGAGGTGTTCTGCACTAACTGCAGACGTCTCTTGGTGAGCTGGCTGGACCCAGACATTCACATAGTCCAGACAGGGCCTAATCAATGCATGAATTTCCGTTTTCTGATGCTTCTCGGTAACAAATACAAACATTTCTTTGGTGACTTTAGGAGGCCGTAGCATACACCCATTACTCTATCAACCTGAGCCCCAAACGAAGTTGTTATCAAATTGTACCAACAAATTCCTCACTATGGAAGTGGGGCTGGAGGGCTTGGGACCTGCCTGGGCCAAAAGAGGCCATCCCACAGGAGGGACAGAGGGCCAAATAAACAAATTCTCAGTTTTGCTGGTATTGCACTGAACATATCACCCATATTTGTGTTGTTTTCTTTGTGTGTGCTTAGTGCATGCAATGTGTTATGAGATGTCTGTGAGTGTGTGGAGAGTAGTGTTATATGTGAGATTCTTTCTCTGATTTTTTTTACATTTATTGACAATTTACATGTTTGTAATTTTCTATGAATGTGTATCTGTTATGTTGTAATGACTATTTTTTACTTGTTTTATTTTATTTTTTATTATGCTTTAATGTTTGTGAATTGTACAGGTGTCTGCAATATTTATACTTACATGCTTTATACTTTCTTACATTGTTTATGTTATTGATATTTGTGCAATGTGATGTATATTGGTCTATGCATTATCAAAATGTATGTTACTGTTTTGAAAATGAATGTCATGCACTGTCTTAGGTAATGCAAATATTTGTTTCTTTTCTTTATATTTATTTTGGCATTGGGATTTGTGCTGAAGGTGTTATTCTCTGCCTCCATAGATTTGTATGTGATTCTCGTACAGTACCCTTGAGTGGCCATTTGTGATGTGTGACTTACTCTTAGGGTTGGCTGGAGTGGATTTTAACCTGTTTGGGTGTAGTACTATTGGAGTAGATATAAGTATAATGCTAGTGATTTTCACCAGACTTACTTTCTTGTAGTACTCCCTGCTTTCTCCTGGCTCACTCCTGGAATTCAGCAGTACTGTAAGAATAACTCTTTGTGAATCAGGTTTTTGTGAATTGAGCCCAACGCACAGGACAAGCATGGGAGGAAATCATCACTTGTACCTTAGTGAACAGCTTATGGTAGTGTGAAGTACTGCTTATGGAATACTACTTTAGGTTCTGAAAAATGGCTTTGTGAAATTACTCTTATCTTATTCGCTAGTTGTCTGGTGTGGAGAAATTGAAATTGGTCAAAATAAAGAGAGAGGCAAAGAAGTGGGAGAGGCTAGGCGCAAAAAAATAAGCTACATTTTGTTTGCCTAGAAAAAAAAGAAAGACAAAGAGGTGGGAGTGGGTAGATAGAAAGAAAAAAAGAGACACATCATTTAATTGCAAAGAGTAAAAAGAACTAAGTCAGAAAGAAATGAGATAGCACAATTGGGAGGGAAAGTAAGAAAGAGATTATGGGAAAAAAACAAAAAAGGAGAATGAACAGAAATGTGCATTGCTTCACAGCTTGCTTGTGCTGTATACCTCATCATACACACTTACAGACTGGAATATGAAGAAAGTAGGTTACCAGATGGCTTTTTCTTTACAAAGATGCAGGGCTTTGCCCTGGACTTTCCTTTTTTATGAACCTCTGTAATCTAGTAGTTAACAATTTGACTGCAATGATGAAAATCAAGACCACTGCTAGAAGAATGCATGAGATTGTTAAAGACGCCCAGTGCTGATATAATGTGTCCTTGTTGATGTGGAATTATCTAGTAACCTTATGAAAGAAAGTCAGAATATATGATGGGGCAAAACAAGAGAGAAACTAGAGTGAGGTGGTGAAGAAATGAGAGGGAAGCACAGGTAAAAGTTGGGTTACATTTGGAAAAACAAGGCAAAAGTAGAAAAATAGAAATGTGTGTGGGAGTGGAAAAGAAAGAGGGGAAAGCAGAAACAAACGAGATAAAAAGGGTCAAGAAAATCTAGGCGAAAAGTATGTATTATAAAGGAATTACAATAAGGTTTGAGTAGATGTTTCTAAATTGTGACTAAATTGGTCATTCTACCGTGGGCTTTCTGTGCAGTAAAATTGCTTTATGTAAAATCCATAATTCACCTTGTGATTTCCCCTTTGGGCAATAACCTATTCTGACATTTGTTACCAGAGTACCTGAATTGGATGCAAACATTATCTGCACCTAATCCCAATATTTCCACCGAAAATAAAATGAGGGCCTGGGTTATTTCAACTGGATATTCTTCATGCAAACGTGTAGGTTTACAATACTTCACGGAAGAGTATCTGAATGCTCTATGAACTTTTGTTGCCAAACTGGGTTTCCTCTCCTCTTGGGGGAGTTACAAAATTGTAGACATTCTTGGTAGTCTTTCCTATGTAGTCTACAGTAAGCGTAACTACAAGCAGCATTCTCATTTGCCTTACATCTTGCTACTAGTGTCTCACACTTAGGTTCTCTTTCCTCTATGGGTATTTCTTTGGTGAAAATCAGCTAATGAGGCACATGTTATCTAAGTCTCTGGATTGTAAGTGTTGTGAGTGGTGAGGTTGGGAAGAGAGAGGAAACTACAAGGGATCTGGTGTGGTAATTTATCTATTCCGTTTGCTTGTCCTAATCATCTTCACAGAGGTGTTGTCAGTCCGACCAAATAGGTGCTTCATCTGATTTGCACTGCATCAATCATCATGAGTAGTTTACCATTTACCTTTGTACTGCAGTGCTTTTCACTTCAAATTTTTACTATGCTTATGCATTCAGAGGATTTTTTGCCTTAGTGACAACGTTGTGCTACCAACACATAGTTTCCAGGGCTTATCAGTTAAACTTTCTTCCACTGAGATGAAGAGCCTTACCCAACGCCATCTCTCATTGTGCTATCTCCTCCCCGAAGTTTCATCAGTTTGCTCCATAACCTTCTCACAAATGTCAGAAAGAATGAATCCCCATCTGCATGGCCATAGCCGCCACAGCCTGAGTGCACTACTTTAACTGGATCACAACACACACAAGTATTCCTGTCTTAAACCACAAAAAACACATTGGTTGCGTGGCCTTGAAGGAGGCACCGCCAACCTACCAAAGGCCATGTATTCCAAGAAAAGCTTCATCACAGCTAAAATGTACGGCATCATAAATAAATCATGAAATTTATGCCGAAGAACCAGAACTTTCTCAGCGCATGTGAATATTGAATCTCGAATCCTTCAGTGCCTCTCTAATGTGTTCTCAATGTTAAAGTTCTTTATATTTGTCTGTAGGTATAAGATGTAGTGCAGACCAAGATCTGCGGCCCATTTTACAGAAAACCCTTTTACTGTATCAGGAACAATTCAAACGTGAGGTGCAGTGCTTAGAATGGTGGATGAGTGTGTACTAGATGAGATCATGTAACAGAAACCAGGATGTGATGGGGAGGTGGGAACACATAATTGGGACAGTACTAGACAGGCCAGTGTACAACTTTTGTTTATGTTATACACATTTACAATTTGAAGTATTAGGATATTCAGGGATTGTCCTCCATTTAAAAAAAATACTCAGATGATTTAAGTTTTTATCAGCCATTTATTTGTAAGAGCACATCTCTTTCATAGAGAAAGCCATTTGAATATCGAAATGTATCAACTACCAATGAGTCTACCTCTTCAGGTTCCCACCTGTGAACCCCTTCATTCATCACTGCACCCCAATGTTCTTTAATCGTACTGCGATTCCCCTTCATATACTCTACCTGTTAACTGATTCGAGCCTGGCAGTTTCTTCTGTCTCAGCGAAGAATACACTAGTGACCATCCTTTGATTGACACCACTGACTGGCTCACCAGTGGCATCCAAGCCCTTTACGAAAATATACCTAGCTTATTCCTTAAGTAGCTGTACTTTGCTGATTAAAAAAGCGATTAATTTCACAACTACAGCAACTGATGATATCCCAACGTGTTCTTCTACTGTGTTTTCCAGATATAATACCAAACAGCCCAATGAAGCATACCAGAGAAGTTTGAAAACAACCTTGGTTGTTCTGTTTGCCTTCTTAAATATTACCTTAGAATACAAGCTCATCAAAATGCTGCGTTACTCCATCTGCTGCTCCATATGAACTTATGATTGGCTCCACTAGCTCCTGAGCGACGTCAAGCACCAAGTCAAACTGTGTATGCTATGAAACCACACTTACAACCAACGCAGGAGTCCACTCACTCATGAATTTACAATTGACCATCTGCAGGTCCACTGACTTCAAATATGTGAAGGTTGAAATCCTACGAGACGTATTAGCCTTATCTTGAAAGGCCTGGACTGTCCACTCTAAATGGGGCGGGTGGTTGAATAGCCTGTATTCCATGAGGCTATCAAAGCACTACGTCAGTGATGGAGTCAGAGTAGGCACAGTCATTTATATACTGAAGGTCTGCCTACTGGTAATTGTTAGCCGCACCAAGGTTTGGCGGAAAGGACATTCCACCGCAGTTGCGACACAGGACCTTCTCCAACAAACTCTGCCAGGCACATCATTTCTTATCGAGGAATAACATTCATGCATACATAGAATCACATTGTCTTTGAAATAGGCACATACACGCTGTCTGGCTGCGATCTTAAAGCATAATGTGTGATTGCATAAAATCCTCTTTCATGTGTAACAAACAAGCAAACAAAATAACGACGAGTTCCTCGTTTGTTACTTTAACCTCAAGTGACGTAACCAGTAAACAAACTAAAATATAACGAATCAGTGCTGCTAGTAAAAAGATGCTTTCATTTGGCTTGAGGTGGTCATCGTGTGAGGGGAAAAGAGCCATTCCTTTTAACCAGGTCTGCATCACGAACAATTACCAGTAAAAAGCATGATAGAGTGTTCCTGTCTTTGATGATGCCAAATTGTACAGTTTAGCTTTGCAGCACCATGGCATCTCACCAGATATTAGGCAGTGGGTGTGCTGTGCAATGAAGCAATAACGAAAAATAGAGCTTTGGTGATAAAACTGTAGTGATTGTTTAATAAAATGCTTGCAGAGATCTTGTTATAAAGATCGCTCAGCGTACAGAATATTTGGCATTAGATTTAAATGATCTTTTTGGCGGGTTAATTGCCGCTATTATCTGTAGTGCAATGTCCCAATTTCCGGACTAAAAACAAACGCGTCTGTAAATATTTGCCATGAGGCTTGGACCCTTTATTTAATTATCAACCGCATGCCAACATCCCGAAAGATCTTCACCTAGCCAGGGGCGTAGCGTGGTCTGTGGGATTAGGGTGTGTGAATCTCAAGATTCCCAACTAAACAAATCAGTGGGCTGCAGCGTGGTGGGGTGAGATGACCAAGGTCTGGGATTAACTGTTTTTATGAGGAACAAGGCTAGTACAGGTTTACGTTAGGTGACCTCTGGCTAGAGTGGCACAGTGAACGAAAAATAGTAAGCTGTAATGCTGCAATGACTACATGTTAGACTATTTGCAAGCATTCATCCTATAACCTTTTGGGTGTTTGATTTCCAGTAGTATGCCTAGAAACCTGAGACTGATGTAGCTTTCCAAGCCTACTACCACCTATGTTTTTGAATTCCAAAAACTAGTAAATTGGCACCCATTCAAGGAGTACTTTTATGGGTGCAAATTCACTATTTTGTTTGTAAACCAGTCACTATATATTTTTAAGTTTACGCTCCAAAGATAAACTAGTTAAATGCTCGTAGCAACATTAAAACAATGAGAACAAGTGACACAGACAAAGCAGACTCGCTCAGGGGTCAGAGACCCAACTACTAAGCCAAGAATGCATTTGAGGAGTGTCACATTCCAAACATCACCTTAAAGCTAGGCCCTTGCCCGCCCCACCTGGCCCTGGCATTTCTCCCTGAGAACCCATGACTACAGTCATGCAAAGCATAATGGCCTGGAGTCCCAGGCCTGGGATTACTAATTTTAGATGTGTTTTCACTGCATGCGCTCTTCTTAGTCTCTTTTAAAAGAAGTCTTGATGGTTGAGTTGTCAAATTGGTGCATATTGGCAGGGTTTCATGTTTCCATCCTCCCTTTTTACAGATAATTTTATCAAGTGACTAATAACCCCAAGTACTGACCTGAGTTCCAAATAGCAGTGGGTGTGCCAGCAAATTAATAAGGCATGCCATGCCAGAGCTGAGCCAATGATCTGGCTTGGCTTGAAGAGTGCATGCACGAGCAAAGCCATGAAAGCATCTGTTGTGTATATTGTGCAACAGACATAATATAATAAATGATACAGTCTTCTAAATTTAAAAACTTTCATTTCTTTAACACACAGAAGTGTTTTGCCTTAGTACATCCGATTGTATCACTGCATACACAGGCATTTATTACAAGTTTTTAAATACCAACTTAAAAACATTTACGGCTCACCTCTCCTTCAACGACAAAGCCAGTAGTGAACTAAGAGGCAAGTCAGTAGTTGTGTAAACCCTAAACATACCCTAGATTCTTACTATAGATGGAGAAACATTATAGTCTACTAAATCAAACTTAAAAGGTACTTGTACAGCAACATCTAGAACTCAAGTATTTAAAAGTGCTCTACTGTTTGCCTAGGATCAGACAATTTGGTCAAGCAGGGAAGCCGATATTGATTACAGGTTATCCGGTTTCACATTTTGAAATTCAGCCTCCAGATATATATTTCTCTGTCTCTTCCCTGTTTTACATCAAAATTCGCTGTTATGTCTTTTATTCTTTTCAGAAAAATCGACACAGACATAGTAGTGCCGACTCTGGGACCCCAGACCCAATCGAAAAGCCAAAAATGCATTCATCTGGAGGGTGTCACACCCCAAACACCCCCACGCCCCCTATAGCTACGCCCCAACCCCATATCCAATAATTGGAAGCATCTTAAAAAATAAAAGGTCATCTAGGGATTTATTTTTGTTTGAATTTCACCATGCATAAAATTACTTCATCCCTGTTTTTGAGATAAGGGCCTGTACATAGGCACGCCTCAGTCCAGTCTGCCTGGTTGTGACGCGCTGCAAAGGTTGTTTGCCCTCCTCAACCTATCTTTGTCATGTTTCTGCTTCTTCTTGGCTTTGGCCCAAGTATCTCATCTTATCTTTTTTGTCTTCGTTCACGGCCTATCTCTTCTCTCCTCAGCTAGCTTCCTCTCTTACTTTCCCATCATTTATCTAGAGTTTCTCATTTACCATTGCCGGTATGCACATGGCAGCATTTCTAACTTAATTTACAGTGTAGGTAGTCCCATCCTAAGTGACATCCTTATTTGAAATGTTACAAAGGTCCCCTAGAGGCAGAGTTGTCTGCAACAGTACTGTCTCTCTATAGTCTAATTACAGTTCTGTTCTTGGACAACTGACCTCTCATAATTCAATAGTAGGCAGGTCACAGTGTCCCTCTAGCATAAGAAGAGCTTGCGGTAAGCAGTGTCACAGAATATAATGTTAATATGTTTTCGTTTTGTGCTAATTAAAATCCTTGTATTGCTCAAATCCTATGCCAAGGGGAGCAGTATCAATTTGTCCCACCAACTAATCTCATTGGATGAAAATATGAAATTTCAAACATTGCCCTTTTCTGCTCATATCAAACACATAGGTTAATTTAAACTTGGATGTTAATTCCTTAACTCGGAAGGATAGTTTCATGATTAAAGTTACGTTATTTTTCCTTTCGGAATCCGTTACTCAGTTTCTGACGCAAATGATCATTGTGATACAAAGGGGCATATTTATACTCCGTTTGCGCCGAATTTGCGTCGTTTTTTTCGACGCAAATGCGACGCAAAACTAACTCCATATTTATACCTTGGCGTTAGACGCGTCTAGCGCCAAAGTTCATGGAGTTAGCGTCATTTTTTGGCGTGAACACCTTCCTTGCGTTAATGAGATGCAAGGTAGGCGTTCCCGTCTTAAAAAATGACTCCCAGGCATGTGCGTGGTATTTATACTCCCGGGCAAAAATGACGCCCGGGAGTGGGCGGGGCAAAAAACCCCGCATTTGCGCCTCTTTTTAACGCCTGGGTCAGGGCAGGCGTTAAGGGACCTGTGGGCTCAGAATGAGCCCAGAGGTGCCCCCCCCTACCCCCAGGGACACCCCCTGCCACCCTTGCCCACCCCAGGGGGACACCCAAGGATGGAGGGACCCATCCCAGGGAAGAAAAGGTAAGTTGTGGTAAGTATTTTTTTTAATTTTTTTTTGTGGCATATGGGGACCTGATTTGTGCCCCCCTACATGCCACTATGCCCAATGACCATGCCCAGGGGACATAAGTCCCCTGGGCATGGCCATTGGGCAAGGGGGCATGACTCCTGTCTTTGCTAAGACAGGAGTCATGTTAATGGCGTCTGGGCGCCAAAAAAAAATGGCGCAAATCGGGTTAAGATGATTTTTTTGCCTCAGCCTGACTTGCCCCATTTTTGGACGCCCAAACGCCATTTTTCCCTACGCCGGCGCTGCCTGGTGTACGTGTTTTTTTTTCACGCACACCAGGCAGCGCCGGTCGGCTAATGCCGGCTAACGCCGGCTAACGCCATTCAATAAATACGGCGCCCGCATGGCGCTTCAGAATGGCGTTAGCCAGCGCTAATTTTTTTGGCGCAAAACTGCGTTAGCACAGTTTTGCGTCAAAAAGTATAAATATGGCCCAAAATCCGGAAAAACATTCCTTGGGTTACACATATTTTCCAAACCCTTAGAACTACCATGTGTGTCTCATTTAATTGGGTCACATTCGCAACATGAGTTGAGTGATGTGTTTGTTGTTAAGCTATGATTGAATATTCATAGTATACTGTATCATGTACAGTGACTATAGTTAGGGGTATTCATTTTTCTTTTCGGTAATCATATGTCTTAGTGTGTGCATGTGTGTGTCTGTATTTTTGTGTATGTGTGAGAGATACTGACGTTATTGCTGCCACCTAGCCTGTGCTTTTTGTTTGGGAATGTGAGGAAAGTAGCATATTATATGGAATGGTTGTGCGACCTCAAAGTGTAATACACTCACAATACTGACTGGGGTCCAGTGAGGCTCATTGGTTCAACCCTTTGCAGCTGTGGCTTCGAGCAGTGATGCTTAAACAAAGGAACAAGTATAAAGTATTTAGAAGCACCAAAACAATGAAATATGAAAGTCACACAACACAAAAGAAATCCAACACCAATTTATAAAAATAGATCTTGTTTTTATGAATATTTACACACCAAAATGAACAAAATCCACTGGAGGGTTCTGAGCTATAGATATTTAAATCAATTACAAAATCACTGCAGAATTACAATAAGCATTGGTAACCTCTAAATTTGAAAACTTTGTATTACTTTCAGAGAGTTGCACTCTCAAGTCCAGTTCCAGGCTCTATCTGCGAACCGCCATAGACTTTAAAAGAGTGGTCCTGATGCAAGGGATACAGGCTGCTGAAGATGCTGGAAGATACTGAGGATGCTACTCGGTCTATAGGGGTCTTCCGGGGTTACTCCTCATTCCACAGTCCAGATGGGGCAACTTTAGCCACAGGGGTCGATGTCCCTGGAAGTCATATTTGGTCCAGGAAAAGCTCAGTTGCCAATGGACTACAGGTCTCCGGCACAGTGAAAACAGCATTTACCTTTGGTGAAGGCTAGTGTCCCTCCTGGGTGACCAAACTCCACTTTGATGACTCTCCCACATCCAGCAGACTCGGGTGCAACTTTTGAGTGTTGGGACTTGGTCATCTGGGTTGCACATTGATGGTCAGAGGTGATCAAGCGATTGTGGCTACTGACTGACCAGAATGGGCATCTTCAGCTTTTGTCACCCTGGTGCTGTAACAGGAGGTCAGCCAACTGACTGTTGGAGTTCACTTCTACAGTCTGGGGCTCGGGAGTGCCATTTTTCATTGAGCTATGCACCACAGGTACATTCCTCTCTTAGCTAGCACAAGGATTAGCAATTGCAGCCTAGTGGTTGGTGCAGCCTCTCTTGCCAGGACTTGGGAACAGTAGGTCAGTTCTTCTTTGGTCCTCTCCCTAGTCCAGATCTGACTGAGGTACCAGGGATGCCATATTGATGTCCAGAAAGTGCCCTCAGGGGGTGCAGCTGTTACTAGCCAGCAGACTACGAGGACCCTTCCTGCCTGGCTGACGACTTCCTGTAATATGTAGCATGTAGCTCTCCCAGGGTGCACTATTCTGCCCACTCCCAAGATGGGAGAACCCCGGAGTGTGGTGCTTGGTCGCTCACTCCAAAGGTATGGGTACCTAAAGGGTATACCCATGGAAACTGGTCTCCCCTCTCTGTCGCCGACACCAATCCATCTACATCAACTAAAGAGCAGCCCCTCTTACGTGTGTCCACCATTTGCACTTCAAACAGGGCTTGCCATTTGAAGCTAGCCTTTTGAGATCACGCCCTGTGTGGTTTACTGCCAGGGAGAGGTAATACCTCTTCCAATTGCAGGCCTCTATTGTTCCAGCTCCTGGCAGTCATTCACACTTCTCCTCAGGAGGGCAGAAGGTTGTCTTATGGCTAGCATCTGAGAATGGCCACTGGAAAGCTTGAGCAGCAGAGTGGCAACTTTCTAAATGTTGCATTTCCTAAAAAGTTACATTAAATTCCACGTGGGCATCAACTTATGTTTAGTGTAATGATTATTTTGATACCCTGAAGTACCAACTCTAGTAGCGTAATTCAGAAGTTAACTCAGCTGAGTTGCCCATGTGTAACCCTGTACTCACTGATGGGACTACTAACATTTCCTCAATAAAAACAACAACTTAGCGGTTTTAGTGTTAGGACATATAAAAATACATGTCCTTCTTTTTAATATACTGCACCCTGCTTTAAGACTCAATAGGCCTGCTTTAGGGGTGACATATGTATTAAAAAGATGTTTGGGCTCTGCCATTAGTTTAAATGGCAAAGTCTAACTATCAGTTTAAAACTGCTCACCCAGTCTGGACTGGCAGGCTGGGAGACATGTTTTCATGTTGTCACATCCAGGGTGGCACAATAAGTGCTGCTACCGTAGTGGAACACTTTAACCTACAGGCCCTGGGTAACCCGGGTTCCTTATACTAGGGACTCATAAGTAAGTAAAGTTACGCTAATTGGGTACAGGCCAACCAAACATAAACATTTAAGGGAAAGGCCTTAGCACTGAGATCTAGTTAGCAAATCTCAGTGCACTCTCAGAGTAAAAAAACTAGCAGCAGCAGTCCAAAACTTTGATATTAACCGCTTGAGTGCGGGCGTCGGCCACTGGCCGACGCCCACACACCCTCCCTGGTGCGGGTCACGACCAGTGGCCGACACCAGGAAGGGCATTAATAAATCCTCGGGTGCGTCGCGCCCGAGAATTTTTTTTTTTTTTTTTACTACCCCCGGGAGACACGGAAGCTACCGTGTCTCCCCCCGCCCCTTTGCGGCGCGCTGACGTTGCAAAGGTGTTTTCCCCATGAAAGCAGGAAGCAGCCTTGAGGCCGCTTCCTGCTTTCATGGGGAAAACGGCCTTTTACACGTTCGGGAAGGCCTTGTAAGAAAGGGGAGAGTCTCCCCTTTCTTACGAGGCCTTCCTGAAAGTGTTTCCTGGCCCCCGGTCGCAGCTGTGCTGCGATCGGGGGCCAGGAAACACTTTCAGGTTTCCTGGCTCCCCCGATCGCAGCACAGCTGCGATCGGGGGGGCCAGGAAACATTTTGAAAAGGCCTCGTAAGAAAGGGGAGAGTCTCCCCTTTCTTACGAGGCCTTCTGAAACGGTTTCCTGGACCCCGATCGCAGCACAGCTGCGATCGGGGGCCAGGAAACCCCACTAGACACCAGGGATTTCACTTTTGGGGGGCGGCCCCCCCAGAAAACGGGCCGCCCCCCCCCCCGGCATAATTTTTTTTATTAAAAAAAAGGTAGGTGCCCCCCCAGGGGATTTGTTTTTTTTCAAAAAAAAAAAAAAAATGAAATGACAGGGGGTCGCCTGTGGGCAGGGTGACCCCCTGTGGGGGCAATTTTTTTTTTTAGATGTTGTAGGGTTTCCCTGGGGGCCATTTTGTATCAAAGAGATTTATAAAGCGCGCTACTCACCTGTGAGGGTCTCAAGGCGCTGCGGGGGGGGGGACAGGGGGAGGGAAAGGGGCTAGGAGGTTCACTGTTCAAAAAGCCAGGTTTTGAGGCCCTTCCTGAAAAGAAGTAGGTTTTGGGTCTTGCGAATGTTGGTTGTGAGTGCGTTCCAGGTTTTGGGTGCAATGTAGGAGAAGGATCTGCCCCCGGTGGTGGTGTGTTTGATGCGGGGGACAGAGGCGAGAGAGAGGTCAGCTGAGCGGACGTTTCGTGTGGGGGTGTGGAAGGTGACTCTCGTTGAGGTAGGCAGGGCCTGTGTTGTGGAGTGATTTGTGTGCGAGGATGAGGATCTTGAAGGTGATCCTTTTGTCAATGGGGAGCCAGTGGAGGGATTTGAGGTGTGGAGAGATGTGTTCGTGTCGGCGGAGGTCGAGGATGAGTCGTGCTGCGGAGTTCTGGATGCGTGTAGTTTGCACTTGAGTTTTAGAGTGGTGCCGGCGTAGAGGGCGTTTCCGTAATCAAGCCTGCTGCTGATGAGTGCGTGAGTGACAGTTTTTCTGGTCTCTGTGGGGATCCATTTGAATGTTTTTCAGTATACAGAGTTTGTTGAAGCATGAGGAGGTAAGAGCGTTGATTTGTTGGGTCATAGAGAGGGAGGAGTCTAGGATGATGCTGAGGTTGCGTGCGTAGTTGGCGGGGGTGGGTGCAGGGCCTAGCGTGGTGGGCCACCATGGGGGGTCCCAGGTGTTTTTGTGTGGGCCAAAGAGGATTATTTCGGTTTTGCTTGAGTTGAGTTTCAGGTGGTTGGCTGTCATATATACATCACTTTTGTCAATATGTGTGTGGTTTCCCTGGGGGGAAAAGGGTCCGACTTGTCTAGTGGCAGTTTTAGTGCCATAAAGAAGCGCAGAAGGTTTATATGCCTACTGCAAAGAGCACATCTGTATTTTATGTAAATAGCTGAGTACATTAGTAAAGTCTATGGAGAGATGAAGGGCATTTTTGCTGGGTGGTAATGAGGGAATCCGAGGAGGAGGGAGTGGGAGCACCAATAATGATTGTTGGACTGGGCGCAGGAGGTGCTAAAGACTGTGACGAATGGTATGTGACAAGGTGTTTTTTGAGTGTCTTGAAAGTACGTGCTGATTGAGGGAAGAAGCGCAGGTAAGGTGGCCTCTACTGTTGCACGTATCTCACACACACCATCGATTTTGTGACTGTCTACGTAGGCTAGTGTTTTAGAGCAACAGTTTAGCCAATAGCAGAGATGGCATCTTGATGGATGACTGCTGCCTGCACTTGGGTTATAGAGGACCGCTCTGACATAGGATCAGAGACTGAGACATCAGATACTGAGACAGCATCTGAGGGATAGGACAATGGCGCAGACTCTGGGAGTGATTTTTCAGTCAGAGGAGTCCCATTCGAAAACTCCTCTTCCAGTACATTATGAGGGAGGTGATGAGGAAAGTCCTGCTGTCCCTTCGCAAGCTGTTCGTGCAACTGGGTAATAGTGGGTTAGGCCAACCCAGAGAGCAGGTGAATGCGGCGGCAAGCAGAGAGAGAGTGCTCTCTTGGGAGCTCACCAATTTAGTTCAGCCCCAAATTCCACCACCCAAATCATATTGTGGAGACATCAAAATTGTCTATGGCAAAACAAACTGGTTTTGTAAGGCAGGCACCTGTGTTTTTGGTCCTGGATTCGGCGGCCATATAGAGAAACACACTAAACCCAAACATTTCTGGAAACTAGACATTCGGGGGAGTCCACAGAGGTGTGACTTGTGTGGATTCCCCAAAGTTTTCTTACCCAGAATACCCTGCAAAGCTGAAATGTTGAAAAAAAACTCTATTTTTCTCGCATTTCTGTCACACAAACTACAGGAATATGCTGGGATCCACAACATTCCTACCACCCAGTGACTCCTCACCTGTCCTGATAAAAACACTACCCCACTTGAGTGCCTACACCTAGTGCCTGTGTCAGGAATGGATCACCCCAGGGTCAACAGCTGCCTCACGTAAGGACCAACATTGACCGTTGTGTGATCTATTCCTGTCGCAGGCACCAGGCCTAACCACACAAGTGAGGTATCATATTTATCGGGAGACTTGGGGGAACGCTGGGTAGAAGGAAATTTGTGGCTCCTCTCAGATTCCAGAACTTTCTGTCACCGAAATGTGAGGAAAACGTGGTATTTTAGCCACATTTTGAGGTTTGCAAAGGATTCTGGGTAACAGAACCTGGTCCGAGCCCCACAAGTCACCTCATCGTGGATTCCCCTGGGTTTCTAGTTTTCAAAAATGTGCTGGTTTGCTAGGTTTCCCCAGGTGCCGGCTGAGCTAGAGGCCAAATTCCACAGGTAGGCACTGTTTTCTATGAAAAAATGTGATGTGTCCACGTTCTGTTTTGGGGCATTTCCTGTCGCGGGCGCTAGGCCTACCCACACAAGTGAGGTATCATTTTTATCGGGAGACTTAGGGGAACGCCGGGTGGAAGGAAATTTGTGGCTCCTCTCAGATTCCAGAACTTTCTGTCACCGAAATGTGAGGAAAACTTGTTTTTTTAGCCACTTTTTGAGGTTTGCAAAGGATTCTGGGTAACAGAACCTGGTCCGAGCCCCGCAAGTCACCCCTCCTTGGATTCCCCTAGGTCTCTAGTTTTCAGAAATGCACAGGTTTGGTAGGTTTCCCTAGGTGCCGGCTGAGCTAGAGGCCAAAATCTACAGGTAGGCACTTCTCAAAAAACACCTCTGTTTTCTTCCAAAAATTTGGATGTGTCCACGTTGCGCTTTGGGGCGTTTCCTGTCGCGGGCGCTAGGCCTACCCACACAAGTGAGGTATCATTTTTATCGGGAGACTTGGGGGAACGCCGGGTGGAAGGACATTTGTGGCTCCTCTCAGATTCCAGAACTTTCTGTCACCGAAATGTGAGGAAAACTTGTTATTTTAGCCACTTTTTGAGGTTTGCAAAGGATTCTGGGTAACAGAACCTGGTCCGAGCCCCGCAAGTCACCCCTCCTTGGATTCCCCTAGGTCTCTAGTTTTCAGAAATGCACAGGTTTGGTAGGTTTCCCTAGGTGCCGGCTGAGCTAGAGGCCAAAATCTACAGGTAGGCACTTCTCAAAAAACACCTCTGTTTTCTTCCAAAAATTTGGATGTGTCCACGTTGCGCTTTGGGGCGTTTCCTGTCGCGGGCGCTAGGCCTACCCACACAAGTGAGGTATCATTTTTATCGGGAGACTTGGGGGAACGCCGGGTGGAAGGAAATTTGTGGCTCCTCTCAGATTCCATAACTTTCTGTCACCGAAATGTGAGGAAAACTTGTTTTTTTAGCCACTTTTTGAGGTTTGCAAAGGATTCTGGGTAACAGAACCTGGTCCGAGCCCCGCAAGTCACCCCTCCTTAGATTCCCCTAGGTCTCTAGTTTTCAGAAATGCACAGGTTTGGTAGGTTTCCCGAGGTGCCGGCTGAGCTAGAGGCCAAAATCTACAGGTAGGCACTTCTCAAAAAACACCTCTGTTTTCTTCCAAAAATTTGGATGTGTCCACGTTGCGCTTTGGGGCGTTTCCTGTCGCGGGCGCTAGGCCTACCCACACAAGTGAGGTATCATTTTTATCGGGAGACTTGGGGGAACGCCGGGTGGAAGGAAATTTGTGGCTCCTCTCAGATTCCAGAACTTTCTGTCACCGAAATGTGAGGAAAACTTGTTTTTTAGCCACTTTTTGAGGTTTGCAAAGGATTCTGGGTAACAGAACCTGGTCCGAGCCCCGCGAGTCACCCCTCCTTGGATTCCCCTAGGTCTCTAGTTTTCAGAAATGCACAGGTTTGGTAGGTTTCCCTAGGTGCCGGCTGAGCTAGAGGCCAAAATCTACAGGTAGGCACTTCTCAAAAAACTCCTCTGTTTTCTTACAAAAATTTGGATGTGTCCACGTTGCGCTTTGGGGCGTTTCCTGTCGCGGGCGCTAGGCCTACCCACACAAGTGAGGTATCATTTTTATCGGGAGACTTGGGGGACCGCCGGGTGGAAGGAAATTTGTGGCTCCTCTCAGATTCCAGAACTTTCTGTCACCGAAATGTGAGGAAAACTTGTTTTTTTAGCCACTTTTTGAGGTTTGCAAAGGATTCTGGGTAACAGAACCTGGTCCGAGCCCCGCAAGTCACCCCTCCTTGGATTCCCCTAGGTCTCTAGTTTTCAGAAATGCACAGGTTTGGTAGGTTTCCCTATGTGCCGGCTGAGCTAGAGGCCAAAATCTACAGGTAGGCACTTTGGAAAAAACAGCTGTGTTTTCTATAAAAAAAAATAGGATGTGTCCATGTTGTGTTTTGGGGCATTTCCTGTCGCGGGCACTAGGCCTACCCACACAAGTGAGGTATCATTTTTATCGGGAGACTTGGGGGAACACAGAATAGCAAAACAAGTGTTATTGCCCCTTATCTTTCTCTACATTTTTTCCTTCCAAATATAAGAGAGTGTGTAAAAAAGACGTCTATTTGAGAAATGCCCTGCAATTCACATGCTACTATGGGCACCTCGGAATTCAGCGATGTGCAAATAACCACTGCTCCTCAAAACCTTATCTTGATCCCATTTTGGAAATGCAAAGGTTTTCTTGATACCTCTTTTTCACTCTTCATATTTCAGCAAATGAATTGCTGTATACCAAGTATAGAATGAAAACCAACTGCAGGGTGCAGCTCATTTATTGGCTCTGGGTACCTAGGGTTCTTGATGAACCTACAAGCCCTTTATATCCCCGCAACCAGAAGAGTCCAGCAGACAAAACGGTATATTGCTTTCAGAAATCTGACATCGCAGGAAAAAGTTACAGAGTAAAACATAAAGAAAAATGGCTGTTGTTTTCAGCTCAATTTCAATATTTTTTTATTTCAGCTGTTATTTTCTGTAGGAAAACCTTGTAGGATCTACACAAATGACCCCTTGCTGAATTCAGAATTTTGTCTAGTTTTCATAAATGTTTAGCATTCCGGGATCCAGCATTGGTTTCATACCCATTCCTGTCACTAACTGGAAGGAGGCTGAAAGCACCAAATATAGTAGAAATGGGGTATGTCCCAGTAAAATGCCAAATTTGTGTTGAAAAATTTGGTTTTCTGATTCAAGTCTGCCCGTTCCTGAAAGGTGGGAAGATAGTGATTTCAGCACCAGAAACCCTTTGTTGATGGCGTTTTCAGGGAAAAAACCACAAGCCTTCTTCGGCAGCCCTTTTTTCCCATTTTTTTGGAAAAAACTAAATTTTCACTGTATTTTGGTTATTTTCTTGGTCTCCTCTAGGGGAAACCACCAACTCTGGGTACCATTAGAATCCCTAGGATGTTGGAAAAAAAGGACGCAAATTTGGCGTGGTTAGCTTATGTGGACAAAAAGTTATGAAGCCCTAAGCGCGAACTACCCCAAATAGCCAAAAAAGGGCTCAGCACTGGGGGGGAAAAGGCCCAGCAGCTAAGGGGTTAATCATGCAGAAAGAGGCATTCCGTTACATGGAAGTGTGCACCACCCCTGTCAATGATGAGCCTGTTTTCTGTTAGTAAAAAAAAGTTTGCCTATACAAGAGTCAATGCTTGTTTATGAAGTGCTAGTACACCATCACTCTCCGCTGTGCCCTTTTCTTTCAGAAATCAATTTCAGGCCCTTGCGTCTTAGTAAAAAGAAGCTTGGGCACAGCAAATAGATGTGTCTCGGGTTTTGTTCTTTTCTCATGCAACAATTACATTAAAAGGTACTGTTGAGGATGTTACCTGATTTAGCCTTGGTGTGATAGGCCTCCTGTTGACATCATGCCTGTATCTCGGATAACTGAGCGCTTTACTTTATTAAACATTAGATTGTTTCTTCCAGTTCGGTCAGACTTTTCTTTAAACAGTCTGTAACAATTTGGCGATAAAGAATTCTTTAAGGTTAAATGTGGTGTGAAGTGTCTTAGTCGCAGTTAGTTATAACTCAGCTTGGAGAGGTTGTTTTCATGTCACCCATTTCAACAACATTGGTTACTCTTTTATCACACAAGGATGTTATCTGCAGTATCCCACTTCAAGTCCAACAAGGTTCTAAGCTTGATCTGATTTTAAGTTTAAGGCAGGTGTAGAGCGCCTAAATTTATGTTACTCATTTTGCCCTCAACAGTTTCTAGCAGTAACTGGAAGCAAGGTTCCCATGTCTAGTTCTATGTATGTTTAAGAGTTTTCGAATTAAGTTTGCCTCATGAGCACAGAGTGGAGGAACACAACGCTCCCCTCTTCCCAAAAAGGATCTTAAACGTCATAAGTACTCTGGAAGTAGTAAATACCTAAAGGATGGAGGATTCTAGGTATCCATGCCAGAACTACTTATGAACATGCCCAAATACACACAGATCTTAACCTCTTCAAGCAGTGTATGCTCCATATTGAAAATAAAACTTTCTCCTCCCAGAAAACAAAATATTTGTCTTGTTGCCGATATGCTTTTATTTGTAGTTTCCAAAAAGAGCAAGGGCTTTTAGCAATTTTTTGGGGGAGGGAGCGGTCCTCTGGGGGTTGTATCAGGGTCAAGTTTCCTGATCCATTATAGGAAAAGTAGCCAGCATTTTCCTTCTGACTTTGCCTTCCAAAGGTGATCCTCAAGTGGGAGTCATTAGGCTGTGCCTGGGGGTTAACTAGCATATAGATCTCTATTTGGTGCAGAGGACGGAATGGGCTATATACTTTTGAGGGTTTTTTCTGTTTGTGTTTTAAGTTACCCTCAGTGAAAAGTTCAGGGATTGATATGCAGCCTTGCTGGTCTTGTATCATTAGTGTGCCTCTCTTTGATGCCCACCTAAGGGACTTTTGCTGCCTTTGTGTTTTTTTTTCTTTATGTACTGTGTTAGTGTCTCTCTGAGTGGATGCTTCCATGAGGTATGGATCCATTTCTAATACAGAATGGAGCCTATCTTGATGTCTCTCCTAAAGTGATCATGGCGCTTCAAGGCATATTTTAGTCAGTTTTAGAAATGGGGTCTTTGGTTGGCAGTCAGGTTACCCCCTGTCCAAGCAAGGACCCTCACTCTAGTCAGGTCAAAGGAGAAACACACCTGGTTGACCCCACTCACCCCCTTGGTAGCTTGGCACGAGCAGACAGGCTTATCTCAGAAGCAATGTGTAAAGTATTTGTACCAACACACACAGTAATACAGCGAAAATACTACAAAATGGACACTACAGCAGTTTAGAAAAATAGTTAATATATATCTAAATCAAATAAGACCAAAATGACAGAAATCCAACATACAAAAGTCAAGATATGAATTTTCAAAAGAATAAGAGTCTTACTCCATAGAAAACAATGGAAATGTAGTTGTTACACAAAGTACCTATATAGCATCAAAAATAAAGCTGCACGGGCAAGCGTGCGTCAGAAAAGTCAGCAAAGCATCGGCTCCTTACTCGCATGTGAGGCCGTGCTTCGTTTCTTCTCCAGTCGGGTTGGCGATGCGTCGTTTTTCTCCCTTGAAGATAGCGATGCGTCAATTTCCGGACAGGGCACCTCAGATCCACGCAGATTCACGATGACTTTGACACCCAGGGACGATGAGTGTGAAATCTGGTCGCACGGTGTTGTAAAACCGCACTGCATGGGGTGCCATTATCAGTAGCCGCAAGCGGGTGTTGCGTTGCTTTTCCAGCTGCAATATGTCGATCTCCCCGCCACAATGCAGGTGGAGCATCGATGTCAGCCGCAAAGCAGGTGGCGCGTCGTTTATCAGCCATGTTGCAGATGGTGCGTTGAAAACTTCCCCGCACGGTGATCTGTTTGTGGATTCAGTCCTTGTTCTGTCAACTTCACCTTTCAAGGGCCCAGGGACTGGAAGGAGCACCACTTTGGAGCAAAGGAGTCTCAGCAGAAAGTCCAGGTGCTGGCAGAGGAAGCCTTTGATGGCCATGAGACTTCATAACAAGAGGCAAGCTCAGTCCAGGCCCTTGGAGATTCTTCTCAAGCAGGAATGTAAAACAAAGTCTAGCCTTTGTCCCCTTTCACAGGTAGAAGCAGCAACTGTAGGATAGCCCAACAAAGCACAGTCACAGGCAGGGGCAGCACTTCTCCTCAGCTCTTCTCCTTGGCAGAGGTTCCCCTTGGCTCCAGAAGTGATTTAAAGTCTGGGGTTTTGGGCCCACTACTTATACCCCTTTCTGCCTTTGAAGTAGGCAAACTTCAAAGGAGAGTCGCTGTTGTTCACAAGATCATGCCTTGCCCAGGCCAGGCCTTGGACACACACCAGGGGGTTGGAGACTGCATTGTGTGAGGGCAGGCACAGCCCACTCGGGTGTAAGTGACCTCTCCTCCCTCCACTCTAGCTCAGATGGCTCATCAGGATATGCAGGCTACACCCCAGCTTCCTTTGTGTCACTGTCTAGAGGGAATTCACAAACAGCCCAACTGTCAGTCTGACCCAGACAGGGAATCCACAAATAGGCAGAGTCACAGAATGGCTTAAGCAAGAAAATGCCTACTTTCTAAAAGTGGCATTTTCAAACTAACAATCTACAAACCAACCGCACTAACAGAAGCATTTTTAAATTATAGGTTCAGAGACCCTAAATTCCACATTTCTATCTGCTCTCAAAGGGAAACTGCACTTTAAGGATATTTAAAGGCTGCCCACATGTTAATTATGGGAGAGATAGTCCTTGCAAAACCTTTGACATACACTGCACCCTTCCCATGGGGCTACCTAGGGCCTACGTTAGGGGTGCCTTACATGTACAAAAAGGGAAGGTGTGGGCCTGGCAAGTGGGCACACTTGCCTGGTTGAATTGGCAGTTTAAAACGGGACACACAGACACTGCAGTGGCAGGTCTTAGCCATGTTTACAGGGCTACTTATGTGGGTGGCAGGCCCACTAGTAGCATTTGATTTACAGACCCTGGGCACCTCTAGTGCACTTTACTAGGGACGTACTAGTAAATCAAAAAAGTCAATTATGGAAAAGCCAATTACATATACAATTTCATAGGGAGCCCTTGCACTTTAGCACTGGTCAGCAGTGGTAAAGTGCCTAAAGTAACAAAAACAGCAACAACCTGGGAAGCAGAGGCAAAAGGTTTGGGGAGACCATGCCAAGGATGCCAGATCATAAGTCAGCATTCTGGTGAAATCAGCTTTTTGATCATTCTTATTGCTGCACTACGGCGTTTACACTTCTTGCGTCTATGGTATTTGTAAAAAAACAGTGGTGCACGTGGGGGGCTATGAAGTTAAAGTGCCTCATGAAATATTCAGTATGCCATAAGCTAGAAAGTCTTTGTGCACTGTACAAAAGAGCACTGATTGCAGAGTTACAAAGTTAAACACCTATTTAAGCCTGTTCCATGTAGAGCCTTCTTTTCACAAGTTCTCTCTGCATTTGACTGTGTCTGTGAAAGCCCAGTTTTCAGTGTGATTGTGTTGTTTTGGCGGGAGCTGTACTTGGTTTGGGGAGCGCCTGTGCACCACTATGTAACCCAGATGAGTTGAAGATGCTGACTACGGTTCACCATGTTTCACAGAAGTCTCAGCATTCATAAATTGAACCCCATGAGCAAAGGTTTGCTCCCTTAGTGTCATGATTGTATGCAAAAGGTGAGGTGATTTTTTTATACCTGAAATAATTCACTGTGTTATTCGTTTGGGTGAAAGAGGTTTCCTGACTGGATGAGTTCTTTGGGGTAAGACCACATATGATTGAATAATCAGAATGCTTTCAGACACTATAAGTGGGAGTATTGTGGGGAGGCTCTGACAGAGCAGATTCTATGCTGTGCACTGTGAGGATCTGTTTAAGTGGTCAGCTCCCAGTTCGGTGGTGCATGTGGGGACCCTGCAGGGTTCTACAGGGCCGAGCAAGAATCCTAGGAAGGGAGTCACTGCTTGTGATGATATAGTAGCTTCTGCATTCAGAGTGTCTGGTGATAGACAAAGAACGTGTGCCTGCTAACCAAAGTCACCTATCAGCTTCCCTATAGCTGAAGATGTTAGTTCTCACCCCTCCAATCTCTAATGAGAGATATGAAAAGCTTCTAGGAACTGTCTTGCATCTTTGTATTCCTTGGGTTGGCAAGTTACTACCCTGCAGACAAGGTCAGCAACAGAGCAGACCAGCAGAACATTAGCAGGGCTTCATCCTTGTTTCCAGTGCTGAGGAAATGAGCATTACTTAGTTCCATGTTCTGAAAGCACCACAACAGGTCCCTTGAATGTGAAGGTGTCCACAGCAGGCATGGCAGAGTGACTAATGGTGAGCTGAGGTATCTTGGTAATACACCCTTTGAGGTTACTTTATGTTTTGTAAACATGTGGTTGAGATAGGTCCTCTCTACCCCCTTAAACCTGAATGCTTGTTGTGATGCTCTACATCTTATGAACTCTTAGTGGCATAATCATTTTGATCTTTTGTGCATTTTGACAAGTAGGACTGTCAAGATTAATTTGACAGGCCTTGAATATGCGGCCATGAGGATGATTTAAAGAAACACAGTCCATTCCATTGTGGAGTTTGAAGAGATCTATGCTATGCACAGCATGGTAGTCAGCAGACGAAACAAAATTACATCTCTGGACCGGGGCATAACTCTCAGTACTACAGCCAGTACACTGGCACCGACGCCAGGTTTGTGAGGTGGCCACTTTACTTCAAATAGTCGCTGTTTTTACTACAAAACATGGCATTGGGGGCCCTGTTTTGTTCCTTGCATTGGGGCCCACGGGCCCTGGTTTTGTTGCTGTCTCTGAATAAACATCTGTAAGGACAGTAACATAATGGTTTTCCTGCTAACTACGGATATGCCGAAGCACCCCGAACATCAGCTCACTTACATTCATTGGTAACCAAATAATAAGAGCTACAAATCATGATCAACCTGATTCTAATCAAAACAAGCATTTTCAATGCAACGGGTCCATGCTGAAAACATCGAGCCTCGTATGTTTTTGGTACTTTACCGGTGCTGTGTAGGTGGGCTAAACACCGGAAAAGGCATGGTATATGCATGCCTTTCACAAATGAAAGCAAGCAGATTTTAAAAGGCAAGCCCACGAACCAATGTAAGTGACTGTTGTAGCATGGGTGTGGTTTCAAGCCCAAAGAGAGATAACAGAATGGATGGAGCACTTTGTGCTCGCCCATAAAAAGTGACAGCTTTAGCTGCAGGCAATGTGGTTTAAGATCTAGTGCCGTATCACAAATAGTGAACCCTTAGAGTGCCAAGTTAAGACCCAGTCTCTGCCACAGTTTTGGGATGATAGATGTCTTATGTAGTTTAAGAGCTGGAGCAGCGCTATTTTACCACTTTGGGCGGAGGCAAATTGTTGGTTGTCACCAAAACAAAACAGTCAAAACAAAATATCACAATAATCACAGTAAAACACATCACATTGCAATAATGCAGTACAAAAGCACACCACCACAAAAAAACAATGAACACATTACAACCACTACAAAATGCTACACAACAGACGTTCAAACCTTCTTGTCACATATTACCATCTTAGAGACCTGCTTTCATATTACAGTGGTAAAAGGAGTGTGCGCCTAACACTTGGATATGAAATAGCACCAGTCAGTAATGTCTTGTAATCCAGCCCCTAGCCTGTGGAAACGTAGTGCTTGTGATTTTCAATGGCAGGACAAGCTTGGTATACATTATTTGTTAACAGATGCCTATTTATTTTAGACCTATGCTTATTCATTCATGTTGCTTGCAGACTGTGCATGTGTGCACTGCCTGCCCTGGAGTAGTTTGCTTTGGATTTTGTTAGTGACATCGTGGAAGAGGATAATGAGTAATTACAGTAGTATTCCACTCTATGTTTTCTTCGCTCTTACAGTTGACCATTTACCTGGAAACTGCCCAACTTTGAAAAGTTTTTTATTATTTTGTACATCCGTTGGTGAAAAAGCAGTCTGCTTCTAAAGGAAGGAGCATGAGAGGAACAAATGCATAAGGACAGTGAACACAGGAGAAGAGGGAAGGAAACCATCAGTGGGGAGTTAATTTTGAAATAGTGTACACAGGTGAGCAATTCTATATTTCTGAAACAGAAATCGGCAATTTCAATACTTGGCGAAGGGAGGAGGAGATTAAAACATTGTGTATATAACTAGTTTAGTGGTATCAAGCTTATTGAACTCCATAAAGAATAAACAAAATTCACCAATATAAAAACTGCAATTGTATCCCACTATGCTATCCAAACAGGAGTGCAAGATGGTTTTATATGTGACCTGTGTTTACAGTGGTCGCTGGGAACGCAGTGAATTTGTTGCAGTAGGTTATTTACCTGCTCTTTAGTTCCCTTAAAAAATCATGAACACGTTGCAGCGCTTAAACAATCAACACTTGCGTCACAAACTTAATTAGACTTTTCTTTTTATAAACAGTACAGGAAGCTTTCACTCCACATAAATAAAGTCAAGTACCACCCCCAATGGCCAGTTTTACGGGGTGGGGAGGGGTGCAACTGGTGCGGCCGTACCTGGCGCTGACCTGGAGGAGGGCACTGACCACAGGGGGGCAGCGCTGTCTGAGCAATTCAATTTCGATTTTAAAACACCTGCTACAGAGTTCTTTGTGCATCCAGTTTTTAGGCAGCAACAAAGACGTCAAGTTTACTCTTGTGATTAATGCTACTGTTCGAGAGAGATCGAGTTTTGTCCAGTGGTAGTTTTGACTCGCCATAAAGTAACGCAGAAGGTTAATATGTTTGCTGCAAAGAACAGTTCTGTATTTTATGTAGATAGATGAGTGGATCAGTAAAGCCAGCATTTATCTGTGCTTTAAAATTTTAAAACAAATTAAATATATGTGAGAGAGGGACTGTGGAGAGATGTAGGGCACTTTTGCCATGTGGTAGTGAGGGAATTCGAGGAGGAGGTTGTGAGGGGAGGGTGCCAAAAAAGATGATTGCATTGGGTTCCATCAGCGCTAAAGCCAGCCCTGACCACAACACCCCTTTACAAGTTAAAAGAGTGTGACGGCAAGCTTGTGCTTACTCTCCAGCAATAATGTGAGTCAGATTGCAAATGTATGCTTTCCTTCACTGGTTCTCCGACTTAAGCTTTCAATAGAAGTTCAAGGATGAAGTCTGTTTTGTTTGTAGTACAGACAGCAAATGGAAGTCTTTTACCTGTGTTAACAGTATCTAGATGAAAGATAGTAGTCTTTCTTCTGTGTCTACATTGACAAAAGTATACCACATGCAATCAATAAAGTCGGGATATTGCTGATGGAAGCCTTTGTCTGCAACAAGCTACTGGGAAGTCTGAAGAGCATGAAAGCTAATAAACAAATGGAATGGTATTATGTGGTTGTGTTTCCTCCCCTGCATAATTTATAGTTCTGAAAAAGTGCAGTTTCCTAAAAGACTTCAAAGACTTACAGAAATTAGAATTTTGTAGGACTTGTTGAGCTTCCAAATTCTCTTGAGATCTGTGGCAGGTTCAGGAGCCCATGTTGACACACAAATGTTCACAAGTCAGCTTGAATCTCCCAAGGAAAGGTTGTGGGTCTGTTATTAGGGATTCCGGCAGGGCTTATAAAGTTGCACGATAGGAAATACTTTTACAAGAAAAGACTAATCTGCGACGCACATAATGGGCCTCATTTACAATAATCTGATGCATCACCATCGATGCGTCAGATTTCTTGTGCTTCCCACACATCCCCTGACGCCATGGATGGGCTGTATTTACAATACAGAGCTCCATGGCGCACGTTTTCACAGATGTGTCAGAAATTCTGATGCATCTGTTGGCACTAAACAAATGCATAGCTGGAGTAGCATTGTTAAACTGACGCAACTCTAGCAATGTGAGGAGTTTACCATAGGAAAGAGCCCTGTGTCAATTTTACGCCTGCTCTGAACAGGCGGTAACATTTTGATGCCGTGAAGTTGCAGAATGACACAGTGAAATGTTGTAAATTTCACTGTGTCAGTCCTGCATGGGACTGCCTCCCCTACATAAATTAGACATGGCGCAGGTATAATGTTATGTAGGGCTTTACAAACTGACGCATTGGGACCATGCATCAGTTTTTAAATATGGAGCAGTGCAGTGCACTTCTAGCGCCACCACTGTGTAAACAAAAAAATGATGCAGTGGTGACGCAAAGGGCTTGTAAATGAGGCCTATAATATTTGGATGCCGACTATAGCAACCACTATAGCAACCAAACTGTGGGGCAAGGTATAACATTATAAAATAGTTATAATGAAGTCAAGTTGCCTGAATTTGAGTCACGGCGATGTAATTTTACTGTATGCTTCCAAGTCTGCATGATATTTCACTGTATTCGAAAATATTGCATGCAGAATATTCACATAAATCTCTGCACAAATTTTACATGCAGTTTTTACATGTAGTAAAACCAAAACTGAAAAATCCACAGTCCCCAAAGGGAAGTTTATTCAGTCACACCAAAACACCGGGAATTATCTTTGAAATGTCCTTCACTTATGTCTTATCCAGGTGACTGGTTGACACCTGTTCGGTATAAGTCAATAAGGACGCTCAATGAAGGACCACACACCAATTATAAATACAATTTAGCTTTACTAGAATTGCAGGTAAAATGTAGGCATTTAGCACATTAACAATAGTAGAATATGAATAGCAATGAAAAGCATCTATTTATATATAAGTACACTACAAGGAGCATCTATGTATGTATATATATATATATATAAAAACCAGGGAAGGATGGATCAACACAAGGGAGCTCACCCCCAGAGAGGCAGAGGACGAGGAGTCAGAGGAAGAGGGAGAGGAACAGACAGGCCAAGAAGAGGGGGCGCAGGAGACGATACAAGACCCCAGGGAATGATAACTCGAGCACGCAAGTGAAAATTATGAATATTATAAATCTCTCCAGCAGAATGTTGTCTGCTGTTGAAGAGGACCTCTTATCTCTGGGCCTGTCATTCTGCCCAACTAGTTGTTTTAATTACACTCAGACTAGGATTGACACCTTTAAGTTCATTAGGAAGTTAAAATTGAAAAAGTGGTACCACACTAAGTTTAGAAAGGATAAGAAAGTGGGGGTGGAAACAAATGTGAGCAATCTGTGTATCTCTGATATTGATGTATTACATACAGCAATGGATTTATGTGAGGGGATGGCTCCCCATGAAGACCCTATTCTCAATCTGATGGGAACTGGTATTGCTTTAAACAGCAATTGTCCGAGTAATTTCAAACCAAAATCTACCTTTCTACCTGCCATTCATTGTGATGCCCTTGAGGTTTTTGAGCGAGAAATGACCAAACAATTGAAGAAGTTGAGATATAGTGTGACGAATGTGAAAAACAGCAATTTATCAGGTGAACAGTGGCAAGCCCTTCGAAAATTGAAAGAAGACCATACCATTGTGATTAGACAATCCGATAAGGGGGGTAATGTAGTCATTCAAGATACCACCAAATATGTGTCAGAGGGAATGAAACAGCTAAGTAATACTCTGTGTTATGAAGAAGTGAGTTGGGGAGATGTTAAATCAATGAATGAGGAATATATTGATATGCTCATTGATTGGAAAGATCAAGGGATGATAGAATGGGATGAATTCCTGTTTCTTAAATGTGATCATCCGAAAATTCCAGTTCTGTATCTTCTCCCCAAAATTCACAAGGATGCGGTTAACCCACCAGGGAGGCCTATAGTTTCGGCTATGGAATCGCTCCTGGAAAATACATAAAAATATATTGACTTCTTCTTACGTCCTTTTGTGGAGTCAATACCCTCTTATGTTAAAGACACCACACATTTTTTAAAAATCATTGAGGATATCGTATGGGAAGATGACTTCTTACTGTTAACCCTAGATGTGACTAGTCTGTATACGAGCATAGATCATGGCTTGGGGGTGAGAGCTATTAGACACTTTCTCAGAGCAAGGTCACTGTCTTTTTTCTTCCATTCGGAAATGCTATGCACTATGATCGAGTTCTGTCTTAAGAACAATGTATTCATCTTTGATGGTCATCTGTACAAACAGCTTCAAGGGACAGCTATGGGCACCTGTTTTGCTCCCAGCTATGCAAATTTGTTTATGGGCTGGTGGGAGGAACAGGTGTCAGAAGAAATTACCCAATTCGATACCAATGTGGTCCTGTGGTGTCGTTTTATTGATGACATTTTTGTAATTTGGAGGGGTAATGAAGAAGCAGCTATGCAATTTGTGCGAGATCTGAACACCAATGAATGCAACCTAAGATTTACTGAGCATTTGGATTCAAAATGTATAGAATTCCTCGATGTGGAAATTTCTGTGAAGGGTAGTAGATTAGTGTCCAAATTGTATAGGAAGGCAACAGCCGGTAATAGTCTACTAAGTGCTCACAGTGCACATCCGGGGACTCTAATACGGAGTATTCCGTTTGGAGAATTGTTGAGAGCCCGGAGGAACTGTAGCGAAGAAGCTGATTTTCACCAAGAGTGTAATGTGATGTGTGAAAGGTTCAGGGACAGAGGCTATGGGGCTAAAGTGATCGATCAAGCCAAACGCAAAGTGGTGACATTAAGTAGAGATGATGTTTTGTATGGAACTAACAGAAGGCAAGAGAAGGAAAGTGAGTCCATTAGATTCATTACAACCTATAGTAATCAGTCGTACAAAATACGCTCACTACTTAGTAAGAGTTGGCATATTTTGCAGACGGACCCTGTTTTGGCAGACTGGATCAGTGATAATCCCCAAATAACCTTTAGGAGAAATAGATCTCTCAAGGACAACTTGTGTCGCAACGAGATAACATCAGTAGGACGGATACAGAATACGGGAATGGAAGGTTTCTTCTGTTGTATGAAGTGCAAAGCCTGCAAGACCAGTAACAGTTGCAGGACATTATATGTTCCAGGAAGGTTAGACAGCTTTGTAATTAGAGGTAATTACAATTGCAATACATCTTACTGTGTATACTGTCTGATATGCCCATGTGAAAAATTGTATGTGGGCAGTACGATACATAATGCAAAGAAAAGAGTTTTAGAACACAGACGAGCCATTAGGAATCAGGATAAAAACTATCCAGTAGCTAGGCATTTCTTCAGCCATCATTTTGGCAATGAGAATCTGCTGAAGTTTGTAGTTATAGACCAAGTAAGGATGAGTAAAAGGGGAGGCGATAGAGAGAGATTGTTACGTGTGTTAGAGTCTAAATATATAATAGACTTCGAAACGTTGGAACCTGTAGGGCTAAATTCGAGTGAGGAGCTGAGCATCCATCTAGGGTAATCGATACTTTGTTTGGTGGGTGGTCATCTGATACAGAATGTGAAGTAGGGGTGATTTTTTGAATCCTATTTGATTCTTAGTAGAAGGGTACAGGTGTTGGGTTCTATAAGGTTTCTACAGTAGAAGAATTTGTTCGTCTATCCACTTGGGTAGAGAAGCTCCATATACCAATATGAGATCCCCCAAAAATATGAGACCCCCCAAAAGTTTTGTGTAGGTGTACAGGTCTATTTGGATGGTATAGGATGATATGTAATTAATTTAAGCATAGTTAATAATGTTCAGGATTTAAGTGATATATTGAATTTTCAATTTTGAAAACATTCATAGTTAACAAGCTTTTATAATGCAATGAATTATTCTATTTACAATTTTTGTATTTTGGCAATTGAATTTTACTCTATTTATTGTGCGAAATATGATATCACATTAATTTAAAGATTCTGATGAATTTGAACAATAATTTGAGTTGTATTTTGATAGGACTATGGTACAAACTACTGTGAAACTTATTTATAGATGCACTTTAAGATGGCCGCCACATTTTGTGTCTTTTGGTGGGGATTTGAGATTTTGTCTGTTTTTTATGTCTAGGATTGCATGGTTTTTAACTTGGGGCACTGTAACAATGATGTATCCATGAGTAAGGCTGCTGCCGAAACGCGTTGGATTTGTGTGCTGAAATAAATTGATTTGCACCTTGGAGGTGTCCTGGGTCTCCTGTGATTTGGAGGAGAGTTGGAGGATTTATTAGGGCCTCTCGGAGCCCACCCGGGACCGCTGTGTGGTGTTCCTGCAGTCCGAGTGTTTTATGTGAATTATATATATACATATATATATATTCTTCAGACAAAAGCGTGCTCCGAGTTACGGGCACCAAATGGCCATTAAGGGGTGGTGCGGTGAAACCGGCAGAGCACTCCGGTTAATCTTCATTAACATCAAAAATCGTCTACAAAACCCGCACACTCTGGAAATCAAAGCAAAAAGTGTTTAAACACTTTTTGCTTTGATTTCCTGAGTGTGCGGGTTTTGTAGACGATTTTTGAAGTTAATATATATATATATATATACATATATATATATATATATAATTATATATAAGCAAAGAGTTCATTGACAGATATAAGTTTTGATTAACTGTATACTAAAATGCATCGCACTACGATATTCAGGAAGCAGAATATAAATGAGTTGAATACTTCAGATAAGCTTTGATTTACTGCACACCAAAATGCATGTTTCAGTTATTGTAGCAGTTCACTCTAAGAGATTTAGAAAGCAAAATATAAACGAGCTGAATACTTCAGGTTATAAACACAGTGCAAGCATAAATAATCAGTCATAATAATAGAGCAGAGAAACAAAGGCCTTTCATCCCTGTGTGGAAACGTAACTTAGTCCACGACATGCTGGGAAGCCCTCTACCGCCTGCTTGGACCTCTCTCCCCCTCAAGGACCACGGTCAGCAAACAGGGAGGCAGCGCTGGGCCATGGCAGCTTCCACAATTCCATCTGCGAGCTTCCAAATCCTTCACCCACACTTCAGTGCGTAAATAGCTCGAAGCTTGGATTCTATCTCATTCTGGCATTTTCTAGCTATGTTATCAGTACTTGGCTGCTCTGCCCTTCTCCGCGTTTGTTTTCATTCCATCTTCTCCCTGTACTCTCGTTCTCAAGGTTGAGACGGAGTCTTCTACACAAACAAGCTTGAAAATAATATCATGAACTTTTCCACGATGTTTGGGAGGGGGTTTAAACAGGCATTACACTCATCTACACTGCTCAAGCTAATTAACCCTTTGTGTTGCAATGTCCTCCGCACCTTTCCCTATACTGAACAACTTAAATATAGATGTTAAGCCATTACATGTAGCATAGAAAACACAGAACAGAAGAATAGAACATAATAAAGTACACAAATATCACTAGAACATCAAGTTCCAAAAATATTTTGCAGTTTTATGTGAAAATACACAAATGTACTAGGTCCTCACAATAGTTGTATTTCCAATGTGAGTGGAAATAAGGATTTCTGTCTGCATCAGAATTATATGCTATGCTTTTAAATTACTATGCTGTTCTTGATTACCTCTGCACATTTTATCTGGAAAAGTCTAGTGGAACATATATACTGAAAACGGAACATCGTGGCAATTAAATCTTCGGGAACTGGTCCTGAAGCACTATTTCCTGAGACCACGCTCATGAATTCTGAAGTTGTAGTGCTGTGGCAGTCTTCTATCTCAGAAACACTAGTCCCTCCAGTTCCAGTATATCTGGGTGCAGGGCTACTGTAGTGTATCCCATGCAACTGTCTTGAATGCCACAATATTGAGCACCTGTGTTGGAAAATGGCCCTCTCTAAAGTGTCACCCCAAACCTTTTGCCTTTTTCCCTCCATGTTTTGCTGAATTTGTTTTTGTTGGCCTTAGGACTCTGAGCACTTTACCACTCCTGAACAGTGCCAAAGTGCATGTGCCCGCTCCCTAAAACATGGTTTGATTGGTATCCACCTAATTGGCATAATTAATTTACTTATAAGTCCTGAGTAAAGGGCACAACATGTGCCCAGGGCCTATTAGATGCTACTAGTTGGACTGCAGCACTGTGTGTGCCACCCACTCAAGTAGCTCTTAAACATGTCTTGAGCCTACCATTGCAGAGCCTGTATGTGCAATTACACTGCCATGTTGACTTGTGATTTAAAACTTCTTGCCAAAGCCTTAAACTCCCCTTTTATTACATATAAGTCACCCCTAACGTAAGCCCTTGGTAGCCCATAGGGCAGGGTGCTATGTACCTTTAACTAAAAGGTAGGACATGTACTTTTAAGTTTTACAAGACCTGGTAGTGAAAAACTCCCAAAGTCGGTTTCGCTACTGCGAGGTCTACCCCTCTTATAGTTTAACAGGGGGGATTCCTTATTACATAACCTGTAATTCCTAATTGAGAATGAGCAAGCATGTCATGTTTAGTACCTATGGAATTGTAATGCTAAATCCTTTTTGATGGTAAAGTCAGATTTATTATTACAATTGTGAAAATGCCTCTTTTAGAAAGTTGCCATTTTCCTGCTCTTAGCCCTTGTGCCTACAGCCTGTCTCCAAAACACGTCTGGGGTGGGAAGATAGCAGGTGCCTTGCATTCCCTCTAGACAGTCTCACCCAAAGGAGGGGTAGGTGTTACTGAGTGGCCATCTGCATGTTGATGGGTCATCCTGGGCAGGATGGGAGGGAGAAGCTGACATTTACACCTGAATAGGCAGTGCACTGCTCCCACCCAGGAATGCTTAACCCCCAGTAGTGAGTCTAGAGCCAGGGCAGTAAGAATGGACCTCTGTGCACTTCAACAACTTCACTTCGACAGCACAAATAGGTATAGGTACTGGACCTCTGACCCTACCAAATCAGTACACTTCTGAAGCTGTAAAAACTCTGCCCTGAAGAAGGACTGCTGTGCTGCTACAAGGACTGCCACTCTGCACTGCTGCACTGGAAGACCTGCTTTTCTGCTGCGATGCCCTGCTTCCTGCTGTCCTCTTCCCTGCTGAGGAAGGACTGGGCCCATCTCACTTGAACCTAGTGTGACTCCAAGGGCTTGCTGGCTTGCCTCCTGTTCTGAAGTCTCAGAGACGTCAAAGACTTCACTCAACTCCCTACAGCTTCTGGACTCTGCCACTATGAGTCCCACCCTGCTAAGTGGGGCCAATCCAGTGTTGGGCCCTTGGAAGTGGGTTTTGCAGCTGTCTCCACAGATAACTATGCATCTCTGCTACTGTGCCGATCAGAACAACCACATCTCTCCTTGACGTCGAAGCATCACCACTGCCGCTGAGGACAGAGACATCGCAGCACCCGCTGTGCGGCTTGGGATCAATACATCACCCACAGTCACAACGCATTGCCTTCTCATCGCCTATTGCAAGCCTCAACAACGAGGCATTGCCTTCATAGCAAAGGGTTTGACGCCACACCTTGTAGACATCCCATCAGCGACTTCATGGTTCGACAATGATGCATCCCCAACTGTGCGAATTGAAACCTATGCATCAGCTTTGCATTGGGCCCCCTGTTTCTCACATTGGATCCTTGGATCCTTCATGCGATGCAACCCTCCATGCAAGGTACTCTTTTAGTGGGACAAGGTTGTTCCCTGTAGCCGGTCCGCACTCCATCGTGGTCGGTCTGAACTTTTGGACTTACCACAGTCTACCACAACCACCTAGCTCCGGTTGGCGCTTTAAGCTTCTAAGCACTACATCTGCAAATATTCTTCATGAACTCATATCTCTACCTCTACTCATTGGATTTTTGCCGTTTTTACCTTGTTTTTTATTCCTAAAAATATAATCTATTTTTCTAACTTAGTGTATTGTCTTTTTACGGTATTTTCACTGTGTTACTGGATGAAGTGTTGCACATATACTTAAAACATTTCCTATTTTGTTAAGCCTGACTGCTCTGTGCCAAGCTAACAGAGGGTGAGCACATGCTAATTTATGATGTGGAACTGACTTACCCTAACTAGGATTGTGGACAAGGTGCATAACTCTGCCAACTAGAGACCCAAATTTGATCAACCCACAACATAGCAGGCGAGTTAGCATTGTGCACAAATATCTTTGTCAGACAATGGTTCGGTCATAAATATCTTTTCATAAAATTCATTTACAAAAAGACCTACATTCAATTACCTATTATTTTGTAAATAATATTTAAAACTGAATAAATTATATTTCTATACACAGTATTCGGCATACATCTGGTGACTTCAGCTGATTACAAGGGACTATATATACAATCCATATCAACACTCACTTTGTTTTGCAACGAGTGTCATAAAATTACACCACCCACTCAAGGAATAGGCACTATGAGTACTTCTCAGTCTGCTTGACCCACCAGCCCCCAATTAGTAGTTGCGACATTTAACTACTTCTCTTCATATCCATTGTACAGAAGAGCACTTTTACTTCAAAGAAAACACTGCACAAAATGTATGTGTTTAAATTATTTATTATAAGATGTGCTTTCTCATTTCACTGGATGTTCTCTCCTGCCCCCTCCCATACTCTCTTTGTCCTATCATAACCCCCACTGTTATGCCAACAACTTTAAAACCCGTGTGACATGTGACCCTGTGGTCTCTGCCATTGTTATGGCTGGGACCTGGTCTGCCTCTGACAGTTGGGCAGCATGGAGATGTCTAATTAGAGGGGAAGGAGAAGGAGGATGTGTAGTCTGAGGGAGTGGTGTTGCTGTTGTCCTTTGTGGGTCATTTAGTGGCTAAGGAGCGTTCACATACTCTAGTATCTGACGCTTTGCCCATATGGCAGACAACATAGCTTGGTATCTCTGGTGACGGCCCAAATGGAGCATGTTAGGTGCCTCATCACAGTCCTAGAGGCCCTCTTTCTCTTCAGCCTGAACACCTGGTACTGCTGGGCTGCCAGCAACAACAGCCAACAACAACAACAACAGCCAAGGCCATGTGCATAGAAACAGCAGTCAAGGCCAAGAAGGCGGCAGCGGCAGGAAGGGTACATGGGACGGTAACTGCAGCAGCAGAAGTGGTGATAGAGGTAGCTGCAGCAGCAGGTGTGTAGGAGGTGGTGGGGACAGCAGCAGGGGAGACAGTGGAGGTCGCTGCAGTAGGGTCTTGGTGAAATGAGCAGTAGGAAGGTGCAGGTGTGCTGTCTTGGTGTGTGGCCTGCTGCTGGTACCTTAAGTGGGTACGGTTGGTGAATGCTTGCTCTCATCACCTACGTATTCCTTTGTGTACTCACCTGCAATGGGTCATATCAATGGTTTCAACATTTTTCTGAATTCATGGCCTACAAAAGATTAACATGATAATTTTTAAAAAATATGCATGGTCTAGTGTGACACACCCCATCGTGTTTTGTCCCTAGGGTGTATAGTGTTATGTGCAGGATCAATAACTCCCCAATGTGACCTCCAGTACTCTCAAACGTTATTTTATTTGCGGGCAATGTCACTTCCTTGCCTGACTCCCTACAGCAATGCTAGAACCTTTTCACCTCTAACAATAATGTACTCCCTATAGCATTCCTGGTTCTCCTGATTCCTGTAAATGTGCACATGATCCTTCCTGAAAATAGGTGGTCCTAGCACCCCCCTCACCATTACCTTGCAATTCGTCACATGGCTACACACTCTACAAGGGAACCTCTTACATATGGCATAACCTACATTTATCATGCTGTGTGACAGATATAAATATGTAACAGTGTGACTGTTGCAAAAAGGAAATGAGAAAATGACTCTGGACACATTTGAAACTCAAGGGCAGGAGTATTTTGGAAAACGTAAAACATGGTTAACGCTTTCTTGGCACATTATATACTATGTGCGGCCCTCACATTTTGCATCATAGTGTTTGGGCAAGAGACGATGATGTTAATGGGCTTAGTCAGCCCTCCGTGCCTATAAATGACCTTGCAGCACCCATAACTTGCCCTTTGTGAGGCATGATTCACATGATGTGGCACTGTGTTCATCCATCGTGCATACGGCGCTGTGGCTCCTCCAGCTTCCACTCTTTTGGCGATTCTCTCCAGGCTGCTGAAATGTATGATGCTGTGCACACAGTCCCCGTGCAGGCTTAGTATCACACGGGTGGGAAAACACTGTGTTGACCTGTTCATCTTATTCATGGCACGGGTGAAGTTTGGGAGGGTAGAATGGTCAGATGGCTCCTGCAGGAAGAAGGAGGGAACGATGTGTGTCTACTGCATACAACGGCTGACGTTGTGTGGCTCAGGTGCGCTGGTACCAGGAGCAGTGCGAGGCGTGTATGTCTTGGCAACACGCAGAATGATCAGGTCTGGAATTTTCACACCTGGTAATACTAATACAGTGACCTGAGATCTGACCCGTGATCGCGCGTTGAAGGTGCCGAATCTCTAGCAGGATCATTATTTTTGCTAAGTACATAATTACCACAGATGTATCAGTTTTTTTTCATAAATTCATTTATAGCAAATATAACAAAAGATTAGTTGGAGCATGAAGCATATTAAATTGTGCATAAACATTAAAAATCACCATGACATTTTTTTCAGAAAATTGCCCGGGACAATACACGGAAATCAAGAACAAGCGGGCAGACAAACACAGGCTTTTGACAGTAAGAAAACAATAACTCAAGAAGGTAATTTCAACATCGTGGATTCTGTCGCGTGAATGGAAATAATGACGGTGCGCGCTCACTGTGTTTCTCGGTTTCTCCCGGAGCCCATAGAATGCGTCACAAAAGCCTCACCAAGGCGCCACAGCCAACAAAGGATGCTCCTCTACAACCCCACTGTACAGACTCCCAGCCCGAAATAAAAAGCTTTCTTAATTATTGGCCTTGCCAAGTAGAGTGTTTTCAAAAGAAAGCGACAAGGCCTCACAGCTCTTCGGCTAGTTTGCGCCTCAGTAATTACGGCATCCGTTATTGACTTTTCCTTTACGGCCTGCTGTACGGCAGGCTGTGCACTGTATCTTCCAGACCCTTTACATAATATACCTTATTATAGCATAACAGAGTTGCGTCCTGAGCTCGTCAAAAGTGCACAGTCAGGCAAAGGAACAGGATGATTGACTATTTAGGAGTCCTTCTTCTGCCTCGTTTATCAGTACATTTTCCTGCGCCAGAGTTCTTAAAAAGCAGTGTCAGATAATCTCGATGTCATGCTCATCCCCAGCTGGAGTGTCTGTGTGTTTTCATAGGGAGACCCTCCTTTTAAAGAGTATTAAAGTAATCTCACTTGGAGCTGACAGAAGCCCTTATCCTTGGTACAGGGTCCTCATAGGGCGCCTCCTCCAGATGGCTCAGTTTGGATTAGGATGCACTTCTGGTAGACGAAAAAGATTTAGAAAACAAACGTGTAGCTCGAGACAGCAAACATGAAATCAGTCTTGCTTTGACTGGAAGGTTCTGCTTCAGTAGCTTCACTGTGCCAGATGCCAGAAGAAATATGCAGAATTCATGTGAAAGTTTTAATTGTGCAACCTTTTTAGCAGGGGATAACATTTGCTTCGTTATTTTCATATATCAGCGGTTCGCTTTCTTTTTCAGTTTCCTTTTTTTCAATAGTTGTTATTTTAGTTTTACTGTTTATGTACGGCTGCAAATGAGATTTCGAGTCAATACCACGCAGGCAGTGCTGTGGTGAGCTTTGATTGGATAACTTCTAAATGGACACGTAATATCATGAGCACCCCATCCATCACTCTCCTTGTACCAGTGCTTAATACACAAGGTGTACACAACTTACACAAGAGTCATCATGTTGCTAAGAAAAAAAGTCTCCCCAGAGCTCTGTAGTTCAATACAGTTCTACCCTTGTTATTTGTGTGTCTAATGACAGACTGCCCAGTTCTGGATAACAAATGGGTTGGGTGCGAAGAAAGAGTGCTTGGCTAGGCCACAGTGGAGGCCAGTGGAGGGGTACTGGCACGTGGCACAGGAGACCCTCACTCAGGTCCTGATGGGATCATTCAAGAAGGAGGGAAAGGTCCTACTGACTTCTGCCAGAAGGGCTTCCATCCCTGTGGGCTCACCATCAAAGTTCAGTTGGATCTCACAATCATGTTGCTGTGAGAGTTGTAGCCCGATATTGCAAGAACACGAGGGTGAAGGGTGGTGGTCATTTTAGAGTGGGGTAGACAATACCATTGTAATATTTGGATATCCATGAGGTGTTTCATTTGAAAGAATTTTAAACGTCCGTAAGGCAGGGAGGCATTCAGGGTCACATACATTTGTTGGGCTGAATGTCATGTAAGCCATTTTCCAGACTGTGGTGCTGAGAAGAAGTTTTTTTATATACCGACTGAATATTGAGTAGGGAAGCGGTATGCTTGTTGTGTCCCCCCCCACACGCTTTTCTTGGTTTAAGAAAACCCGATTTATCTATCTCCTATTCCCAAATTATGTGTTCATGACGCTTGTTATCTTTATGCATTTTTCTGAATCTGGAAGTCCTGGGGAAGCCCTTGAGCTCCTCTTGTCTGTCAATTAACACCTTGAAACCTTGACCTTTTAACCTTTGCACATATATTACACCTGCCACATAAATATTGTGAGCAGTTATTTTTTGTAGGAGTATGTAGCCTGAAGGTTATTTGTTGAGGTGACAGTAAATCAGGGCTCGAAAATTCTACTTGCTGTGGAGAGTCATATTTTATCAGGTTGAGGTATTTTTACAACTTACTGGCCCCTTCTGGCGAGTTTACAAAGATCAGGTGTTTTGTTCAGTCACACAGCGGAGGAGCAATAAAGGACACCTTTAAATCGTGTTCTTGTATGTCACATTTGCTTTGTGTTCACAGACAAAGGTAAAAAATCAGTTTATCTTACAATTAATTTGCTTCTCACTGCAGAGTTCCATGATTTTGTAAGGTGAACGGTTTGGCCTGCTGTTTAGAGTGTGAAATAAAAGGCTATATGGTGTCAAGTGTTTTCTAACACACAACATTTAAATGACTAATTCAAGTGAACAAACATTTCAAAATATATTTCAGTCCATTAGTTGTGAAAGCTCATGTTTTGTATTTCTGTGTGATGAAAAAATATTTTTTTATGGATGAAAACAAATCAGAATACTTTACATGTTGATGTTCAAAGGATATTTTTTCTGAAACCCATTTTTCACAGATTGTTAATACACTATATGGTTTTATCATTAAACCTGCAAGTTAGTGGAATGTTTTTTAGACAGTTCTTGGAAATTTACTGTGTGTAGATGACAGTATGCTACAGCATCATGGGTTAGTCGTTTATATATTAAGAGTCAGTATTTAAACAAACTGAGAAACACTCCTGCCCTGATGGCAATGCTATTAGTAAACTAAAAGCAAGTCATGGATCATGTGTCCCCTATATGTGGGCTAGATTTGTGTGATACATGCAGCAAATGCTAGACTACTTAATCAAACAAAATAGTTTTTTTTGTACTGCTGAAATGCTGAGCTCACATATTTGAAGGTGCAGTCACATGTGAGAATGAAGAAAAAGGCGACTCTGTAAACCATTTGTCTAGGATCACACAATTTGAGACCCGTTTACAGGTCAAGTACATTACAGTTAGGTTGAGTAGATTATTCAAGTTACTCAACATGCAGGTCTAATAACATTTTTATGATTTTTCAAGGCTTACTCCTAACACATATATTGTTAACTCTTTAATTTCTGTACATTCACCATTCAACTACCCATTACAAATATATGGAGAATGGGCTCAGGATGTGCTTAGAATCTTGATCACCACGTTTGGTAAAATCCCCACTAAACGTTGCTATATAAAGTGATTGTAAATGCCAAGTTCACTGTTCTTCTCTTGATCTAGTGTTTTTTTTTATTGATTTGGTTACATTGCTACACTTGTGTCTCATGGGGTGGTCATCACTTTTATGTTAACTTCATGCTTCTTTTTTGTTTATTTGACATTATATATGTGGCCCAACACTCAATCTCCTGTAGGATTTCCGGAATCACATATTTGATTCCATGTCACCCTTCTTGAGCTACAAAGCCCAGCTTAAAAATGGATGTGCAAGTAGGACTCATGGGGGAGGAGTAATAAGAAAAAGAAAAATCTGTGGTGTGAGGGTTATCCTATGTAGTCTGCCAGGCCTTCAGGTTGTTTTCATTTATTTTTCTCACTTCACTGAAAATAAAGAAGGGGAAAAACGAAAATTGTGATCTCTTTGAATTTCATGTAAACAGTTATCATGGTCTTGATAGTTCTGCACCTGATAAGAGTAAGCCTCTCTCAGTAGCTAATAATTGTCTTCTAGCAAGATGTTAAATTGTGCCAGGTGATAAATTTGCCGTAAAAAATGTCTCACAATATTTATAGGTCTATTGTCTGTTGCATAACCCACCTCCTAGAGAAGTAACCTAAAAACGTGAAATAGAAACATATAATTCATTATACAAGAGTTCTGCAAATAGTAATGGTTATTACTGTGCAATAATAGTTTTTTTGCAATTCTGTGAGCCTTACAGACATTATAAATCGTTTTTGAAACACTTAAAATGATGTAGATACTTCTAGACATCAGAGTTCTGAACTGGAAACAAAAAATAAACAATTCACAAAACCAGATAACCATGAAACACCATAAGGATTAACATAAACACATGATGCAATCCACTCCCAAAAACATACTTGCTTCTTAGATCTGAAGATCTGTTTGAAATGCATTTATATATGCATCTTCTGCATCTTTACTCTTCATCTTGGAAGAAGGCGTTTGCCATGATCATTCCCTTTTAACTTTTGCAACACACGTCTATTGAGAACTGAAGTTTTTTTTTTTTACTTCTGCAGTGAAGTCCAGTATTTCAGATCAAGTGGCATGCATGTTTACATCTTTTGGCAGGTCTCTTTTGATAACACAAATATCAGCGAATACAGCACTTTTCACTTCCTTAGGGCCCCTGCATAACCTGTTACCTATTCTGAATCGCTTTATTGATACATCCAAACATTTACTATTATTACAGCCTGTCACATGTTGCTTGAGGTATGGAGTGAGATTCATGACAACATCTCGATAATGGATCCAATGGATTTGCAACTTCTCTTTCCCCTGAGACTGCTGTAGTACAAGAACGGTTGCTGGCAATGATTGATGCTACTAGGAAGATAAAGCTTTCTACATAATGTCTTGTATTTATAGGTCTGGGTACAAATGCAGGGTCCATATTAACACAGGGCAGACCCTATGTCCAAGCTCCTGTGGGCAGTCCACCCCACTACTGTGCATGCCCAATGACTGTGTGCAGCAGAGCCTGCACATGCGCCTAACACTGCCTTGACAGACCAACTGCTCAGAGAGCAGAGCCCCTTGTGTTTAAGGGAGTTGGGCTGCAGGACTTGTGCCCAACCCCACAATGGGAGTCCAACCCCTCACTGCTTTTGACTTTCAGCCAGACCCTGCACCTAACTCCCCTCAAGGGGAATAATCGCTGTGAAGGGCAATCCCGCTGTGGATGGACTGCCCACATTTGTTTGTTTTTCAATTATTTTTTGAGTACCCTATTACTCCTGTGGTACCTGCTGCCCAACCTAGCCATAGAACTGTGGTACCATGTAGGCTTCACCAAGGAAGTTTGCACAGGACCGTGGTAGCATGGGGTGAGGGTTGGGTAGTCGCTAGGTTGATAGTATTGTGATAATAAACTGGAGGCCGTGCTTCGTCCCGTGGGTGAACTGTGCCACCCGCAGCATGAAAAATGTGTTTTTTCAATTGAGAAAATCCCTTTGGGCCCCCTTTCATACAAGTGCCTTGTGTTCAGGTTGTCCCAACCCTGCTGCCTTACCTTTTCAGGACACAGGGACAGAGTCCCTGAGTACTCTATTGGCAGCCACAATATTTTCATCTCAGTTGTGGTCAGCCACTCAGATCTCCCCCTTTTTTAAGTCAGTACCACAGACTAATAGTTCTGCAGGGACGAAGACCAACATCACAAAGGATAAGCCCTCATCACCAGCAAGGGAACAGAGAAATGCCTAATAGAATAGAATAGAAGCTAGTCACCAGCAAACTCATTACTGCCAGGTTAAAAGGCAGACACATTGTTGGACCTGGCTTTTTGACAGGGACATCCCCAAACTTTTTGCCTCCTTCCTCCTATTTTTTCTGACCTGCTGTTGTTGGCTTTTGACCTCTGAGCACTTTACCACTGCTAACCAGTGCTAAAGTGCATATGCTCTCTGTGTAAATTGTACTATTGATTGGTTTATCCATGATTGACTATTTAATCTACCTGTAAGTCCCTATTAGAGTGCACTACATGTGCCTAGGGCCTGTAGATTAAATGCTACTAGTGGGCCTGCAGCACTGGTTGTGCCACCCACCTCAGTAGCCCCTTAACCTTGTCTCAGGCCTGCCATTGCAAGGCCTGTGTGTGCAGTTTCACTGCCACTTCGACTTGGCATTTAAAAGTACTTGCCAAGCCTAGAACTCCCCTTTTTCTACATATAAGTCATCCCTAATGTGTGCCCTAGGTATCCCCTAGAGCAGGGTGCTGTGTAGGTAAAAGGCAGGACATGTACCTGTGTAGTTATGTGTCCTGGTAGTGTAAAACTCCTAAATTCGTTTTTACACTACTGTGAGGCCTGCTCCCTTCATAGGCTAACATTGGGGCTGCCCTCATACACTGTTGAAGCGGCAGCTGCTGATCTGAAAGGAGCAGGAAGGTCATATTTAGTATGGCCAGAATGGTAATACAAAATCCTGCTGACTGGTGAAGTCGGATTTAATATTACTATTCTAGAAATGCCACTTTTAGAAAGTGAGCATTTCTTTGCACTAAAATCTTGTTGTGCCCTTCAATCCACGTCTGGCTAGGTTTAGTTGACAGCTCCTTGTGCATTCACTCAGACACACCCCAAACACAGGGTACTCAGCCTCACTTGCATACATCTGCATTTTGAATGGGTCTTCCTGGGCTGGGAGGGTGGAGGGCCTGCCCTCACACAAAGGACTGCCACACCCCCTACTGGGACTCTGGCAGACAGGATTGAGCTGAAAGGGAACTGGGTGCATTTCTTAGAGACTCTTTGAAGTCACCCCCACTTCAAAGGCACAACTTAGTATAAAACAGGGCCTCTGCCCTACCTCATCAGACACTTGCTGGAGAAGAAACCTGAACCAGAAACTACATCCTGCCAAGAAGAACTGCCTGGCTGCTCAAAGGACTCACCTGTCTGCTTTCTCCAAAGGACTGCTGTCTTGCTGTTGCCCTGCTGCCTTGCTGAACTCTTGTCTGGCTGTGAAAGTGCTCTCCAAGGGCTTGGATAGAGCTTGCCTCCTGTTCCTTGAAGTCTCAGGACCAAAAAGACTTCTTCCTTTCACGTGGACGCTCCGTACGCCGAAAATTTCGACGCACAGCTTGTTTCGCGGCGAGAAAAACGCCGCACACCGACGCTGATCAACGCGACGCCCTCGGGACGATCGAGACTTCGACGCACAACTTCGCAAGGACAAAGCCGCCCGACTTCCAAGGAGAAATCGACGCGACGCCTGCCGTGAGACCAAAATTTCGACGCACGGCCTCGCAAGGTCAACGCCGCCCGACTTCCAAGGAGAAATCGACGCAACGCCTAACGTGAGATCGAAACTTCGACGCGCAGCCCCGCAGAACGACGCGCAGCCGGAAAATAAGCAGGAGAATCCACGCACAGACCCGGGACATCTGGTAATCCTCGCGATCCACAAAAAGAGACTGTCTGCGCGCCGGAAAACGACGCCCGACTTCCCCCCGTGGAAAAGAACGACGCAAGTCTGTGTGTGCTGAGCGGAAAACGACGCACACACCCCTTTTTCCACGCATCTCTTCTCCTGTGGCCCTCTGAGGAGATTTCCCACCAGAAACCAGGTACCCTGTGCTTGAAAGACACTTCATTGCTTTTTAAAGACTTAAAGACTCTTAATATCACTTTTCAGTGATATCTTTACAAATTCGTATTGCAACTTTGATCGTTTTGACCTACAATTATCCAGATAAATATTCTATATTTTTCTAAACACTGTGTGGTGTATTTTTGTGGTGTTATACTATGGTGTTGTATGATTTATTGCACAAATGCTTTACACATTGCCTTCTAAGTTAAGCCTGACTGCTCGTGCCAAGCTACCGGAGGGTGAGCACAGGCTGATTTTGGATTGTGTGTGACTTACCCTGACTAGAGTGAGGGTTCTTGCTTGGACAGAGGGCAACCTAACTGCCAACCAAAAACCCCATTTCTAACATTGGTGATCAGCGGTGAGGATAGGACTTGTGTTTGTGCAGTGACATACAGTAGCTAAGTATTTCACTACCTACCCACAGTTGAAGGTCAACTTGATTTTTCATCTCTTTTGACTTTTGGTCTCTGATGTCCTCCTGGATATACTATTGATATTTTGGACTTTGGATTTTGGTTTTTGCTGGTAAGATCCTATCAGAATGGGATCGCTTACCTACTTATTCTTTTTGCCTACTGACCACCTCACTAAGGCTGACCTAAGGAAGCTTTGCAGAGAATGTGGCCTTCCTGTAGCAAAGAGATCTACCAAAGCAGAGATGCTACATGCCTACATAGTCTGGGAGGAAGACAGATGGGCAGAGAGAGAGGCAGCAAGAAACCAAATGACTAAGTACCCCTCAGAGGAGGAGGAGGACTACTCACATGAGGAGGAAGACGACTCAGATGAGGAAAGAGACCCAGTGAAAAAAGAATGGCTCATGGCTCAAGCACGGTGGATTGAAGAGCTAGATGAGTTTCTTGAAAAGGCTGAGGCAGCAAGTCTCTTAGCCCTGGAAGAAGAAAAGATTGCAGCTCAAGAGCTGAGCTGTAAAGAGCTGAAACTGGAGGCCGGAAGGGCTGAGTCCAGTTCAGATGGTGGCAGCAAAAATCTTGCATCTAGTACTGCTGAAGAAGGGCACAAGCCCAGAGATGTGGTGCCCAACTTGAAGAAGGGAGTTGACACACCCTAGGCAGTTCAAGGGTATGAGGTAGTTCCCGTTATGCACAGGGTCCCTGAGAGGAATTGGGGAACTGGCACAGGGAGTCATATTCCTACTGGGGGGAGGGACACTTTACTGACTCTAGCAGAGAGTGACAGAGAAAAGGGTTCCCCCCTGGTGGACGTCCTGGATATAGAGTGTAGAGACATCCCAGAAGAGTTTGGGTTGAGTGTCAGGGACAGACAGAAACTGTCTCACCAGTCTCAAGAGGGTGATGTAGAGTGCTTTTCCAAGGCTGAGTTACTAGGTGGTTGGGTGAAGGGTACTGTGGTTAATACATGTGAAGGGCAGAGTGATGTAATTGCTGGAGAGCATATGTCTGGTCCTTATTTTCCAGAGCTACGCCAACACCAGGTGGAGTGTGAGTTCTCTGACCCCAGGGAACTTACAGTGGAGGCAGACTTTTGGGTGAGTACCAGAGAGTCTGAAGAGGCATTTGGGGGTGCTCCTGAAGGGAGTGGTCTAGGTGGTTCCCGACCAAGTGAGGTGGGAGAGGATTGTAGTGTCCGAGGTAGGTCTCAGAGCCTAACCTGTACCGTAGGGCCACCTTTTGAGGGAAGCCCCGCAGTGTCAGAAGAACTTGGGGGGATGACTGTAGACAGCATCCCAACAGTTCTGGTGTCTGGCAGTACCACTCCTAGTGAGGGGGTGCAGAAGTCCAGACATAGGGTTGAGAGGGGGTGGCAGACCCCAGTGGAGGATCTTGAAAGTCAGGGGTCAGCTCTGAGAGCAGAGCCCCCCAGGAATGACCCAGGTGAGACCGTTTCCGGTTTGGGGGAAACCCAGACTCTGCCGGATGGGCAGAGGTCGGGAGACCTGCGCCAACCAGACTCTTGTGTGGCCCTTGGGGACGGCGTGTCCCTTGTGGGGGGTGAGAGTGCCCCCCAGGAAGTCCTGGCATGCCAGGCAAAGATTCAACCTCAGGGTGGTGACTCTGGGTTGGATAACCGGGTTCAGAGGTTAAACTTTGACCTGGTGGGGGGTAGATGTGCCCCCCAGAAAGTCCTGGAATGCCAGGCAATGGCTCAACCTCAGGGTGGTGACTCTGGGTTGGATGGCCAGGTTCAGAGGTTAAACTCTGACCTGGTGGGAGGTAGGTGTGCCTCCCAGAAAGTCCTGGGGTGCCAGGCAATTGCCCAACCTCAGGGTGGTGACTCTGGGTTGGCTAATCCGGTTCAGAGGTCAAACTCTGACCTGGTGGGGGGTAGGTGTGCCCCCCAGAAAGTCCTGGTATACCAGGCAATGGTTCAACCTCAGGGTGGTGACCCTGGGTTGGAGAACCAGGCTCAGAGGTTAAACTCTGACCTGGTGGGAGGTAGGTGTGCCTCCCTGAAAGTCCTGGCCTGCCAGGCAATGGTTCAACCTCAGGGTGGTGACTCTGGGTTGGATATCCAGGTTCAGAGGTTAACCTCTGACCTGGTGGGGGGTAGGTGTGCCCCCCAGAAAGCCCTGGTGTACCAGGCAGTTGTCCAACCTCAGGATGGTGACCCTAGGTTGGAGAACCAGGTTCAGAGGTTAAACTCTGACCTGGTGGGGGGTCAGAGTGCCCTCCAGGAAGTCCTGGCGTGCCAGGCGATTGTTCTACTTCAGGGTGGTAACTCTGAGTTGAATGGCCCAGTTCAGAGGTTAAACTCTGACCTGGTGGAGGGTCAGTGTGCCCTCCAGAAAGTCCTGGCGTGCCAGGCAATTGTTCAACCTCAGAGTGCTGACTCTGGGTTGGATACCCAGGTTCAGAGGTTAAACTCTGACCTGGTGGGAGGTAGGTGTGCCTCCCAAGAAGCCCTGCTGTGCCAGGCAATTGTCCAACCTCAGGGTGTTGACTCTGGGTTGGATGACCAGGTTCAGAGGTTAAACTCTGACCTGGTGGGGGGTAGGTGTGCCCCCCAGAAAGTCCTGGCGTGCCAGGCAATTGCCCAACCTCAGGGTGGTGACCCTGGGTTGGGGAACCAGGCTCAGAGGTTAAACTCTGACCTGGTGGGAGGTAGGTGTGCCTCCCAGGAAGTCCTGGTGTGCCAGGCAATTGTTCAACTTCAGGGTGGTGACTCTGAGTTGAATGGTCAGGTGCAGAGGTTAAACTCTGACCTGGTGGAGGGTCAGTGTGCCCTCCAGGAAGTCCTGGTGTGCCAGGCAATTGTTCAACTTCAGGGTGCTGACTCTGAGTTAAATGGTCAGGTGCAGAGGTTAAACTCTGACCTGGTGGAGGGTCAGTGTGCCCTCCAGGAAGTCCTGGCGTGCCAGGCAATTGTTCAACTTCAGGGTGGTGACTCTGAGTTGAATGGGCAGGTGCAGAGGTTAAACTCTGACCTGGTGGGGGGTAGGTGTGCCTCCCAGGAAGTCCTGGTTTGCCAGGCGGTGATCCAGTCTGAGGGTACAGACCCTGGGCTGGAAGACCAGGTTCAGGGTGTCCCCCCGGACCTGGAGGGAGGGGCTACTGATAACAGTGCCCCTACCATGTTGTCTTCTGAGGAGGCCACTCCTAGTTGGAGGGTGCTGGACCCCAGAAGGGAGGGCAGGGGGAGGGAAGCCTCACCCCGGGCCCTAGTCCAACCTGAAGGTACAGACCCCAGGTTGGAGGGCCAGTGGCAGGTTAACAACCCTGCACTGGTGGAGGAATGGTACAGGGCGACTTCTGTAATCCCCCTGGCCATGTTGGACTCTGGGGGTACCGCTCCAGGAGGGAGGGTACAAAGCCCCAGAGGGGAGGACCAGGTTCAGGCTGTCATCCCTGACCTGGTGGAAGGGAGAGTGGTTAAAGGGTGCCCAGCACCTGGGGCTACCGCCCCCCACTCTCCACAGCCACAGTGGTTGGAGAGCTTTGAGAGGCCTGGGGCCTGGCTCTCATCCCTGGCAGCTGTCAGTAATCACTGTGGCTTGCTGTCCGGGTGGACAGAGTTATCCCTGGGGAGGGGACAAGTGTCACACCCCAGGGGTAGAGTGGGCAACACCACTATGTTGGTCATGGGGGTACTATCCTGCTCCTGGGATACATCTGTGAGCAAAGTAAGGTTAGGTGCTGCACAGATGGGATCCGCAGGAAAGGAGAAAGGTTCCCCATGGATGGGCTTAGTGGGCCCTGAGAGTATGGACAGAGGGATCCAATGGGAGTCAGGAAGGCGAAGAACTGGAGCATGCCCCTGCTGTTGTGGGCCTGGGTCCTTGTTCTGTCGCCTCAAACAGGGAAGTACATCAGGATAGTGATTGTTCTCCCCTGGCTTTAGGCTGGTGGGGGGTCATGTTGGACCTGGCTTTTTGACAGGGACATCCCCAAACTTTTTGCCTCCTTCCTCCTATTTTTTCTGACCTGCTGTTGTTGGCTTTTGACCTCTGAGCACTTTACCACTGCTAACCAGTGCTAAAGTGCATATGCTCTCTGTGTAAATTGTACTATTGATTGGTTTATCCATGATTGACTATTTAATCTATCTGTAAGTCCCTATTAGAGTGCACTACATGTGCCTAGGGCCTGTAGATTAAATGCTACTAGTGGGCCTGCAGCACTGGTTGTGCCACCCACCTCAGTAGCCCCTTAACCTTGTCTCAGGCCTGCCATTGCAAGGCCTGTGTGTGCAGTTTCACTGCCACTTCGACTTGGCATTTAAAAGTACTTGCCAAGCCTAGAACTCCCCTTTTTCTACATATAAGTCATCCCTAATGTGTGCCCTAGGTATCCCCTAGAGCAGGGTGCTGTGTAGGTAAAAGGCAGGACATGTACCTGTGTAGTTATGTGTCCTGGTAGTGTAAAACTCCTAAATTCGTTTTTACACTACTGTGAGGCCTGCTCCCTTCATAGGCTAACATTGGGGCTGCCCTCATACACTGTTGAAGCGGCAGCTGCTGATCTGAAAGGAGCAGGAAGGTCATATTTAGTATGGCCAGAATGGTAATACAAAATCCTGCTGACTGGTGAAGTCGGATTTAATATTACTATTCTAGAAATGCCACTTTTAGAAAGTGAGCATTTCTTTGCACTAAAATCTTGTTGTGCCCTTCAATCCACGTCTGGCTAGGTTTAGTTGACAGCTCCTTGTGCATTCACTCAGACACACCCCAAACACAGGGTACTCAGCCTCACTTGCATACATCTGCATTTTGAATGGGTCTTCCTGGGCTGGGAGGGTGGAGGGCCTGCCCTCACACAAAGGACTGCCACACCCCCTACTGGGACTCTGGCAGACAGGATTGAGCTGAAAGGGAACTGGGTGCATTTCTTAGAGACTCTTTGAAGTCACCCCCACTTCAAAGGCACAACTTAGTATAAAACAGGGCCTCTGCCCTACCTCATCAGACACTTGCTGGAGAAGAAACCTGAACCAGAAACTACATCCTGCCAAGAAGAACTGCCTGGCTGCTCAAAGGACTCACCTGTCTGCTTTCTCCAAAGGACTGCTGTCTTGCTGTTGCCCTGCTGCCTTGCTGAACTCTTGTCTGGCTGTGAAAGTGCTCTCCAAGGGCTTGGATAGAGCTTGCCTCCTGTTCCTTGAAGTCTCAGGACCAAAAAGACTTCTTCCTTTCACGTGGACGCTCCGTACGCCGAAAATTTCGACGCACAGCTTGTTTCGCGGTGAGAAAAACGCCGCACACCGACGCTGATCAACGCGACGCCCTCGGGACGATCGAGACTTCGACGCACAACCTCGCAAGGACAAAGCCGCCCGACTTCCAAGGAGAAATCGACGCGACGCCTACCGTGAGTGCGAAACTTTGACGCACGGCCTCGCAAGGACAACGCCGCCCGACTTCCAAGGAGAAATCGACGCGACGCCTGCCGTGAGACCAAAATTTCGACGCACGGCCTCGCAAGGTCAACGCCGCCCGACTTCCAAGGAGAAATCGACGCGACGCCTACCGTGAGATCGAAACTTCGACGCGCAGCCCCGCAGAACGACGCGCAGCCGGAAAATAAGCAGGAGAATCCACGCACAGACCCGGGACATCTGGTAATCCTCGCGATCCACAAAAAGAGACTGTCTGCGCGCCGGAAAACGACGCCCGACTTCCCCGCGTGGAAAAGAACGACGCAAGTCTGTGTGTGCTGAGCGGAAAATGACGCACACACCCCTTTTTCCACGCATCTCTTCTCCTGTGGCCCTCTGAGGAGATTTCCCACCAGAAACCAGGTACCCTGTGCTTGAAAGACACTTCATTGCTTTTTAAAGACTTAAAGACTCTTAATATCACTTTTCAGTGATATCTTTACAAATTCGTATTGCAACTTTGATCGTTTTGACCTACAATTATCCAGATAAATATTCTATATTTTTCTAAACACTGTGTGGTGTATTTTTGTGGTGTTATACTATGGTGTTGTATGATTTATTGCACAAATGCTTTACACATTGCCTTCTAAGTTAAGCCTGACTGCTCGTGCCAAGCTACCGGAGGGTGAGCACAGGCTGATTTTGGATTGTGTGTGACTTACCCTGACTAGAGTGAGGGTTCTTGCTTGGACAGAGGGCAACCTAACTGCCAACCAAAAACCCCATTTCTAACACACATCAACACCACTTTTTCCAGTGTTAGCTAACAAATTACAGAGGAAGCAGTCAAGGATATATTCTACCAACAGATGCAAGCTGAGTTTGAAGCTGTGATAAATAAAGACCTGAAGATTGTGATGAAGCGCTTGAATGCAAAAGTGTGAAATGACTACAAAAAGCATGATAGAGCCATAATAAAGGAAGATTGTGAAACAATGAACAACAATGGAAAAGGACTGTTGGAATTTTGCACTACAAATGATCTGGAGATAGGAGGGACTCTCTTCCCCCACTGTTATATCCTGAACCCAAACTAGTATGGTGCTCACCCAGTGGCAGAGCCAGAAGCCAGATTGATCACCTGATGATAAGTGGCAGCTGGAGACACTTGTTACAAGTGCTTATGTCAGCAGTGATCACCATCTAGTGACTGCTATAGTGAAGCAGAAGCTTACAAAACAAGAACCTAAAACATTAGGACAACAGCACTTCAATGTGGCAAAATGGATGAACACTAAGAAGGCATTTATCTTACAAATCAAAAACAGGTTCCAAGTCCCGGCAGATATGGAAGATCAGTCTCAGCCAGCTGCAGACCCAGTCAACAAGAAATGGGAACAGGTCTCTTCAATAAATGTGATCAGCAGTGAAACATGCCTAGGGACCAATCCAAGGATGAAGAAAGAATTGATAAAATAAGGCACCAGGCAGGGTATTGTAGATAGGAGGGCAGCAAGAACAGAAGCTCACGGTGGCCAATTCTGAGTGGTTGCAGGAGAAGTTCAGATAACAGTACTTAGAAGCAAGCAGTCTGTAAAGGAATCTACTGTTTCACACAAAAGGTGGAATCAAAAGAGAATGCTGACACTTCACAGTCAATAAGTGCACAGACTCTTACATGTAGGAAAAGTAACTGGGGTTCACCTTTCATTAGTTTCCTAGTAACAAAGAATATTTTCAGACCAAATGCTCATTATTCTCATAATTGTGACACAAGTCTTCTTTCTTATTTGAGGAGTACCTTCTTCATTGACAAGGTTTACATAGCCTCTTCCACTTTTCTTTCAACCCGGAGTGATAGGGGAGATGTCTCCCACATCTTTTACTTCTGCATTAACTCTCTGATCAACAAGCCTTTTATTGTACCTCAATTTGTAGTGTTAAATCAAGCGTAGGTATTAAGGTGAGTAATGATTAAGAAGAGGACTTTCTTAAGATCTTCATCTAACCCATGATAAAATGTTACTGTTGATGACATATTGGTCAACTGAGCCTTGGCTCAAAGTTGTTAAAATTTGTTAAGTTAACAGATAAGTTAGTGATTGCCCTGTTGTATTGTAGGGACAATAATAATAAATGGGTAACTTGATTGGTTTGTTGTCTATCAAATAGTTCAGAGAATGCTTCTAAGAAGGTCTGCCAATTTTGTAATGATATACGTTGACCTTTGATCATTGGTGTAGTGCAGAAGGCTTCCTTTGCCAGAAAGGAAAGTACAAAGGTCACCTGAAGAGTGTCTCTTGTAAAAGCCTAAGGTTGAAACAAACATATTGTCAACATTGTGCCAAAAATGATTTGAATTGATAGAGTTATCCTCCACACTTTTCTGGTAGCACTATAACCAAATTGGTAGCTACCTTTGAAGAAACTACTGGTGAATCTGTAGCCATAGTCTAAGAAGTTAGAGCTGTTCAAACAAAGAATGCTGTCAGTTGCAACTGAACCACCTTCCTTACTTAATTTATTAATTTTCAACCATGATAATGCTCTTTATTGTCATGCAATTTCAAAGCCATAGTTTGGTTGGACTAACATCTGACTTCATGCCTCAACTGTGCATTTTGCAGATTATTAGAACTCTTGGATTATGTGCAAATTGAATCAAAGATCCAGATGTTAATCCTTCGAACCTCTGTCTTGTGGGATCCACACAAACTAGGAAAAGGCAACACTTCCCTGTGCAGTTCACTCATGGAAAAATGGGGAAACACTGTACGAATGGGAAAAAGAGAAAATACAGGAGTCAGCTGAGGCCTTAGTTTTTGGAACCGGTATCCCCTACCAGAACTTTAAAGTGTTGCGGGAGAGTGCTAGGATTTTCTATCCCAGTCATCAGGAGTGGCAATTGAGGGAAACTGACTTGTGTGCAGTAATGTTGTAGGTCATAAATGTTGTTTGTAAGATGGTAACTGTGATACAGATTAGTAGTAGTGATTAGTGGACAGATATATGAGGAGAGCAAAGGTTTTCATAAAAAGGAATCATTTTTACATTACACTCATCTAGAGCTCACTAGCTGGACTTTAATGAATTTCAGAATGTACCAGGAATCCCACTTTGGGATTGGGTAATATTAAAGGTAACACATAGCATCTGACCACCACAGCATGGAAATGGCTCCCAGGGGAGCGAAAGTGGCAGGCGGCAGGAAGGTCACAAAAACACAAGGTAAGTAGGTTGAGATGAAAATAGCAAAGTAAAGGGATGCCAAATTATGAGTGAGAACTAACAGGGGGTGCCCTAGAACCAGAGCAAGTTGTGAGACACCTGTCTCTTCCCATTGCCTCCTAACTGCTCAGGTATTGCTAACCTTCTTTCTGATTGACTGAGCATTACCTAGTACTTGCGACCCCTCAACGTCAGCACCTAGGAAGTGCTGCCTCCGCCTGGTCTGCCCCATCCACCATAGACTGATCCTCCATATTATCCACCCTACTTGTCTTTGTTTCCGTATTCTCTTGTCTCATGTGCACATTGTGATACAAATGTTGGTGGCAAAGGTCATACATTGGGTGGGATGGGTCAGATTTACTATTTTAATTGTAATCTAGGTGATTGTAAATGTGGCAGTACTACTGCCAACAGGCTGGCGGTAAATACCGCCTCACTATGAGAATGGCGGGTTGGCTGCAGCCAAGCTGCCACTTCTCCACTCATACTGCCATAGGGGTATCAGCCGCCGGGCCAGAGATATCAATCTCCAGCCCGGCGGCTGTTACAGTACCGCCGGCGGCATTATGAGACTGCCTACCACCATGGTTTTCATGGTGTTAGCAACGCCACAAAAACTATGGTGTTAGGCCCTACTGGTGGCAAGAAATTCCTTCCCTGTCACTGGTAGACGGCTCCCCCAACCCCCTAACACATACCTGACACCCCCAGCCCCCTTCGATCCAAAGTCACAGGCTCACCCCCCATACAGATACTAACCCCCAACCCCTGACATTCACATACACTCCCCCACCCCCGATCCAAACACATAAACCCACACCCCCTCCGATCCTCTCACTCACCCCTCACACCCCGTATATGCACGCACCCACAGACACGCACCATGAATACACCCAATCACTCACACTGGCATACACGCATTCATACACACACTGACATACATGCATTCATACACGCATACTTCCAGACATGCTCGCACACATTCTTACACACAATCACACTGACATGCAGGCAAGCACTCACTTCACCATTCTTACACACATTCACTCACACGCATACAACCACGAAAACAACACAACACACACAGATGCATTCACACACTCACTCACACATTCATGCACACACTCAGACACACATACAAAACAAACCCCACACTCTCCCCCCCGCTCCCCTGTCGGAAGTCTGACTTACCTTTGTCGAGGAGGTCTTCTGGCAGGTAACAGGAAGGGGCACTGCTACCGCCAGCAGCGCCCCGCCAACAGAACACCACCAGGCCGTATCATAGGAAATTATACGGTTGGTGGCGTTCTACTGGTGTGGGGGTGCTGGTGGTAGCTGCGCCAGCTTACCACCGTCCGCCACCATGAACACTGTCGGATTTCTGCCCCTCTTGTGGCGGTAGTCCGGCAGTGCTCATAATATGGCAGATGGATGGTAGCCACGGTTGCGGTATTTTGGCAGCCGTCAACGCAGTGATAGGTGGTTTTTACCGCCAAAGTCAAAATGACCACCTATTTTTCTAAAAAATAAATAAATAATTTTATATTTTAAAAAAGTTTGCAAAAACAAATTTGTATAATTAATACACTAGTCAATTCATATGACCGTGCTGATGTTTTATGTAGAAAACTAACCACCAAATTCTCACATAAACCACACAACCCAAAATTAAAATTTGTAATTTTAATTGTATTTAGAGCTTACTACCCTTGATGAGGTATCGAATCGATTTTCATCGAGTAGCATGCTACTCCGGAACCCAGAAGGATTAGTGATGGATTAGGAAAGGGAAATAAGAGTGTAGTATTAGTATAGAGAAATATGAGTTAATCTGAGCAGTGGACATGTGAGTCTGTTAGTTAGACTGAATAGGATAATGGAGGGATAGAAGAGTGTAGAATCCAGATTGGGAGATCATAGTATTAAGATGATGTTTGGGATGAGTAAAGGAGAGACAGAGGAGGGAAGAGTCTGTAGAAAAGGATTAGGGAGATCATAGTACTACAATTAAGTTTGGGATGAGGCAAAGGGGAGATACATGAGGGGGAATTTAGTAGGGTTGTTTGGGAGATCAAAGTAGTAAACTGAGGTTTGGGGTGAGCCAGGATGGGTAGAGGGGTTAAGAGTCTGGGAAGGTGTATTTTGGAGTTCACCATAGTAGAATGAGGTTTGGGATGAGTCAGATAGTGGGATAGAGAATAGATTGATAGAGGTACAGGGTGAGACAGAGTAATGCATTGGAAAGAGTTTTTTTTGTTTATAGTACAACCTTACACAAATCAGAGAAGGCAACCACCCCAGCCCTGTTTTTTTAAATTTACTGCATGATTGAGAAATAAACATATAAACAAATACATTACAATTAAAACCTCAAAATAATTAACATATTTATCAATTGAAATTAATTCATGTATTATTAAAAAACACTTCCCACTTCAGTAAACCCAACAACCAAAAAACTATAAAGGTTATAGAAAATAAATACAAGTACACTTCACAGAAAGATAAATAATATAATCAAAACGTAATACAATCCAATAAAACAAAACAATAGAAAATATTATCCTAAGAAATGTTTTAAAATTTGATACCTTTGTAATACAGTAAAAAACAATATACTTTCCTTCAATATTTTTGTCTACATAATTTTTATAGTCACAATATTTTGGTCAGAGTATAATGGTCAGACACTGTTTTCAGCCTAGAGTCAGGTAAAATACCAAACTCGCAATCAGACGCAAACTGTACACCTGCTAATTTATGCATTCAGCATGACCCGAATGTTCCGGAACAACTATGATTGTGCCTTATCTGTCCTGTTTGACTTTTGCCTGTCTTTGGAATCTCAGGTCACTGCCTATGAAAGCTGATCTTCTTCAGTTCAAAACTTTGAGCAAAACATTTCCCTGGTCGTTTTTCACTTTAATTATGGAAACAAAATTCATTTGGGCATGGCTAAATATCTCTCCTCAAATCTGCAGATTAATTTATCTGCCTGACTCTGATACAATTGCAGCACCAGACGCCTGGATACCCTCTTGGCTGATAAGTGCGCTATACAAATCAATATAACATAACAGGTTAGGATTAATCAACTCTGCACCCACCAAAGAGCCATTGCATCATGTGATTAGTGGGTATTGTTGTTTCCCATGCCTTCAAGTCTTCAGCTGTAGCACCATCTATAAAGGTATCAAAATCACTGTGCGTCATTTGAAAGGCAGGATTTAAAAGTTAATTATCAGCATGATCCCTTATTTAATTAACACTTTGAAAACACTTTTAACCTGATTACGAGTTTGGCAGTCGGAAAATCCTACCGCCAGACCTGTGGTGAGGAGGCCATAGCGGAGCTAGTGGTCTCCCCACCTGCCCCATTACAAGTTTTCTTCTGTGCAAACCGGCAGAAACCAAGGCTTCCGCCGGTCAGCCCAGTGGAAAACGTGCGGCGCCCAATGCCATTGCACAGTGAGCCCCCCCAGCACCCTCAAAGTGTGCACTGTCTGTAACCCAGATGCCCTTTATGGTTAATTTCTAAAATTTCTGATCTCAGTTCCCTAGGAGGTATCACTCTGTCCCCTTTAAAAATGTATCCTTCTTCATTAAGGGACAGTTTATTCTTGATTTCCCAAACACTCCTGTATTCTTCCTGTAGGTGCTTCTTTGCTTGTCCACCCATCAGTTATTAAATGTTCACTCTATTTAACATCACATCTTTGCTATATTTTTCTTCCCATATTCCTTCACTAAGGCTTAACTGTCATCCTTGACCACAGCAACACTGAAATTCTACCAATCCACAATTGTCTCTTCCTTGAAGGACAAAGGTGAGCGACTTAGGTAGCCAGCTACTTTTTTTTCTTTTACCAGGTATATATTGTGCCTCATACATAAAATCTAATAATCTCAAAGTCATTCTGGCTATTCTTAGTGTTTCCCTGACAATACTGCTGGAGGTTAAAACTTTCACCAGGGGTTTGTGGTCAGTGCGCAGTGTAAACCTTGATCCCCTGATGTACTGTCTGACTTTCTTCATGGCCCAAACAACAGCCAACATCTCTTTTTCTATAACACAAAGCTTTTCTTTTGAGGGATCCAAAGAACTAGAAGAAAATGCTACTGTATACTCCTCTACCTTATCTATCATTTGAGTCAAGAATGCACCTTGCCCCTTCCTGCTATTGTCAGTTGTAATTATGCTCATAGCTTTGGTATCAAAACCTTGCAAAAGAAGAGCTGTACTTACTTTGTGCTTAATTTCTTCAAAATCATTTTGTAATGTATCATTCCATACAAATTCTTGTCTCAATTTCAGACACTGCCTAAGTTTTTTAAAATTTTTAAATTAAATTCTGCTAATCCTAGAAAGTATCTAACTTCCTCTTTGGTAGTAGGTGCTGTAGCATGCTTACTACCTCTATTATTTCCTTTTTGGGAGCAATCCCATTTCCTCCTACTTCATGGCCATGTAAGTGACTGAATTCACCGCAAATTTACATTTCTTCAGTTCTGCAGCTAAACCCTTCTCTGCCAATTTTGGTAAAACCACATATAGGCCCTCATTACAACCCTGGCGGTCGGTGTAGAAGTGGCGGTAATACCGCCAACAGACTGGCGGGGAAAAAAGAATCCAAAAAATGCAAAATTACAAGCATGGCGGTTAAACTTTTGTCTCCAGCCCGGTGGCCGTCACTAGACCGTCAGCGGTATCAGGACCCCGCATACCACCATGGATTTCGTGGGGTTTTGTACCGCCTCGAAATCCATGGCAGTAGGCACTATCAGTGCCAGGGAATTTGTTCCCTGGCACTGATAGGAGTCTCCCCATCCTCCCTCCCCAGAGTCCTCCCCCCAAACCCAGGACCCCCCTACCACCCCACAAAGGTGGCAGGGCCCGCTCCCCACTCCGCCCCCCCACAAAAACATCCACACACACACCCCCCACCCCCCTACACGCACGCTCACACAACTAATACACATACACGCAGACATACACGCACACATGCACCCAGACATATACGCACACATTTCCCATACACACAACACCCCCTGCATGCATACACACACTCACACCCCATCTACACACTCACACGCACATCCCCATGCACGCACACAACACCCCTCCACCCCCCTCCGCTAACGGACAATCACCTTACCTTGCCCGGTGATTCTCCGGGCGGGAACAGGATCCATGGGGGCTGCTCCGCCGCCAGCTCCCTGTCACCAGAACATCGCCACGCCGAATCCTGGGTTTTGATTCGGTGGGCGGTGTTGTGATGACGTGGCGGTGGAGGTGGAGCAGCCTCCACTTCACCGCCGACCGCCAGTATGGCTGCTGGCGGCTTTTCATCTGAAAAAGGGTGGAGGGCTGCCAGCAGTCATAATACGCTGGACGGGAGACCGCCTGCACTGGCGGTCTTCGGCCCTGCGGTACCTCGGCGGTCTTGGAAAAAGACCCCCGAGGTCTAAATGAGGGCCTTAGTTTCAAATCATGTTCTGACTTATCTCGACCCATCACCAATATATCGTCCTGGAAATACATCACTCCTTCAATATCATTGAAAATTCTGTGCATCAACCGCTGGAATACTGCAGCTGCCGACGCAAGGCCAAATGGCATGCAAACAAATCTATAACATCTAAACTGAGTAATAAATGCTATAAGGTTCTTGCTCTCAGGATGCAGTTGCACCTGGTGATAGGCTGCTGCTAAGTCTATAGTTGAAAACCATTGCATCCCTAGTACCGTAGTAGCTTGTCAATCCTAGGTGAGGGAAATTTGTCAATCACAGTATTTTTATTCAAGTCCCTAAGGTCAATGCACAAACGCAAATGGCCATCTGACTTCCTTACAACAACTAAGGAAGTGTAAGGAGAAGGTTTCCTCTATGGAGTACAGTTTGGTTTCGGTCCAGGCATGGGCACAGTGGAACAGTCCCTCAACCTGCTCCTGATCACTAGGAAGTATGTGCAGGCTAAGGGTGGCTCATTACATCTGGCCTTTATGGGCCTTTCCAGTGCGCTCGACCTCGTGGACAGGAACAGTCTTTGTGGGACTTATGGTGTTAGAAATGGGGTCTTAGGTTGACAGTCAGGTTACCCCCTGTTCAAGCAAGGACCCTCACTCTAGTCAGGGTACAAGAGAATCACCCTCAGCTAACCCCTGTTTACCCCCTTAGTAGCTTGGCAGAGCAGTAGGCTTAACTTCAAAGTGCTAGGTGTAAAGTATTTGTACCAACACACATAGTAACTTACTGAAAACACTACAAAATGACACAACACAGGCTTAGAAAAATAGGAAATATTTATCTAAACAAAACGAGACCAAAACGACTAAAATCCACAATACACAAGTCAAGTTATCGATTAAAAAGCAAAAAGAGTCTTTCTGTAGTTTAAAACACACACTAAAACTGTTACCAAGAAAATGGACCTTGGATGCGTCAAAAATAACCCTGCACATACAAGTGTGTGTCAAACAGGGCTTGCGATGCGTCAATTCCACTCACGAGCGAGACCTTGCGTTGTTTCTCCTTTCGTCGGGTTGGGGCGCCTCATTTCTTTTCTCCGCAGGAGAGCGATGCGCTGGTCCGGTCAGCACACCCAGGTCCGAGCAGGCCTTGTGTTGTTTTTACAAGCCCAGCAGTACTTGTGTCAGAAATCCAGCCGCCCGATGATCTGAAAACCATTCAGTGCGGGTTGCGATCTCCCAGTCTCCGTCAGCGATGCTGCGCGTCATTTCTCCAGCTCTGTGCGTCGATTCTTCGGTCGCGTTTCTGTCGAGCGTCAATTTTCAGCCGCGTAGCCGGCGGCGCGTTGTTTCTTCAGCTGCAGATCAGAGTTGCGTCGATCTTGCGCACAGCGTTGTGTGCATGGATTTCTTCCTCTTAGGCTGCCAGCTTCTCCTTCCAGGGTCCCAGGAATTGGATGGGCACCACAGAGCAGAGTAGGAGTCTCTCCAGAGACTCCAGGTGCTGGCAGAGAGAAGTCTTTGCTGTCCCTGAGGCTTCAAACAACAGGTGGCAAGCTCTAAATCTAGCCCTTGGAGATTTCTTCTCAAGATGGAAGGCACACAAAGACCAGTCTTTGCCCTCTTACTCTGGCAGAAGCAGCAACTGCAGGATAGCTCCACACAGCACAGTTACAGGCAGGGCAGCTCTTCTTCCTCAGCTCTTCAGCTCTTCTCCAGGCAGAGGTTCCTCTTGTTTCTAGAAGTGTTCTAAAGTCTGTGGTTTTGGGTGCCCTTCTTATACCCATTTCCTCCTTTGAAGTAGGCCTACTTCAAAGTAAAGTCTCTTTTGAATGTGAAATTCTGCTTGCCCAGGCCAGGCCCCAGACACTCACCAGGGGGTTGAAGACTGCATTGTGTGAGGGCAGGCACAGCCCTTTCAGGTGTTAGTGACCACCCCTCCCCTCCCTCCTAGCACAGATGGCTCATCAGGAAATGCAGACTACAACCCAGCTCCCTTTGTATCACTGTCTAGTGTGAGGTGCAATCAGCCCAACTGACCCAGACAGGGAATCCACAAACAGGCAGAGTCACAGAAATGGTATAAGCAAGAAAATACCAACTTTCTAAAAGTGGCATTTTCAAACACACAATCTTAAAATCCACCTTACTAAAAGATGTATTTTTAAATTGTGAGCTCAGAGACCCCAAACTCCACATGTCTATCCGCTCCCAAAGGGAATCTACACTTTAATCATATTTAAAGGTAGCCCCCATGTTAACCTATGAGAGGGACAGGCCTTGCAACAGTAAAAAACGAATTTAGCAATATTTCACTGTCAGGACATATAAAACACATTACTACATGTCCTACCTTAACCATACACTGCACCCTGGGCCTACCTTAGGGGTGCCTTACATGTACGAAAATGGAAGGTTTAGGCCTGGCAAGTGGGTACACTTGCCAAGTCGAATTTACAGTTAAAACTGCACTCACAGACACTGCAATGGCAGGTCTGAGACATGATTACAGAGCTACTTATGTGGGTGGCACAACCAGTGCGGTAGGCCCACTAGTAGCATTAGATTTACAGGCCTTGGCATCTCCAGTGCACTTTACTAAGGACTTACTAGTTTATCAAATATGCCAATCATGGATAAGCCAATTACATACACATTTTGTAAAGGTGCACTTGCACTTTAGCACTGGTTAGCAGTGGTAAAGTGCCCAGAGTAACAAAAACAGCAAAATCTGAGTCCAGCACACATCAACAACCTGGAGAACAGAGGCAAAAAGTTAAAGGAGACCATGCCAAGGATAAAAAGTCTAACATAAGGGCATATTTAAGAGCCCCTAGCACCTACTTACGCCACATTAGCATAATTTATTTTATGCTAATGTGGCCCAACAAGGCCAAAATCACTGCAGCATTGTGCTTGCCCCTGGCATGATGTATGCAAGAGGGGCATTCCCCCATTAGAGGGACCGAAAAAATGGTGCAGAGCAGGCGTTAAAATGAGTCTCCCATTGTTTACAATGGGTCTCCTAGGTGCTTTGCAGGATTAGCATCGACATTTTTGACGCTATTCCTTCAAAGCGCCAAACTAGTGTAAACTATATTGACGCTAGTTCCCTAATTACCACCATGGTGCGCCATTTTTTAAATACGGCGCACACATGGTGGAGCTAGGAGCGTGCTAAGGAGCGCAAGAAAAGTGGCGCTGCAGTAGGTGCAACGCCACTTTTCTTAAATCTGCCCCTTATTGTCTAAAGCTGGGGTAGACATCTGCTTAATTAAACTACTTAAGTGCCTACACTGGGACACTCTAGCCTAGGTGCGGTTTGGGTCAAAAGTGGAATGTACGCCTACCTTTAAGGTTCATAGGGGTGTTAGACAGGAGCGTACACTAGCCCCCTTCTTATTTCTCTTTTATATTAACTACCTTGACCAATTTTTGCAGCTTAAAGGAATTTGCCTGCCTAATATTGGGGATCAGCCAGGATCCATACTCCTGTCTGCTGACGATGCTGTATTATTGTTGCGTAAAGCAAATGGGTTGCAGATTTTATTGGGCTCCTTTAACAATTTTGTGGCAAATTTGAATTTAAGGGTTAATCATAAAAAATCTTTTATTATGACTTCCAGCTCTAAAAACATTCGCTCACACGTGTTGATCATTGACAAGATCTCCATTATAAAAGTTTTACATTTTAATTACTTAGGGATCTTGTTGGACACAAACTCTAGCTGGGACATGCTTTTGGCACAGGGGGCTCAAAATGAATACTGCTGTTAATGTAATATTTAAATTTGCTAGGAAGCTTAAACAGAAATTAATTATAGATCTTATAGCCCTTTATAAAAGGAAATGCCTCTCTGTGGGCATGAGTTTGGGCGTATGCGAATTGTGCCCACCTACAAACGGTTGAAAATAAATCCTTAACTAGATTGTTAGCGGTCCCGAAAAGCATTGCCAGTATCGTTACCCATATTGAGGTTGGCCCCCATATATTGAGGATGAAATTAAATTGCACCACTCCTAATATGGATTCAAATCTGGAGCTTCCCACTCACTAAATTCTTGTGCCTTGCTTTAGCTGATTGCATCAACGTAGACCATGGAAGTAACATTGCATGTTTGGCTTATATTAGAAAATCCTTTCAAGACCTTGGCATTCCACATCTTTTCCATACACCTGTCGCGTAGGCTCTCATTATTCTAATGAGACTACTAGATTTGGGGGGAAGAATCACTTGCACTGTGGGGGACTTAGGCCCATATTTATACTTTTTGACGCTAAACTGCGCTAACGCAGTTTAGCGTCAAAACATTTAGCGCCGTCTAACGCCATTCTGAAGCGCCATGCGGGCACCGTATTTATGGAATGGCGTTAGCCGGCGCAAGCAGACCGGCGCTGCCTGGTGTGCGTGGAAAAAAAACACGTAGACCAGGCAGCGCCGGCGTAGGGGGAAAATGGCGTTAGGGCGTCTTAAAATGGGGCAAGTCAGGTTGAGGCAAAAAAATCGCCTCAACCCGATTTGCGCCATTATTTTCGACGCCCAGACGCCATTTAAATGACTCCTGTCTTAGTAAAGACAGGAGTCATGCCCCCTTGCCCAATGGCCATGCCCAGGGGACTTATGTCCCCTGGGCATGGTCATTGGGCATAGTGGCATGTAGGGGGGCACAAATAAGGCCCCCCTATGCCACACAAAAAAAATTAAAAAATATAAAAAATTATACTTACCTGAACTTACCTGAATGTCCCTGGGGTGGGTCCCTCCATCCTTGGGTGTCCTCCTGGGGTGGGCAGGGGTGGCAGGGGGGGTCCCTGGGGGCAGGGGAGGGCACCTGTGGGCTCATTTTGAGCCCACAGGCCCCTTAACGCCTACCCTGACCCAGGCGTTAAATAGTGGCGCAAATGCGGGGTTTTTTGACCCGCCACCTCCCGGGCGTGACTTTTGCCCGGGAGTATAAATACGACGCATTTGCGTCGCCGTCATTTTTTTAGACGGGAACGCCTTCCTTGCATCTCATTAACGCAAGGAAGGCGTTCACGCAAACAAATGACGCTCTTTACTCATACTTTGGCGCTAGACGCGTCTAACGCCAAAGTATAAATATGGCGTTAGTTTTGCGCCGAATTTGCGTCGAAAAAAACGACGCTAATTCGGCGCAAACGGAGTATAAATATGCCCCTTAGTGTAACCCACTACGGGTGACACCTGTCGGCCTAATTCGGGTTTTGCTCTGGCTAACTAGCAGTGCCTCATCTCTACCCAAGAGCTGGGATGATTGGGCAGCCGAGCGAATGACACAATTGATTCCTCAGGGAAATCGTGGTCACTCAGATCGCATCCATTTCTCTTATTTACATTAGGCTCACATATACAAAGACAATCAGAGGCAGTATATATTTCAATAAGGTTTTAATGATGCAACTGCATCTTAGATAATAAAACATGTACTGCAATAACCAGGACGATGAAGCATGACAGGATAAAAATTGTGACAAGCAGAGTAAAGCATGAAAATAAAGCTACCATATTGTCATTAGACTCATTAAAAAAATTCCTACCTAGGCTATGTTAGAGCACAGCATGTTAAGCTCTAGTTTTGCCCTTCAAGTTTTCCTGGGAAGACATATTCCCTCATACCTGAACAAGAGGCCTGTAGTCTACATAAGCAGCTGTAGCGAAGCATTCAGCAATCAGCATACAGTTGTGGTCATCTGGCTGGAATCTCCCTCTAACGTGTATGGGACAGAGAAGTATTTTTATAATAAAACAGCTGATGTTCTGAGAAAAGGTCTCTACGTAAGGATGTGTATGTTTCTATTAACACTCGTGACAAAGCGTTACCACGTTTGCTGCCAACCTGTCTTACTGCAGCTGTGAAAAAAGCACAGAGTAAAAGAAATGTCTTGTTTAAGAACGCAGTGCTGACCTAGACAAAGAACAGCTAGATAGAGAGAAATAAAACAAGACAGCAAATGTGGCTATTGTTGAAATAATAAATGAAGGTGAATAAAATATATCTAGGTTAAAGTGCACAGCAGCAGGCCTAGTTCACGAAAATAACGTGTACGAAGCTATAACTAAAGTGGCTACACAACACCCTCCCCTTGCTGGTTCAAAGGTGGTTCAAAGCATAATTATAGATAAAAGCTACTAAAACTCAACCTAAGATATATATGTGAGAATGTCAATAATGACAAGTTAAAGAGACATGAGCATGTGTAAAAAGGACAATTTAAAAATGTTAACTGTGGCGTAAAAAAGACCGAATTTCAAGAGTCAGAGTCATTTTGGAAGTTGCCAATCGAATCCGGGATAATTGAAGACAGGACATTTTCCACTTCGGCAGGCGGTAAAGTAGGAAATTCATCGCCAAGAAAACCAAGGAGCATTCGTGTTCCAAAGCCTGAGCTCCAACCAAGGCAGCAGCATTCCGTGGTGTGCCCAGCAATGAGTTTAGAGCTGCATCCTTCATGAAGGGCAATTTATAAACAGATTCCTGTAGCAAACGCACCCTCAGCACACATGTCTGATAATGAGCATGTTTGAATGAGCACCAGAGGCACCGAAACACGGGCTGCACACAATGCAAAACCGGTCTGAATGACAAAGACCAAGTCACACTCCAATTGCTTCAGGAGTGTTGCTCCGAAATACTGCATCATGGGTTCACGACACAGCTGCGCTGGTGGGAGCACTTTCAGTCCTCCGTGTTGTGGCGGGACAGCCATTGGGCATAAAAATTAGCAACAGCAAGATGCCACCTATTATAGCCAAAGTTATCGGAAATCCCCCAAAAATACTGGAGAATATTGAATGGATGGCTGATGGTATTAAGCCGAATATAGAGTAGAAGGTGTGAACGAAACCAGAACCAACAGCCTTAAAGAAATTTGTGATTCCAGTAGTACTGGATGCTTTAAATATGCGTCCCACAAGCTCACCAAAGTGTCTCGTAAAGTTGGTACTTAAAAGGGACTGTGTCTCTGCTGATGAGCTTGACACCTGAAGCGCATAGGTCTCGCGTGCAGATGTGAGTGCCACATGTTTTTGACACAATAAAGTCTTAAGTCTGCCCAACTCTATCTTGTGGGAGAAAAAAGTATGTTCCCGCGGCATGTAACAATCTTAAGGACCGAAATAACATAAACTATTCCAACTCGCATCCCACAACAGTGTTCACTGTTGAGGAGAACATAGCTGCCATTTGAGAGCACCTGGAACGCAGGTCTAATCAAGGAGACTGGAACTCCCTTCAGATAACAAACCAAGTTCGCTGCCAAAGCGTTACACGCCCTGTGCAAGGACAGCTGTTTACAAACCATTGAATGGCTGACAGCAGTATTGCATTCACTACCGCTAAGAAAGACCTCTTTCATGCCACTGAGACATTTGTACGAGAAGGGTAGCTCCCACACCTCATGGATGCAACTATCTGCTAGCCTTTCATATCTGCCTACTGGAATGTGTTTTAAGCAGGATGTGAATTGAAGTGTTGAAATAGTAAGATTAATAACCCCGTGTATCAACCACTCAGCAGATGGTATTTCAACAACAGTAAAACGGCAACTTTTCTAACTTTTCAATATTTAACTTGACATAAGTCACTTCTTTCTTAGCCATTAGTTGTTGTTGTGATAAATTAAATGTGGAAAATATGTTCCTTGCGCTAACGTGTTGTCAGGGAACGTGACCTGCCTTCAATGTTTGAAGTGTCCAACCCAACTGCATGATGGACCTTAGTTGACTCTGTCCATGGTGTAAAGAGGACATATCACTTTGTATTATGGCTATTGCTGAAGGAACAATGTTGTTTAAGGTGTATATACGGTCAGACAGGGTATTAATCCCATTATCTACAACAGCTAATGCCTTCTGTAAGTTTTCCTGATTTATTTGCCTTAACCGGGCAGCAGCTTCTTGTTGGGAAAGCTTCTAAATTTCATTATAGACTGCGTATAAGAAGTGCTTTCTGCATTGATTTCCGGGGCCTAACAGGAAATCTTGTAAGTCAGTGCTATTAGACAGGAGGCTGCATCTAGTCAGGAACTCTTCAACCATTGCTGGCCTATTTTCTCTAGACTGTATGTTGTCACTATACCCGCATGTTCGGATGACACATAGCGAGGATCTGGCCTACTTGTTCTAAATCCCCTGTGGAGTTTATAAAACATTTATGACACTCATTGTTATTCATTGGCCACAATAACCACCCACCAGGACGTGGCAGTGAAGTATAAAACATGCCATTCTGGACCCATTCATCGAGCTGATCTTCAGTTGCATTTATATAATTTTGCCATTTATAAACTTTTGCAGGGGCAGGAATACTGGGCGCATTTACATCCTTAATGTTTGCTAAGCCTAAACAACTTGTCTGTTGTACAGTTTCATTTACAAATAAAAATATCATTTGAACAGGTATGAGGCATGCTCTAAATAAAGCTTCCTTCCCCCTTATTTGCCAATTTCTTGCTCCCCACACACTTTTTAAGTCAATCAACTTCAATCAAATTTTAATAGCCTTATATAGCCAACTGAGAAACAAAGGAATCTGAATAAATGAATTTCGTAACTGTCAATAGTATAAGCACATTTTAAATCAATGGCAATTTGAAATAATATGACTCAGCATTTTTAACATTGTGCCCAGAAAAATATGCACATTTTTCAGAATATGTTTTAGAATTCCCTTGTGGTGGAGTTGGACAATGTTCCCATTGCATGTAATTAAAAATAGTCTTTGGGGTACTTGCTCTGTGAATGAAATGGTGTCCATAATAATTGTACCAAAGCATATCACCATAATTCTCTTTAAATTTATAAACATCTTCACTTTCAAATACAGTGAAATACTGCAATTCAGTCATCATAGAATCAACTGTTTTCACATCCCAGTAATCAGAAACAACTCCGGGTATTATTACATAATTCATTGAAAGTTTAAACACATATGGTATTTGAATAACCTCAGTGGGGCTGTATATATCAAATGTGACTTTATCCCAAACAATCCCACCAGGAATTGGTATAGCTGAAATGTTCATGAAAGACAAGTCTCTGCGGACCTTGTGAGAAGAAAAATTGGGTTTTAGGACCTCATCCACCAGTTCAACTGTTGATCTTTCAGGAAGAAAATGGCCCTGTATTAATAAAAATAATGTTATGACAAAGCCAATCCAAAGGAAGAAAGCTAACACAGTCAAGAAAAGCCACAGATAGTTCCATGGGAGACTAAAGTAATTCGTTTTAAGCCAGTTTATCAGCTTTTGTGTTTTTGGCAGTTCAGATGTGGAAGAGCCAAATGAGTCTGAGAAAGTGTTGCAAGGTATCCAGAAGCAGTTCATGCAAAAACTGGAACTGTATTTGTAGGAGGAGAATTGGTAGGGGTCTCCTGCGGTGGTTTATAGTAAATGATGCCATCCGTCTGTGCTGAAGTTGTGTCAAATCGATCTGTAATTTCTGTATTGTTTGTTGTAACAAACATTAGTGGAACTAATGCAAGATCATTTTCCACCCTTCCCAAGCTCGGAGAGGTGTCAGCATTGCTGCTTAAAACTTGTAGAGGGACTTCTTGACCAGTAGTGAGAAGATTTGGGAACTACTACCTCTTGGTCTGCTGTGCCGGATCAGCCACATGGTGTAACCTGAAATTGTTGATAGACACAGAGCAATTTTCTTTAGAACCAGCCAACGGTGGTAGAATGACAGTTCTGGTACCGTGTATTCCCAACACTGGGACCGGTGCACAATACGAAGGACCAAACTCCTTTTTCACAGCAACTTTTTCACGTACCAGATCCAACTTTTTGAAACCAGCCGGTAGGTGTTATTGGTACTTCCTTAATTCCTGCGGAAGCAGCACTGGCAGAAGCATTGTCACTGAACTGTTGTAATTCCTGCAAGACAGTGCACTTTCATTTATGTCAAAAGGTGTTTCTACCACCTCCACACCAGGACCACCAAGATCAGGAACATACATTTGAGTTCCAAACAGGCACTCATTGAAGTACGACCCACAGTACCACGGACGTCTCTGTATATAGCACTGAGGTGTCTTTGTATGTAGTGAGACAGAGATACTTAGGAGGAGCCGAAAATTAGAGCCTGATCAATGTTGGCGGCGCCATGTCGCGTAGGCTCTCATTATTCTAATGAGACTACTGGATTTGGGAGGCAGAATCACTTGCACTGTGTTGGACTGAGTCTAACCCACCACAGGTGACACCTGTCAGCCTAATCTGGGCTTTGCTCCGGCAGTGCCTCATCTCTACCCAAGAGCTGGGATGATTGGGCAGCAGAGCGAATGACACAATTGATTCCTCAGGGAAATCGTGGTCACTCAGATCGCATCCGTTTCTCTCATTTACATTAGTCTCACATGGTTATATGTCAGAACAACTAATGCTCGAACCACCCATGCCTGAACAACAACCTCATTGTTACCACTAATGCCTGTACCACGAATACCTTAACAACGATTTTTCGTTGTAAAGGCATTCCTGGTAAAGGCTTTAGTGAACGGCATGCATGGTTCCAGCATGCGTTCCCCCTGACTCCCCACCCCTAAAAATTACCACGACCGCCCCACCCCCACAACCACCCCAACCCCCACCCCCCAAAACTACCGCAACCCCAACCCCCTCCCCTAAAACCTAAAGCACCCCAACCCCCCACCCTACACCTAAAACCTAAACCCTGACCCCTCCCTGACCCTAAACCTTAATCACCCCGAGCCCTTCACCCCACCCCCAAAAACGAAAAATACCCTGACTCCCCACCCCGCCCCTAAAACCTAAAGCACCCCAACCCCCACCCCTAAAACCTAAACCCTGACCCCTCTCCCCCTCCCCTAAACCTTAATCACCCTAAGCCCCCTAAAACTAAAAATACACTGACTCCCCACCCCTGCCCCTAAAACTAAAAATACCCTGTTCCCCCTGCCCTTAAAACAGCCCCAGTCCCAGCCCAACTTACCTCCTCCTTGATCGCGTCGTCCTCCTCAGCCGACTCCCTTCTTCTGTGCCTTAACCACGCATTGTCACTAGAATCATTAAAATAATTCCTACCTAGGCTATGTTAGAGCACACCATGTTAAGCTCTAGTTATGCCCTTCAGGTTCCCCTTGGAAGACATCATCCCTCATACCTGAGCAAGAGGCCTGTACTCTATATAAGCTGCTGTACCAAAACATTCAGCAATCAGCATACAGACGTGGTCATCTGGCTGGAATCTCCCTCTAACGTGTATGGGACAGAGAAGTGTTTTTATAATAAAACTGCTGATGTTCTGAGAAAATGTTTCTACGTAAGAATGTGTATGTTTCTATGAACACTAGAGACAAAGCGTTACCACGTTTACCGGCAACCTATCTTATTGCAGTCTTGAGAAAAGCACAGAGTGAAAGAAATGTCTTGTTTAAGAACGCAGTGCTGACCTAGGCAAAGAACAGCTAGGTAGAGAGAAATAAAACAAGACCGCAAACATGGCTATTGTTGAAATAATAAACAAAGCTGAATAAAATATATCTAGGTTAAAGTGCAGAGTGGCAGTCCTAGTTCTCTAAAATAACGTGTATGAAGCTATAATTAAATGGCTACACAACACACCTAATAAGATCAATAATAGCACAAAGACCCTAATTTTCTCTCTCTTTCAAACCAATACGGACTTAAGGAGGTCTAACAGGTGTGAGGGAATGGACATTGTGCGCTACCATAAGAAGATTACTTCTGTTCACCAGGTTGAGCCTTATCTAGTCTGGATCCCCAATCAGGAGCACATATTTTATTTAACCTGTTTTAGGTTGAGCAGTGCTCATTTTCTGGTCATCTTTCCACAACATGGCAGTTGGTTCTCCTCGATTCCCTGTAGGAGTCAGCAATTCTTTATGCATTTTATGTTTTTTTGCAGATTGTACACTATTCCCAGAAATCAATTTATATGTCCTGTATTATGTTCCTTTACTAGTATATCAGCCAGTGTTTGCCAACGGAAATCTTCTGTCATGCTGTAATTAGTTTCACATGCAATGCCTTTCGGACCAGGAAAGATGTAAGGCAAAGGCACTTTGTTAATTTTTAGGTGCTTACTTTGTAAATGTTTCTCTGTGTTTTAACAGTTTTATACTGGATGTTTAGCGCTGCTATGCAGTTTAGCTAGTCACAGTTTACATTTTTTGCAGTATTTTACAACAGAAACTGTTTGCCTCACTTACCTTTCTCTTTGGTTCTGGAACGATATAAGGATACCAGTAAATTGCTAATATTCTCACACTGCTCATACTGCATTCTATTTTTATATATTGCCTATATTTTAACACTTGTTTTTAAACTGTATGTTACAGCTGCTATGCTTTTTTGGCCACTTCAGCAGAATAAAGGCCCAGATTTAAGAAGGCCTAGCACCTCCTTGTGCCACATTAGCGTTTTTTAAGATGCTATTGTAGCTAAACAAGACAAATTAGCTGTGCCAGATTTACAAAGTGGCGCAGTGTATGCATTGCACCACTTTGTAACCCCTTGCGCCACATGATGCCTGCACCAAGCATAATGTATGCAAGGGGGGCATTCCCCCATTAGTGGGACCGCAAAAATGGCACAGTGGAACCTATGAGATTCCACTGGGCCATTTTTACCGGCTATATTTAACGCCTTCACAGAGCAACCGTTAAAAGGGGGCACACCATTGTTCTCAGTCAGCCCCTATTTACCTTGCAGGGTTAGCACCACAAATTACGGTGCTAATCCTGCAATATAGTACAATAGCGTAGAAAATTATCCCTACCCTGCGCCATGGTGCACTGTATGTTTAATATGGCGCACACATGGTGGCGTTAGGGAGAGCTGATGGGTGCATATAATGCAGCACCACTTTTCTTAAATTTTGGGCCAAAGTTCGTTGTAATTTGGAATTTGAATATATAATGAAAATGTGTTCTAGAATGCACCATTTTTCCCATTTTCTCCCATATTTTCTTGGGAAGAGAACCTCCTCAAACCTACCTTGTAGTGGTCAGGCTCGCTTGCTGCACTCACTCACTATGCACTGTATGGGATCACTTTTTGTCAGGGCTGCTTTGGGTTCCCAGTCCTATGCTATGTTTGGATACAGTGCTCTTTTGATTCTACGAGCTTCCCTACAGCACTGCTACATTTATTAGCTTTTATTTGTTTTCTTACATCTACTTGCTCAGACTTTGTGACCATCGTGGAATACCGAGGTCCTAAGTAATGGGTGGGTAGAGCTTGTGATACTAAGCTTAAAGTTGTAAGATGGGTGCGGCAGATATTTTTGCCAGTGTTGGCAATTAGGTGATATCTATAACATTTTTATTTGTAGGCTTCTTGTTGGAGCCTGTACACTATAAAGACGGCCACCTGCCTCGCTCTGCTATTGGCTGTGCAAGTGCTAGTATAGGCAAGAAAAGGCAATGGCAATATTGATAGGTAGCCATCATTTAATGACATTTTCTATACTGTAGTATTGTTTTGTATGTATACATTTTTAATAGCATTTTTAGTTTCACAAATAGCATTACAATGCTTCTATATTAACAATCTTCAGTACTTTTCAACTTTTAAGTAACAGTAACCCCTCTTCCCACCCCCCGCTCCAGTATATCTCCCATTTTGATCAAGCGTTGCATACACAATTCTGTCTGACATATGGGGAAAGCAAAGAGGGCAGTGATACTATGTCAAACCTCCTCCACTTACAGTATTGTCCACACCCTAGGTTACTCGTGCAGGCCAAGTCAACTCACAACAGCATACATATCTAAGGAGGCAACAAGTCCGGGTGCTCCAAGAGTTTGATAAGCATTGACAAATAAAAGTTGGCTCCCACTTTATCTCTGTGTGTTTTACACATATGACTTTCTTCAGCCATTGACCATTCAGCCATGTCTCTCAACCAGTCTTTTAGGTTGGGTGTAGCTGGGGACAGTAAGCGTATGGCAATTATATGCTTGGTCAAGACCAGGCCCAGCAGGAAATATCTCCTACTAAATTGCTTCTTTTTCTTGACCAGGGTCAGCCCCAGCAGGCACTGTCTAACATCCTGGGGGACAACCCAACCTGTGGCCACATTCAGACTCATAAGGATCAACTCACAAAAATCTGTAAGCTCTGGGCACCCCAAAAGATGTGGAGGAAGTCCACCCCTGCCTACAGCAGCTGGACAGGAAGAGGGCTGCGCTGGGTATGTAGCATGAAGCATGCTTGGGGTAAGATAATCCTGGTGTACCACATTATATTGTAGTTTAAACTGTGCATTAGTGGAAGTAGTTTTCACCCCCATGGATCTCCTATCAGTCTTTAATCTAAAGGGGAGCCTCCAGCATGTCCTGCCACTTGGCTTTCACTGACAGCACGCCCAGTGGCATATCCTCTCTCTGTTCTCTATATATATGTAAGATCAGTCTCCGGCCTCCAGCCATATTCAGCAGCGTTCCCAAGGTCTGGGACGCTCTGGGGAGCTTGGGGAAAATCGGCCATATGATGCAGGCCATCGCACAATGTTTGCAAATTGCAGGAACTGTCCTGCTCCCAATTGGAATGTTTCTATAGCGTCAGTCAATGTAATGAATTTGTCATTTGGGTAGAGGTCTCGCAAGTGCTCACATCCTCCATCTCTTCACACGTCAATAGTCCTTGTCTGAGCAATGAGCTTAAACAGGCGCTACATCCAGATGGGCATATCCGGCACATGGGGGGTCAGTTTCACAGCAAATCTGAGGCTCTGCACACCTGTTGGGCCACAAATGGCAGTGTGCCTGGGACTCTTGCCCTCACCATTAAGAGTCTGGGCAGTGGGACGTCGCCGCAGGTACCCCTCAGTAGCCGACTCTCCAAGTTCTCATGCGCATCAAGCCAGTGAATCGCGTATTGCAACTGTGCTGCCAAGTAGTACAATTCTGTGTTGGGAAAATCGAGACCTCCTGTGCGTCAAGAACTTTTGAGGGTGGTTAGACTAACTCTCTTCTTCCCAGAGGCCCACAATAACTCAATGATCAGTCTGTCCAGTTCTACAAAAATCTTTTACGGATCTTGTACACGGTTCCTTGGAACACATACAAACACAGTGGCAGTATTATAATTTTTACTAGTGCCAGCTTCCCCATCAAGAAGACATGGAGGGTATTCTAGAATTTCACCACAGGGTTCAGGCTTTTTAGCACTCTACCTATATATGGAGCCTTGAACTCTGCTGCACTGTGTGTAAGTCTGATCCCAATGTACCTTACCATCTTCAACTCCCACAGGAGGTCTAAGTTAGTCTAGTCCTGCTTGCCTGTACTTACCTGCTGCCCCTGGTGGAACAATTTTGATTTGGATCTTTTAACGTGCAACCCAAACATATTGCCAAACTCATCAAGGACAGTCAGCATTATTGGTACTGAACATATCGGTTGGCGTAAGTAGAGTAACGCGTCATCTGTGTAGAGGGAGACCACATGGCTATTTTCTCCTGTCTCTATCACCCATCCCCGCAGCGTCTGGCGTAGTTTACACGCCAGTGGCTCCATTGCCAAAGCAAAGAGCAGGGGTGACAGGGGACAGCCCTGTCTGGTTCCCTTATGCAGGGTGAAACTCCACAGCACTATTCCCACCACCTTCACCCTTGTAGCGGGAGCCCCATGGAGTATCTGTACCCAGCCGACATGTGTCTCTCCAGTGCCACTTTGCTAAAAATTCTCCACAAGATGTTCCATGAGAGGGAGTTGAATGCTTGTTCGATGTCCAGGAGCGCTAACACACATTGGTCCTCCACCACAATCGGCGATGCATAACTAGGAATAATCTCCTTAAATTGCACAGAGTGTTTCTCTGGAGTATGAACCCACATTGGTCCTAGTAGACTAACTTCGGGAGGTGTATCTTCAGAACCTTTGCCAATACAATGCTAATAAGTTTTGAGTCTACATTAAGCATCGACAGGGAACGGTATGAGGACATCATCTCACCATCCTTGTCAGGCTAAGGGATTATAAGAACCAGAACCTCTCTCATTGGCCTTGTTGTAAATCTCCAACAAGCGATCCACCATATTCTCTACCCTTCTTTGGTAAAATTTGGCCAGTAGTCCATCTCCCCCAGGTACCATAACGGTCCTCAGTGCCCTAATCGCAACCATAATTTCTTCCTTGGTTATGAGGGCATCCAGAGTATCACTCTCCTCCCTAGTAAAAGAGGTCATCTGTAAATTGGCAAGTTTAGTTGCTCCCACTGATAGTGGATCATCAGGCGGTTCTGTATATACTGATTTCAAGTGAGCTGTTGAGAAGTCCACAATACTCTGTTGTGTGTTTACCATTCAACCCTGCGCATCTCGGATCCTCACTATGGGAGAGTAGCGGGAGCCCCATGGAGTAACTGTACCCAGCCGGCATGTGTCTCTCCAGTGCCACTTTGCTCAAAATTCTCCACAAGATGTTCCATGAGAGGGAGTTGAATGCTTGTTCGATGTCCAGGAGCGCTAACGCACATTGGTCCTCCAACACACTCGGCGATGCATAACTAGGAATAATCTCCTTAAATTGCACAGAGTGTTTCTCTGGAGTATGAACCCACATTGGTCCTTGTATACTAACATCGGGAGGTGTATCTTCAGAACCTTTGCCAATACAATGCTAATAAGTTTTGAGTCTACATTAAGCATCGACAGGGAACGGTATGAGGACATCATCTCACCATCCTTGTCAGGCTAAGGGATTATGAGAACCAGAACCTCTCTCATTGGCCTTGTTGTAAATCTCCAACAAGCGATCCACCATATTCTCTACCCTTCTTTGGTAAAATTTGGCCAGTAGTCCATCTCCCCCAGGTACCATAGCGGTCCTCAGTGCCCTAATCGCAACCATAATTTCTTCCTTGGTTATGAGGGCATCCAGAGTATCGCTCTCCTCCCTAGTAAAAGAGGTCATCTGTAAATTGGCAAGGTTAGTTGCTCCCACTGATAGTGGATCATCAGGCGGTTCTGTATATACCGATTTCAAGTGAGCTGTTGAGAAGTCCACAATACCCTGTTGTGCGTTTACCATTCAACCCTGCGCATCTCGGATCCTCACTATGGGACAGTACCGTGTTTCACTCCGGAGGAGCGTGACAAGCATCCTACATGCCATGTGGAGGCACTGTCTCTAGGCAGAGTCGGCAAACTTATCCACTCTGTCCCATGTTTTGAGCAGGTATCATTTACACACATTCCATTCAGTTAAACACTGGGTTTGCTTAATCACCTCTTTCTCCAGGATGCCCAGCCGTCACTCCAGAATGTGCATGGTCATGGGCAGCTGCAGCCTCACACTATATAAAATTTTAAAGCATTCACCCCTCAATACAACTTTTATTGCATCCCTTTCCACTGCCCTTCACGTTGCCCTACCCCAATTTTCAGCAAAGTAATTATCGAGGACCTCAGTCACTGCAACAGCAAACACCAGGTCTGACAGGGCCTCTGCACACAGTCTCCACAGTGACTCTCTAAGGGCCTCTCCACTCATCTGGAAAGTGACCAGTAGGGGTGAGTGATCTGAGAGATACTGCGCAAGATAAGAGAGACTTGTCACACATTGTACCAGGGCACCTGACAGCAGGCACTAGTCTATGCATCTGTGAGTCCCTGTGGCAGGCACATAGCATGAATACTGTCTGGTTTGAGGGAAACACACTCTCCAGATATCCTGTAGTCCCAGTCCCAGTATGGTCTCCCTGAGAGCACTTGTTGTTCTAGGTTTGGCATCCCATTGAGGAGGCAGATGGTCCAGGCCCCTGTCCAGAACACAGTTGAGGTCCCCAGCCAGTATAATTCCAGGCCCCACGTGTTCTGTGGCAGCGCTCAACACTGAGCCATAGAATCCAGCGTCATCTATATTAGGGGCATACACATTTATCAAACAGACGTCCCTCATCCAGTGCCCCAGAGACTATTACATATTGACCCTGCGGTTCAATTTTACCCAACTTGGCCACAAAAGGGGACTCCAGGGGCAAACCAGATCAGGGTCTCCCTGTCAGAGCTGGAGTATGAGGTAGCGAATATTTGCCCTTCCATCTATGTTGTAGTTGTTTAATACATGCTCCCCAAGTGTGAGTCTCTTGTAGAAGGGCCACAGTGATCCCATAGACCCTTAGGTAAGAGTACACTCTGCCGTTTAATGGGCTGCCTCATTCCCCAGACATTCTCGGTTACTGACTTCCACGCAGTAGCCACAACCCTCACAGAACAGCATATCTTCGTCCCACCGTGCTCCACATTCATGTTGTCTCCTCCCCACAGGCATACAATGACAATGCAGTCTGAGTTTTGATCTGCAAGTATAGAGCCAAACTCCCACAATCATCATTACATCCTCAAGGAACAAAAACAATCCAAACCCCCCCCCCCTCATGAGCAGTGACTCCAAACAACATCGTCCACAACCGTCAAGGCCAACACCAAGGTGCCACCGCCCTATCCTCACCTAGAAGCCTGAACCTTAACAGATCCAAACACATTGAGCTGAGGGTCTGGAATCCCCCCAAGACGGTGAGGCCAGTGGCTCTCATCCATCCTGAGAGGACTGTAGCCCACCAGAGCCCCCACCAGCTATGGTAGTTGTCTATGTGTATTTTCCAAAATGATACTGTGACATTGTCTAGGAGACAGTCATAATTGCTACCCTCCCCACCACCGTAGCTCCACAGCACAACTGAAGAAACACCCCCTAGCCCACTGCCCTCCCAGGGGAGGGAGCATAGAAAAGGATGCATTTCAATGTCAATCTGCATACGAGTCACTCCAGCTCTTGATCTGTGCCTTGCTGCAATAGTCTGTGACTCCTCTGTGTGTTTGAAAAGAGTCACGAGTGTCAGGCACAAAGTTGAAATCTTCTAAAGTTCCATCGGGCATACTCCCCACTGGTTTGCAGTCTATGAGGGCCCCGCTGGACAGCCCCTCCCAGCATGTCCAGCCAGTCACCAGCTTCCTAAGAAGTAACAAAAAAAACAAAAAGTACACCTTTCCTCCATACAGTTTCACAGGGAACATGATGCTGTAGCGGAGGTTGGGTTCCCACAGCCGTTTTTTTATGGACATGAAGTCTCTGTGAAGGTCTTGCACCTTTTGGGTGTAGTCTGGGAATATCATAATGTTCCTACTTTCCAAATGAGGGACGCCAAAGGCACGGATATGTTGCAGGATCCGGTCTCTATCCCTAAAGTTCAATCATCTGCTAATAATGATACGTGGTGGTGCCCCAGGTTTGGGGAGTTGGACCCAGTGTCCAGTGGGGCCATTCTATAGTAAAGAATTTTGATAATCATGTTGTTGCTCGGGCCTTTGTGATCCAGTCCTCCCAGAAGACTTCCACAGAAGGCCCCTCTGCCCTTTCAGGAAACCCGCAAAGTGAAGATTATTTCTACTATAGCACAACTCTGCATCTTCTACCCTGTCCTCATGCAATCCGATATTGTTCAGAGTTGGGTCACAGTCTTCTTGAGGGAAGTCACCTCCTGTTGAAGCGTTTCATCCTGTTCCTCAGCCCCAGGGACACTCTATGAGATTTTTCGAAAATATGCTCAGAGCAAGCCCAGCTCAAGTACTGCTATGTGGATCTACACAAACATGGCCCTCCTGAGAGCCCTTAATCTCCACCATAATGTCAGCCATTGTGGTTACCCTCTGTTCCACCATGGGAGCCTGTTTTGACTGTTCATTCATGGCACAATCCTGGGGCATAGTTGTCCATTTTGTTGGCCTGGACCTGCTTGGTGGACTTATCTTTTGCCATTGGTGTCCATCCTGCATGCACGCCGACGCAGTCCAAGATGACAGCACACTGTAGGGCTGCAGCGCCACCCAAGCTCGACCACAGCCTCCTTAGTCAATTACCCCGGATTTGCAGCACAATTATGCAGCCATGGATAAGGCCCAAGCATGCAACAGGACAGGCAAAATTGAGTAGTCTCTCATCTAGGTAGCATAGTGCACTGATTGCAGTCTCTTTTTCATCTGGCCCCAATAGTCCATCCAGGCGCTAGGCCTAGGGACCAGGATTAATCTCCAAGGCCTCTCCCAGTGTCTCCAAGGCCAATGGTTGGAAACCCAGGGCTGGAGCAGTTGGTCAGGTCCCAGTACCTATTGCTTGTAGAACGACGCAGCAGCACCTCATCTTCCCCCCCACACCCATCAGGTCTGCTCTGTGCTATACCTTACCCCAGGTTTTAGCAGAATCATGTGGACAGGGAGAAGGCCCCAGCATGCCACAGGGAAGGCAGATTTAAGCAGTCTCTCATCTAGGTAGCGCAGTGCCCAGAGTGCAGGCTCTCATTCTCCTGGCCCCTATATTCTATTGAGGCGCCAGGCGTAGGGACCAAGATTGATCTCTAAGGCCTCTCCCAGTGTCTCTGTGGCTGATGATTGGGACCCCAGGGCTGGAGCAGCAGCTTGAGCCCCAGTCCCTCCTCATAGTAGGCCTGTGCAGCAGCGCCTCATGTATCTTCCCTCAGCCTCCGGGTCTGCACCTGGCTATAATTTTCAAAGTCCTGCAGGTTCGCCCCAGCAGCACACTCAAAGCCTTGTTCAATTTATACTTGAGAAACCGAGTCCTGCAGGGCCCACAGCCAATCAGAATTGGGAAAAGTGAAGCCCGAGCGGCCGCTAACATCTGCCTACCCCAGGTCCTCCTCACAGCTTGCTGGGTGGTGCAGTGTTGCCCGATCTCATATCCGGGGTGAGCACTCCAGTCATATTCTGGGACCACTGGAGCCCAGTTCATCACGGGTGGAGACAGTATTTGGGGAACCTCATGGAATGCACCGTGGCTGCTCCTCTCTCCTCACTCGCCATCTCGCACACTGAACCGGCCACAAGGCCCAGCAGGGCAATTTCATTCCTCTACCCCCCAGCAGTTTCCCGCAGCCCCGGGATCGAGGGGTAGGGGGGCTCCTATCTTGTCAGCCAAGGCCGGGAGAGAGTTGGGGTGATAATCCCTACACTTTACAGGGGTATTGCTCAGTTGCAACCAAGGATGTTGTCTGATATTTGTAAGTGCCAGCGGTAGTGTAAAGTCCACACCACAGAATTCCTCTTCTTTTCACAGGTTTTCTTTATTATAGTTGAAAGATCATAACACCTTCAGCAATCATAGACACATCCTTTTCTCTCTCCTCTTAAGATCCTTCTTCCCCCATCATTCCATTCCTGACCTCAACTTGCTACCTCATTGCATTCTAGATTTCTTAAAGGAGATACTACAATGAATACTAAGATCTCCACACACCTCCCCCCTTTCATTAAAACAAAACAAATCAATATGAACACAATGTAATTAACTATATACAATAATGTAGAATATCATACAAAAATATTTCAACGATTAAGTTTGCAAACATTCCCCATGTCCCATGTGGATCCATTTTCTAAGACCACCACATTTTTTTTTACATTCGACACACGTTGAGGAGGAAAATATTTGCTTTCTCCTTTAAAAACTATACCCTTCTTCCTTACCGCCACCCAATCTCCTTTTTGTATTGTACAAGATTTCACACCCATCCTCCTATTGTAACATGTGGCATATTTTTCCTGCATCTTTTCAACTCTTGCCCTTATTGACTCTCTATCAACCATCATTTTGTTATTATTGGTCTTCAACCACACCGGGCACTCCAACACACCAGGTTCCCTTCCCTTTAATGATACAAAAGGTGATACTCCTGTTGTAGAATGGGGAGACGTTCGATAAGTCCATATCATTTTACTCAACTCTTTTCTCCATGGAAGTCGATTCGCCAGAGATAACTGTATATTTTCCATTATTAATCGGTTTACCCTCTCCACCAGACCATTGGCTTGCGGATGGAAAAGAGCTACCCTCTCATGTTTGATTCCAACTCTTCGTATATAATCAGTCATTTCTGATGATATAAATTGCACCCCATTATCGGATACAATGCATTTTGGAAAACCTTCCTCCATGAATACCTCCTCAAAGAATTCTATCACTACTGAAGTTTTCACGTGCCCAACTACCTTAGTAGTGAACCATTTAGAATGATAATCTATTAATACCAATATATATTTACACCCCACTCCCAAACTAGACATAGGGCCAATGAAATCAATAGCCAATTTTTCCCACGGACCACTAGGAAACTTCAAAGGAGCCAGGGGTACATGCCTCAACACCTTGGTCTTATCGCTATTGGCACACGCCACACAGTTTTTTACTGCTTCTTCCACTTGCTTGTCCATCTCAGGCCACCAAAATATCTGTCTCACCTTCCTTTTCATTGTTCCCCTGCCCAGATGTCCTTGATGGGTAATTTCAATAATATGTTTACGTATATTAACAGGTGGAACAAGTTGATCTCTTCTTAATAATCTCCCATTAACTATACTTAGTTGATCCCTAATTCTAAAGTACCCTACCAAATCACAATCCAGTTCATCACCATTCTTCCAACCATTAATTACTCTTTCCTTCACGACTTGCATAGTTACATCCCTAACTTCTGCCTGTTCCCACTCTTGTGTTGTTATAGCCATTTCTCCTAAAATAGTGCTCACCACATCTTTCGACTCCATTTCCTGAAACTCACCATCATCCACTGGCGCTCTAGACAAGTAGTCCGCCACAACATTCTTATTACCCTTCACAAATTCCACGGTAAAGTTGTAACCCAATACCGACAATAACCACTTGGAAATTCGCGGAGTAATACCACCTTCTAAACCACGCCCCCCTTTAAAAATATAGGTAAGTGGTTTGTGGTCAGTCTTCAACTTAAAGGGCAAACCCCACAAATAAAATTTAAAATGGTTTATTCCCCAACAACAAGCCAGGGCCTCCCTCTCTATCACAGAATATGAAACTTCGGCGCCCTGCAACCTCCTGGATGCAAATCCAATGATGCGTTCTTCACCATCCTTAACTTGAGTTAACACAGCTCCAATACCCACATTACTAGCATCAGTTGTTAAAAAGGTTTTTGCACGTGAATCAAATATTCCTAAAGTTGGAACCTTCGAAATATGATCTTTCAGTTCTTGAAAAGAGCATTTGCAACTATCATTCCACACATACGCCACTCCCTTCTTCATAAGTTTCCTTAATGGTTCAACTATTTCAGTAAAGTTCTTAACAAATTTGGAACAATATTCTGCAAGACCCAGAAATGACCTCAACTCTTCTTTTGACGCTGGTTCTGGAGCATGCTCGATTGCCGAGACAATGCTCTTCTTTGGCCTAATTCCATCTTTATTTATTGTGTGTCCCAAATATGTCACTTCTCTTTTTCGAATTTGACACTTCTCCCTCTTAATTGTTAGGCCATTTCTCTTTAACCTATGCATTACTTCATGAAATAAAAGATCGTGATCAGATTCATTCTCCCCTACGATTAGTATATCATCTTGAAAACATAATACACGAGTCATGTCACCAAAAATTCGTTCCATTATCCTTTGGAACACCGCAGACGCAGAGGCAAGCCCAAAGGGCATTCTCTTATATCTAAAAGCTCCTAGCGGTGTTACAAAAGATGTTAAATGTCGCGAATCAACATGTAGGCTTATTTGATGGTACGCCGAAGACATGTCCAAAACACTGAATATGTTACCCTTCGCTTTCACTGATAACATTTCCGTAATATTTGGAAGAGGTTGACGATCAACCCATATACATTTGTTGAGGTCTCTAAGGTCAATGCACAGGCGAATTTTTCCATCTTCCTTTGGTGCAACGACCACCGGAGCCAACCATTCTGAGGATTCTATTGGTTCGATGATGTCTTCTCTCAACAATTTTTCCAATTCTTGTTTTAATGGCTCCCTCATTAAATTTGGGACATTTCTTACCTTGTGTACAATAGGTGCAGTGTTCATTTTCACTATAATCTTATGCGCAAATCCTTTCAAAAGACCCAATTTAGAAGAGAAAACTTCAGGATATCTTGCAACCAGATCATGTTCTACTGGTTCCCTCACAACATCAATACTTATCTCCTCAGTAAGTGACACAGGTTCTTTTGCATTCGGATTTAAAATTATTCCAAGGTCCTTCTGATGGCGCCAACCAAGGAGATTTGTACCAAAGTCTGTAATGTACACTTTCCCTTGAACGATTCTTCCCTTAAAGGAAATAGTCATGCAGCACATTCCTATAATCTCTATTTTTCTCCCTGCGTATCCCACAGCTCTTATATCAGGAATTATTAGATTTTTACGTGAGGAATCTGCCCATCCAGAATCAAATACTTCCTTTGAGATGAGGGTGAATAGGCTTCCCGAATCCACCAACAACTTTACCAGAAAACCATCTAACATGGCTTGGATATGCGGCTTGTCCAGTGCTTCGGTGCTCTCCTTCTTGACCCCTTGAAGTGAAATTACCTTACAGTTGTGAGAGACCAATTCTCCATGAACCGTCAGGATTATATCTTCCATGGTCTCACATACGTCTTCCACCTCCTGAATCATCTTGTTATCCATGCCACATTTGAATCTGCAAACTTTGGCAAAATGCCCTTTTTTCCCACAGTTGCGACAAATAGCATTCCTGGCAGCACATGTTTTACTGGAAGCTATATGCCCTGGGGCACCACATCAATAACATTTTATAACTCTCCATTCCATTGTTTTACGTCTTTCCTCTTTACTGATTTTTAGATCGTCACCATTCTTATCACATCTATTCCATCGTGTTGCACCGCGAGGTTCCTCTTTTTTATTAACTTCTGCCATAACTGCTTGTTCAACCTGTATAGATTTTACATCCATTTCTTGCAGCCATACAGCTGCATGCTCCATTTTCTTAGCAATCAGTATTGCTTCTTCCAAGTTTGGATCCTTCATCAATAATTTTTCGCGTATTCTTTTGTCACTCGCACACCTTACAAGCTGGTCCCTTATTAGGGAATCCAGTAAATGATCGAATTCGCAAGACAGCCCCAGACCTCTTAGACTCGCTACATAGGATGCAATATCTTCATCTCTTTGTTGTACTCTGGAAAAAAACTTATGGCGTTGTAACGCAAGATTCGTCTTCGGAATGAACTGTATGTCTAACATCTGTATAGACATCTCAAAGACGTTAGAAGGCTGACCGTCTCCCATTCCTAGTGATACCTCTGGTAAATTCTCATATATTCTTCTGCCCTCAATTCCAAGATGATGTAACAATATGGCTTGGCGTCTCGGAGGAGCATATCGATCACTCCCAATAGCTAGCATATAAGTGTTAAAAATCTTCTTCCATTGTTTCCAGGGTTTAGATGGATCACCTGGAGTTGCTAGGAATGGTGGTGGCGCTAATATACCTTGATCACCCATTATTTATATATATATTCCTTAATATTATTTACTTATCACTTTTCCCAGTTGGATATGTATGTTATTTTTCCAGATTTTCATATATTTAGTTTACAGATAAAATAAATAATAGAAATAGTGTCACTTCAGTTTTTCCTTTATTTTTCTTTCTTCACCATTCCAGTAAAGAAATAGTCTTTTTTCTCTTTCTCTTTTCCCTTTTTTTTTTTTTTTTTTTTTTTTTTAATTTCACTTCCTCTTTCCTTAGGTCCTACTTCCTTTTTCTCCTCCTCGATCGAAGACGCAGGTAAGATTTCCTTTATTTTATTTGTGTGCTCCTTTTCATCAAATTAGGGCACGTTAGAGAAATGCGAGTTAAACACGCTTCCCTGTACGCGTGTTGAAAGGCATTTCTTATAAATAGCTCGAGACGGCGTATGGTGACGCACGCCTATCCATTTCTAACGCGTTGTAATAGCGCGTGTTGAAAGCTGCTTCTTCAGTCGCGTCGTTTAAACGCTGCGCGCGAGCAGTCTTTAACGGCACAGCTTCTGAAAAGGATTTCTTTTTCCTTGTACACGTTTCCTCGAAGGCCAAAATGAATAGCTGTTCATTATAATCCAGGAGTGAAGGTGTTCTTTAGCCTGTCTCCTGCACAGGCCCTCGTCGCCAATGTAAAGTCCACACCACAGAATTCCTCTTCTTTTCACAGGTTTTCTTTATTATAGTTGAAAGATCATAACACCTTCAGCAATCATAGACACATCCTTTTCTCTCTCCTCTTAAGATCCTTCTTCCCCCATCATTCCATTCCTGACCTCAACTTGCTACCTCATTGCATTCTAGATTTCTTAAAGGAGATACTACAATGAATACTAAGATCTCCACAGGTAGCCCCAGAAAAACCTGTCTAGGTAGCCATCTTGGCCGGCCTCCATACAGTAGAATTGTAATAACCTCCTCAAGTTGGAGTCATGTTGCATTTAAACACACTGGCCATCTTGGAACAGTACAACAATCTTCGTTTACAGCATTGTAAGATGGTTGCTTGCCTTGAATAGCTCTGCTAATGCTTTCGCTGCAATTTTAAAAGCGTTACCAAATCTAATAGAGCATGTGATTCTGATTAGCTTTGCCATTGTTTGTTTTCATTGGTGGTAACCACATCAAGAACCCGACACTGCACAGGCTGTCAGCCAAGTTTTGTATTTCCTCTAAATTGCTGATTGTCACACATCGAATGTTTAAGGGCCCTAAGCTGCTTATTTGGCCGATCGGTTACAGACTTGAGAACGAAGAAGAGTTCTAAGATCTGATAGCACATTCATGCATGTTATACTGAAAATCAAGGGAGCGAGAGTGTGGGATAGATCTCTTTCGATACTAGACAACCCAGTTGTGGAGTGGTACTCCCTCCCAAGCTAGGAGTCTGAGAATCATCACCAAGCATAATGTCAAGTGAAAGGCCTTCCTTTCTGGTCATTGTTCCTCTGTTCAATCTTTTTTTAATCATTTCTCCATGTTGTATAACGCTTCATTACACAATCAGATTTGTTTTCCTGCTCTAAAGGTACCATCTGGACTTCAATATGAATTTGTGTCTGTGGGTGCTGTATGCCTTATGATCTGTGTAAGTGTGTATGGTTAGGAGTATTTGCTAATACACCAGTCTAGTCCATGATAGCTGTTCTTCGACCACGTGGTGTACATGTCTACATACACTACAGAAGTTTCAGTTTCTATTTTGTTGGAGCAGAAGAATGCGAGATGTATAATCTGATCTATTATGCCACAATAGTTGGTCCGGTCAATTTCTAGATATTAGAAGGATTCTACTCTCCCATTACTGAGGGAACGGTTTATCAAAATGGTTGACACTATCGCTTTAAAATATACTGAGCAGCAGGGACCACCTAGAATATAACTGCATTTGGACATTTTTTATGCTGCTTACTGAAGTGGAGATCTCTAAATTGTGTGATGTGGCTGTAATTGTAAATAATAGTATTATAGTCAGCTGCAGAGGGCTAAACTGGTAGTTAAAGACCCTCTACTCTAGTTGTACGCCTGAATCTTCACAACTGCCTATTACAAAGAGAAGGCTGTTAATGACCATTATAGCCTGAGGCAGAATGATTGTAATGTTATTAGAATAATTCACCCAACAAGAATAATATGTTCCCCATTAATGATGGACAATCGAAAAGAAAAGCATTGGAGTATTGGAACAGTAGGAGACAATTAATACCAGCCACTATGGGCCGTTTGCCTGCTGTTTTCACAACATTCCAATGTTCTGTGTGACTAAAAAGAACTCCCAAATTGTTAAATTTGCCAATGCTTGTTAGTATTTTCCCATCAATCTTTAGCTTTCTTTAAAGTAATGAAAGATCTTAGATGAGTTACTCAGTGCTTCCATCTACATACTCAATGAATTTACTTGTAAATATGAATTATGTTACATCACATGTTTGCCTTCTACATTTCTTTGCCATTAGAAAGCATCGTGCTTATGTTAGTTATATCACTTCGCCTCCACATATTTCATTAGTTACACCCGTTAAATTGAAGATAAGAGTAAAAGTGACTGTTGCAATCCTGAAGTCCACTAGGGCATATTAAGTAGAGCAACTAAGTAAGAAATTTAGAAAAAACACGAAGTGCTGCCCTCTAGTGCAGTGGTTCCCAACCTTTTGACTTCTGTGGACCCCCACTTTATCACTACTTGAACCCGGGGAGCCCCACTAAATCATTATTGGAATCCAGGGACCCCCAGTAAGTCATTACTGAAAGCTGGGGACATAATCTGTTAATATTATTACATTTTCTAAGCAGTCTCGGTCCCCCTGAGGAGGCTGTCTGGACCCCCAGGGGTCCCTGGACCACAGGTTGGGAACCACTGCTCTAGTGCCTTTACCCAATGTTTCTGTTGGTATGTGAAGCTCTGGCCACATCTAAATTTAAGAAATTTGTACCTGATGGTGTCGCTATATCCGGAAAACTACTGAAGCATTAATTCTTATTGTACAGCGGCATAATAATGCAGGAGACAAGTCTTTGCGGTGTGCAGAAGGTCTTTCTACAGTAAAACTTATTGCTATAATGTTTGAATAAACAAATCCAAAACTAGAGATGTTTTGCTTCCTTTATATCAGGCTTGGCAAAGATTCACAGAAAGGACTAGAGACCGCCTGCGACAGTAAGGAGAGAGCTTGCACACAGCATAGTCAATTAGTGGTCTGACCCTATAACATACACTGAGGGGCAGATTTAATGAAAGTGGTAATCCACTTTCCTTGCACCCCTTAGCGACCCCCTACCACCACCATGTGTGAGCCTTATCTGAGATACAGCACACCACGGTACAGGGTAGGGGGCAATAGCATCATTTTTTTCACGGTATTGATGTACTGTTCAGGGTTAGTGCCAAAATTTTGGAGCTAACCCTGAACAGTACATAGGGGCCCATTGTAAACAATGGTGTGCTCCCTTTTAACGCCTGCTTTAAGCAGGCGTTAAAAGTGCTGAACAAAATGATGCAAATAAATCTCTTAGATTGATTTGCGCCATTTTTTCGCCCCTCCCCAACAGGGGAACGCCTCCTCTGCATACATTATGTATGGCGCATGCAAAATGTAGCACAGAGGGTTACAAAGTGGCACAATGCATGTGTTATGCCACTTTGCAAATATGGTGCAGGGAAAAGGGCACCTTAGCGCTGCCGTAGCATTAAACAAATTACACTAAGGCGGTGTTAACGTGGTGCTAGGCCCTCTTAAATCAGGGCCTAAATCTCTTCAACCACATTTTACCGCATCTTAACCTCCATTTTCACTTTATGATTTATGCTTTTTGAAGCATTAACTTTCAGAACACTTACATGGCATAAGCCTCTTAGGTTTTCTGCAGCTCTGCAGGCCAGGGGTTGTATGGTCACACGGCAACGTTTAATCTAGTACGTAAGACAATTGGCTTTAGATGTAAGCAGCTATGTACTTGATACAGAGGTGCAGGAGGGCATCCCTGCATCAGTGTCGCACAGTGTCCCCTATTGTAAATTACATTCAGGTCTCAGTAGACAAGCCCTGCACTGGGGCCAAAAAGTCAGGAGCCATGTCCCTTGCCAGTAGTTTCATCCACAGACCGCTTCAGTCTGGGATATTGAGTGCCCCACTGTAATGAGAAGAAACAACTAAAAAGGTAATTAACACTTTCTTGTTAGCATTTCTGTTACGAATGTGAAGCCCAATGTGCTAGAAAAAGTTAATGAATTAAAACCTGACACTAACTTGAAGCAGAATGATTCGATATATTTACTCTGTTAATTGTTCTCAAATCAGTTTTAACAGATGATTTACCTTCAGCAAATAATGAGGTTATTAAAAATCGTTAATGCTCACAGAGACCACTATAGTTGTCTGTCAGATCTGTAAGAACTCATAAAATCAATGGATAACAATACACAGAAGACGAGCAGTTGGTTCGCCCCAATCAGCCATTGGGTAATTAAAGTGTAATTTCGCAGTCTGGGTCGGCCCATATGAAATGCAATGCTCATGACCTTTTCCTTAGTAAAAAACATGCAATTACAAATGTTGTAATTCATCTTACAGGTGAGATTACATATCACGTTACCCTTAGCACTGTGACAAGTAAAATCAATTGGTCCGCCAGCAGGACACAGCTCATGACTGTTGTCTTGTTGTGGTGCTAGTTGAACACTGAAGCCCTCTCGCAGAATTAGACTCTTAATCAGTCCATAATTTTAGTGCTTTTTTAATGCTCACTTTCATTTTCAGTGTTTAAACTGTGCTATTTTCCTCTGATTGCTTGGTGCTAAAAAGGCAGATCATGACAGGCCTGCTGTTCTCAAATAATACAAACTTGTGTGATGTTTCTGTGCTGGCCTTAACTTTTAACCAGTTTTATAAATTTGGTATTTTATAATTGACAAGCTTTTTCTACTCTAACTAAACAGCTTCTATCACTACGCCCTTGCACTTTGGTAGAGGGGCGGGTTTCAATCAGCTTTTTTATGCTAATTTTCTTTTTTCTTTTTTTTTTCCTCATTTACCGTGGCTATTAAGGAACCCCCTCTTACTTTACCAAGGACAGAGCAGAAGAGTTATCCAGGCCTGGGGACGCCCTTTCCTCTCAAACAATCCTCGGTCTATCCGGATTCCATGAGGATTTCAGAGCAGGGGGTAAAATCATTGGACAAATAACCAAAACCGATTCTTATTCACACATTATGTTTAACAAATTATCATTCTCTAAAACAAGGTTTCCAACTCCATATCTCCAACTCAATAATGGTGCCCACAAATTCCCTCCCATCCTGTTATTTCCCCTTATCATTTGATCCAAATCTGCCGTACAAAAAACATCCTTAAGCCATTCTGAGTATCCTGGAGGGGAGGTCGAAATCCATTTTCTACATATTTCCCTTCTCCCCAACAAAATTGCATAAAATACAAATTTGAGGTTCAAAGTTGGATCTCTGCCTCTCCTCCTCATTAAAGGGAGGGAGGCTGCAATTTCCCAGTTCAATATACTCAAAATAGTTTCCCAAAAATATCGAACACCTGGACATTCCCAAAACATATGAGTATTCGTTGCTTGAGTTAAACCACATTTTAGACATTTCACCACCTGCCCTCCTTTCATTTTGGATAACTTCTCAGGGGAGATATAGGCTCTATGAATCATATAATAGTGATTCCTTCTCAAAGCAGCTGGCTTAACAGTACCAAAAAGCAATGATAGTGACTCCTTCCACCACCTCTTAACTAGCTCTTTTGAGAAAAATTCACTCTACAACACTGTGGGAAGTTCGAACTCGCAATCCACCCCTTCTAGAATCCCCCAGTACCAAGCTGTCACTCTATGGGGGCCTGCTAGTGGACTCGGGATGATCTCTTCCAAAGAATTGGGCATACCGACTCCTCCCTTAACACCCTGAGCCCAATCCCTTATTTGCAGGAACTTCCACCTGGTTAGGGAGCCACCTGTTTGCTGCATCAACTCTTCCCAAGAAAGAAGAACCCCCTCCGGAAAGAGGTCTCCCCAGTACTCTAACCCTGCTTGTTTAATCTGTAAAGCTAAAACATCTTGGAAACACTCTGGTGTACCCGGGGAATCCCAGATAGGTGCGTTGCAATTATAGTAAGTAACCTTTGCATTTCGTCTAAGCTGGTACCAAAATTCTGCCAATCCCCGCATAATTTTAAATTTTACCTTTTTGAAAAACTTAGGGTCACCAAATTTAAAGATAAAATTACTTGATGCACCCTTGATAGTGGAAGCCGTTGTCTTAAACATTAAGCCCCTTGTTGTAGAATCTAGAAAAAGAAACAGGGCCCTAGTGTTCTTCAAAAGAAAAGAAAAGCCCAGGCATAATATTGTAATTCTGGTAATGCCAAACCACCCTTTTCCTTACACCTACGTAGCTTCCTCTGAGAAATTCTAATCCCTTTAGAGCTCCATATAAAGTCATTTATAAGGCGCTGCATTTTTTCTATATATTTTTTCTGCATAGGGAGTGGAGAAGCAGAAAACAAAAAGTTCCACTTTGGAAGGATAGACATTTTTACCAAATTAACCCTACCAATAATCATTAAAGGAAGATGAACCTTGTAATAATCCCTTACATTCCAATAGCAACTTTTGCTGATTCCTCTCTGCTAACTGATTAATGTCCTGGGGTACCAGAATTCCCAAATATCTTATTTCCTTCTTGCAATAAACAGATTTATACTCCATATTCCAAGCCATAATCTCCGTTTTTTCCACATTCACCTGATAGCCGGATACCTTACCGTACTCTTCGGCTAATCTAAAAATCTCGGGGATTGAAGATGATAAATTGTCGGTGTATACCAAAAGATCGTTGGCATACAAGGCAAGTTTCCTTTCCCAACCCTGAGAGCGGAAAGGAGAAATCACCATATTTTGGCGAATCTTCCTAGCAAATGGCTCAATGTATAAATTGAATAGTGCGGGAGATAATGGGCATCTCTGTCTAGTACCCCTAGTTATTGCAATAGTTCCAGTAAGGTTTCCACTCACAAGTATTCTAGCAGTTAGAGCCCTATATATCTGATTAACCACCTCACAGAAGTTGTATCCCAGATTGGCTCTTTTTAAAAGAAATTTTAGATAGCCCCAACTTACTTGATCAAAGGCCTTTGCTGCGTCAATAGTAATAATCCCCAAGGGGGAGTCAAAAGACGCTGCCATATCTATTTCCCCGATCAGGTCGTATGTCAACTCATGCAAATGTCTATCCTTCGAAAAGCCCTTCTGGTCAGAATGCATCAGATTATTCACAACTCTATTCAGCCTATCCGCCACTATTTTAGTAAACAATTTATAATCACTATTTAATAATGAGATAGGCCTATATGATGCACATTTTGTCACGTTCTTCCCTGGTTTCAAAATCAGCGTAATAATCGCCTCGTTCCATGTAGGTGGAATATCTATCTCACTTAAAAAAATCTTGCCAAACAACTCACTCAAAATTGGAATGATTATATCGCCTAATACTTTATACACCTCCACTGGAATGCCATCAGGGCCCGGGGCCTTCCCGTCTTTGCCTCCAAACAACACCGCCCGCATTTCCCCAACGGTTATAGGGCCATTAAGAAACTCCTGATTCTGTTGCGTAATTTCTAGTAACACGTCGGGGGCTAACCAGTCCTCCACCAGCTCTTCTCGTCCCTCTACATTTTCCGTATACAGTGATGCAAAGAATTCCTGGAACCCATTCTCAATATCCTCCCTTCGTGTCAGCTTCACCCCTGTCTCCTCCAAAACGATTTCCTTAATATAACTCCTGACCTGGTCCGATTTAGATTTCCAAGCAAGCAGTTTTCCCGAACTCTCCCCATATTCAAAGTGCTTTAGTTTACTAACCTCCCATCTTTTAGCAATTCTCGCTTGTAAGATATTTTCCATACGCTGTCTTAGCTCGGCCAATTCCACCCTCCCTACCTCTTCCTGGAACGCTTCCTCTTTACCAACCAACTTCTCGCTTTTTATTAACATTTCCTGTTCTAAAAAACTTATTTTATTTCTAAACAATTTATGTTTATAACATGCAATGCTCTTAATTTTTCCTCTTATAACGGCCTTAAAAGTGTCCCAAACCACTGATAGTGATGCCGAGCCTACATTAATATCGAAAAAGGCTTCCGTTTCCCTACGTAGTTGGGATAGCACATCCTCATCTAATAATAATGCACGCTCAAGTGTCCATCTATTATACATTCTCCTCTGAGGCAAGATTAAATGCAATGCTACCGCTGCATGGTCTGATAAATGTGACAGTAAATATTCAACCCTATCCACATTTTCCAGCAACCTGCAATCAACTAAAAAGTAGTCGATACGCGAAGCGTGGCTGTATTTCTTGTTGAAAAAGGAGGAGACTCTAGCATCCCCTCCCTTCTTTCACCAAATATCACACAAGCCATGCTCCTTCATCATTCTCTTTAAATATTGCTGGGATTTTGGCGTTCCTAAGGATCTGCTGGTATCCGTTCTGTCCAGTTTGTTGTCCAGCACCACATTGAAATCCCCCATCATAATCACCGAATCTGAAAATTCGGTTAATTGAGAGAATACCCTCTTAAGAGGCTCAATACTATCACAGTTTGGGGAATAGAATCCAACCAATACCAAGACTGCGCCCTCAACCTGCGCTCTTACTATGACACAATGTCCTGCTTGGTCAGCTCTTACTTCAAGTATTTCTAGTCTAGCTGGCAAACCCTGTTTAACCAAAATGGCCACCCCCCTTGTATGAAAATTATGAGTAGTACAAGAGCATGTTTGCACCCATTTTTGCGCCTCAAATAGCTCCTTACACTCATCTGCCGCTAACTGGGTCTCCTGTAAAATGAGTATTTGTGCTGGCGAGTCTCTTAAATATTGTAGGATTTTATTCCTTCTCGCTCTGGTCCTCAGACCGTTGATATTCCAGGAGACAAATTGCATAGTAAACCTTCCCTCCCCCTGACCTTTGCCTATACTAGCCATTCCTAACTATTAAACTACCCCACAGCCTTGGTGAATAAGGAACATTTTTAATGCTTGCCCCAAATTGCCTCCCCCTTGTGCCCTACCCTCCCACCACCCGACCTAATCTCAAATGTCACATTTTCTACCCTTAATGACTTCTGCTTTAATTCACTACTCAAAATGTTTTCCTTTAACTGATAAGTTAAAAAGTTGACCAGAATTTTCCTCGGTCTGGTACTATTCGGCTGCCTCGTAAAAGGATCACGATGAACTCTCTGGATGTCTTTCTCGATCTCTTCTTTACTCTCCTCCAACCCGCATACAGATTTGATTAGAGAAACCACATAAGACTTCAAATGTTCCCCTTCCGCTCTTTCCGGAACCTTTAACAGTCTTACATTGTTCCTACGTGAATAGTTCTCTAATTGCTCGATCTTGGCTTGTAATCCTTGCTCCTTTTCATTCAAGTCCCGAATCTCCTCTTTATGGTGCTTCAACTCCTCCTTCATCCCCCCCACCGTTTCCTCTAAAGTTTGGATCCTCTCCATCAAACTGTCAAACTTTTTTTCCAATGCCTCACAGGCCTCTCTAATTTCCCTTTGGTTACTCTCCGAGCTTGGAAAGCCTTTATTTATGTCCTCCAAGATGGAGAGGATCACAGCCTCCATAGAAGGACTATACGTTGAACCAGGGGCCAAGGCTTGGGTGAGAGGAGGGCTAGAGACCGACGTAACCAGAACTTCTTCCTCCTGCCGCAAAGTTGACAAATTACTACCTCGACTGGTCAGGGAGACATCAAAACCTGCTTGTGCTCTCTTTTGGCGAGTCCAATCGTTACTTGGAGGGAAAGAATTGTCATCAACCTCCTTACCAGAGCCTACACCATTCCCCCTTTCCTCAACAGTATGGTCATCCATTTTCCCTTGAGCCGGAATAAGCACAATGTCCGCTGGTCTCGCCCTAAAATAGGCTCTTAGTGAGGGTGTAAGTTTGTATTTTGTTTTTTGCCTTCCCTCACTTCCTCTTTTTACAGGATGTCTTGCTAGATCCAAAGTATTAACATAAGTCTTACCCTGACTTCCACCAACCTCACTACCCCTCGCTTCCTCCCTCGGCCCTAGCCCCCCTACCTGAACTGGGTTAGAAGAAAAAAGGGGGGGCTCCTGCCCCCTCCGCTCTGCCTGGGTGAGCGTCTAGCAGGCCCAGCAGCCGCAATTGCCTTCCTGGCTGCCTGAAGAGCGCGCGTTGCCGCGCTACCAAGCTCCTGGGAGATCCTCCCAGGAACCTCGCCTGTGCTGGCTCTGCCTGGATTCCCCAAAGGGGAATCCTTGCTGAGCCTCGTCGCACCGGACGGAGCTCCAGTGCGGCACGTTCCCAGTGCCGGGGTCTCCCGCCGGGTGCCTCTCCTCTCTGTTGGGCTGACCGGGTCTCCGTGATCTCAGCTGCCGGCCGGCACATCCAGCCGATCGATGCGTGTGTGCCACGCCCCCTCGGGAACGGCGGGTAAGCGCGTCTAACGGGCTACCGCTACGTAGCACACCATGTCCTCCGATGTGAAATGTTTGGTAGACTCACTAATTTTCTTTTTTCAATTTTTTTTGCGATTGCACGACACTAATGGTGCAGCGCCTGGTCAGTCTGCTGTCCTCAAATGAAACAGACTTGTGTGATGTTTTTCTGATGGCCTTAGCTTTTTAACTAGTTTTATAATTTTGGGATATTATAATTGTCATTTTGTTTCTACTTTAACAACTAAACAGCTGCTATCACTACACACTTGCATTTTGTTAAAGCTGTAGGTTTCAATTAGTCGGTTGCCTTAAATTGATGCACATTCACCCAAAATTGCTGCCTTTTCTAATTTACTGCATCTCGCCAATGGCACTGTACTTAATTAACTTTGTGGCATTGACTTGAGCTACTTTTTAATTTTCTGTATCTGTGTGTTAAGACCTGTTATGTTTTTATTATGCCTTGAGACTTGGCTATACTAAATAGTCCTGCTCTGCCTTTTCTTTGCAAAGTTTGTATTGCTTTTACTTAACTGCATACAATAAAGAAGAAGTACAGAAGTAAAAAAATATGTATTTTAAATGTAGGACAAAAAATGCTAAAGCACTATTAACGTCATGTTCATAAAATGTCATTATTTGGGATATATTAATGGAAATTAAAATATTTGTCTAAAGTTTAAAAAAAAAAAATTTCACCCGAAGTAAAAAAAATAATTTTTTATTACGTATAAAAAATTATTAAAAGCGATGTTTAGAATTAATTAAAATTAATTTAATTATATTTTAATAAACACTGATGTTACTTTACTTTTTAAATTCAAGAGAGGCTATTCAAATAATATGAATTTTTTTTTATTCTTAAATCAGTTTTGTAACATGAAATTGAATGTATTTATATTATTAACGAGTTCAATAAATGTATTTAATTTAAAAAAACTTCCTATATGGGTTTTATTTTAAGTACCCAGCTCTAAGCTGGAGTACATTTGCTACTGTTTTGGGTCTTTTTTGGCTCTATTAACCTTGTAGGTGTAGCTTTCCAGTCACCCCCACTTGCCACTCCCAAATGTACTACTAAGTAGTAAATTTACATGTGTAAGGAACTCCTCATAGAAAAGATAGGAGAGGGAGAGATTTACACTCGTAGGTTTGTCAATTGCATTTTGTACTAAGTAGTACTAATGTACTACTAATTTGCATACTACAAAATGTAGTTTGTCAATAGGATCCAAAACATTTTTAACAATAAAGAATTGTACCTAAAACACATAAATATATTTCATGTTGATACAGTATTCACATATATGCAAACAAAGAAACTATACTGTATCTATGTCAAACATAAGGTGATTTCTAATGTCTTCTGCTACATCGTGTCTGAGATAATGAGCAGTTCACTTAACAGGGGAGTTATGGTTTTATAGTTAAGATTTTAATGTTTGGGACATTGGTTATGGTTTGTGTAGAGGGCAAACATTGGAGATTTTCAGGGATGTTTATATTTGGATAGAGAACCATAATGTCACCATGTTCATCTTTATATATATATATATATATATATATATATATATATATATATATATATATATATATATACATACATATATATAAATATATATAGCTATATATATATATATATGTATATATATTCACTGAAAAAACAAAGGTTACATGAACATTATAGTTACATTCTGAATTTACGTGTACAAAACATTCAGCAGTTATAGTTACCTGAGCTAACTATAACTTGCGCTATATATATATATATATATATATATATATATATATATATATATATATATATATATATATATATACGGTCCCTGGAGCTGGAGAAAGTGTGTGGAAATATATATACTCTTGGCGGCAGCAACAATGTGTCGGCATTGAGGGAAGACACAGGAGTTCTGATTGGCACAACAGCATTGATGCATCGCTTTTTGTAGAAGAACAACTGCAAAGCCCACTTTCATGGCCCCTGACTGGCAGAGTCCAGCAGCTGAAGAAGGATTGAAGGAAGTATTTGATGGCCCTGAGAATATGGGAGATTTTCACTACCAGGACATGTAAAGCTAAAAGGTATATGTCCTGCCTTTTTCATACACCACACCCTATCCTTTGGGCTACCTAGGACCTACCTTAGGGGTGTCTTATGTTTATGAAAGGGGGAGTTTAGGGCTTAGCAAGGGATTTGAAGTGCCAAATCGGCATGGAAGTGAAATGTACATACAGGCTCTGCAGTGGCAGGCCTGAGACAGGTTTAAAGGGCTACTTAAGCGGGTGGCACAATCTGCAGGCCCAATCGCAGCATTTAATTTACAGGCCCTGGGCACATATAGTGCAGTTTACCAGGGACTTATGAGTAAATTAATTATGCCAGTGGTGGCTAAGCCAATGTTACCAGATTTTAGGGGAGTTAGCACATGCACATTAGCACTGGTTAGCAGCGGTAAAGTGCACAAAGTACTAAGGCCTAAAAAAACAGATCAGCAAAAGTGAGGCAAAGCAGGCAAAAAGTTTGGGGAAGACCACCCTAAGGCTATCAGCCCTAACAGTCCCTTTATCAAGCCTGCACTCCATTGCATTTTAAGAAAGAGCTGAAGATACATCACTTAAAAGAACATTACATCACAATACACTAACAGTCTGCAAACCATCTACCTCTCCTATGACTTGTTGACTTTATGCCTGGACTTTGACATGTACAGTGCTCCACTACCTTTTTGCTTGCTTAGTGCTAAAGAAATACCACATAAATACATACATACATACATAAATACATGTATATGTACAGACATAGATGTGCTGTTATGTAGTTATATTTAGCTTTTAGGTGTTGTTATTTAATGGTATGAATATTGTTAGGTCATAAGTACTGTATTTTGTGAGTCTCTCATTCGAGCATTACCCTCCCTATTGCTTACACTGTTACCCTTCGGATCAAGGTCACCATTTCCATAGCAGGCAACAGCCATTTTAGGACTGCCCTCCGTGTGCATGGGTAGTGGATTGCTTCACTGCCTAGCCTTCTGGAGGGTTCTTCCATTTACAACTGTGGGCAGTCATTAATAAGCACCTGTGGGCACAGCAGCATGATTGGGCGTCTGGCATTGCCAAACCTCAGTCTTATGTGAAATAACACAACTTCTTCAGGGAAATTCTTTGCGTTCTCCCCCACCACCAGCTATCTGTAAATGATTTGTTCTGCCAGGTAAAATGAGTCTGTTGGTATCTCGTTATATGATACGATCACCAGTTCAAGAATAATGATGTTTTTGATTATACCATCCCAGGGAATAAAATCCTGAAAGATTTTTTTCTGAGCCGTTTATTTTATGGATAGTGTTTCTGTGTTGATATTTTATAATGTGTTATATATGCTCAGCTGAACCTTCTGTCTCGTCAGGATGTTGTACTTCCGAGGCACACAGTCGCACTTCCGTGTGTCTCTAAATTCAGTGGGACGTAGAGCCCTTTCGATAACAAAGGAGGTGGCCCTGTCTGACCGGATTATGCTCCATATGTAAACACTCATTAGGATGGAGCGTGGCATGTAAACCGCAGCAGGGGTTTCCATGCATGAATGCAGCCGAATCTGGTTTGCTTCTTGGGTGAGGAGAAGCCTGCTTTGCTGCATGGAGTGTTAGCACAGGCGGAAAGGCTAAATATAGCGAGGGATTATCCTAATACTGTAAACAGCCAGTATGTATTCATCACTGTCTCACCGTCAAGGGAGAGAGGAGCGGGCACATTAAGCACAGCAAAAAGAACTCAGGAGCTGATAGTGAATTTTGAGCCTCGGTGGCTGCTCAAACAAGGGTTTTAATAACCTTCCAATTTGCTTTACGCCGCCATTGTATTTGACTTGTTTGATTTTATTATGCTCTTTACGAATTCAAGCACAATTACGTTTTGTTTATTTTACTGCCAGGGTCTCACGGCTGACTGGTAAAGAACTGTTAACTCTCAAGATTGAGATGGAGTACAGCTCCTGTTTCAGCAAATACTGTGGCATCATTGCGCATTGAAAACGGGTCATTAGACGTTTGTTCGTAACATAAGTTTTGTTCCTTATTCTTATAGTTCTCGCATAATTGTTGCACGCATAAGATTGGTTTGAGTAGAAAATGTCACAGAGGTGACCGCTAAGTACCCCAGGCATGTATCTCGTCAGATTTCTGTACCTCAGGGCATCCCTCTAAGCGCAATTTTACACAAACGACCGCCCAACACATTGAGAAGGCAAAGTCCAGCAATGAGAACGCAACTCGTGACTTTGCATCCGCGTCCATACCATGAGTACTATGTTCCACGCAGCTACCCTATAAATTATGGTGGTTATCTCACATGAGGTATGTTCACGACGGCATACCTCGTGTACTGATTACACCTAGACAATTGTCCTGGTGTTATTTGTATAATACAATTTATTTTCACAAAATTTATGAACGCCTTAAATCGAAAATATTGTGTGTTGGATTTGGCCCTTTCGTCAGGGTCATCCCCAAACTTTTTGCCTTCACCCCCCTTTTTTCTGAACCTGTTTTTGTTGGCTTTTAGGACTCTGCACACTTTACTACTGCTAACCAGCGCTAAAGTGATTATGCTCTCTCCTTCAAACATAGTAGACGTGGCGTATTCCTAATCAGCATATTTAAATTACTTGTAAGTCCTCAGTGACGTGGCACTACCTGTGCCCAGGGCCTGTCAATGAAATGCCTGCAGCACTGATTGTGTCACCCACTTACATAGTCCTTAAACATGTACCAAGACTGCCATTGCAGTCTGTGTGTGCAATTTTAAACTGCCATTTTGACCTGGCAAATTAAACCTATTACCAGGTCTAAACCTTCCTTTTCAACACATATCAGTCACCCCTGGACAACCAAGAGGGCAGGGTATATTGAATTTGAAAGGCAGAACATGTACATTTAAGTTTTACATGTTCTGATGGTGAAAAACTCTTAAATTCGTTTTTCACTACTACAAGGCCTACCTCTCACATAGGATAACATTGGAGTTACCTTCTTACAGTTAATAAACTGTAAATTCCAAAATGGGAACAGGTACACATTCCCATTTAGTGTCTTTGGAATTGTAGTAACAAATCCCCTCTTATGGTGAAGTTGTATTTTTGGTTACAATTTTGGAAAAGCCACTTTTAGAAAGTTGTCAGTTTCCTGAAGTAGCCTTTTAGTGCCTGTAGCATGTCCGTGGGTCACATGACTGGGCGTAGCTGACAGTTGGGCTTTGTACAATCCTCAATAGCAGCCACACAATAGAGAACGTAGGTGTGCCTGGATGAGCCATCACTGGCAGGATGGGAAGACAGAGCTGGGCACAGCCCAACTTATACAGCCCTACTTCTATTTGAATAGGCTGTGTCCTTACTCTACACAAAGGACTATATATCTGCTGTTGTTAGTCTGGAGCCAGGACAGAAGAGGCAAAGAAGCTGCACACTTCTAAGACAAACCTCAAGATGCTTTTCCTGCTTCAAAGGAAGCACCTGGTATAAATATTCAACCCTTCAGTACACTTCTGGACCTATGTATCGTGCCAGGAGGAAGGACGACTGTGCTGCTGAAAGGACTGTCACTGTGCTGGAATGCTTCTGTTTAGGCCTGATACCCTGCTGTCTGCTGTTCTCTTGCCTGGGAGAAAAGTACTGGACCTGCATCTGGTGAATGCAGGACCCCAGAGTGACTCCAAGGGCTAGTTGGCTGGCTAGAACCTCAGGGACAGAAGGCCCCAGCAACCTTGAACCCAGCACGTGGACTTTGCCATCTGTCAGTTCTACCCTGCCAAGTCATACCACCCCAGTCCTGGACCCTTGGAAGTGGGACTGAAGGTGCTCTCCGAGCCCATCTGTGGACCTAGCAGAACCAACGCATCTCCTCTGCTGCAAGGATTTTCTCAACCCTCTTTTGTGTCTAGAACACTGCATGCATCTAGGTTCTGACATTGCAGAGTGGCTTGTTCTATTCAGATCCTCAATATGTAACTTCTAGAACTAGAAACAGACCTACACCAGTGATGTGTAACGAGGCAAAATGCATTTTGTTTAGGTCAACTGCTCCCTCTGCTAGACAGCAACTCCCTATTATCCCCACAACATTGTTGCTCTTTTAGATCACCTTGGAGAAATCACATTCTATTATGTTTTATACATCAGAACTCTTTCATCTCTACGTCCTTACTGAATCTCTGCATTTTGTAGGTAATATTTTGACTGTACTCCCTTGCCTTTGAATAGCAGTCCCGATGCTGTCTTATACCAACTCACTTATGTATTTTGACTCTAGTTGGAGGCTGGTGCTTGAATAAATGAATGTAGCCTGATGCGCGCCTGATGCACATCCAGTTCCTGCATGAATCACAATGGAAAATCTACAGCGCACCTGCACATGGAGTACATATCCCATGTACCACACTGCACATGTACACTGTAAGCAATAGAACACGGAATTACAGAGATGGCTCTTTAAGACATGTACTTTTTGATTTTGCTGCCATTCGGTGATGTGGGTAAAGGGGCTGGAGGCTGCTGACATCACCAGGTTTCCGTCACTACCTCCGTGTAGCTTATGAGTCGAAGTGGTCAGATGCATGGAGGGTTGTCCTGAATGTGGGAGCCCAGACCTCCTCAAGCCTTTAGCTCCCAGTTGTATTGTGCTATAATCACACACTATACCATCATTTACCATAAAAGACCATTTATTAGGGCAGGGTTGCAAGACATTTAATCAACTATTACATAATATTTAGATAAGATCAAAACATTTGTAAACTGCCATTTCCTCTTTCACCGAAACGTTCTCGCTTCTCATCAATCTTTCACTCCAATGCTCCATACCTTGCTTCATTCTCTCCCCCTTTCAATCACTGACCTTCTTCTATTACCCACTCTCTCCTTCACTTCCCCTTCCAAAAATCCTCCAAAGAAAGCTAATGACCTGTTTGAAGAAATCCCACACACTGTCTTCAGGGGTGGCTCCTCCATATGGGCAGCGGAGCGTCACCCCCACCCCTGCCAACAGCTGCAACCCTTTCCCAAAAGAAGATCATAAACTATGTTTATGATCTTTTTTTGGGGAAAGGGGGCAAGGCCATGGGGGTGACGAACAAAGCACTCCCCCTCAGAGCACATGTGTGTTTGGCTGCCCGTCTAGGGCCGGCCAAACACACATGCGCACAGGGCTTTCTCCAGCCCAACAATACAGTTGCTGGGCTGAAGAGAGCCTGCACAGGCTCCCAGTCTGCCTGGGAGAGCCCTGGCTGGGCGCTCCCAGCCAATCCTGACACTGCTTTTTAGCAGTGTCAGAATTGGGTGCAGGGCAGGCTGGGAGCCTGTGCCTGCATGCAGCGAGTCAGGAGGAGGCAGAGGAGTGGGGCGGGACGGGATCGCAGGTAAGTGTTTTTTTCTAAATTATTATTTTTAATTTAATTTAATTTAATTTTTCTCCCCTTCGCCGCGACTGACTGTCTTCCTTTGCCTGTGTTCCCTTCATCCCTTCCCATGTGACTCTCCAACTCCCCTACCCAAAATACCACCTATACCCTTGCAACCTGTCCTATACTGTCAATTGCTGTAAACATAATCTGCCCACTCCAGTACCCAAATTTTGCAGGGTGGGTGGGTTTACTTTTTTTTTTAAAATGCCCTCTCCGGTGGTGCTCAGGAGTCTGGAAGAGGCCGAGAACAACTCTCCTGACTCCTTTATAGACACACTAAAAACCGCTCCTTCCCCCCAAATCTACCTACCCCCTGCCTGGCCTTACTCCTCTGCACGAATATTCCCAGGGGAAGACTAGTCTGTGACTTTCACTTTCCCTGGGCCCTTCAGACGCAGTAAAGGCAGACACAATTATGAGAAAAAATGCTATCAGTGTGCTAAATGTACTAATTATCACGGTTGAAGTTTATAATAGTGGCCATATGAGGCTCTAGTTTTTCTGTCTAGAATCTGGTAACTGTGCTGTTTAATTGGTACCTTTTTTATTGTTGGTTTAATATATCAGGTGGCAAAGTTTCCCTTGTGTTAGGTATCTGATGTAACTGTTTTGCCGTTTTTGTATCTTGATCTATTAGATACTCATTTCATTTTAACATTACACCTAAGACACCCTGATAACCTGTGCATACTATATACATTGTCTATAAAAGGGCCAAATAAAGTGCATAGTTCCGTTCTACTCTTAATGAGTCACACTATTCGTTTTTTAGTATCCATCTTGCTGTTCTGATGGTTTTCTTTATAGCCACAGTTAGTGAATATTGATCCGAATTCACAAGTGGTGACAATCATAACTCATGCCTGTACAGCTTGATAAATAGTCCAGCCTGTGGTGTATTAGCTGTGGATGAAAGATAACACGCAGCTGCAAGGACTGAGAAATCCACATGTCACACAAACCCACATTTTTGTTAACTTGAGGGCCTAACATTATGTCCTTTTATCCAACCTCTCAGAGTTATATTTGAAAATACATTGGAATACTCGACCACATCCTTTATCTGAGCATTTCTATCAATATATAGATAAAAAGTAAAGATACAACAAAAAAGAGAGCTTTGAGAAGCAGGAATCTGAAGGTCATCGCCACCAGGTATCTGCAGTCATTTGTAGCATCAGACGAGGAGCGTTGGCATGAAACCACAGAACATCCTCCACTCCCTTTAGGGCGTGGCCCACAGGGACGGCTGATGTTTCTTGCCGCAAAGACAACAGAATTGGCGTTGCCAACCCTTTTAGATTTTGTATATTTAAAAGATGTTTGCAAGTTTGTGTAATAGACAGAAGAGGTAGCATATAACTAGCATATATCTAGTGTTTGAGGAATGATTACTACTACTCCACATGTTGCACCTGCTCTGCAGTGGGAGGAAGCATATCCTGTACCCATTTGTCCTTATAACTGTTCTTTGTGTAAGGGAAGCTTACTTGTTAGTGAATATCGGTGAACACCTCTTCACATTTGTAAGGCTGAAACGATCAGCACTATGAAGGAAAGGGGAACAGCGTGCATGGGGAGTGCAGGGCTCAGCTACTGTGAGCAAGGGAAAACAGCATGATGCAAGGTTCTACATACTTTCATCTACACTGGACGACTGTAGCACAGGCAACATTAGCTGATGCTTCTACCCCCACACAAAATAATTGCCACATGGGTATCAGCAGTTTTAGCTTCTCTCACACAGAGCAGGCAACTGCAGTGCAATCTTCACACATAGTTCAACATACATACACACACACATACATACACAAGATACCGCATCGGTATTAGTGGTGTAAATTTTCCTGGCAATTTCCCTGGCAAACACCAAGATTTGCATAAGTATCTGTATGTAAGTTGTTAGTGTGCCTCAATGTGTGTGTTTGTTGTCTGAACGCAGGTGTGCTTATGAGTGTGTTGGTCTGAGTTATGTTATGTTATATTGATTTGTATAGCACACTAGTCTCCTAAGAGGGCATCCAGGCTGCTGGGCATGTGTGTAGTTTTGTGGTCCCCAAGGTGCTTATTCAAAGAGGCAAGTCTACAGCTTCTGGCAGAAGTGAAGAAGTGAGGAGGCGGTTCTGGTGTGTGCATGAAAGCCTATCATTGTATTGCTCTCTATGCATCTACTCATGTTTGTTTGTAAATGCATTATATAAAGTCCAAACCCATTGCCTTTGTCTATAATTGTTAAGATATCGCAACACTTAGAGACATACGTTGATTTCTCAGCAGCCCTGCTTTGCTTTCTAAGATACAAAACCAACAAGGTGATGGATAAAATGCTTGAATTAATTTCACCCACTGGCAATCGCTCGGGACACACCCCAATCAATCATTTTTCACCTACCATGCCACCTTAGTTTGGACCGATCTGTATGCAAATAGGTCCTGACCCTGTCCTTCACAGGAATAGTAAAGCCTGAACAGCCAGGCCAAGCCCACCCTGAACTAGAATACAAGCAAACCAGGACTGGTTTCACCCTTGTTATGGGCACTTTAGCTGGGTATAGCTTGGTTCCAGTGTCACAGTGAGCCCGGCATCAAGTGCAAGAACAACAGGTGATGAATAGAATGCTTGAATTAATCTCAGCCACTGGCAGTTGCCCGGGCCACATCCCCATCCATCGTTTTTCACCCACCATGCCACCTTTGCTTGGACCCAGCCATATGCAAATCAGTCTTAGCCCTGTTCCTCATGGGAACAGTCCAGCCGAACTGCCAGGCCAGGTCCTCCCTGAACCCATGTTTACTGTCACTGGACCCAAGCTCTACCTGGCTGATTAGCCCATAACTAGGGTAAAACCGGTCCTTGGTTGCTTGTGTTCCGGTTCGGGAAGGACCTGGCTTGGCAATTCGAGTTGGACTGTTCCGACTGGAGCAGGGTCAAGACTAATTTGCATATAGCTGGGTCAAAACTGTGGTGGCATAGAGTGCAAAATAACGATGGACTGGGATGTGGCCTGAGTGATTGCCAGAGGCTGAGAATAATTCAAGCATTCCATCCTTCACTGTTTTGTATACTCTTTTTGAAATACGAGGCACACTTGATTTGCAACCAGCTGTGGCCTAGTCTCACCCTGTTAGTAAGGGTGCTCCTAACACATGATTAACTCTACCTCAGTCCTATCTGCCTGCCAAAAATTTACCTGACAGGTGACTTACATTTCTACTGTGAGGTGTACTTGTGTCCCAGCCCAGGCCTTGCCCACAAAGTTAAGGTTCGGGTTGGGGTGTGTGAATAACTGCTATGTGACTGTACAAATGGTAGAAATCTGCTATTTAAAAGCCCATAAAGTATTTTCATTTTCTCAGTCCTCCTGTACAATGATCCATGTAGGCCTGATATTTGTACTTTTTCCACAGTGCAGAATATGTAGGGGGAATCACTAAAACACTACCTAATACGACATTACCTTCTTGTTAGTCTTCCTCGCCATAGTTGTTCTTAAGTGAGCAATGGATCCTATGGACCGAACCTTAAAGCAAAAATCAACACTCTAATTATTCCCATCCCTCCCCAAGATTTTCAACTTCCCCTTCCTCTTTCCATCACACAAAAGAAAGTGAAGTGCCACCCTTTACTCCTGCTGTTTCTGTGAGGAGTACCTTCAATCAACTTTCAGGTAAGATATTAAAATATTTTAAAAAGTTTTCAAAAGTAATTGTGTGAGGCCTCACTTTAGTGGATCTATATACTCTTCTGAGGTCCTACTATAGTGGACTCTGTGGAACTAAAGTGCAGAGTGACTCCAACTATTTTAAGCATTTACAAGGCCCTACTCTAGAGGACTCATGGTGAATGAAGTTTTAGATCCTACTATTGTGGATCAGTTGACTTACTGGGGCTCCTCTTTGGAGAGCAATGTTTCATCTCAGACCGTGAGGGAGAGAATGGTGGAATTGCACAAGTTCACGGGTGTTCTTGTTGCCAGACAATGGAGCAAATGCATTTTTTTCATTTGCTCCCTTGACAGGAACTATCTCTTGGTCTCTGTTCTTTCCATGTTGCTGTGCTAGAACCAACATAGAGTGCACAGGAAAGGCTAAGGACAAGACCTGTAATATTGAGGAGGATCAAGAACAAACTGCTAGTTCATCTTCTCTGCCAGTAATTCAGCAAATGATTCAGGCAGTGGTGGCTGCTAACTTTAAAGAAAGTGAGTCTGCTTCAACCAAGAAGCTGTACTTGGAGCCCTCTACTAGTGAGAGGCAGGAGGAAGAGGAGTAATATATCAAGGGAACATATGTGCATGGGCAAAAAATGAAAGAAGTCATGCAGCATATAAAAGACAATATGTCATTCTCTGAGAGCTTGGTGGCAGAGGAGAATGATGACTTTTGCTTACTGTATCAGAAAAAGGAACTACCTCTGTATGCCTCTATAAAGAAGGTGGTGACTAATGAGTGGAAGGAGGAGATTGATAAAACTACATTTCCTAGATATTTAGTGAAGATATACTATATAGAAAACTTTGCAATTGATTATTCTGCGTCAGTTAAAGTTTAATGGCAGTTCTAGCATCAGGGGACTATCATTTCGGAAGATGCTTCTCCATCAAATACTGTGGACAGAAAGGCAGATGCAGCAAAGAAGCATATTTATGCAGCTGCTCATTTGCCATCACTGCCACCTCTTCTTCTTCTTATATGATACAAACCCTGCTTAAAGATTTTCAGTGTTTAGCAGGGAGCAGATATCGCCCCAACACTTGCTGTAATGGAAAAGCAGTTAAGAATGTTATCAGACATTTCATATGACACATTGAATGTGACAACAGCTACGCCGGATTCTTCTATTCAAACTAGAAGGCAAATATGCTTGAAAAATTAGAAGGCAGATGTCTCTCAGAAGTCTTTAGAAATTGAGAGTTTTGGGGGGTAGGTGTTTGGGGCTCTTCTAGAGGAGATGATTAAGAGGTCCCTTAAGGACAGAAAGCTTTTGGACTCATTGAAAGTTTTTGGAGGAAAATTATTTAGTAGCAAGAGAACTTTCAGACCAGTGTTTTGTGGCAAATCAAACCAGTCCTTTAGAGTAAGAGGACATGGCTGAGGGGTCCCTAACTCAGACAAGTCCCTGTCCAACTAATGTGAGGTTGGATTCCAGTCACAGTCAAAATACTGACCATATAAACGATATGGACATTCCAGTGGAGGGTCAGATATTCTCACTTTCTCCAGGTCTTGAAGACATCAATTTCGGACCGTTGGGTCTTGAAGATAGTTGAAGAGGACTACAGCACTGTTTTCCACTCCCCACCACCAGTGTTTTCGATACACCCTGTTAACAACAACTCAGATGAAGAGAGATGCTCTGCTGCAGGAAATTGACAACTTGCTTTCTCTTGCAAGTAATGTTCCATTCTTGCAGTCGTGATCTGAGTAACTTTATTGGGGTTTCAGGGAAAACAGTTTGTATGTTAGCTCCGCTCTGAATGTTTTGATTGTACTTGCTTAGGGCCCTGTCACACAACACCATGATACCATTTATCATTTACTGCCACTCATATTAATTGTGTGTCATTTCATAGAGGTTAGACCTGTCACCCTTAGGGTGGTCTTCCTCCAACCTCTTTTGCCTGCTTACCTCCTGTCTTTGCTGATTATTTTTGTTGGCCTTAGGACTCTGAGCACTTTACCTCTGCTGACCATTGCTAAAGTGAATGTGTTCCTCCCCTAAACCTAGAAACATTGGTGTGTACACAATTGGCATGTTTAATTTATTTTAAGTCCTTTGTAAAGTGGTATACAATATAATTAGGCCCTGTAAATTATATGCTACCATTGGGCCTGCAGCACTGCTTTTGCCACTCAGCCAAGCAGCCCTGTAAACATGTCTCTTGCTTGCTACTGCAGAGCCTTTCTGTGCAGTTGTACTGCCACTTCAACTTGGAAGTGAAACCCCTTTGCCAAGCCTTAAACTTCCCTTTTTATTAAACCTAAGTGACCCCTAAAGAAGGCCCTCGGCATCCCATGGGGCAGGGTGCGGAGTAAATAAAAGTTAAGACACGTAATTTTAACTTTTGCATGTCCTGGTAGGGACAAACACCTAAACTAGTTTTTCACTACTGTGAGGCCTACTCCTTTCATAGGTTACAATGGTGAAGTCCTTAATAAACTTTTAAGCTGTCATGCCTGATTAGAAAGGAGTAGTTAGGTCATGTTTTATACCTTTGGAATGGTCATGATAAATGCTCTTTACTGGTAAAGCTGGATTTAACATTACTATTTTAGAAATGCCACTTTTAGAAAGTGGACATTTCTCTTCTCCTATAGCTCTGTGTGTCTGCAGCCTGTCTCCAATACACGTCTAGGGTGGGTGACAGATACACTTTGTGCATTCACTCTAGAGAGACACAAAGGCCCTGATTCTAACCCCGGCGGTCTTTGACCGCCGGGGCGAGGGTCGGCGGGAGCACCGCCGACAGACCGGCGGTGCCCCGCAGGGCATTCTGACCGCGGTGCTTTGGCCGCGGTCAGAAAGGGTAAACCGGCGGTCTCCCGCCGGTTTACCGCTGCCCTCAGAATCCCCCATGGCGGCGCAGCTTGCTGCGCCGCCATGGGGGATTCTGACCCCCCCTACCGCCATCCTGTTCATGGCGGGAAAGCCGCCATGAACAGGATGGCGGTAGGGGGGGTCGCGGGGCCCCTGGGGGCCCCTGCCGTGCCCATGCCAATGGCATGGGCACGGCAGGGGCCCCCGTAAGAGGGCCCCGCAAGGTATTTCAGTGTCTGCCTTGCAGACACTGAAATACGCGACGGGTGCTACTGCACCCGTCGCACCTTCCCACTCCGCCGGCTCGATTACGAGCCGCCATCCTCGTGGGAAGGGAGTTTTTCCCTGGGCTGGCGGGCGGTCTTTTGGAGACCGCCCGCCAGCCCAGGGAAAAACTCATAATACCCTCCGCGGTCTTCTGACCGCGGAGCGGTATTATGGGGGCGGAATTCTGGCGGGCGGCCTCCGCCGCCCGCCAGAATTAGAATGACCCCCAAAGTCAGGAAGGTTAGGTCTGTCTAAGTGCTCATCTGCATTCTGATTGCCCTTCCTGGGCAGGAAAGAAGGGCGGCGCTGACACTCACATCTAAATAGGTAGTGGCCTGACTCCACACAAAGGGCTGATTACCCCCCACAGATTGTCTGGATCCAGGGCTGAGGATGAAAGGGTAATAGTGCACGTCAAAGACCCCCAATTCCAAAGCACATTTGGGTATAATTGCTGTGTCCCTGACCCCATCAAATCAGACACTTCTGGACCTACAACTGGTTTCTGTCAGAAGAGCTGCTGTGCTGCATCAAGGACTGTCACTCTGCTGTACTGCTGACCTGGAAGGACTGCTTTTCTGCTGGGCTGCCTGCTGGCCTCTGACCCTGCTGAGGGAGAGATGGGCTTTGCCTTGCAACCCAAAGTGATTTCCAAGGTCTTGTTGGCTTGCCTCCTGTTGCTGAGACTCAAGGAAATCAAAGTCTCTCTCCTTCTGCTCCTGTGCTGGTTCACTGGAAGTGGACCCAGATACTTGCACCTGTGAAGTTGACTCCTGCCTCCCTGTTGCAGGAGTAAAATCATCACATCACACTTGAGGCCTGACCAGCATCTCAGGAACTGCCACATCAACTGACGCATCCCCTGCCTGCTGGAAGTGGCATCCGGTGCATCTACATTGATGCAACACTGAAACCACTACATCGCTGCCATCACTGAAAGACGATTGACACATCCCTTTGACAGCATTGAGAAACCTGTCACATCGGTTTCGGAATCAACGCATCGTGACTTTAATGTATGTCTTTGAAAATCAACACATCGCCATCAATGCATGTGAAAAATCAATGCATCCCTCGACTGCAGGAGTGAAATTGATGCATCTGTTGAGACATCGACCCTGCATCTTGTGTTTGCAACATGGAGCAAGGTACTCTGTTCTCCGGGCCTGCATGGCTCCTGTACCCGTCCCGTTCTCCATTGCGGTTGCCTTGAACTGTTGACTGTGCCCTGTTCCAGCGCAACATCAAGTAACGCCTAAAGCGCTATTTGCTTCTGAGCTCTATTTTTACACATAGTCTTCTAAAATTCATATCTCTGCTTGTACTTATTAGATTTTTGTCATTTTTTTTTTTTCCAGAATATAATAAACCTGTGTGGAGCCTTTTTGTGGTGTTTACAGTGAGTTACTGTGTATGTTTTTGCACAAATACTTTCCACATTGCCTCTTTATATTAGCCTGAATGCTCTGTGCAAAGCTACCAGAGGGTGAGCACAGGTAATCTAAAAGGGAATGTCTGACTTACCCTCAATAGGAGTGTGGTTCCTGCTTGTACAGGGTGTAAACTCCGACAGCTAGAAACCCAATTTCTAACAACAAATTGATAATGGGAGGTAGAGGATTACCAATTCTTAACTGAAAAAAAAGAATATGAACTAGATAACCTATTTATGCGTGGAAACCTGAGAGCTATGAGGCAAGCATGATAGATGAGACCATTCAGCCTAATTAAAATGAAAAACATCCAAATCTAAAGAGGATTGCCACATTTACTTGTAATGTTCAGCATGCAACTAGTGAAAGATGCCTGATCTGGGTGGTACTTTTGTCACTGGACAAATTTCAGTTTCCCTCTCCTAAAGAGGTTAGGGAGTTATTTAAATGTACAAAATGGCCTCAGAGGAATGAAGACCGGCATTAGACCCCAAGGTTGTTAACTCTTACAGTCCAGATGTAAGATTCAAGATAGTGTCATTTCAGGAGATTCTACAGATCTTGAATGAGAAGAATCTGCAGGTGTCTCTGGACTTATTGGATGCTTACAAACACGTTCCAGGCCTTCCAAGTTCCCAGACATTCCTCAGGATTTGTATGAATGAGCAGCATTGCTAGTTCATGTTACTTCCATTTGGACTGTCTCATTGCCAAACATATTAACTAAAGTGTTAGCTCATTTGGTGGGAGTCATACATTGGAGGGGAATTCAGGTTTTTCTGTATCTCAATTACTGCCTCATTTCTACTTTCTCTTTTCCTAAGGTAATTCTACAACTCCAAGAGTTTTGCAGCATTCCCCGGGACAATGGCCTACTACTGAACACCAAGAAGTCATGTCTAAACACAACACAAGATCTAATTTAGGGGGTCATTTCAAGATGGAGGTTGTACAGGTGGTTTCACCGGCGATGAGATAAGCTAAGGAGGGAGATCTTAGACTTTCTGGAGCAAGTTTCTCTGACATTGGCTAAGACTACAGGGGTTGATGGCTGCACCAGTCAGTGCCCTGCCTCGGGCTTATGTATATGTACCCCTTAATCAATCGGTTACTAGCCCATTGGTTGCAATGTTCAGTGGAGTACAGTCCTTTAGTTCCTGCCTCAGAGCAGGCGAAGAGATAATTTGCCTGGTGGTTAGGGGAACACAGCCTTAGTAAATGTCATCTGTTTCATATAAGTCCAACAGAGATTGTGACTACAGATGCCAGGAAGCTGGGATGGAGGCCAATGTTGGAGGAATCATCATTTAAGAGGACGCAGGCCCCACTTCAAGCATGGAAGCTGACCCCACTTCAGGGAACTCAAACCATTTCACCTAGCCCCATCCCATCTGATAGGTCATCATGTCCAGATAAGAACAGACAGCAAAGAGATAATGGAGTATGTGTACCATCAGGGAGGTTGCAGAGTTCCAGAGTTCAATCCCTTTGGTTATTGACTCAGGAGATTTGTACAGGGGCCAAGGTAAATCTAAGGTCTCTGAAAGCAGTCAATCTGCCTGGGAGGGCGATCTGGGCAGCAGAAAATATGAGTTGGATCTTTCCTTCAATAAGTTTACTGTCATTGATTAAACATTTCCCTCCTTTTTTAAAAGAAGTTTGGGAGTCCGATAATGAATATGTTTGCCAGCAGGGACAATGCATTGCTTTCAGGTTTTTGCACAATTATTCCACGTGCAAAAGCATGGGGGTTGGACTGCATGACATATAGGTGGCATTTGGATCTGATCTATGTGTTCCCTCCTATCATATTGATTTCCGGGGCACAGAAGGAGATCAGGGAGGATGGAACATTAGTCCTTCTAATATGTCCAGGGTGAGACTAGCAGCCCTGGTATCCCCTACTGATGGAAATGGCAGGTCAACCTCATTTGAGACCCACCTGTATCTATATCCTCTAGTAGGGTCTCCTCTGCCTCTCTTAATGTTACACCTTTAGGTTTGGATCTTAAAGGGCAAGTCTCTTGGCTGAGGTATGTTCTTCTCAGATGGTAGACTTTATCCAGAATTCCAGATGTCTCCCTACCCTGAAGGCCTACCCCAGACACTGGAATTCCTTTGTTAAATGGTGCAAAAATAGAGGTTATGAGTGTCAGTTAACCTGTAAAGGTTCTACATGCTTTTGTCAGACGTATTCACATTGAGTCTAGCTTCAGCTACTCTTCATACCCAGAGGGTAGCAGTTAATGGTTTCAGAAATCCTCAGTTTAATCATTTGGATCCCCTGGTATCTAGACTTTCGAAGAGGTTTTTGTTTCTGAGGAGGCAAGGATAATATATCCCTCGCCATCTAGGAACTTTCTTTTAGTGCAAATAGCTCTCGAGTGTCAACCTTTAGACTTTTTGGATGAGTTAGATAGGAGGAGACTTCCTTACACTTGTTGGATGCAAAAAGGACAATATTGATCTAGCTACAGAAAAAAAAGGCTTGCTTGAGGTGTGATAGCCTATTTGTTACAGTTGCATCTGCTGGGTTGAATGCATGTGCTAGCTTGTAATATGTGAATTTAACATGATATGGTGAAATAATATTGTTTATTTATCATTAAATGTTTGAACTGCATGACATTGTCTTTTCATAATCTTGTATAATTGTATAATAATTATATATATGTGTGTATATATATATATATGTGTGTATATGTGTGTGTGTGTATATATATATATATATATATATATATATATATATATATATATATGTGTGTGTGTGTGTGTAGTGTGTATATTCATATATATATATATATATATATATATATATATATATATATATATCTCATGAAACTGATTACAGCTTTAGTATCAGCGTGCTTTATTATGACTGTGCCAAGGAAGACTGACAAGGAGGTAATGCCCTGGTTGCCGGTAATCTTCATTACTCCTAATTCAAGCCTTCTTCCTTACCACAGTCAAGGTTTCCCATCACTCTCTTCCCTTTTTCATTTTGGCCTCAGTAATTTGGAGACATGTTAAAGGACAGGAGGAGGAAAGAGTAGGACTTATTTTTGTGTGATGGTAAGGGGAAGAGGCAGTCCGACATCTTGGGGGAGGGATGGGAACAATTAGATCATTGATTTTGCTTTAAGGTTCTGTCCATAGGAGTTATTGTTCACTGTTAGAAATTGGGTTTTGGGTTGGTTAGGGTATGCACCTAAGCCAGGCAGAAGCCACCCACTCTAGTCAGGGTGAGGGAGTTACACACCCAAGATAACCCCTGCTCACCCCCTTGGTAGCTTGGCACCAGCAGTCAGGGCTATCCCAGAGGCAATGTGTAAAGCGATTGCACAACACACACAACACACGTGATGCGCTATCCCCACCACAAAGGAAACACAACACCAAGGGGGTCATTCTGACCCCGGCGGTCTAAGACCGCCGGGGCCAGGGTCGGCGGGAGCACCGCCGACAGGCTGGCGGTGCCCCGCAGGGCATTCTGACCGCGGCGGTTCGGCCGCGGTCAGAAGAGGCAAACCGGCGGTCTCCCGCCGGTTTACCGCTGCCCTTAGAATCCCCCATGGCGGCGCAGCTTGCTGCGCCGCCATGGGGGATTCTGACACCCCCTACCGCCATCCTGTTCCTGGCGGTTCGCCCGCCAGGAACAGGATGGCGGTAGGGGGTGCCGCGGGGCCCCCGTAAGAGGGCCCCACAAAGTATTTCAGTGTCTGCCTAGCAGACACTGAAATACGCGACGGGTGCAACTGCACCCGTCGCACCTTCCCACTCCGCCGGCTCAATTCTGAGCCGGCATCCTAGTGGGAAGGTTGATTTGCCCTGGGTTGGCGGGCGGCCTTTTGGCGGCCGCCCGCCAGCCCAGGGCAAATCTCAGAATCACCGCCGCGGTCTTTCGACCGCGGTGCGGTGTTCTGACGGCGGAACCTTGGCGGACGGCCTCCGCCGTCCGCCAAGGTTAGAATCAGCCCCTAAGTCTATCAAAATAAACTGTATTGTACACATCATTATTAGACCAAACACAACATGTCAGTAATACCCTGCTACCCAGGCAGTTGTCAGAACATTACTCAGTACTATTACTCTGTGAAAGCCAGCAGCAGTCACATAAAACACATAGGTTACTGATTATTCTGCAACATAAGCAATAGTCAGGAAAACATTACTAAAATAAGGCACATGTCATAAAATCATCATAAATTCCCCTTAAAGGAACATCAGAAAACACATGGTAAGACATGAAAAGCATATCACCCTAAATGTCTGAGCCACGGTGAACATATTACCAAAAGATGCACATGTCCTCGGAAAAATACCCTCATAAATGCTCATACTGAGCACAGGTCACACTGACCATACTTCCATGAATGCCTAGGCAACACTGTGAATGCACACGAGGGGAAACATCCATCAGTAGACATAGGTCGGAATGAGCATTTTATCACAATAGCGACAACATGATCATAATGGCACCTGCGCTTACGTCATACATGGCAGGCCTGTAATATCAGATTTATACGGGGACCACAGGATGTCCTGTGCTCCCAGTAATGAGAACAGTGTAGGGATGGGCCACCCCACTCCTCAATTGGGGTCCACGATGTCTTTGTTGTGTCACAGCCGGGCGGGTGCTCTCCTACCCACTAGCGTGGGCGGGAATGCACTAGCCGGTGCTCCGCTCTTCAACGGGAGCCCGGGAGGGGAGACAAAGCAACAAGTGAATCCTGCACCCTCCAACCGAACAGGGAGACCTCTTGGGTCCTCCTCCCGTGGTGTGAATGCCACTAGCAGCCACTCACGTCCTTGCAGCGTGACTGCCAACTCCGGGGCCCCCTCCCTGGCGATCGTTGGAGGCTCCCCAGCATCTGCCTGGGAGAGCCGGCTTCCTCCTCTGCTGCAGCTCAGCCGCACTAAACCCAGGCTCCAGAAGTGGATGCCTGCTTGTGCACCAGGGGTGCTTCTTGATGACCTCCTGTGCCCCAGGGGTACCCACCAGGAGTGCTGACTCCTGATTTCACTTTCTGGGGCCCCAGGGACACACAGCACGCTTCTGGTGTTCTTCGGAGGTACAAGTCATCCAGGCCGCGGCCGTGATTTCCCCTCACAGACAACATTAAAGAGCACTCTTCTGGTGCTTTTAGAAAATAATATAAGGTGCTCCCAAGGAGCTTTAGTCAACACAAGAAGAGGCACTGAGCAAATTTAGAAGGGCCCTACTCAGGTGCTTAGGATCCAGCTCAGGAGCTGTAAATCCCAGTGCTGTCCTCAGACTGGCAAATAAATGGATGCAGAGGGCAGGGGCCACAGCACCCAGCCTCTGGGGTCACAAGGAGAGCACAGGGCGGCAGGGCCCAGCAACAGGCCAGCACAAGGGGGATGCAGTCAGTGGCAGTTCCTCCTAGTGACGCAACAGGTCACAGGTCAGCACAGCAGCAGCACTCCAAGGCGGTTCCTGGTGAGTCGCTCCAGCAGAATTCCTTGTCCAGTTCCAAGTATATTTGTTGTGAACCTTTACATGGGGAAAATTCCCTGTACCTATCCTCAGTTTTGCAAAGCATTTTCAAAAGAGGGGGAGAAGAGGTTCCAACCAGTTACAGCTGGTTCCAGGGGTGTCTCCTCTCTCCTCCAGCACAGGCTCCAGACATCAGTTGGGGGTAAACAAGCCTTTTGTGTGAGGCCAGGGCACAATCTTTACAAATGCAGGTGTGCCCCACCTCCCCTTCTCTCAGCCCAGGAAGACCATTCAAAATGCAGAGGGCTCTCAGGGTTGCACTTGTAATATGCCTGCAACTCCCTGCAGCAATATGGGTCTTCCTGGTATTGATAAGTTTAGAGAAAGAGCACAGTTTCTGCAAGGAATAGGAGAGCACTCGAAATGAGTTAAAATTTGCAGCAAATGAACAAAAGTGTTACTTAGAATCATTACATCAATATGCCACTATTGTGATATGTTTTATAGTATGCACCTGCGCACTATTCATAAATGACACCCATGTTTCTAAATTGCTATTGTTGATTATTTCCTCTGTATAAGTTTCATATTTTAAGATAATGTAATATTGTGTGCTGTACATATTTAAAGCACTTATTGACTTGTATGTGTAATATGCCAGAATACTTTTCATGAGTTCTCAAATTACCTGACTGAACATATCAACATTACTTCCTCTTCCTCACCTTCCTTAAGCACATATGAGGCTTCCTTGCCTCCAACAGACCCCTCTCCCTTCAACACAAAAATCCACCCATGCCCTAAACCTCCTGTTTTTTCTTGTCTCCTTCAAGCCATACCTTCTTACACATGGTGGATGGGGCATGGGGATCATCATGCTCTGTCCTCGGCGGTGGCTGACGTCCGGCTCAGACTGTGTCTTATGCTTCCTTCTGCACGCAGAACCTTGGATACTGTTGGTGGGCGCTGAGACGGAGCCCAACGGTCCTGTGGTGGCTAGGGCTGGGCTTCCAGGTTGGCGACTTTGCAGGGCAAAGTGCACAACGGGGAGTGCTGTAATCCTCCTATAAGGACCTTAATGGGCCTATATTTCTTATTTTGTTTGGACTTTCATGCATTTCGTGATTGGTCCATTGTTTAGAGATGCTGGCTTCCCCCCAGTGGGTGGGGTCTGCTGGTATTGTTATTTATAAGCTCTGTTTTTTTTTTTTCTGTCATTATCAGAATGGAAGGGAATAGAGAGCAGCAAAGTGGAGGCATGAGTTGTCCACTACCTCTTCCTCTGAGGAGGAGGGTTCCCGCCCTCCAGAACGTTCTCGGGAGCAGGCTCCTGAAAGCAGGAATATGCCTCTCATTTCTAGAGAGGATGTCCGGGATATGATTGAGGCGGCTGTATCGAAGGCTCTTCAAGCTCATCCTTCAGATTCTGGGAAAGCCACTAAGCCTAAGTCTATTGTGCCGGATGTGGACTCTTCAGCCTCAGATTTGAGGCTTCATCAACGTCTTCTGGGGGTAGTATGCGTCCCTGGAAGAAATGTGGGATATCCTGGCTCATGTATGGGAGAACCTGGGATTTCTGTCAATTCCAGCACCTAATGAGGGTGTTGCCTTCTTCCCTCAGTATGTTACACCCTTCAAGTTTGTTATGCCTTTTCAGGGTCCAATCAGAGGCATGGTAATGAGGGAGTGGAAGGATGTTGAAAAAGTTCAGGTTTATTGGTTACTACAAAAGCTCTGTCTGTTGGATGCTCTTCCTCATTCATTTCCCCGGGACTCTATTTTGGCAACTCTTATTGGTAAAACTGCCATTAATACTGAGGATTGTACTCCCACAGATGTGACTGATAAGGTGAATTCTGGCATTAAGGGTGTTTGCTGCTGAGAATCTGACTCGTCACTGCGAGCAATTTTTCTGCGTATTTGGCTCAGTTCCTAGCTCAGGGCTTTTATAAACTGGCTGTGGCGGAGCAGGAGGGTTTAGAATGTTCGGACCGCTTGGCTGCTGTGGAACAACAGGTGAAATTGCTTGCAGACATGTCTTCAGATATTATTTGTTCTTCTCCTATGTCTTGTGGGGCTTTGATTGCGGCCAGGAGATCCCTCTGGTTGTGGCAGTGGGAAGCAGAACCAGGGGTAAAGGCATTTCTGATTACGATTCCTTTTAAGGGCCAATGTCTCTTTGGAGTGCAGTTGCCTGTCATGATTTCTAAGACTTTCATGGAAAGAAAGCATGCTTTGCCCTTTAAGAGGAAGATTAATCTGGGAAGACTTGGAATAGAGGCTGTAAATCTTCTCCAAAACATGAGGTACTTCATTTCTTTTATCGGAGGAGAAGATTTCAGCCTCATATTTCTCAGAAGTGCAATGTCCCTGCTCAGAAGGGGGCATCTAAGAAGCGTTCCTGACAATCACTGTACTCCTGGGTTTCTTCCAGTAGGTGGCAGGATTCATCATTTTTGGCAGGTGTGGGAGCTGAATGTGACAGACCAGTGAATATTGGTTGCGGCATCCTATGGTTACGCCATTAGGTTTGAGCGCCCCTGTCCAGAGACTGGCATCAAGCTCACTCCAGCTCAGGTCTCCGAGTTCAAACGGCAGGCTCTCCTGGCTGGAGCCATAAAACCGTTAGAAAAAAGTGCCATCTGCAGTGTTCTGTCCTCAGATGTGGGCCTACTCCATTCAGTTCATAGTGCAAAAGGTGTCAGGGGAATTTTGGTGTGTCCTAGACTTGAAACGGGTAAACTCATGGATATGGTCCATTCATTTCCGAATGTTGACAGTTCAAGCAATCCTCCCTCTGATATGTGCAGGAGATTTTTTGGCTTCCTTGGATCTGCAGGATACTTATTTGCACGTTCCAATTGCAATTCCTTTTCAGCAGTTTCTGCATTTTGCAATAGGGGATGATCATTTCCAATTCTGCGTGATTTTGCCTGGGCACAAAACTTCACCAAGTGAGTTCCAGTTGATGGAATATGTGGGACGGGTTTTACAGGTGTTTCAAAAGCAGATAAAATGTGAGAAATGTTCCCTGACGCCCTACCAGAACCTAGGCCCATATTTATACTTTTTGACGCTAAACTGCGCTAACGCAGTTTAGCGTAAAAAAATTTAGCGCCGTCTAACGCCATTCTGAAGCGCCATGCGGGCGCCGTATTTATGGAATGGCGTTAGCCGGCGCAAGCAGACCGGCGCTGCCTGGTTTGCGTGGAAAAAAACCACGTACACCAGACAGCGCCGGCGTAGGGGGAAAATGGCGTATGGGCGTCTTAAAATGGGGCAAGTCAGGTTACGTCGAAAAAATCGTCGTAACCCGACTTGCGCCATTTTTTTTCGACGCCCATCCCCCATCAACATGACTCCTATCATTGTAAAGATAGGAGTCATGCCCCCTTGCCCAATGGCCATGCCCAGGGGACTTCTGTCCCCTGGGCATGGTCATTGGGCATAGTGGCATGTAGGGGGGCACAAATCAGGCCCCCCTATGCCACAAAAAATAAAAAAATAAAAACTTACCTGAACTTACCTTAATGTCCATGGGATGGGTCCCTCCGTCCTTGGGTGTCCTCCTGGGGTGGCCAAGGGTGGCAGTGGGGGTCCCTGGGGGCAGGGGAGGGCACTCTGGGCTCATTTTGAGCCCACTTGTCCCTTAACGCCATGCCTGACCCAGGCGTTAAAAAGCGGCGCAAATGCGCCGTTTTTGGCCACGCCCACTCCCGGGCGTCATTTTTGCCCGGGAGTATAAATACCACGTAAAGGCCTGGGAGTCATTTTTTAAGACGGGAACGCCTCCCTTGCATATCATTAACGCAAGGAAGGGGTTCACGCTAAAAAATGACGCACACTCCGGGCACTTTGGCGCCCGAAGCGTCTAACGCCATAGTATAAATATGGCGTTAGTTGGCGTTAGTTTAGCGTCGAATTTGCGTCGAAAAAAACGACGCAAATTCGGCGCAACCAGAGTATAAATACGGCCCCTAGTGTTTAAAGGGGGTTGTTTTAAGACTGGCAGAGGGCTTGTGACTCTGTCAGAGTGGAGGTTGATCAGCTTACAGGTTCAGGTTTTGGCTTTACTGGCTCAAAAGGCTCCAAGTGCTGTTGATTGGATTCAGGGTCACCTGGCTTCCCCTGTGTTCCTGGTTGCTTGGGCCAGGTTTCACCTGTACAAGCTGGTCTGGTGGGTCGTCTCCCATTGGTCTCCATGTTCACAGACTCTTCAGGTTTGCATCCAGATGTCGGCTCAGGTCCATGGGAATCTGCTTTGTTGACTGGAGCTGGACCAGCTAGAGAGGGGTATTCCGCTATCTCCCCTGTTCTGGTAAACCTAAGGACAGATGTCAGCCTGTTGGGTTGTGGGGGCATGTCTGGACTTGAATCAGGTTCAGGGGTTCTGGCGTCTGTGGAAATCCCAGAGGCCATTAAACTGGAGGGAATTGTAGGCTGTTCTGCTTGCCTTGCTTCATTGTTAGGACGTTCTAATGGGGAAAGCAGTTCTGCTTTGGACCGAGAGTCTGGTAGAAAAGCCTTATCTCAACAGAGATAGGGGGGCAACAAGTATGCCGCTCTGAATTTGATTGCACAGGACATTTTTGCCTGGGCTCAGGGGTCTGTTCTTTCTTTGACTCCTCTTTACATTCGGGAGAGGAGAATGTCCAGGCAGACCTTCTGAGCATGGGGATTCCATCTTCTGGAATTGTTTCTCTGCACCTGGGTCTGTTGAATCTTTGTTCAGAGGTGGGGCCAGTCAGACTTGGATCTCTTTGCTTCTCCCAAGAATGCCAAGATGTAGTGGTTCTGTACAAGGGGAAGGAGACAGCAGTAATATGCCTGTAACTCCCTGCAGAGTTATGAGTCCTCCTGGTATTGATAACAGCCGTGAGAAAGCACAGTTTCTGCATGGAATAGCAGAGCACTCAAAATGAGGCCAAATCTTGCAACAAATGAACAAACATCTACTTAGAGTCATTAAATCAATATGTTTATATGGTATGACTGGCAGCCCTATCATACACTACACTTACAAATATCATCTTGGGGCCAGTTAGGTATTTTTACTTAACCTTAAGCTCAACCTTTGGTAGCTGTGACTGCGAGCAGAAAGGCTTAGCAAAGGAACAATGTGTAAAGCATTTAGCAACACCAAACAACAGAATAAGAAAGTCACCTGACATAAAAGAAACAGACACCAGGTTAGAAAAACAGGTTAGATTTTTATGACTCTTTAGGGAACTTGATCATCAAAATTAACCTGAGGGTGCTAGAGATATAGAATTCTGAAGGAATACATAACTTTAGCATCAACCACAAACAAAGATTGTTAAACAAATTGGTAACTCCAGCCCGAGTTGGGTGACCAAGTCTGGCAGGACAGAGGTCCAGGGGCCAAAGAGGATACCCTGGACAGTTACCTGGTCACAAGAGTGTTTTTAAAGCAAGATCCAAACTTTACAGGATGAAAGCCATAGACGATAATGAAGGGGTCCTGATGCGAAGGATGCAGGCTCAAAATGCTCACGGATACTCCGGGTGCTGTGTGGTCCACAGAGGTGAAGCCCGGTTGAGTCCTCAGTCCACAGGTGAGTGGGGGCGACTCTGTCCAAGGAGTTCTGGTCCCACAAAGTACTCTTTTTAGTGTTCCAGGAGCTGCTGATTCAGACACAGTGCAAATGTTTGGTGGAGGCTGGTGTCCCTCTCAGGTGATGGATCTGGTCACAACCAACACTTATGGGCCCAGCAGACAGGGGTGCACCTTTTAGCTATCGCTGAGTTGTCCTGGGGGTTACCTGGTGTCCGGCAGCAGCAATACTTTTGCAGTGGCTACCAGAGATGTGACTTGGGCTACTTCAGCTTTAATGTCCCAGTGCTGTTCTGGGGGTCACCCAAGTGACCCTTGGAGTCTCTTCTTTAAACTGGGGATCAGCGTTTCCCCAAGCTAGGCATGCAAAACAGGATCCAAACTCTACTAGCCCAAAGTGCAGCAGATGTTGTCCCTCCAGCATCACAGCCTCTCTTTGGGGACTTTCAACGGTGCAGAGTGGTCTCCTTCTCATACTCTTTCCAGGTCCAGCGAGTACTGAAGGTTCAGGTGCCAGGGGTGCATATTATATCGCAGTAAAGTGCCCTGTGGGGTCAACACAGTCACTAGCCAATGGGCTAGTTAGTCCCCACCTCTCTTGTCACAGTTCCAGCGATATGTGGCATCTGGCTACCCCAAGGTGGAAGATTCTTGCCACAACCAACATGCCAGAATCCTTCTTTGACTGTAAAGACCTTGGTAGCCAACCCCCAGAGGTGCGGCTGCCATGGGGCTACAAGACCCCGGAAGACCAGTTTGTGAACTGCTGTTCCCTCCTCTGTCCCTGGCTCTACTCTGTCTGCAGGAAACAAAAGGCGTCCTGCCTAAGAGTGTTGTCACAGCGACCCTTCAAAGGCGGCTTCACTTTTGTAGCTTGCCTTTTGGGCTAACACCCTGGGCATTAACAAAGAAAAAAAGTACACAGTTCCAGAACGAAAAAGGGATAGTAACACAACAAATAAAGAGATGTTCCTGAGAGTCTGATCTGGTTGGAACAAGAGCCCTCACTCACCAATTGGTGACATGCTTCATCATCGGGCTTTGCTCCTCATCAGGCCGGCACTGCAATGCCTGACGGGCCCCTCAGGGGGGGCTCTTTGCCAGAGATATTTTTAGTGTAGAAATGCCGGTTGGTGAGTGCTAGAATGTGCGATTGGTACAAAAAATATATGTGAGGTTAAAAATGACTAGAGGTTTAAGGAATTACTATAAATAGAGATGAAACCCCTGTCATGATTAAAAACAATGGCGTAGGGGAAGAAGATTAGTTATAATGTCTAATCAACCCTAAGCAGAAAAATTATAAAAAAAGTTTATTTACAGTCCCTATAATCAGAGAGTGTGTGGAGTGCCAGTACAGTAATCCCTATACTTCCTCAAAGAAAGGTCAACATGTTTCGCACATTTAAAGTCAGTAAAGATCAGTGCGATTCATCAGGACCAAACCTACCTAATCCTCATATTGCATTAGGCCTATAGTTGAGTCATTCACAGGAACCTAAAAATGAAAAAAAGGGGGAAAACATATAAACTAATATCGCAGATAAAGTAGCGTGCACTGTGAAGGGGTAGGGAGATTCGAACCACACTAGTGACTCATCCCCTGCGTGAAGTGTACAACATAGTGAGACAAACACAGACAATATGTATAGTCCTCTAAATTTAGAGGAAATATCCTTACCCTACTTATATTAAAGGATGGGCCCCATCGGGACAGCAACAAGCATCAGTGGTCCAAGCTGGTCTAGGTACCTGGGTATATATGTAGATGTAAACAATTAAAGAAACACCACCTCAAAGCAGGTTGTCATAAACACAATGGCACAAACTGGTCGTACAAAGTAGAGATCAGTTTAGTAGTTTCTTCTGTCTATCACAAGATAACACAAATAAATGTGGTAATAGAAACCCGTGGTGCCAATTCTTTGGTCAGTAATTAAAAATCCCACCAAAGTGTGGAATCTACATGAGGGCTTTGTCCATAGTCAACTCAGGAGCTATCATATGGAATTAACATAGGGATTTGAATATATAGCCCCGTTAATACCAAAGAAATCAGTCACTCAGGCCATAAGTAATGTAATATAATAAGAAGACAGCTCCCACCAAGCGATTAATGTGGTGTAAGGTAGATCAATATTGATAGTGGGAATGCATTATAAAGACAGCTCCTGCCAAGCAACACAAAGGTCGAGGTGTTTAGACCGAGAGCCGTCCTGTTAATCGAAGGTGTGTATTACGCTGCCCCAGTCAATCGCTGTAAAGACAGAGGAGGAATGATGAAAACGACTTACTGAGCTCCGTGCGTCCACACAGTGGTGAACACCTACCTCTGCTCAGTGCTCCCGGAAAAATTATACAGGAACGCGGGGCTAGTAAATAAAGGGGCCGACAATTAATCAGAGCGTTGGAGTAGAAAGAGGACTGCTATTCAAAATTAAAATGGCGGCCATCTTAGAGTGGTGTATGGGGACTGGAGGAAACACTAACAACAGGAAAAAAGGACTGAATAGTCCACCATGAGGAGCGGCCATATTGGAGAGAGTTCCCATGTTCTAACTTATGTAGATACTCTAGAAAGAAGACATTTTACAGTCAGGGGGTCTGGTTCAAATTAACCCCTATATAACTGGATGTGCCTTTATATAGGTGAAAAATAAACCAAAAAATGTGAATTACGGTAGAGTACATGCCCAAAAGAAAATCATAAAGATATATGAGTGTTGTTAATGCAGATAAAGGCATGAGAAGTTGTAGAGTCCGGGTATTCAATATATAGATGGGAACTTAGCGGTGGGTGAATACCAGCCAGGGAATATCATCATTCAATCCTGACAGGTGTGTCCCTAGTCTAAATACCAGCGCTGTTTTCATATAGGGGGTTATTCTAACTTTGGAGGAGGTGTTAATCCGTCCCAAAAGTGACGGAAAAGTGACGGATTTACCACCAGCCGTATTACGAGTCCATTATATCCTATGGAACTCGTAATACGGCTGGTGGTATATCCGTCACTTTACCGTCACTTTTGGGACGGATTAACACTCCTCCAAAGTTAGAATAACCCCCATAGTCTTCTAGTGCAGTCCTTGTTATTTTTTACACATTCCAGTACTACCCATCTGAGATCGTCAGGTGTGTGGTGAAACTCCATAAAGTGTTTAGTCAGTTTTGTGGATGATCGCTGGCATCTTATAGTGCTGCGATGTTCATTAATCCGGGTCTTAACCATCTTGGTAGTCATCCCAATACAGCGAAGACCGCATGGACAGGTGATCATATAAATGCAGTTCTTAGTGCAGCAGTTCGTATGTATCAATAACCACCATTTCGTAGTCTCTCCCAGGTCTAATTCTTGGGTGTGCATAGAGAAGGGACAGACATTGCAACCACTGCAGGGATAATGTCCTGTGACTCCTAGCCAGGATACAGGAAGGGTGTTGTCATGATTTCGGAGAGGTGAGGGTCTGGTGTGTACCAATAGGTCTTTAATATTTTGTGTACGTTTGAAAGCAAATAGAGGGCATGCTAGAGTCTCCCCTGAACTATTCAGGATGGGCCAATGTTTTGTAATAATCTTCTTCACATGATTACTTAAAGGAAAGGTGTGAAAGTGGTGACACAGGTTAGTCTGGTTTGTGGTTCGCATGTAGTTTTACTCAAAAGAACATTTCTGGGTATATTACGAGCTCTTTTTCTGGCCTGTCCAATGATCCGTTGTGGGTAATTACGATTTTTCAACTTCTGACTAAGACGTTCTGCTTGGCTATGAAAGTCTGAGATTTCGGTACAGTTACGTCTCAGTCTCAAAAACTGACCGAAAGGTAGGGTCATCCTTAGGGCTTTTGGATGATGACTGTCGAAAAGTAATAGGCCCTTCCTATCTGTAGGTTTGTGAAAGATAGATGAATGTAAGAATCCATCAGTTAATATGATACGTAAATCAAGAAAGGAGACCTCTTCAGTGGACAAATTGGCACTAAAACGTAAATGTCTATCCAAGGTGTTAATCCATTTGATAAACGCTTTAGCCTGCTCAGTGTTACCCTTCCAAACCACCAAAATGTCATCTATATATCGGCACCCAAATCGAATATTAGAGAGAAAGGTTGTGTGGATGGTAAGATATGTCGTTGTTCGAAGGTGTACATATACAGACAGGCCAGACTGGGTGCAAATGTACTTCCCATTGAGGTCCCTTGTATTTGTACAGTACCGTACACAGGACCATTTGTTTTGTTTTAAAACTCCCGACACACTAGCCCTCTCTGTTTTGTTTCTGATAACACCCTGGGCAGCCATCCTATGGGAGGAGGTCATACCTTCCAGCACGGCGGCAGCCTTTGTTCCTGGCCTGAGAGTCATTCACACGTCTCCCCAGGCAGGCATAAAACTATCTGTGTGCTAGTGTCTTTGAGAGGCAACTGGACTAGCTGGGGCTCTTCGGAAAAGTTGCTTACCTTTAAAAGTGACATTAATTTAGACTTGGCCATCAAATCGCATTTATTGGCACAATTCATTTGATACCTCACATGACCCACATTGGTAGTCCCAGTTGAAAGTTAGCCGGGTTGGGATGCCATCTGGTAACTCTGTTTTATCAATTGGGCTACCAACTTTACCCACAGCAAAACAACAATTTGAAAGTGCTGCTGCTAAGACATTTAGTAAAACATGTCTTACTTAACAAAATACAGCTCTCTGCCATAGGACACCATAGGCCTTCATTAGGTGAGACATATATAATGTTAAGGGATAGGGGCAGGCTTTCCCCTAGGTTTAAATGGCAAAGTCGAACTGGGCTGTGAAAATACTGAACTTACATTCTGCATTGGCAGGCTGGGGGTCATTTTGTATTTCATCACACAAACGGTGGCACAAACAATGCTGCAGCCCTGAGTGAACACTCTGGGCCTGATTTAGATCTTGACAGTCTTACCGCCAAGCATACGTGGCGGTGGGCGCAAGTACTCCGTCAAGCTGAAGACGGCCCGCCCTGTTTACATCTACGGCAGCTCAGCCCCAGGTTGCATCGACAGAGTACACTCCGTTGTGGCACCTGCAGCCGACGCAGAGGTCACCAGTGATGATGATCAGCCCGCCTTCGGCGACTTGACGGAGGGATCCAGCACATCCAATTTAGATAGCACAGCTGTGCTGGCAGTGTAGCAGCAGCGTAGTCTATCGCAGAACCCGTCCAGCATGGCTGCAGCCATTGGCTGGCTACCAACAGTCCACACCTGTTGAATATTGGGCAATTGTGAACACCTGCAAAACACCATAAAACACACTCCAGTTCAGACCATGATCCTTTGCCATTCAGATGAAGAACAACATTTTCAAGCAGACAGAAGAAGGAGCCTGGTATTTTTACATATTTTGTGTTACTCTCCCTCTGTTTTTTCCTCATCATTTTTTTTGTTTGTCACCACCCCTAGCTCTGCACACTCCCATTTGTTTTACTTTCACAATAGCAGGGAGGAGAAATGCAGGTTTTCAGAGGGCGAGTTTTTTTGTCATGGTGGATGAAATTATTAGGGTAGAGCCACAAATTTCTGGAGCCCGAGTCAAAAATACAACAATCTCAAAGAAAAGGCAAATGAAGGCCCACGATAATTGACAGAGTAAATGCTGTAGCAAACAACCTGCACACACAGGAGGAGATTAGGAAGAGGTGGAACGACCTGTGGGGGAGAGTGCATTCCCTGGCCTCCAAGTGTCGTCTGGAGAGCCTGAGGACTGGTGGTGGTTGTCCCAGCATCTCATTACAACTATTTCCCTAGGAGGAGAAGGCCTTGCAGATCCTTCACCCTGAAGGCCTGATTGGAATCCCTGGTAGAGTGGAGACTGGTAAGCTGAACCTAGCAATGTTGCATTAATCACAAATGGGGTCCTGCTCCGAAGGTGGACGTTTAGAGAGGATCCAAACCATTATCAAAACTGATATATATCTAAACTTGACAGCACAAAATATGTTCTATCATACCAATTACTAGCAGCACCGTTGTCTCTTCCATTTGTTACAATGTGCTGTGTGTCAAGTCAGATTGTTTATTGTTCCCCATGGCTTATCTCTTGCATTTGCTAAGTCCATTGCTTTATATCAATGTATTTTGTTGTTCCCACAAAAACAGATACAAAACTCCATCCATGTACACATGAAGGTATACAGCCTGTAAGTAGGATATTACACTAATTAAAATCATACCCCTATGTGTGCCCATGTTTAAAATGTGTGTTCATCTCCACTGTAGTCATTGAAAAATATATGTGCAAATCACTTAATTATTGTGGTACCCTGTTGTGGTACCTGCAAAACGATAGTGTAAGGCAACATTGCTTTACCTTCCTTTAATTCCATTTGTGTACACATCTAAAAAAAAGTGCATGTGAAAGTCACCATATCATGCAATGGATTGAAATGTCAGTTATAGTGTCCCTTAACCATCGGGTCCCCATCCCATACCAAGATTGAATTTCAGGAAATGCTCACATATTTCAGAGTTTGTTGGATCCCAGATATACTACTCTGGGATGTGGCATGTGCTGAAAACAAGTAGTATTCACACACAACTTACTTCACACCGTCCATATAATGACCAAAACTAGTTGTAACATTAAGTTGAACCACAGTTTGCACAATGATTTTTAACCTACTGGGCCTTGGAATTGTCTAGTACTCTGATATACTCACCACTGTGTTGGTTTGAATGTATGGTGCTTGTACTGTATATTTCAGAAATAACATTTTCCCTTTTAGGACATCTCTACAACGTCATCAATGGAGTGTGCATCTGTGTAAATCAGCCTATATGTGTAAAAATATATGAAAAGCACACAAAGGGCTAATCATACCAATCCTTGGTTTTCTCTGTTTTAGGCCTCCCCATTGTAAGTAAAGACCCAAAGGATGCACAGATTAGATATTAATTACATATTCTCTGCATTTATTTCAGCTCCAACCCTCTGGGGCACTAGTACATCAGCTGCCGACCAAGACACCTCCACTTCAGACTAGGATCAGGCCTTCAGTGAGGAACCACTCCTGCAAGGCCGGTTGAACAAGAGCCATATGGCCCATTTGGTCTATCTGGCCAGACAGCCCCAGTGCCTCTAATGTGGCCCACATCTACACCTCCCACACCAGCTGAACATCAGGACATCTCCACTTCATGTGTACCAAGGATACCACCACCTATCTTGTACCCCCCGCCCGTCCTGGCAGAGGATGCTCTACCAGTCACTCAGCCTCAGCTCTGCCAGGACCCAGTGGGATGGGACACACTGTGGCAAGGTCAGAGGGCAGTGGCGGTAGGGGTTGTGGGAGGGAATCTGTGGGCCAGCCATGGTGAGGACTCTGGGGTGTTAGTCAGCCAAATCATTATTGACTGAGTCTTGGTAACAGTCCAACAATCCTAAAACGTGATGGGCCAAGTAGTTAATGACGTCCGGGAGATTAAGGATGTGCAGAGGGAGCTTATGTTGGAAATCCATAACCACAACGACAATATGAGCTCCCTGACTGGGGTGCTCCTTGACATATACCACCACAAGACAAGTGCTTTCCCAATACCATCAGCCCCTGTCTGTGTTCCCGCCTCCTCTGTGCCAACAACTCCACAGCCAGACACAGACAGGTAGGACCTGCCACATGAGGGGCCTGTTACCCCCACCCCTGTCCCTGCATCTCTGCCCCTCCTCCTCCCCTGAAGGGCAGTCATCCCACCTGCCAGGTGAGGATGGCAAGGCCTCCAACTCCACCTCAAAGTGACCCAGAGCCTTATTTCCTCCTGGGTGTCATTCACTATGTGGACAATTCCTGGGACTCATTTAGCCTTTCTGAGGACAATTGAATTTTGGACTCCGGACTACAAACAATTTTGGCTCTGCCACTATACTTTAATCCACCATGACATACTTTTTTGTATGCTTTAGCAACATACTTTTGCACATTTTTTATTTGCTTTGTGTTGTTGTAATAAATAATTTGGATGATAAAGTACAAGACTGTTGATGCTTTTATTGTGGCGTGCCATTATACATCTCTGTCTTCATCATGAGTTTTACTAAATGGATTGATTCAATGGTAAGAAATGTAAATGGGAAATGACCAAGAGCTAATGCATTCCTCATTGCATTCAGTCAGAACAAAGGAAAAGCACGATGTATTGTTGTTATACATATGTAGAGAACTAGTCAACAAGGTGTTCAGAACAGATGTCTCTTAAACATGGAGTACCCCAATAGTATATGCAATTCAGAGGTGGACACTTCTTTACCTTGACACCATGGAAGAAAGGGAATATCACATGGAAGCAAAATGAATAGTCAAAATATCATGCTGGAACAAGACATCGTGCCCTGACAATATGAATCCTGTATCACTTACACCAATAGTCTACAACATGGCAGCAACACAATCTGAGGCCTCAAGAACAGAATAGGACACTGTGGCAGTATCTGGTGCAATGTCAGAACTAACATTCAGTGGTGTTTGATAGAAAAGTACACATCTACTATGTGGAGACACATCAACAGCTACATAAACTGGACACAAATGTTATAATTACACAATTTGTAGGGTGAACAGTATTCTGTGGCTTGACATACACATGTGGTTTGAGTAAGATGAGTAGCACATACTGCATTGAGGCCAACATCCCACAGGAAACAGGTCAGTCTCAATCTCTAGAACTTCCATTCCATCTCAGAGCAAGTTGTGCCTGTAAAAGATCTGCACATCTCAAGTGGGTATCTGTGCCAGGATCAACACATGTTCAGTTTGTACTTTCCAACAGCAACATCTCACTACAATTGTCACAGCTTTGTAATGTCCAAATGAAGATGATATGGCGAAGGCCCCTAAAACAGAATAACAAGATTACATTAATATTGTTACCTTTTCAATTTGACTGCAAAAATGATTTAGGAGGACACATATAAGTAGCACTTGTAAGTGTGATCTATTTTAATAAACTCTGTAGTCAATTTAGGGAAACACTGTCCAGCAAACATATTTCCCTTGTACTTTCTACTCACCATTACCAAGTAATTGACAACACAGATTTATATATTTACTATGTCACAGCTTGGTCCAACATTGTTACAATATGTAAACTACACCTACACTCAGATGAAGAAGTTGTTAATAACATCTTGACTTACATCAATTCCTTCTTCTTCATCATTGTCATCTTCACTGGGCGATGATTGGGATGTTCAGTCTCAGGGCAATGTTGTCGAGCATGCAGCAAGCAACCATTATCTGGCACACCTTATCGGGTGAGTAGAGGATGGCTCCAGTGGTCTTGTCCAGGCATCTGAATCTTGCCTTCAGGAGCCTGAAAGCCACCTCCACTGGCCTCCGTGTCCTTTCATGGGCCTCATTGAAGCAGACATCCCCGGCATTGTTGGATTCCTCAGAGGGGATAACAACCAGGGTCTGTTAGGATACGCTGAGTCTCCTACATGGAAGCAATATAGCAAGAGATCAATATCACATCATGCCATGTTACCTTCTTAAACTCAATTTAAAGAAAATTATTCTCACGTCTTTTTGTACTTACCAACCAGCCAGACAGCTTGCACATTGATGACATGGAAGTTATTCAGATTACTGTAAACCTATTCTCTTGCGTGTGGTGACACCAAGAAAATATGTGTTTCATCTATAGCTCCAACCACATGTGGAAGGCCCCCCCAAAGCATAACATTCTACCTTCACAGTGGCAAAATCCTGTTGGCGTGGGAACTGGATGTAGCTGTTGATGTGTTTCAGCAATGCAGAAAGGACTTCTTGTAGGACACGACTGAACAAGATCCTGTGGCCAGAAAATGTAGAACTGCCATGATTTCCACTATTAGAATAATTGATGTAGGATTTGTATTGTGAGGCAGGAGGACAGACTGCAGATGTTGACACAAATTCTGGATAGTTTGTCTATTCAACCTAAACTGTTTGATCACATCACATTCCTCCATGGTGGCAAGGTCTGAAAATGGTCTTAACACTTGAGGTTGACGTCTCCTAACCATGCCTGAGTCCAGATGTCTGTATGGATAAACAAATAAAAATGGGATGAAATGATCACGCCAAACGTTTATGTCAAGCCCACATCTTAAGTATTAGCCACATAATGAATCTCGCAATTTTAAATATGTGGTCATGATGTTCTCAACTTCCTGGAAACTAGATTTTGACCTTTTTGACATAATTTATTGTTTTAGGTCATTATGCAAATAATGCATTTCATATGTATTATTTGCACATATTAATTTTTTTAAACATTTTTTCTCTAAATACCATCAACAAAGGTAGTACTTCTCCCTCGGCATTATTGATGTTACACAGAGTCACGATTTACTTTTATTGTGTCATATACTGTCAAAAAGAGGTGTTACCTGTATCTGGCATATGAATGAACACCAGCCTGCCTTTTGAGTGCTGGTAACACACTTACAAATGAATATTACACAGCTTCACCATCTAAAATGGTGGATGCCGCCTGACCTTGCCTTCAGGACATTGGCTAACCGTCGGCGGAAGGTGACCATGTAGTAGGTGGAACACGCCATGACAGACCCCGCTATAGGCTAATGTGTGTGATGGCTACACACGCAAGCTAATAGCAGTGTCCTTCTCCATCACAGATCGAGTCCGCTGTGTACTTGTACATGGCATTTGTGAAAAAAACTCACTTGCCTCTTGACACTGCTGCCAACCAGACCTCCTCATGTTTTGCTGCTGTTTCTGACCTCTGGGAGACAGGATGCCAGGCAAAGAAGGTGACTGGGTCCCTGCCTTAGGCACGGAAAAGCTGGAGCACCTAGCCAGAGAGGATCAGTTCCTGTACGGCCATCTCTATGGGATCCCAGAGGAACAAGTACATGTCTGACTGGGGAATGTCTGACAGAGTAACTACTTTCTTTTTAATCCACAGGCTGATTAGTAATTGTTTGTTTTGGGGATAAAGGTTGTGATTGGAGTCAAATGAATAATGTAGCTGGGACAGATTGTGGTTTACCACTGTCTGAATGCTCTGTACATGGAAATGCAAAGTGACCTGAAAGTAGAAACTGTAATGTGAGTCCATTTAACACAGAATTCTTATTTCCTCATACAAACTGCAGGTCACTGACTACCAGTGGCTAGTAGACTGTATACTAGTGGTATGAGTGACAACATACAGCCACTATTAAACTGATATTGACGTTGAGGGAAAAATTTAGTGGGTGTGGAGTTGTCTGTTTCTGCCCTGACAAGTGGGATTCCAGCCCATGATGTGTATTAGGCTGCTCTGTAGGCTTTAACCAGGTCATGGACCCACATATAGGTATACGTATTTCCTGTGCAGCAAGTTCAGATGACATTGGCTCACAATCATCCACCCCAGGATGTCCCATTACCACACACACTGTATATTGTATATTGTATATGCATCACTGGCGTAACAAAACTTGAGGGAGCCCCCCTGCAAAGTACTTAGAGGACCCACCTCCAGATTCACTCAGGAGCTCTCATTCCAGGTTAGTGTGCTGAGAGAGCCCCCCCCCCACACTGCAGTCGTTGCAGGGGCCTTTGTTATTCCACTGCCATGCATCCCCCACATCCCTGCTCTCACCCACACTGAGCTGCCCTCCTATACTGCCCTTACTCACTGTATGTGACGCAAACATGGGTTATGACTTATGGGTGTTTAGGCAGGAAGTCAATGTAGCCGTGCATGGTTTTATGTGCAAGGATTGTACAGTTTGATTAGCCTTTAGTAGATTTCAATGATTGTAAATAATCAGAGGTGGCTCTCACAACCGGGCAGGTTCTATATCTCTGGCCTAGATGAAGTTGTAGGCATGATTTGGTAACACAAGGGGTCTGAAGCTTTTGAGTGTGCTCATTAGATCACTGCAAATCACTATTTCCTAGCTACCATTACATGTATATTGCCAAAAATGTAGTTACTGTTTGGTGAATGTGTGCGTGAATATCCAAATTCGTAAGTCACAGCAGTACAGCCAAACTAAATCACTCAAAAACGTTTTGTGCATCTTTTCTGTCATCCATGCAGGTCAACGCCTATCAGAAGTGGGATATTTGGAAGGCCATCGCCAAAAAGGTGTGGACCCTGGGGATTCACAAGTGGTGCAGCCTGCATTGTAGGAAGAGGTGGGAGGACCTGTGCCACTCAATGTGGAAGTCGGCTGAGGACCAATTCAGGCAGTCCACCCAGCGATCCAGGCGGGTGCGCCGCACCTTGAGCCTGTGTCCTGGCCGTGGCTTACCTAGAGTTTGATAGGCAGTTGAGGGTCCTACAGCAGCAAAAATGGGGTGAGTCATTGTCTGTAGATGTTATTGTGGGTTAACCTATTTGCTTTACAGCTATGTTGTATGCCATCAACTTTGAGATTGACAGACGTCCAAAGTTCATGAGGATTTCTGGAGGTGTAAGTTGAAAGCACAGTGTCTGATACTATGTGTGGTGTGTTGCTTTGTGCTGCAGGTGACCGCTATATTCCTCCTCACAAGACACATACTGTTTTGGGCAGGCACATGGCTGTATTTTACAACATGCTCCATGTCATGATTGGGTCAGGTGGGATGCTACTGTTATGTAGCCATTTTAGCTATAATTGTATGCACGCTATTTTAGCAAACTAGGCCTGCCACTGGGCACTTTAACCTAGATATATTTTATTCAGCTTTGTTACATATTTTTTACATTAGCCACATTTGCGGTCTGTTTTATTTTCTCTATTTAGCTGTTCTTTCACCTAGGTCAGCACTGCGTTCTTAAACAAGACATTTCTCTCACTTTGTGCTTTTCTCAAGGTTGCACTAAGATAGGTTGCCGGCAAAAGTGGTACGCTTTGTCTCCAATGTTCACAGAAACATACACACTCTTATGTGAGGATCCTTTCTTGTAACATCAGCTGTTTTATGATAAAAACCATGACTGTATGCTGAATGCTGATTGCTGATTGCTGATTGCTGATTGCTTTGCTGCAGCTGCCTGTGTAGACTACCTGCTTCCTGGCCCATATGGGAACAGTATCTATCTAGACTACATGCCTCCTGCTCAGGTATGAGGGATGATGTCTTCCGAGGGGGAACCTGAAAGGCAGAATTAGAGCTTAACATGCTGTGCTCTAACACAGCTTTGGTAGGAACTATCTCTATAAACCATAGTGACAGTATGGTAGGGTTATGTTTGTGTTTTACTCTCCTCAACACAATTTTAAACTTATTGTGCTTCATCGTCCTAGTTATTGCAATGCATGCTTTATTATCTAAGATACAGTTACTTCAATAAAACCTTATTGAACTATATTCTGCCTTTTATTGTCCTTGCATATGTGAGACTAATGTAACTGAGAGAAATGGATGAGTTCTGAGTGACCATGATTCCCCTGAGGAGTCATATATGTCATGCGCCCTGTTGCCCTAATCATCCCTGCTCTTGGGTGGAGATGGGGCAATGCTAGTTAGCCGGAAGGAAAAAACCTGAATTAGGCTGACAGGCATCACATGGTGCGAGGTTAGACTCAGTCCCCAGCAGTACAGGGGATTCTGCTGCCTAAATCCAGTAGTCTCATTAGGATAATGAGAACCTATGCAACACTACGTAACAGATGTGAGTAATGAATGTAGTACCATTCCTGGTAACTGTGGCAAACACCACAATTATGTTGCAGGTGAGATATCAGACTTGACATTGGTAAGCTGGTGCAAGTACATTATATGAATGTGCATCTGCCCCAAATGGACTGAAATTATGTGAATAGTGGCATCATTCCTTATCTGACACATGTTAGAAACCAGTCTGTCCTGAAAACCTCTAGTCAATTCATGTGGACAGTAGCAGGTAGAGCTGAACCCTTAGTCATTCCCAAATGTGCACCTACGCAGGTCTATGTCAAACAATGTGAATTTGTGAATTTGTATACCAAACTGTATTGTTTTCAAAATACAGAAAGGTGCCCACATTGCTGAGAGAGTTATATGTCCCCCTGGCAACATTTTGGTGTCCTTAGTTATGCCCAGAGGAGCAATTAATGATGGGGAGCAATGTGATACTTAAAGGACATTTGCAGATGGCAGGTTGCATCACATTGATGTGTGGTGTTCCCTTTTCAGCAGCCAATTTCCAGCCCAACAGCTTGCCCTTTTGGAAAAGTAAAAGACTCTTAACTCTGTATTGCTGTGGTTCAGAGATGTCTCCAGGCCTATGTGTTTACCCCTTTGCCGTGCAAGGAACTACAAATGTATAACTGACAAAGACACACATGTAATGGGAGCTGGGATGGTGTTTTCTTGAAGTTTCTGCAAATGTTGTGTAATGGAAATTGATGTACAATTGTATTAGCATGGATGCCCCCAAACTGTTTTCTCTGTTATTTCGGCATCAACAGGGCAAGGTGAAGGTGACAGCAGCCACGTCGGTGGGGATGAAGCAGGCCACTGGGAATCTGGTGTTTAGACCACCAACACCAAGGGGCCCAGTGGCATGGAGGGTGAGGGGACTGGCCAGGAGGTCACGACTGATTCTACATCATCTTGAGAGGCCTCGGATGAAGACCAGTTCCTAGTGGGTCAGACCCTGAAGCGACTGTGACACCTGCGTTGTCATCCAACTCCCCCCCCATTGTGAGCTCCACCCTCCCTCTTGCTCCCCCCCAGTTGGCCGCAACCACCCCCCTAAAAGGGGTGGTGTCACCTTTGCTGCAGGCACCCCCACCCATGCCCTGGTGTTCCAGACTACACTTGGTCAGGAGCCAGTAGACCTTTTGTGAATGATCGCTGTAGGCCCACCAATTTGGCACTTCTGAATGCCATCCAGAGGGCTATCTGGTTAGAACACCTAGATTCTGGCCTACCTGGATGGCATTCACAGTGCCCTTTCTGGCCTGTAGCAGTCATTCCAGGCTGTGGCTCCCTGATTGATCACAGCCTTCCACCCACCCCACCTTCGTGAACACCCTCCCACAGACCATCAGCACGCCCCCAGTCAGCGCACCAAACACTACAGCAACACCCACAGACACCACAAGCACACACTCTGTCAGTGCACCTACCACGACACCAACACCCACCCACACCACAGACACACCACCAGTCATCACACCCCTACCACACATGCATGCACCAGCACGCCCACAGACACCACAGCGGCACACACCACAACAGACACATCCACAACTCACATGCACGACACAAACGCCCGCAATCACCCACCCAACAGACAATCAGTGAGCGATACAAATCAAAACATACTGCACATACAGCAGACCCTGAGGCACCCACAATCTCATTCCTACATAAAACATTTTAATTTTGGAACTACCTTTGTCCTGGCCTTCTTTATGATTGTTACTGATTGTTTGCTGATGATTTAATTTCTGCTAATGTGTGAGCCATGCACTTCCTCTCATTTGTGAGAGTTACAAACACAGGTTGTATCTTTGACTTATTTTTCTAAATGCATACATAAGTGTTGTACATTAGTGATGGTCAGGATAAGTTGGGTGCAAGCAATGATCATGTTACTGGACACATATACCAAACGAGTGTGTCTTTCTGATATTGTGACTGGAGAATGCATTTGTGCTTATTTTGATATGCTGTGCCAATAATATGAACATAGGCATTACCCATGGCGCATGACCCTTTTGGGATTCAATATAATCTACTGTTTGACATCAATTGCAGACACCAAGGGGACATGTGGGCTTCCAAGATCTCTAACATGTTTGCAGTTTAGAGGTGACATTGGTTGTACATTCTTTGTACACTCCCGTGTAGCATTTTGTATTGCAATTGCTAGAGTGCCATGGTGTAGAGTGTTTCCTGTAGGGGATACCATTTATATTTTGGGCTATTAGTTTGGCTGATTGTTGTACACACCTGTTTAGTCAGATTTTTCATAGTGATTGTTGTGCTTTATGGTATAGATGTCCAGTGCCATGAAGGCAGTTAGTGCCAAATTGGTGGGCACTACAGACATATGCGAGGTGTGCTTTTTAAAATTATTCCAAGTGCAACACTGCAGGCATGTACATTGCACATCATTATACTGTTGCCTGGAGCCCCTGGGTTAAGGGAGTCCAGTCCAGCGCTATTGTACTGCAGCAAGTCTGAAGATGACAGGTGACACAGTGACTTAATTCCGGTTCCTGCGGCGTCGGCGTCAGTTTTCGTCTTGGTCCAGCAGCAGCGAGATCATTGGCAATAATAGATTCATGGCGTCAGGAAAGAGGAAAAATGAAAAAAAAGGTACATTTCTTCATTTTATCCTGCCCAATCTTCCAACTCAGGCTTGGACGTTTAGGAGCCACAGTTGCATCAGCAGGACTGCACATCGTGATTGGCTCAGTGGTAAGAGGGGCTGGAGTCCCACCGTCAGTAGCTTTTGCCTATGGTGCCATCGACGTGGGCGAAGATTCTTAGCAGTGAGGGCAGACCATCAGCAGTCTTTCACCTATGCCCACTCTGACATCTAAATCTGGTGGGCAGACCGTCATGGCGGCGGGTGAGTTTTTGTCCAGAAAACTGGTGGCGGGACCGTTACTACTAAGATCTAAATCAGACCCTTGGTCTTATATGACCAGGTTCCCCTGGGTACCATAAATTACGAACGTTTAAGTAGGCCAGGCCTTGCCAATTGGTTGTAAAATTCAACATGCAATTTGTATGGGGTTGAAACAGTGGCACTGAGGTCTTGTTAGAAGGAAAACCAGCAGTTAATAGTGCAAATGGGGGCAACAAATTAGGGGTAAACCTGCAAAAAGCCTATTTCCTTGCATTCGTTGCTGTGAAATGTTTTATATTATGCTCCTGCCCGCTATTGGTAAATGGCTTCCATGTTTGTAAATTGCTACTGTTGATTATTTCCTCCATTTAAGTTTCATGTTTTAAGATAATGTAATATCGTTTGCTGTACATATTTAGAGTACTGATTGACTTGTATGTGTAATATGTTAGAAGAATTCGCATGAGTTCTCACATTTCATGTCGGAAGTTTCTCACAATGGCTGGGAGAATTACTAAAAAAATCAGCGTCTTTAGCTCTCTCGAGGAGAGAGGAACGTTTCAATTTCCAGGGACCTTGGGCCAGATGTAGGAAGAAAGCAAATTGCGACTTGCAATTTGCGAGTCCGAGCGACTCGCAAATTGCAACCCGCAATGTGCTATGCAGAAAGGTGTCTCAGACACCTTCTGCGACTCGCAATGGGGTCGCAAAGACCCACCTCATTAATATTAATGAGGTGGGTCGCAGTTTGCGACCCCATTGCGAGTCTGGGAACTCACGGGGATGGTGGCCTGCTGGAGACAGCAGACCTCCATGTCCGTGACTGCTTTTGCAATAAAGCAGTTTTTTTTTTCTATCTGCAGCCCGTTTTCCTTAAAGGAAAACGAGCTGCACTTAGAAAAAAAAAACGAAACCTTTTGTTTCGGTTTTTTTCAGAGCAGGCAGTGGTCCATTGGACCACTGCCTGCTCTGAAAAAATATTTTTGTGATCATTCACAAAGGGGAAGGGGTCCCATGGGGACCCCTTCCCGTTTGCGAATGAGTTACCATCCACTTCAAGTGGATGGTAACTGCGAGTTCATTTGCGACTGCTTTCGCGGTTGCAAATCAACTTGCATCGCGTTGCGAGTCGCAAATAGGAAGGGAACACCCCTTCCTATTTGCGAGTCGGAAACGCATTTTGCGAGTCGGTTCCGACTCGCAAAATGCGTTTCTGCATCGCGTAGAGGCTTTTGCGCCTCGCAAACTGCGTTTTTCGCCATTTGCGAGGCGCAAAAGCCTTGCTACATCTGGCCCCTTGTCTCTTCACCAAGGATGATGAGTGAGAATGCACTGTATAACCAGAGCTAATTCCTGTGGACGCCTAGCTGCCTGCTTTAAGGTTTAAGGTATGTGACATACCTGATGCACCACTCAAGATGACTGACCTTTCAGTGCTAATGATTACTAGTCAGGATTCCGTAAGAAGGGAATTTACATAGTGTGCTGCATGCTGATATACTATTTACCCTCTGTTCACTTCTTTTCGTTCCTGCTGTAATAGTTCTGCATATACTCAGCACAAGAGTGTTTTCTTATAAAACCACATACAGCGTTGGTTCGGCTTTCTTGTGTAGTCTCCATTGAGAAAAAAAGGTGAAGGGAACCTGTGTAAATACTGTGTCTCTGATAGCAGGGCCGGCTTTAGCTATGGTGGCACCCTGTGCGACAGTCTTATTTGGCGCCCCCCATCCCATGACCACTTCCTCGGATTCCCTAACTACAATCCGGTAAATGTGCCCCTCATCTGTCCATAGCCCCCATTTCACATACATTCGTTTTAAAGCACCTGTAAAGGCTGGCTTTACTAATCCACTCAAGTATCCACATAAAATAGAGTTCTGTTCTCATCTGTGCAGCAGGCACATAAACCTTCTCTGCTACTTTATGGTGAGTCAAAGCTGCCGCTGGACAAGACTCCCATTTCTCTCCATGGCAGGAACATTAATCACAAGAGGTATCCTGACATTTTGTTTCCTGAATGCTGGACGCACAAGGAACTTTTTAGAAGGTGCTTTTAAATTGCAAGTTTATAAGTTATTACTAAACACAGCGCCCCCCTGAGGTCAGCGCCCCCCAATCCAGTTCAGCACCTGGTGCACCGCTCGCACCGCCCTAAACCGCGCTGTCTGATAGGCAATGGTACATTCTTACTGCAGTCTTCCTCTGAGTACATTTGTTATAGTTTCATGGAAATTAGTATGTCTGCTTTCTCCAATCTGAATGTACTGACTGCACTGCCTTAGGGTAAAGAAACATCTACCAGGTGTGGTCAAGATAAACCCTGTCACACAACACCATGATACGAATGATCATTTTCTGTCACTTTCATATCAATTGTGTAGCATTTGATAACCCTACTCGCTCATTTGCCATGTGGTGTACGAGTGTGACACCGGCTCAGTTTGAAAAGAGATTTGATTTCCTCACCATGCGCATGCATGGCTGATAACTGACACAAAACAGCATTTAGTTTAGTTATTCCACCAGTGGGTGCCAGCTCTCGGGTTTCGCATACCAATGTATTATAAATCAATACTATTCTAGTTTTGTGTTTGCTGCCCTGTGCTTGCACTCCTGAATCGATAATGGGAAGAGAAGGATTACAGCTTCTTAAATGAAAAGAAAAAAACTGAACTGAACCTATTTATGCTTGGAAACTTGAGAGCTTTCATACAACCATAATAGGCCAGACATCCCACCGTAGTCAAAATGGAAAACATGCAAGTCTAAAGGGAAATGGTACATTTACATGTAATTTTCGGAATGTAATTAGTGAAAGATGTGTGTCTTAGGTCTTTATTTTGTCAGCAGACTTCTGTCTGGCTGCTTAAATTGCAGTCTTTCTTCTGTGCCATTGACTGAATTCCTATTTCTATGACAAGTCCCGCCAACCGGTTTTAAAGATCTTGTTATCCTATCACTGGCACGTCACTGGATTTATTTTTGCTAATCTTGGCCTGGTGCTGTGCAAAAGAAAGGTGAGCTGCGGCGCCACCTCCACAGTGGAACCTCACCAGGCCAGTGCAGACGGTGCTTCTGCAGTTGCCTGTTACTTCTTAAGTTGGGGGTCTATCCGCTCACCACCCGTGCCACCCACTGCTGGGTTCAAACTGAGAGTGGGGTGTAACTGTGACTAGAGTGGAAGTATGGATGCTGCAGGAGGGCATACCAACCTGGGAAAGCACAACCAGAGCAGGCAGCACACTATGGCGTTTTGATCACGAATGAGACAGTTTGCTTGCGACACCCTGCACCCCCACTAACAACATCATGGTAGTGCTGTATTTACAATACAGTGCACCATGGCGCTCGTTAGAATTTCTGATGCAGTGGTGGTGCTTTGCTGGATCAGCATCAAAAATGTTGACGCTAGTCCAGCAAAGTTCATGGAGGCCCATTTAAAACAGCCCTGCATCACTTCAACGTTTGCCCTTGGGCAGGCGTTAAACAATGATGCTAGAATGATGTAGTGAAATCTTGTGGATTTCACTGTGCCATTCCTCTGGGCCTCCTAGTGGGGGACTGCCTCCAGTGCATACATTATAGCTGGTGCAGGTATAATGTGGTGCAAGGGTTTACAAACTGTGCCAGTTTGTAAAAACGTCACAGGGTGGGGACTGTTCTGCACCATCGTAGCGTAAAAAAAATGACACTATGGCGGCGCAAGGAGATGGCAAATGAGCCCCCATATGCGACAGCCCAAACTGCTGAGCTCAATTGCCTCCAGCTGAGCCGGTCCAGCTCCACCTAGCCACTGTGAAGTACCAGGACTAGCGTGGGCAGGCCTGCACCGTGGCAGGTGGAGTGACTGGTTTTGCCATTTTTTGGAATCAACACTGACTGCCACACGTGTTGCTGGCATCCTTCCTTTGAGGGTACGCCCCTGCTCTGGAAAATAAGTACTGGCGCTCAGATCTGGCAAACACTGACACAATGTTTAGAAACTTTCCTGTAAGATAGCTCAGTGATTTCAAGGCTTGCTGCTGAGATCAGTATATAGACGGCTGGCCACAGGTTTGCATCTCTACAAGGCTGGTTATTTTAGTGTTCTTCTAAGGACCATGAAATGAGTGCCATTGAGTTGGTTAACATGTTATTAATAGTGCTATAAAAAGGAGAAAGCCAATAAGGTACAAGCCACCAAAAAACAAGCTATTGTAATGTCACTTTCATGATTCTCGTCCACTTCATTGTATTGTGCCACTTCGTTTAGTAGTGTTCACGGTATCATGGCCTTTGGTGTTTATATCAATTCAACGAAGCTGATGGTGGAAAATGCAGGATCTACCAATGGCTCACCCTGCTGTGGCACACAGAGGCCCTATTTACAGTGGCTGCCCGGCAGGTCATAGTACCAAGATTGGCTGCTTTTTTCTGCTCAGCACTTGAATTCCTCTGCATTTTCTCATTTACAATTACACAATGTCGTGCTAGCTTCTAATTATTCTGCTTAAAGCACTCCAATAGTGCAGATACTTTCATAAATATTCAATTGATTTTGTCGTTTCAGAGGCATCAGTGCGAGACTGCTCCACAATATTAGATACAGACTGAGTGTTAAAGTACTTCCATCAGCTGTTCAGCAAACACAGGTGAGTGTCAATATTGTGGCAAATACCTTCTCCCTGTGGTAAACGACTATTTTCCTTCAAACTCACTTCTGAGTAGCACGTTTATCTCTGTATTATTTCTTGACATTCCTGGAATTGTTATCCTAGATTCATAGTGGGAAAACAGCCCTGGAAGAGCTTGGATGCTAAGGAAAACAAACATTGGCAAAGCCAATAGATCGCTTCTATGAGAAATTTTGGCTTGGCAATGTGTGTAGCCATACTTTATGTACAGCAGCACTTGGTTCATGGTCCAGCCAAAAGAGGTTGAAATGAAGCTAGCATTCGCTGGCCAATTAGAATGCAGGAAATAAGAGTGACAAGAAAGCAAAGGAATGCTTAGCAGGGGCCAGGCTGCAAGCCCCTTGGTGTATACAATAATGTGCTAATGCATGTAGCATTAGCATATCCAAGCGAGTCACATGGGACAGAGTCATAAAAAGTGGAGAAAAAGAAATATAGTTTTAAACTAGTCTCTCATGCTGTTCAATTCAAGCACTCACATGGAGGCGTACAATTACACACAACAGCTAATAGCATTAGGTGAGAGATTAATACTTACTAGGTTGAACCAAGTGAACCATGTGACCAGTGGTTGAATGAAGCCGGTCAAAGAAAGCCAGTGGTTGAAAGTGACAAACATAAGCCCCATTCAATGGGCCTCATTTATGAGGCTCGTGGCACAAGGCAGCGCAGCAAATGCCTTGCTGCGCTACCCTG